>NW_026262675.1:0-1200000 GCF_021869535.1 Mytilus californianus
GTGTCTCATCCTGCCTTTTTTTTACTCAAAACTCCTGTCCTGCCTATTTTTTTCAAATTTCATCCTAGCCCCCCCCCCCCCCCCCCCCCCCATAAAAATCAAATGGTAGCTCCCTTATTATATGACAGAGATTTTTCTAGCAATTTCAAAAACTGGGATTGCATCATACTTTATTAAGCACCATTTCAAACGATCTCTTCTTCTGCAGTTAATCTTGTTTATTTACAATCTCCGATTTTTTTCCCAAGGGAAAACGTTCGACAAAGGGATGTGTATATTTAAAAATAATTAATACAGGTCTTGTACTTCTTTTAATTCTAATAGTTGACATACACATTTCTTTCAAATAAAAGTCAACTAACATTAAAAAAAAAAGAATTTTATAATTAATAATGATATATGTAAATAAATGTGTAAACCAATTCGTTATATAGATTGTAATTTGGAAGGTGCACTTGATTAGCAATTGATGACTAATCTGCATATAAACATTGACCGCTGTGGATAGTAAAATATCAATTAATAGTTCATAGTAATTGGCTAAAAAAATGTCCTGTCCCAGGTATCTCTGATTAAAAGTGGACGAGAATGCCAATTTATATACTTGTTACACTTTTAAGACAACTATATTGCCACTTCAGTCTTTACAGTAATTTTCATTTTAAAATGTACTTTTAATAAGTAAGGCTTGATATTGTCATAGTTGTTTTTGGATTAAGACAACTCTTACTAATCCAATTAGAAGTGGATTTTAAAACTATCACATATTGATTGAGTTAAGCAAAAATTGTTAGTTTCAATTGTTGTCCCGCATTATAGGTATATATTTATATATAAAAGTTAAACTCTACGACATATCCATGCATAGGATCACCATTGAAGGTGATACACGGGTGGAAACACATTTTATATTAATAATTACTTTGAATATGTATATATGTGTAAACCAAGCTCTCTGAAGGAAGGTTTTTACAGGTTGTTCTTATGTCGTGCTGTTGCACCACTGTCCCAGGCTTAGGGGGTAGGGGTTGAGCACTTATTCTTTATGTGCCTGTCCCATGTCAGGAGCCTGTGGTTCACTTGTTGTCGTTGGTTCATATCTGTTATATTTGTTTTTCGTAACTTGTTTTGTTTTAAATCAGGCCGGTAGTTTTCTCAATTGAATTGTTTCATATTTTTCAAGTTGGTTCCTTTTATAGTCGACTATACGGTATGGATTTTTCTCATTGATGAAGGCCGTACGGTTGCCTATCAATGCTTACATCAACTTCATATCTTATTGGCAATCATACCATATCTCCTTATTTTTTTTTGTTGTTCTTTTTAACTAAATACGTTTAATATTCTCAGGTAATTTAACATTTAAGAATCAGCTTTCAGTACCTGGGGGTACTTTAATATCGGTACTCTGTGTCTTTCATCATTAAAATGTAATTGTTTTTGGGCTTAATTCAATATTGATTAGTTGAGCTATTTCCAACTGAATTTTACAGGTTTTTTTTTCTTATATTGTGTTATACAGCAGAGAGTTGAGCGCTGGTAAACGCGTTTAATCAGGCCAAATTCTATATTCGCTTTCCCAAGTCAGATGCTTCAATTCAGTGGATGTCGGTGGTTACCTTCTGTCATTTTTGTGTTAATTTTACTTTTGAAAAAATGTTTATTTTCGTTTGAAAAGTTAACATTTTTCAAAGTCAATGTCTTATATACTAGTATCTGATAATACGGTATGATTATTTGCTTATTGTTGACGACAGTACGAGCCACTGTAGTCGTAATTCACACCATTTTGACTCTGTTTGATAGTTTGACCTCAGAAGTGTAAGGAATAAATCGGAAAAAGAATGCATGCTAAGCATACTAATGCTTTTGAAGAGAACATTGAAAATATTTGTTGAACGGACAGACTGGCGGACGGACAGACAGGATGATTGTAATATGAGTGAGGGTACAATATTTTGTCAGTGTATGTATCTTAGATGCTAGTGGTAAGGAATTCTGGATCAAAACGGGGTAATCTTTACTTGTTAAAAAATATTTTTTACTATTGAGAATAATAATTGCATGCCTACTCGATATTAGTACAATAGCAAGTCACAAGGATAATGGAAGCTGTGAAACACCATTTTACAATAAAAACTAAGCTTTTTTATACAAAGAACAAGGAGAAAAATCAAACAAATTATGCAACAAAAAGTGATATCAAAACAAGAGTTGCTAGAATAATAATATATGCACTTAAAGCATAAAATATATAAACAGGTTTTTATTAAATATGGAATTGACTGGTAGCAGGCCAGCCTCGATTACGGGTTCAATTATTTTGTTGGACAATTCGATCGAGCGAATCGCTATCATTTCATCATCCTTAATATATATGTAATATTTGTCGCTGGATATAAGACAAACATCAGTATCATCATCATCATAAGTATTATAGCTTGAGGCTAAATCTTCGTCGTATTTATTATAGCTTGTAAGTTTTATAGCTTGAGGCTAAATTCTTATCTAATATTTTAGCCAATTTATGTCGAGAACTTATTTTATGCATGCATCTCTTTGCTACATAATTTTTATAAATGTCCAAGTTAAAGCCAATAGAGATCATAGAAGTATCAAATGATCATGTCTACTCATAATTAAAACAGTAAGAAAGGGATTGACTCGTCCGACTAAAACGAAGCACAAAAACAGCAAATACTAGTATTTCAAAATAAACTCCATGTACCGATCAACTGAACACTATCTTAAAAACAACTACAACTAGTAAATACAGAATAATTATCCAGTCTAGAATATTAATCAATTATTTCGTACTGTTACACCACTGTCCCAGGAAAGTGGGCCCGTTAACTCCGCCACATTATGTATGGCGGTGACTGTTCCAAGTAATTAAGGAGCCTGTAATTCAGTGGTTATCATTTGCTTCTGTGCTTTCGTTCATTTTTTCTGTACATTAATTAGGCCGTTAGTTTTATAGTTTTTGTTGTTTTACATTTGTCATTTTGTGGCCTCTTATAGCTGACTATTCGGTATGGGCTTTGCTCATTGTTGAAGGTCGTACGGTGGCCTATAGTTGTTTATTTCTGTGTCATTTGGTCTCTTGTGAAGAGTTGTCTCATTGGTTATCATACTACATCTTCTTTTTTGTACATATCACAAATTAGGTAAAAAAGTACATAAACACTCTAGAAAGGCAAGATCTTGTGTCATGTCAAAAGCACAGAGTGTCTGTAGGACCATTAGTGTTCATAACTGTATAGCAGATTATATGTAGTTTCTATAAAATGTAGTGATAATTTATCAGTAAAGGATCCATGATTATTTGTTAGTGGGATTATATATAACTAAATAAATGAATATTTATATTAAAAGAAACATCAGAAACAAGAATATGTGTCCATTAGATTACACGCCAGTATCACATTTCCGTGTTAAGTGAGCTCAAAATCCAGGAAAAAATCCGATTCAGTATGTAGTCTTAAACGTTTAAATTTCGTGCGAGATGTCTAATGTTCAAACATTGTTGTTTTTAAAACGTATTTATCAAAGTCAAAACGACAAGCATTTAATTTTATTTTTGGTGCTATACAATTTGTGATTATGGCCGGATCCAAGATATTTGAAAGAGGGCGTAGTTCCCGATAATTGAATTTATACTGCCGAGCGAAGCAACGCGAAAAAATATTGGACAATTTTATACTAAACATTTGTAAAGATAACGTGGAAAATGTGAGATGTTCAAAATTACTTGGCGATCGAAAAGGGGGGGGGGGAGTACGCCCTCTACCCCTGTATCTGCGAATGCACGTTTAGGTATACATGATCAAAACCTCGTCCCATGCATTATTATAGTTAAAGACTAAAAAGTACTTTTTGATAAATGCATCAATGATATGAATTTCTGCCCACTTCAAATTATCTTTAAATAAATTAAAGAAAAATATTTTTTTTTGAAGTTAGTCGCGTACACCTTTTACATTCAGGTGTGTTGGAATCCACTTTTTAAACGTTAAAACTTATAAAAACAAAAAAAGAGACAACCTTCTCGCTTCGGATTTCATTATTTTAATATTTTCATGCTAAATGTTTACTTGGTAGTTTTTAAAATTCATATGTTGAGAAGTACTGAAATATGGGTCAAGTGAAATGACAAGAAATGATGGGTGTATTTGATTACAAGTTGCTAGCTTACTTATTCCATTAAAATATTTTTGTCAATAAAATCATTAAAAATTTGATAACAAAATACTGAAAGATTAAAAAAAGTAGTTAGGGTTGATTTTTACATTAAGTCTATATCAGCAAACAATTCGTGTTCAAAGAGCAAAAAATGCATGCAGTGTATGCTCCCCTCCGTCATGCTTCGTTGCAATAGGACGATATACGTTGAGTTAGGTCGGTTATGTCGAGTAAAGTCATTTTATTGGAAATCTCTACTAGAACGAATATGTATCAAAACAAAACGTTTAGAACATTCAACATAACAATCACATTTGAGACAGGACGCATTTACTATCTGACTTACTTAAAGGAAGAATAGACACAACATAGAGGAAATGTGAAAGAACGTAAAGGTGGTTGATCATAAGGTTTAGAGGTATTCACAAAATATACAGTAGTTACAGCATAATGTAATGCATATTGCACACAACAAAGAATAGCAATGACATATTATACAATTGTTCGACAAAACAAATAATTAGTTTGACATAACACAGAGATGCAGTGTCAGGAAACAAAGGCACTTACACATAACATAAAGAAGAAATGATAAGACGTAAAGACAAAGCGACAAAACACATTAAATACTTACACTATAAGACAGTTACGGCGTTCCATAGTTTGCCATATCAATGGTACTATTCCAGTTTCATATGATCTTCTATATATCATTGTTAGGATTGGTGTTACTTGTAATGTCATCTCTTTTAGTACTCTAGGTGTTAAGTTGTCTGGGCTTACTGCTTTATGTGGGTTTAGTGTTAATAGTAGCTTTTTATTCCATTTTCTGTGATGATTATATCTGTAGCTGTTTCAAAGTTCCCAGTCATTTTTGCATCTCTGTTTGTACTCCGAGCTGGAAAATTCATCTTTACTGGAAAATACATCTTTGAACTGCTGATTTAATATTTTGGCTTTTTCAAATGAATCTTCGTAAAGTAGGCCATCTGATTTTCATCGTTTTCACTGCTTATTGTGACTATATATCTCCAGTTTGCCTTGCGTATTAATTTTTGTGCTTCACGTTTGAGTTCTTTATACTTTGAGTTGTCATTTGCGTTATTTGATTTCTTCTTCCTTTTGTATGCTCTGTCTTTCTTCCTTATAAGTCGACGGATATCTGTAGTAATCCATGGGCAACCATTTTTAGTGCGAGCTGTTTTGTGTGGAATATTTCTTTTTAAGCTGTTTTCAGTTGTTTTACAGAAGAGTTCCCAAATGAATTCCGCGCTGGCATTTTCCTTAAATAAGAATGCAATCTTAGCTTGTATATTTTCTACATTTTCCCATTTTGCCTTTTTGTAGAGTAGGATCTCTCTTGGTGTTTGGTGGATCTTTGCTGCTATCTTATTGGCCTCTGTATATGCAATGTCATGATCAGATATTTCTGGTATATTCTCAGTTCTCCTAAAGCTTTCTGGATAGTTTGAAAGTATAATGTCTAAGATGTTTGTTCCTCTTGTTGGTTCTTCAACTAGTTGTGCTAGGCCATGATCGTCTAGTGTATCAGTGAATTTAAGGTGAATATTCACATGTTGGGTGTTCGGCTTCAGCGGTTTTGTTTTCCAGTCCCAGCCAGGTAAGTTGAAATCTCCTGCTGCTATAATAAATGAGTTTTTTTTTATATTGGTAGTTCCATCTATTCTGCGTTCAAATTGCATGTATCCTTCCTCAGATGTTTTAGGATTGTAATATGATGTTAGGTAGATTGCTTTGTGACCAACAAGTTCCAGTTTACACCATACTATTTCGCAATCAGTGTGTAATTCTGGTACGGGTGAACTGATGAGATTATCCCGCATTGCAATAAGAACGCCTCTACCATTCAAATTTCTGTCATTTCTAAAGATTTTTATAACCTTGAGGAAATATTTGGTTGTCTTTGATGCTGGAGTCCAACCAAGTTTCTATTCCAAAGATGATATCAGGTTTTGTACTGTCTAGCAGGTTGTGCAATTGGCCTTGTTTGGTTTTGATTGATTGAAAGTGGACATTAAGCATCCGTACGGTTTTTTGTTCTTTTGAATTATGCTTTTTGGAGTTATCTTGTGTTGATTAATGTACTGGTTTTAAATCTCTAGATGGAACCGGGCTATCAAATGTTCTATTTGAGAGTACACTGAAGTGGTTTGACGTACTGAAGACGAGTGAGAAACAGAAAATAGAATAATTTGGGCATCCGCACATAATGCAGTCCCAGGCAATAGCAGAATTATTGACATGTTCTATGCAGTATTTTGTATCTAACGACTGACAATGGGCATGATACCACTTTTATAGGTGTCGTAGACTATCCCTAGGTCATCCCAATTAACAGATTTGTCACATGTACCACATGGGTATATAGAGGTGTTTGTTGTTGAGACACTGGGACCAGGGTTCAGTTCAATGTCATTTGGGACTGACAGTAGAATCATGGACAGGTACAATAGAAGACTAGATCTTTGTTGTCAAGTTTTATGTCCACTGCATATAGTAGTTGTTTCAAAAGCAGACGTTCCTCATTTCGTTTGGAATCAGTTAAGACTGGACGAAAATTGTTTCCAATTGATAAAAAAATAGAAATATAATAATGAGTGACATCGCTGGGCAGTTTAAGCAGGTCTGATAAGATTAACTCACCAAAACACCTAACTTAACTCCCAGATTGATATCACACTGATTGTATCTGACGTCATGAAATGATTACGTGACATTATATTTTGTAAACAGCAGAACCAACAGGACACGTGTCGGAACTTCCCAAATCATCTGCAGTCCATCTGAATTATGAAAATTAGGCAATAATGTGTTCTCCTTTTTTTGTTGGAACTTCAGAATAAAGAAATGTGACCAGAAAGAAGAGGATATAACAAAATTAGAATATAATTTAATGGGGTGCTACATTGTAAATGTAAAGTACTAGTACAACATGTATACTAGAGACAACATCAAATTGTTTCCCCCTGACTATATCAAATCATTAATGTGACAAGTAGATTTAGAAGTGTCATAATAATATGTAGGATTAAAATTGTACAATCTGACGTCATATTATATTAAAGATTATGGTTCCAAATCTTCTTCTTCTTTAAAAATATACAATATACATGTACCATCAGGCAGGCTTATGATTAGTACGAAAATCGTACTCGAAAGTTTATGATCGCAAGGCCTGGTGTCTTTGATGAATGTTTTTTACAATGTAATCATTTTGTAGATCCATACAAATACAAAAACAAATGTAACTTCTCCAAATCTTGAACATTTATATAAACAAACATTGAATAAATTACACTATCATGGTTAGCCATTAACAGCTGCTCAAATTGACTTAGACGAGTAAAAATTCAAAGTTATAAAATACAGAATCTATTCTTCATTAATTCTCTTTAAAAAAAATAAATCATTATATTAATAACCCCTGACAATATTGACAAACGTGCATATTTTTAGTATTTTCCTATCTAAATATAGACATTTAACAAGATAATGACCCATTAGAGTAAGAATCAGTTGTAGAAACATTCTATGATGAACCATTCAGATTAGACCTGATTATTTAAGGAAAACTATCAGATACACAGTATTTTTTAGGAAGGGTTTATGTTGGTAAAAATATACCAGAGTTGCATCAGTATCTATCCCAGATAAAGTACATGCACATTTGAAAATTGTTTTATTCCCATTGTTTTCATTGGAAAGATATCATTTATGTTCCTAAATACCAATCCTGATCTGCTCTGTTATAAGATGGCATGGCAGCTGACTCTAGGGAACATTTTGACAGAAAAAAAGAAAGCTTATATTACATCAATTTTTGTCTGTAAATGGCAGTATAGAAATTTCATAAGCAAGTACAAAATTTCGTCAAGTTGTTGTCTCTTTCAGATAATTAATATATGATGGTCACTTGCACAAGGGCAAAACAAAAACAAAATTAATGTCGAACCCTTCACAATGCGATTTTAGCTTTTGCTTCTTATCTAAAAATACAAGATGACCGTCAGTTTGGAAAACAGTTTTACATAGAACCATCTGTGAAAGACATAGAAATAGATAAAAAAAAAACATCTGGTTGGGGCACAACCAATACATAAACCGAGTGGAGATAACACTGTCAAACATATTAACACAAATTTAACAATTACTATCCACACTGAACTGTGACCACACTTGTTCTTTAAAAATAACTATCTCGACCGGACAGGGACCTACTACAGCTCTACTTCTATCATTCTTACAGAATTAACACGTCTAACTGAGAAAACTTGGATAGGTGATTTATTAGATTAGAATCATCAGTGTAAAAGTTAAAAAAGAATGAAGGTTTTCTACAAATACGTGTTGGACCTAGGAAAGTGGTATCACACGCTATTACTACTTTAATATTACTTTTACACTTTGATTTCCCACATTGCCTTTGTTATGAGATACGCTGTTTAAAATCACAAACAAATTCATTTTACATAATATGATTTTAATTTCTGTTCTAATCTGTAAAACCATTGATGCCATAAAGTATAAATGTGTTTAGTTGGTGTATGAACATGTATATTCTTTGTCAACTTGTAATGTCGTGTATGGATGTAGGTAATCTTCATTTTTATTTGCATTACATTCATCAAAAGACTCCTGGCTATTGTCGGATAAAGCATCGGTATATTCTAAGTCTTCCTCTTTCTGAGGGGACACAGTAGCTTCACTAATGGAATTGTTTTCAGTGGTCGAGCTGTTCAGCGACTTTTCGCTGTCGTCTTTCACACTCAAGTAAGACGGTGAATGGCAAACTGCTAAATATAAAGACGGACCGTCTTCTATTTCGTCTTCTATTTCATTATAGATACTTTCATTGGGTACCACTGGCAGTGGCATTTCAACAGCGCTTACTTCAGTCGGAGGAGAAAGCAGTTGACGAGGCGGTCTTTCTCGCTTTATGTTCTTGCAAATTAGTCTCACCGCGGCGAAACAAAATACAAGCCAACCAACTAAACCACCTGCAACCACCAGATAATAAATAAATGTTGTGTTTGCATCTGAAAGAAGAGGAAACAATTGTCTACATCATTTATGGATTCATTGACCATATATCTCGTAAAAGATAATAATTTGAAAAGTATCCATGGCAAGTAAATATGTTAGAAATTTCTTACTACGTTTATATGAAGATGTTTGTATTACAATAAAAAATTGCAAATCTGTAAACTCTTTTTCCTTGGACAAAATAAAAATAAGAAGATGTGGTCTGATTACCAAAGGGATATCTTTCCACCAGAGACCAAATGACGTAAACTATAGCAACTATAGGTCACCTTCGACAATGACCAAAACATAACGCATAGCAAGCTATAAAAAGCCATGGAAAATGTAAAACAATTCAAACGAAAAATCTTAATTGTTTTTCAATTAGAATCAATACAACATAATATATTCTACTTAATTATATATATAACAATAACCTTTATGTTTCTTTGTGTACTCTGTTTCTGTATGTCCTGTAGAGAGTGAAATTTCGGTACTGCTTTCACTTCGTTTGAATCCTCTGTATGTTGCATTTAATCCTGCAATGAAGCAAATAAAAAATAATATAATTTAGTATAAAAATACAAAAATAGGTAGAACAGTTATTTATTAGTAAAGAACTTAACTAATATAAGGTAGCAATTGAAAATTTCGGTGGTGACATATTTGTGGATCTTGGCTTGCTGATCCCAATTACTATCTTTATCATCAAGACAATATCTAAGAATATAAACATTGGGTAAAATTAATCTTTCAACGGAAATCTTATGACGCTTCTGATCAATAGAGAAAAGAGAAATGAAAGAAGATTATGACATATATCAATTTTCGAGATAAGAGTCAATAGTTTACACTATTGTCTATTTGAAGCCACAGCTTTACCAGAGGGGCATATGCGAGATAGATAAGAGGCCTCAGGCATTATTTTTTTCAAGTTTGGTCCATATTGGACCTGTGGTTTCAGAGGAGAAGATTAAAAAAAGAATTAAAATGAACTGATTTAAGCTAATAGCAATAAACAAAAACAATAATGGCAGACAGCAATCAATGACAACCACTTAACTACAGTCTTAACACATAGAAAATGTGGCGGGATTCAAGATGTTTATGAACGTTCAATCCTAACGTGGATCAGTAGTGTAACAGTAAAACATGGCTCGACACACTAGATCGCACAAAAAAGTAAAAATTACACAAAGAAAATAACACATTCAGTTTGGTGCGTCCGAAGCGCTTTTCCGATTTAACCTTCATCCGAAACGCTCAGGCCCAAAATTTGAAACTTATGGTTGCATAAATTCTTGAATACTTGATAATGCTGTATGACCAAAAGTGACGTAAAATGAATAGTCAAATCCATCTAATTAATATATATATATAATGTACATGAGGGGTAGATCCTTAGTTTCAATTTCCAAAGTTATCAACCGAGAACTTTAGAAAGGTTATTAGCATGTCAATCCAAAATCACGGACTATTTAGCTGATGATATCCTCGGGGACTAACAGCTCATCAGCAGCGATATCGACACAGTGCAACAAAAGGAAAACTAACATTTTATAAAGTTGGGAAGCACATTGATTTACTTTCTTTAAACCAAAATCTGAAAGTCAAGGATGTATGAATACTTGAATACCAGGGAAGCTTTATGACCAAATTGATCTAAAACAATAGCCAAAGCCACCTACGGTTAATTATGCCTGAGTGTGTTGGGACCTTAATTTCTTAATACATTAGCAAATGAGAATTATGTTAACAATCTTAAATTACTCTCGATTGCAGAAAAAGAAAGCTAGTTCAAAACCCATTCTCCACTGCAAAATAGACATGTTTTCCCAGACTGACGCGAGGAAAGCCATGACCTTGTGCAATGCCAAAAATAATTATCACACATTTACCACTAATTTTCCATGCAGTCGATGTTAAAAGGATGAATTGTACTCATATCATTCAGTACATGTATTGTATAGACGTCCAAGGGTTGACTTGGGTATAGATGTATGGTCATCGAATTATTATTATCATATTTTTTCAATGCATACTTTTCGTCTTGGATACATGATTTTTTATTATTTGTTATTGGATTTGCACTAGCTGTCAGTAACTGTATGTACTCTCACATCTATTCCATGTGTCTATTTTTGTTGTAGTAGATGTATTAATTACCTGCCACGTCCGATCTGTGTTTTTGTTAGTTGTTGTTTTTCTGTTTTGTATCGATCGCATGAGTTCAGCCATTTTCAACTGGTTTTTATACTTTGTTCTTATGTTGTACTGTTACACTGTTTGGCGCCAGCAAACATGTTAACCCTGCCACATTCTGTAGGTGCCTGTCCAAAGTAAGGAACCCGTAATTCAGTGGTTGTCGTTTGTTGTTGTATATAAAATTTGTTTTTCGTTCATTGTTTTGTAAATTAATCAGGCCCTTATTTTCTCGTTGAATTGTTTTGCATTTGTCATTTCGGGGCCGCCTATTATAGCTGACTATGCGGTACGGGTTTTGTTCACTGTTGAAGGCCGTGCGATGACCTATAGTTGTTAACTTCTATATATTTTTTTTTCTCTGGCGGAGAGTTGTCTCATTGGCAATCATACCACATCTTCTTATTTTTATATAACATTGTATATATGATAAATCAATTTAAAAACATTCAAAAGGTTATTTAGGAAAGACTTCACTTCGAATCCCTCTCTTTCTTGATGGAATAAGCATAGATATACATCAAGGGGGGTCAAAAGATGTCTGGTCGTAATAAGAAGAACACTCGGTTTTCCTTTGATTTGATTTTATAATTAAATGCAAAGAAAGTCTTTTTTCATATATCCATGTTGTATAGTCCGAGCAATCAATACTTAATTTGAATGATATAAAAATAAGAAGATTTGGTATGATTGCCAATGAGACAACTCTCCACCAGAGACAAAATTTAAAAAACATCCGTTGTTCGACCTGCTAGTCAAATGCGTTTTGTTAAAATATACTTTTTCACTTTTTAGGTCTTCAAAATTCAAGAGTCTATCCTAAATTGAGGTAAATTATATGGCCTTCCAAATACCGTTTCGATTCCTAACATCACTGAAGAGACATTAATTGTCGAAATCCGGATATGGTGTACTAATTTTTTAACCTTTTACTTGCGGTATACCATCTTTTCCGCAAGTTTCTTGTTTTCTGTTTGGTATTAAATTAATAGTTAAGATCCATTTTGCTACATCTGGTGATCCGTTTATTTGGCAATCGCCAATGGCAGTCAGCAGGGTGTAAGAACATCCGTTGTTCGACCTGCTAGTCAAATGCGTTTTGTTAAAATATACTTTTTCACTTTTTAGGTCTTTTGGAAAATGTTGTTCGTGCTGTATTTAGACCCCTTTACCAAGAAATTTGTTTTGCATGCACACGTATAAAAATTGCGGTTTTTATCCAACGCAATCATCGGTTTGAACGTTGTTTTCAATTTAGACTTCTTTAAATTTTTTCGTTTGGGCTTGTATTATATTTGCCTTCGGGTATATATGATCCGTTCATCCTATTTCGACTCTTCAAAATTCAAGAGTCTATCCTAAATTGAGGTAAATTATATGGCCTTCCAAATACCGTTTCGATTCCTAACATCACTGAAGAGACATTAATTGTCGAAATCCGGATATGGTGTACTAATTTTTGCACCATTTGTTTGCGGTATACCATCTTTTCCGGAAGTTTATTGTTTTCTGTTTGGTATTAAATTAATAGTTAAGATCCATTTTGTTACATCTGGTGATCCGTTTATTTGTCAATCGCCAATGGCAGTCAGCAGGGTTTAAGAACATCCGTTGTTCGACCTGCTAGTCAAATGCGTTTTGTTAAAATATACTTTTTCACTTTTTAGGTCTTTTGGAAAATGTTGTTTGTGCTGTATTTAGACCCCTTTACCAAGAAATTTGTTTTGCATGCACACGTATAAAAATTGCGGTTTTTATCCAACGCAATCATCGGTTTGAACGTTGTTTTCAATTTAGACTTCTTTAAATTTTTTCGTTTGGGCTTGTATTATATTTGCCTTCGGGTATATATGATCCGTTCATCCTATTTCGACTCTTCAAAATTCAAGAGTCTATCCTAAATTGAGGTAAATTATATGGCCTTCCAAATACCGTTTCGATTCCTAACATCACTGAAGAGACATTAATTGTCGAAATCCGGATATGGTGTACTAATTTTTGCACCATTTGTTTGCGGTATACCATCTTTTCCGGAAGTTTATTGTTTTCTGTTTGGTATTAAATTAATAGTTAAGATCCATTTTGTTACATCTGGTGATCCGTTTATTTGGCAATCGCCAATGGCAGTCAGCAGGGTTTAAGAACATCCGTTGTTCGACCTGCTAGTCAAATGCGTTTTGTTAAAATATACTTTTTCACTTTTTAGGTCTTTTGGAAAATGTTGTTTGTGCTGTATTCAGACCCCTTTACCAAGAAATTTGTTTTGCATGCACACGTATAAAAATTGCGGTTTTTATCCAACGCAATCATAGGTTTGAACGTTGTTTTCAATTTAGATTTGTTTATATTTTTTCGTTTGGGCTTGTATTATATTTGCCTTCGGGTTTATATGATCCGTTCATCCTATTTCGACTCTTCAAAATTCAAGAGTCTATCCTAAGTTGAGGTAAATTATATGGCCTTCCAAATACCGTTTCGATTCCTAACATCACTGAAGAGACATTAATTGTCGAAATCCGGATATGGTGTACTAATTTTTGCACCTTTTGTTTGCGGTATACCATCTTTTCCGCAAGTTTCTTGTTTTCTGTTTGGTATTAAATTAATAGTTAAGATCCATTTTGCTACATCTGGTGATCCGTTTATTTGGCAATCGCCAATGGCAGTCAGCAGGGTTTAAGAACATCCGTTGTTCGACCTGCTAGTCAAATGCGTTTTGTTAAAATATACTTTTTCACTTTTTAGGTCTTTTGGAAAATGTTGTTTGTGCTGTATTTAGTCCCCTCTACCAAGGAACTTGTTTTGCATGCACACGTATAAAAATTGCGGTTTTTATCCAACGCAATCATCGGTTTGAACGTTGTTTTCAATTTAGACTTGTATATATATATATATATATAATACATATTATGTCTGATAGAATTATGTCTTATGAACATCTGGATGATCGATTATAATATTTTCTGATTTTACAATTTAAGGGGTAATAAATCTGGTCTTATTGGCATGCCTTCTCCTTAGAAATTTGCAATCAAAACTATAAAATGAGCAACATGAAACCTACAGGTTTAATCCACCATGTTGTACATAAGGAAATGCATGTACCAAGTCAGAAATATGACAGTTGTTTTCCATTCGTTTGATGTGTTTGAACTTTTGACTTTGCCATTTTATAAAGGACTTTCCGTTTTGAATATTTCTTAGAGTTCGATATTTTTCTTATTTTCCTTTCTACTAAAACCACAGGTCGTCCAAAAGTGAAAATAACTCTTGTTTTACTGCCTCAAATGTTGGGCTACACAATCATGGAAAAGGTATCGGTAGGAAATAACAAAGCAAGGAAAGTGGTATATATGTTGAGTTGACTACAATCGTAACGCAAACAATGCACTTTATGAAAACCTTTCGGCTTATTCCTTCAAGAATGGTATTTACTTTCTCAACTGGCAATGCAAATACTAAAAGTCGACAGAATAAACTCATTCACCTGCTTGCAGTTTCACAAGTGTTCTGGTACAATGTTAACCTTGCTATTTAGCAGAAGTAAACCTATCAAAATGATGAGTTTTGTCTATAAAAAGATGTTGATACTAATATTTTCTATTAAAAGTTAACGAATACGGACAGCTAAAAGACCTATAAGTGCAAAGATGTTTATGCCTAGATATATGGTTATTTTGGACTGTAGCTAGCCGTCGAAGGACTTTTTTAGAAATATTTTAAAAGCTACAGAAATCCATTGCCGTAGTTGTAGAAAACAAAATAACATTATAAATTAAACATTCTGCTTGTCATACAAAGTAAAATTTTCCCCAATGAAGAATATCTGTCATAACTGAACGAACAAAAAAAGTCTACTTCGTTTTTGTTTTGTGTTTTTTGTCTATCAAAATCCGGAACTTCGGAAGGCTATCTTTGAATAAAAAATACACGTTTAAGGAATTTAAAAAAAAAAAACTTGAAATATGCAATACCTTTGAAAACAAATAAATTGATACTCTGATATTGTTCATTCAATCATTACATATATTTTAATAATGTATTTTAAGACACATAAGCTACAACTTAAACAAAAATATTGAAATTTGATTTTTGTTTGTTTAAAAGATTAATAAAAGCGGATGCTGAAATAATAACTGCGTATTATCAGTCAGTTTGGTTTAATTTTGTAAAAATAAGCGAATGGACAGTGTGGATTTTTTATTGCCTTGCAAGACGATAATTCAATCACATTTGCGTCCGTATTCACACACTCTTTAATTTAACCCTTAGTTGCAGATGGATTGTGCATGTCCTTAGCATGCTCAGTTACTAAAAAAGGGAATGTAAAAATTGAAAAGTAATTAAACGGAGCCACCAGGAAGAAGCGTTTCGTTGACTGTGTCGGCCAAACAAATTCTTTCTTAAAAGTTTAACGATGATTTACATATTTTCTTAATCTATGACATGAAATCAAATAAATCTATAGAAAAATCGTCAATATACTATTGCATGTGCGTGTCTGTCTATTTATTTTTATATTAGTATCGGGTGACATGACCATCGACAGTCTTTGGAAGTCATCTTGATGGTCATTTAGATGGCGTTTTGTCCTAAAATTCTCACGAAATGCTGACACTGTATTACGAGTCCATGCATTATTCATTGTTTCCTATGGAAATTTGGTAATTCTGGTATAGATTTTAGTATGTTATAAATCAAATTAAATAGTTTGAGCCAATTCGTAGGTAATGAATTGGCAGTGCACCTGAGAAAGGAAAAAAGATGAAAAAGACTTTTGATGACGATTTCATTGTGCACGAAATATATGTTTTTGGAATTTGCTTTTTCCAGTATGCTCGAGAACATTTTAGTTTGGAAAGTCAAAATTTAAAATAAAGCTTTAAAAAAACAAAAAAAACAACAACATTAGAGCCGAAACAGAACATCAAAGAACCGTTCAGGCTCATTCTTGCCTGTAAAGGTTGTTGTACTTTTAGTACAAATATATTATTTATGAAATGGAAAATGACATAGGAATCATTCAAAGCATATGCCAGTACCGAAGCACTTGCTACTCGGCGGGTGGAACCACCAGGGTCTGATTGCCTACCGGGCATAATCGGTACCTCCTGAGTTGTAGTAAAACATTGATAAAAAATATAAACAATAAAGACACAATAAACTAATTATAAATAAATAAATAGATTCTACCATTGTGACGAGTAAGATGCTGAGGACAGGGTTTAAGAATTTTAAAACCACAAAATTTACCGAACATTTGACATACATTTATAATTTATGTATTTGTAATTGTATTTTCGAAAAATATTAAGTGGTAACATCTGATTTGTAAAACGATATTGATGTTATCTTTCACATTTTTTTCTGTCAAAATGCAAAAAAAAATTTTTTTTTCTGCGTAATATTTTCAGGTATAGTTACCTTTTTCATCCCGTCCCAATATCAAAAACAACCGTTTTCATACCGTCACAATATCAAAAGCAAACTTGCATGTTCAGATTAGTAGACAGTTCGACGACAGTAAGGAAATTCGGACAAGGAAGAAACTGATTATGTGTTGATTATCAAACAAACAAACAAAATAGTTAAACAAGAAGGCACAAATATATAACACTTGGTAAAATTTAGCATACCATCTATGTAATCTACTAATCCAACATAAAACCATTGTTTACACAATAATTCTGGGAACTCCCAACATGAATTTCTTAATATTTAGGCTATCGAATTCAAAATGTTGGAATAGCCAGAACAAACCAATTCACTAAATCTTATTCCTTGGAATAATTAGAGCATAGTACATTCCTTTAAAGCGTTGTTAAATCTTGCACAGCAAACCATCTAAGATATGTCCATTTTAATGAAGCTAACTGAACGTCATGAAACAATTATGAAAAGGGAAGTTTAAAAGATAGAAAAGTTGCCACACAGGTCATAAGTATAGTTTTTAAGAAACCGTTGGAAAAAAAATGTGTGGTTAAGGGGAAGGGTGGAGATCTAAAAAATAAAAAAAAAAAAAAAGAAAAAAAAAAAAGGTAAAATTGCGCCAATTATTCATGCACCTGTCCTAAGTTGGGGACCTCGGTATTGGTTGTCCTTTGTCGTATCTTTTTGTTGTTTTTGTCTTATCGACGTTTACCACACATCCTATTATATTTCATATTGCAGTTTCATAAGTTAGAATCGTTCAACTTACTATGAATGTAACTGTATTCCTCTGTACTGGACATTATTACTGCTGAAGAAATGTCGATGCAGCCATACTGGCGATGACATCTGAAAAGGAGATTACTATATATCATTAAATTCTTAAATAAGTTGAAACATAGGTGTTTCTCGTTTTTTGTGTGTGTGTGTGTGCGTGTTTGGGGGGGGGGGGGGGGATGGGGAGAATTGATGCAGGCTTTAAATAGTTTGAAACAATGATATAGAAAAAAAACCCAAAATCTTTAATCTGCCTTTAAAAATAGACAACCACTGGCGAGGTTCATGACATGAGCCAGGCACTTGATTATGCAGCGGAGGTAAACTATTGTTTTTTTATAGCTCTAAATCCTTCCAACCATTTCTATCGTTTTTATATATTCAGATACTCCACAGAACACAACCAGGAAAATAAAAATTAACAACATTTGTCATGTTCTTCTCAATTCATAAAATTTTAAAAGCAAAAGCGAACTTACTTTTGTGTCAAACTGCAATTGCATTTATATTTACATATTTCTCCGTATGTATTAGGAGGACAAGGAACACACGTTATGCCATCTAACGATGTACTTCCTGGGTTACATGCTGAAATTGTATCATTGGATATATTGAATTTGTATATCACATTTTAATGTAGCAAAAAACGCAAATATTTGGAATATTTTATTTGTTTGAAATACACATTAAAAATAAAAATAATATATTTTACTTCAAATATAGATTGTTTTTATGAAATTTGAATCATTTTGCCTTTTTGTTTTCATTTTTGGGTTCATATGTGGTACATCTTTAACATTACCTTTGCAGTTTCCGTTGTCATAGTAATAGGTCAAGCAACAGTATCGAATATTCTGTTCATTAATCTTCTTCCTGTAGTTTGGAAAAATAGTTAACTATAATGAAAATTTTGTTTAACTATAATCTTCCAAGTCTTGGAAAAAATATGATTTTTGTATGCAAAGGATATCCTGCAATCGAACTAAAATAGTGCAAAAAATGGTCTAAGTTCAGACATCATACAAGGAAATATATATGTTTCATCCATCGTGTCAAGGAAAAAGAGGTATCGTGTGAAAAGGGAAATATTGCATTCAGAGGATTTTGATACTTCTACTATGGCTAAAGTATTTACAGTCAGTTAAAAGAACTGTTTCTCCTTTGTTTTGCAGGATCATACTGATTATTTCATTCTTTAACTCTACTCTCATGTAGTCAAGTATATATATTTAGTCTGAGACAGCCATTTCTAATGATCATCAACTGAAAAGTTTGAACATAAATTCATTTATTCATGTTATTTTTGGTAAATTTCCATGGTGTTCAGATATTTCATTTGCATCCAGTCCAGTACTGTTTATGTACTTTTCAGACAGTTCAGTATTTATTGTTTTGCAGAGGCAAACGTCTGCTACTGGTCGTAAACGAAGTGTTTGAAATTCCTAAAAACCGACTGAAATACTGAACATAACGTTATAGTTTGTATAGTTTTATACTTTATTTCCTAGTAAATAGGTCATTGTCGATTATGCTTCTTTTTCTCGATTTTTCCTTGTTAACGTTTATACATTTTGCTCATTGGTTACCAATACATCTTCACAAGTTGATAACATCTGATCAAGCATCTGATTTCATTCATGTAAATATTTATATTGTCTTCATATTGTATCTCTTACCAAACCAATGTTAATTCACTTCCACAATACCATGTATTATATATACTTCAATTACCTTTTCAATATGAACCTTTGATTTTATTGTTTTTTTTATAGATAATAAAGTACTACTAGTAGTAGTAAGCATATGGTCTACATAGACAAAACAGCGGGAGAGTTAATGAGCAAATTCAGGATATCAGAACAATGTGTTGTTCGTTGTTTGTTTGACGTGTTGGTGATTGGTGTGGTCTGTTGTACTGCATGTCCAATATTTTTAGTAATTCTCGTTTCACTTTTTTATGTTTTACAACTTTTGCAAATGGGGAAAATTTGACTTTTAGAGAAATAAGTGATTATTACCAGGATCAGAGGTACTTAGTTTATTGATGAATTGATTTTCATTTGCAAGTGACAATATACAGGCCGAGAAAACCCGCCATCTCGAAGAAATATAGCATAACAGACTTATATTTATATTCACTTGAGACATTTCTTTAGAAAAAATAAAACCGTTTGAAGAACACTTGGATGACTGTTATGTACTATATGCTAAAAACGGCGTTTTTAATCTGGTAAAATCATCAAAGACAAAACTAACTTTTACACGAAAATGAAAATGATAATAGCTAAAACACATAAGAATACGTAAATGAAAACAAAATGAAACTCAACCAAAACCAATCCTTGTACTTGTGAACATGTTTCATGTCATGCAAAATAAACGGCATGGCACCGTACATTCACGAGGAAGACGAAGAAGACGACATGCACATTTTAAACATGTAATTAAAAGATGATGCAATGAACAAAAGCGAGCAAAAAAAAAAAATAATTGCAGGCTATTATACATTTTATTCCATTTTCCGTATTATGGTCTCTATCAAATCGTACATATAAATTTTATAGAAATCGTTTGTTAAATATCCGGCTTCTCTCTTGTACCAATACATGTAATATCCTTATTGAGGTTGCCAAAATTTGTTTTCATACATTTGACGTTTGTTGCATAGTTACCGCGTGTGTTGACACATGTGATAAATCTGCATTGCAAAATGGGACATGTTTGGAGAAGCCACTTAATATCAATAGAGGTAGATGTAGGATAGACGTTAATGTCTTTATGAGACGGCATTTCAACCACCAGTAAACATTAGACAGATAGAAGTTTTCTATCTCTCACTGGTACAGGAGATTTTAATAACAATAACAGTCTGATAAAGTATGTAGTTTATTGTTCTTTTTTACTGATTTACTACAGGTCAGTCTCTTAAGTGAATGAGGCCTGCCTTGACGCGTTTGTTTGCAAACAATCTCCATGTCATGTTTTCCAACAATCTAAAGCTTTACTCTTGTTTAAAATGCTAAAAGAGCAGTTTTACAAACGAGTCTTTCGAGGGTTTAGGCCAAACTCCAAAACAGTGGTAACGTCATCCTTGCTACGCTATGAAAGTTTAACAAAGCAACATCACTGCTATTTTGTACCATACGTATTTACAGAATATAGCAAAAGAAAAAAATATATTCACCTAATTTTCAAAACCTTGTTTAACGGGGGAAAAAATCATATCAAAGGCTTTCTTGTTTAAAGAGATGATAGTGTCAAATAAACTGAATTGGTAGCATGTTTAACCTATCCTTCTGCAGCCATATCAAATTCAAATTCATTGTTTCTAGTGTATGTTTAAATTAAAAACACTCAGATAAACACCAATGTCGTCTTGGTACTTTTTACCTTTTTTTAAACCTGGAATAATAAGAGAATAAAATTAACATAGATAAGATTATTTATTGTTCTAATTAAGAGCCCTTGATAAGAAGCATGACATATACATACACAAAAAGATTACGCTATGATTTTGTAAGATATTTTCACATTGAACTGTTATAATAAATGTTTTATAATTATAAACCTACATATATTTTATATATATATATATATATATATATATATATATATATATATATATATATATATATATATATATATATCTTATATAAATCATGTAGATTTTATTCCTGGCAGGACCAGAACCATAAAATAAGTTACAATAATTATTATTATTAATATAATAATAACCTCATCAGATCGATTCAAAGCAGAAAACATCAAACAAAAACACAGACCGGACGTGGCAGGGTATGTATATAGCTCCCTCGCAACAAAAAAGACACTAAGTACAGATCTGAGAGTACTCGCAGTTACTAACAGCTAGTTCAAAGCCAATAACAACTAATAAAAAATAAAAAGAATCATGTATCTTAGACTAAAATGTCAATCAGTACACATCCAACATACAATGGATTTAGTGTAAAGACGTCATTAACTGTCAGGGAAAACATGACCTTGTCAAATGCCAAAATAAAGGGTATCGACAGATTTTAGAACAGTGAATGTGCATATATGTAAAACAATAATATATGGTATGGTTATAATTTACTGATGACAAAATCAAATATTTTATACCAATAAAACAATAATCAAAGATCTTATTACAGTGACCTTTTAGAATGAGTTTATTCAAAGGATTGATAAGTTTACCCCGATCGTATCTAAATTCCAGGGCTCTACATACAACATCACCGTAAGAATTAGGATGTGCTATTCCGTTTGAAATAAATTTTATACAGGTACAGCCAAATTTCCAATTCTGTGTATCTATGGAAGAATGTAGTGAAGGTTTTACATAATTTGTGGTAACGAAATCACTGACTTAATAATTTACCAGTAATACATAGATTACGCTCATTGAAATCCAAAACGTCACTACAGACACGGACATAGCAAACCAGTTGGAGAAAATCGTCACTTTTGTCGTAATTTTTTGTGTAGAGATTCTCGTATAAAACTGAAATATCTAAATCAAGGAATGGACAGTTATTACTGTTAATATTTGATTTATTCGAAGTAAGTTCCTTTGGGTAGATTTTGGCAATATATTTAGAGAATTATTGATTATTTAACGAAAAAAAATCATCAAGATAACGATAAGTGTTGCTGAATTTATCAATTAAATTAAATTTATACGGGTTTTTATTTAGAATGGTCATTAACTATGATTCATAACAGTACAGGAACAAGGAAGCTATCGAAGGGGTACAATTGGTTGGCATAGGAATACTTACAACCGGTCGATAAACTTTATTGCCGAAATGACATTAATATTGCCAAGGAGAAAAATTTACACCTTTAATCATCTCATCACACATCCAGTAAGTATATCTAGCATATTTACTTTTCTCATTACAGAAAAAGGTTTTATATGAGTTGCAGCAAATAAATTGCCAATCTGATTTTTTAAACGACCATTTAATTAGATAGGAAAACTTTATTTTGATAGGATTGTATGGAAGTGTAGTATAAAGTGTGGAAAAGTCAAAACTGTCAACCGAACCAAAAGGACCATTAAAAGCACGTAATTTATTTAAAATATCCAAGGAATTTCCTACACTCCAAAATTTCATAATTATATTATTTAACATTTCGTCTGACATGTAGACCTTAAATATTACAATTCCCTATGATAAATTTTCATTAGTAAATAACGAAACTTCAATTGAGAGATCTGAAAAACTTATGACAAATATTGTTTATCTCTTTGAAAAATATCTCTCTATCACCATCGTATGCTGACAACTAAAAATAAAATGTTGTTCATCTTCAACCAAATTCAGAGTACATTTTCACAAAGCCTTTGATCTCTTTCTATTTATGAAGTTTTATAACTGTCTCTTTCTAGTTTAAGATCATGGACACTGATTCTCATTTTACATATGACACTTCTCAATGAAAAATTGTTTAAAGAAGGATAAATTTCTTTAGAAATTGCAAGTTTTTAGTTTGAAATAAGTATCTAATTTACTACTTTTTGTATCTGTTCTTTTAGTGTTCCAAAATCTTATCTGTAAACTTGTTTTTGTTACACATATTGTCATCATACAGTAAACCATGTTCCATATTTTTTTTATTTTAATTTTTCACCATTGATAATACAACTGAAAACAAATATAACCGGAATCTACCAAATTCTCCTAGCACAGCTAAGTTAGAGGACTTTAAAGTATACTTCATATGTCTAGAATTGGATTTAACTTTTTTTGAAGACCTGCATTGGAACTAAAAAAAAATAGCAATAACATCTGAATACACGAGGCAGTCAATTCTGTTGCCATTGATATTAACATATGGAATATGCAGAAAAGGCGAAATGGGAACACATCCGTTTGAATAAATCGTCAAAAGAAAAAATAAAAAATCGAATAGATCATTTTAAAATCATAATTTCGAAGTAAGAATTGAAATTACCGCGGCATCGGCGGATCAACGTAAAAAAAAGGAGAGTATATATACCTGCCATTATAAATCATGTACTGTGTAACAACCCTAGAAAAAGCCGACGAGGAAAGGCATTACTCGACTAACGAAAGCTTTTTTATTTTATAGCCTTGTTGGTCGAGTGGTCTGGGACGCTAGTCACAATGCAGGTGGTACTGCCACGATGTCACAGAAGCAAGAATCCCGCTGAGGGAAGAACAAAAATTTGCAAACTAAATTTTCCGATAAAAATCATTATGCTAAATTTGAGACGAATTATATATATATTATTGTGTTAGTCCTGTATAACCACGGGTTTTACGGTGGAGAATGTCTGTTGTTAAGTTGTCACATGTTTAGGCGTGTACATATACATATATGTATGTATATGTATATGTCTGTTCAAATGTTGATTATTGCCTTTAATAGGAAGAAATTGAAAGCCACAGAAAAGAAATTCCACTTTTTACCTTTTTTCCCGTTTTCTTTCTGCCATTCCAAAAAGAACACTCGCCGTGTTCCTCAAAGGTACTATATAAGTTGTTTTCCCCTCCAACTTATGATACATAGAACTACATTAACTGAGAGATATTCTTACCAGCAAACGTTTGGTCCAGTGAATTCTTTTCCATGACTATTACAGCAAAGTAGGATGCACATTTGAATTTTGAAATGAAGGTATAAAGCATAACCATAGCGATCCATGTTAGACATTTTCTATTTCAATGCATATGCAGATTGGCATCAAAGTACAATACAGATATAACTATTCATACTGCGTATGTTTTATTTAAAGGAAGAGACTCTTAAAATGAATGGTCGATTAAAAAAAACCAACAAAGCACCGGAAATATTGCATAATCAATCAATATGTTATTCATTTTCAATTGTTTTGTTTCATATAAATTAATTTATAATTTTCAGTTTTATAAATTTAAAGCTCGGTGTGCCTTTCTTTTTCAGCAACAACCTCTGCTGATGAATGTTTAATTAATTGCTAAACAATTGGCAATGACAAAAGTCACTAGTTACAACCATTCTACAAAAGCAACCAATTTCGCACTACCAAATTCGAGAATATCTGGTAATTTTGTGCCCTATGTCCAAAATCTCCAACACAATAAAGACAAATTAGATTACGATCATTTCTTTATATTGTGTCTGTATTATGAGAACTTTTGGAATAAAATACATGAAGTTTTAAAGAGGAGTATATTTTTAAGATAGCACCAAACTTTACTTTTTGGATATAAAATTTCTGACGAAGAATATTTATGTTTAACTTTTTACTTTGAAGCAATTGTAAGTTTTCAAATTTACAAAGCGTCAAAAAAAATTTCATGTATGTTCAATTTTCATAAAAGAATTCAACAGAAGACTTTTCGAGGGGTAACAATCTGCTCTATTACCCTTTTAGCTATGTGTTATTTACTTTATTATACCGAATGTTCTCTGTTATTTACTGTTTGTTAAATTTCACGTCTTGTACATAAGTCATCCCTGTTTAGTAAAGCGCAAAAATGATCAAGCGTCTCCGTGAAGAGTAATAGAGTATTTGCCATGGGATAGAGTAAATTGTCTACCTCGTATTAACCAATCAGAATCCCGCATTTTGACATGAAGTATAATAATGTATAATGGAATATATATTTATTGTATTTTGAGTTTTACAACTAATTATCGCCCTTAGTTATAAGTGGCATATATCAGGAAACATTAGGAGGAGTTTAGACTCCTAAAGTATATTGTGACAAGCCAGAAATGGAAACAAAAGATTTTCTTCTAATGTTAAAAAAGAAATATAGATTAATTTTCTTAAAAGTGTTGAAATGAATTGAGTCCTTTTTTGTTTCAATGTAGCATTTACTTTACTAGGAGATTAACAGTAATGTTGAAATACAACAATGACCTTCCATAAACTGTAGTTTAAATCTCGAAACTGGCCTGATCATATGTTTATGTACGGTAAGAGGATGCATTTTCGATTATAGAAAGCGGGCTAATTGTAATAACAATAGAGTTAGTCTGGCAAAGAAGGTTAGGAAAGTTGGGACCACGTTCCACTTCAAAGGTAACCAGATACAATTTGAATTAGATTCTGACATTGTAGACAATATTTAAAGAGCAGTTGAGTTAATTGAAAGCAAAAGACCCGCCAAAGCTATTAAGCTTCTCGAAGAGTCGGTACAAATTATAAAGAAGCGTAACAAGCTGATCCGAATAGCCGACAAGTGGGAGGGTGGCTGGAATACAGTTCAGGAGTATCTCTCCGATGATGTCGCCAGTAATTCTGTCGGCAATGGCAGAAAAAAGCATGGCCTTGAAAGACCCGTAAAAGCTGTAAGAGCACCAAGTCAAAGTACAGATAACGGCGTTACTAGTGCTATTTCTACTCAACAGCCCTTTTGTAGCAGCCAGGGCCAAGCTTGTCCGAGTAGACAAGCAAAGTCCGAAGACATGTGCTATTCATATGCAAACATCGGGCAATATAGATTGCCGAGCTAAGGAAAAAATAATCTAGAAACAGTTTCAGCAAAGGAGGTGCCGCTTAAACAGTATGGACAACACAGTGACGTTTTTTCAGGTACATGATAATTTAAACATGATTAGCTCTTATTGTGATTACGAAGAGGGTTTCAAATATATTCATGTGAAAAGTAAATTATAAAAATCTCTTTATTGTCGGTAAAATATTGGAGCGTCTAACTTTATCCATGATTTTTTTCAAAATGGGTATGAAATTCAAATGAGAAATGAACCTGGTAGTATAATTTTCGAAAAATAATAAATCTGATTTCAAGCATGAAAAATTTGTAGTTTTAGCTATTGAAGATCTTGTAATTTCAGAGGCAGCTGGAAGGACCACATGTAATAAATCCGCTAACGGTATCTATCAGTTCTAAAGGTAATGAAGGTTAATGTTGGATTTATGCCATGTCAATGAGCATGTCTGTGTGTTTTGGTTTTATTTTTGATTTGAAGTCGGGCTATAATCACATAGACGCCTTCCATTCACACAAAAAATATTAAGGTTTTCATGGAAAAACAAGTTTTATGTTTTTACAAAAGTCATCAGACGGCTAGTTAAAAATTGGCGGAAAACGGGATAAAAATAGTCATGAATTTAGACGAACGGGGTTGCTGTAGCCAAAACGTCTGATATCTGTACTTTACATTCTCTAAAAGTTGAAACAGACCTAATTAATTTGGGGTTTGTTCCTAACAAAGATAAATGCAACTGGAACATATCTCAAGATATTGACTGGTTAAGTTCACTGGGATTTGAAATTTGGAAAACTCTCAGTTCCAATCAAAAAACTTTGTGATATAGTTCAACTATGCTATTTATTACAAACAGGTTCAAGAGTTAAAATCAATGTTTAACAAAATTTTGTGGTAAGACTATCTCATTGAAGCCTTCTATTGGCAATGCAACGCAGATTGTGACTAGGAATATTTTCTCAATGATCAATCAACGTGAGCATTGGGATCAATGTGTAAACATTTTAACGTTCCCAGATTGTATTGAAAAGTTGAGATTTTAGCAAGAAAACATTTTGTCGCTAAAACCTTCTGAATTATTCAAAATTTATACAGAAGTTCATGAATTTACGGATTTGAGTGACATATGTGCTGTTGGTTATGTCTCAGATTCAGCTTATGTTTTTCATAAAATGTTGTTAAATCCTGAGAAATTTAGAAGTTCAACATGGAAAGAGATAAAATCGATACACGTTTGTTTGAAATGCGTTACAGAACTTAGCATTGAACATTTTTTACACTTGTGCTTAACAAATTTTTCTTTACACGTACAGTGGATCCATCGGGCTAATTTATTAAGTAGAATAGTAGATGTAGATGACTAGGGTGTTTCCGCAGATTTTTTTAGATTTCTTAATTCGACAAATTTGCAATTGCGAACACTAAAAACGCATAAACAAAAAGATTAAGTCTTCTTTATTGGAACCCTGGTAAATCTGCTGCAGACGCTTTGAAATGTAACTGGGCTGGTGAAAATAGTTGGTTAGTACTTCCATTCTCTCTGGCATCTAATATAAATAACCATTAGTTAAATGCAGAACAACATGTACTTTGGTTGTCCCTAGATGGCATTACGCATCATTTTGGACTTCAATGTTTCATGAGAATTTATGGTACAAGGAATATGTGGAAGACGTAATAGAATTTCATGAGAAAAAAATGATTTTTGTACCTGGACATAACTTGAATTCTATGTTTGCACACGGAACGTTTTCGGTTACAATTTTCGCATTAAAACTGAATGCTATTGTTTAATTTTTATTGTAGAGAACATTCGTCACTGGACATGATGTTATTTGGTCATTGGACTATGTTTATACATCTGTATTTTGTCACTGGACTTACTTTTGTAACGTACTTGGTGACTGAACCTCTTTGATGTACCTTTTGGAGTCATTGGACCTGTCTTGTGTTTACCACTGGGTGATAGTTGGTCACTGATGGCTCAGTGACCATTAGAGGTAATTATATTTATCTATTTTAAGTTGGTTCAATGTTTTCCTTTCGATTTAAAAAAAAAAAGGTTTTATTTACAGATGATTAAGCGGATTTTGGAATGCCAATGACATTTTACAAAATTGAAAAGGTTTTTGTCTCATTTACGTTCCACAATAATTGATTCGAGAGCAAAGACTACTGTTTCCAAGTATGCTAACATGTTAAAAGATTGTTGTCCAGAACGCCAAAATATCCAGAAATCAAATTAATCAATTCTACCGGCAAGTGAACTGTACGTTACCCTTATTTACAACATCTAATGCAGACAGATTTTTTTTTAGTTCAGTTGATATACGTTTAATATATAATGAATTTGTTTAATTAAGACCAATAACCCGTCTGTCAAATCAGAATATTTAGATAATTTTTATCTTTAGCAGCAAAGCAGAGTGCTACAGGAAATGGAAAAGTGTGGTTATAGCAAAAATCTATACACCATTTTGTCCCGTAGAAATTTTGTTACTTTACTTTAAGGTAGATGACATTGTTGTATCTTTGATGAGTTTATTTGAACTCTGATATGTATATTTTTAGATCAATTATATATGTCAAGAAATGAGATAATTTTGTTATAAAAAATATGCAAAATTGTCATATACATGTACAAGAATAATTAGTAGTATTAGTAGGTGATACATATGTTTGTATTATATCTAGAGTGGGTGTATATTACAACCATCTTGTCCGTTCGTCCAAAAACTCATTTATGTCGATAGGTTGCTTATTGCTTTTGTATACCAAATATTCTATTTTTAACATTGACATTTATCATCATTTTGCATAATCTAACCAATATGATTCGTTCTGAAAGAATCACATGTTCTACTGTACATGCATACCAGGGTGCTCCCCTCAACAAACTGTAGGGGGCCTTAACAAATTAAGCAAAACATAAAAAGATCCCTACCTACACACGTATTTATTTATTTGATGTAACAACTATTCATATACACATTTAAGTCTTCCGATAACCCTATGCAACAATATATGTTATCAGCGGATGCCAATGTAATATTGTATAACTAAAGAAGAAGAAGCAGAAGAGTCCATGTAGAGAAAATGATGTCATAAACAAATTATCTATGTCACATTTGCATGAAATCCGTTTAAGCCAATATCATTAAAAATGAGAGAAAAATATCTATTATTCATATTTGTTATGGCAAACCCTATTTTTTGTTGGTTATACAGAATAACTGAATAAAATAACCATCGTCATTAGGGTATAGGCATATTAGCATAAAGGTACGTTTTCCGTCACTTAATAGTGTTTTGATATCGCTTCAATCTCATTCTGTATCAGCCTTTATGATGATCGCGTAAAGCAGAGAAGTCAATTAAGTTTAAGGGTGTATAGGGCCAATAGAAAAATAAGATTAAAAATGTAATGAACTATATTATAAGAAAATAAAACTAGTTAGAAAGGAATGCAATTGTAACTGTTAAACGACCATTTGATGGTTAAAAATGCGTTAAAAAAGAACAATATGTACAGCTTGAAAGTATCCAGATAAAATAGTACGTACATAACAGGAAATCGACTCTTCCATTTCATCTGTCGCCAAACTTATGGTGGCAGAAACCAGTAATTTTACAATAAATCTTTAGAATTTCATGGATTTATGAATTAATTTTCCTGAAAAATCATTCAAGGTTATATGCAAATTAAATTTATTGTTTCGAGTAACTAAGATGTGTGCGTGCTTATATGAATATATAGAAAACCTGTTAATTTGGGTGTCTGGCCAGCATGGAGATTTTAACAGTTATAAATACATTGCAAATAAGGCAAGAAATGTGATGCTCTGATACAAATCTAATGTTCACCTTCAGAATCCTGCTAATGTCAGACAAGAAGTTTAGGCAAATTTCAAGAGATAAATGATTTTCAACGAATTAGAGCCTTGTCCGCACCTATCACAACCATCAAGATATTTTTGTTTACATAAAACTGAATTTTTTCCACACTTTGGTTGGATGAAATCTAGAGAGGAGACCCCAACTTTGACTTCTGATTGGTCCCATATGTGAAGGAAATCCCCAACCTGTGTATGCAGTACAATAGCCTACAATTTACATTCATTTTTTTTTCAGTCTGCATATTATAATTATATATTTCATTACTTAACGATAACAAAATTTCTGAGTGGGACACATGTTCTGGTACATCAAAACTGGTATCTGCCACCTATATAAATTCCGCTACCCTACGGTAGTGCCGAATGCCATTTTATGACACTTTGACATTTGCTGCAGGAATTTTCAACTGACCATATGTAACTGTTAATGAGGGTTGAAATGGGATAACTCATGTAGAGAATGACAATAAAAAATAAACTCCGATTTCTGCATTAAAAGTGATTTTATGTTCAACGGAGTATTAATTAGATTGCCGTTATTTCGAATACATCCCATCCATACAAAATCAAATTCTGGTACATTTAAAAAATTCTTAATTTAATCAGGACAGTGCTTGCACCCACTTTTGATTGTATTTTCACTTAGTGTTCTTTTTGCGGTCATGGTCGTATAAGACAAACAAGGTTTGAAAATTACGTTTCCACATGGTATTGTATATACCGGTTTAACATTCTGTTTTCTTCAACTTTATAGGTTTTACAGAATCAAAATAGGTTTGTAAATAACAATCTTATAAATATAAAAATAAGAATATGTGGTATGATTGCCAATGAGACAACTCTCCACAAGAGACCAAATGACACAGAAATTAACAACTATAGGTCACCGTACGGCATTCAACAATGAGTAAAACCCATACCGCATAGTCAGCTATAAAAGGACCCGAAATGACAAATGTAAAACAATTCAAACGAGAAAACTAACGGCTTGATTTATGTACAAAATAATGAACGAAAAACAAATATGATATCCAGCAACAAACGACAACCACTGCATTACTGGCTCCTGACTTCGGACAGGCACATACAGAATGTGGCGGGGTTAAACATGTTAGCGGGCGCCCAACCCTCCCCTTAACCTGTGACAGTGGTGTAACAGTACAACATATGAACAAACTATAAAAATTAGTTGAAAAGGGCTTAACTCATCAGATCGATACAAAGCACAAAACCAAGGAACAAAAACACAGAGTGGACGTGGTAGGGTACTTATACATCCCCAAAACCAAAAAACACTTAGTACAGATGTGAGAGTACTTGCAGTTACTGACAGCTAGTTCAAAGCCAAAAGCAACTAATAAAAAAAATCATGCATCTAAGACTTAAATATCAATCAGTACACATCCAACATCCAATGGATTTAGTGTAATAACTTCATTAGCAGTCAGAGAAAAACATGACATGGTGCAATGCCAAGATACAGGTATCTACAGATTGTAGAGCCATGAATGTGCATATGTATTATAAAGTTTATCATGCTAAAACAATAGTCATTTTTCTACTCAAAACTTTTTTGTTGTTTGATTACCCACCAATTATTTAAAGATTAGCAAGCAAACAAATTTGATATGACAATATTTATGTAGTCTTCTGCACTGTCAATTTATCTATATATAATTTAGTTCAGAGCAATGTGTCTCTGATCACATCAATTTATATGCGAGATTATTATATTAATATCATTTGTTTGATTTAAATGTTGAATGTTGTTTCCTGTTTCCTGATTATTATTTTTTATTACGCATAATTTATACACCATTCTTGTCATCTGGTCATTTTGATTTGTATCAATACTATCGCAATGCTTTATGAATTATGTTCACATTTATTGCTTTTGTGTATGTTTTTAAGACGTTAGACAAAAAAAAACTGTTGGACTATGGACACAACTTTGTCTGAGGACATTGAACATTTGTTTCTTAATAATTTCTAAATGTTTTAACAGACAATCTAAGAAAATCAATCTATAAATATTGTCAGAACCGAAGCACTGACTGCTTAGTTGATGATTCCTTCGGGGGCTTATAGTGCACCAGCAGAAGTATCGTCTCTTCATCATATTAAGCAAAATTACACCTCTTATTTTTTAGGTTTCCCTTTACAAAGCATAGATTTTGCAAGGGGCGAGAGTTTAATTCTTCACAGTATCCCTAGTTTATTATTTGTTAATTTCTATTTGAAGAAAAGTTGATCATCATATGCTTCGCCATTTGAATGATTTCTTATTATGTTCAGTTTATCTAGAATTATGCCCCAAGTGCCTTCACCTAATGAATTTTGACCCTTTTCAAAACAGACCTTGTCATTGAAACTCTTTATGTATGGTTTATCGTATCTATATGAAACTTAATGGATTATAAGATCCTAATATGCCTATGTGCATGTTGGTAGGTTGTTGTCGACTCGTCCAATTAAATTGTTTTAGAGTTACGCCCCTTAATTTTTGTTTCTGTCCAGCATCGACCCTGTCATCGCAACTCCTCCTTCATATTTAATCGTATCTACAAGAAACTTTGTAGATTGTTTAATCCTTATATAAAGATATGCATGTGGGTAAGATGATCCAATCCATTTAGACATGCCTCTTTGGGCGAAGTAAATGTTGGTTATCTTCAGCACCTACCTTGTCGTCGCAACTTCTATTTCGTGGTTTATTATATCGACATGGAAATAAGTACCACGGTTAGATCCTAATATGCAACCGTGCATGTGAATAGGATATACCAGTCATTGACTTTTTCTAGAGCAATGCCCAATTAAACTTAAAGACAACGTTATCCTGTCCTGCAACTCTTTGAAAGCATTAGGGACGTCATTATGTTTTGATTGACCCTTATGAAGATAACCACAGATATAATTCATTGATCCTAGTCACAATTTCGACATCTTTTCTTCGTCAGTGACATCACCAAATGCGACTTATCGCCGAATTTTCAATTATCATCAAAACTACCCTTTGTCTACTTATGTTCTTACGAAAACCAGTTCTTTCTTAAAAGCAATTAAATTTAAACAGTTTTAAAGCATATTGTTCAGCTGTAAGATAATAAATTGTTCCTGTTAATCCATGGAGTTCTTCAGATATATGGTTACTTTAATTTTCATAGAAATTTATGTTTGGACTGCTATACTTTTATTTTATAAACTCTTCAAGATAAAAAGTTCATAAATACATAAATACATTTTTGGGGCCCTTTATAGCTTGCTGTTTGGTGTGAACCAAGGCTCCGTGTTGAAGACCGTACTTTGACCTATAATGGTTTACTTTTATAAATTTTGACTTGGATGGAGAGTTGTCTCATTGGCACTCATACCACATCTTCTTATATCTATATAGAAATTATTAGAGTAGAATTCAACAAATTAGAACTGATAATATTGGAAAAATCTTATAAAGGTCACTAGAAATATGCATATTAGGCGTTAATTGTATAACCCAAATGAAACAACTAGTCCAGGATCCAAGGACATACAGAAGAACAAGTTTGATTATTCCTCCTCGAATGACAAATGTTCTCCGTTCAAATCACAGAAACTTTTACTTGTGATTCCAGTCCTTGTTGGTATATAGTAGCGTGCTAGGGGGTTGATTAATAAATTATTTTCTGACTACTGGGTTAAAACCTTTGAATGAGCTAAAGCCTGATGAAATTATAGTGGTTCTAAGAAAACCAAAGGCACAGCAAAAGGCAACTAATGAGTATAAGTTTCCATAATTTATTCAACTTGTGTATGATATTCAATAGTCAATGAACAATAATTATCTTATTTGTGTATCTTCAATAGAAGCTTTAACATCACAATGTCATTAGAAAATCAGAAATATGTTGTGACGGGATCACCATAAAAGTACATTTCTATTTGACCTTAGTCAAAATATCACTAAAAGATTACCATTGACTGGCCTTTCACAGTCAATTACAAGTCAAAAGATTGGCTGGCCATTTACAGCCAATATGACTATTTAACACCAAAAATGTAACTAAATTTCAGTTATTCAAAATATTCACCAAGCCACCGACAGGACCTTCACAGTCAGTGCTATCACAAAAATTGTGGTGGAAATGTACCAACCAATGTGTCAAATATAATATGGTTATGCAATAGAAAAAATATACTAAATTTTGCCAATACGGCTCAAGGAGCACATGGACTATGTGGATTTATTTGTTTTAATGAGAAACTTTATCTGAAACTTGACTAGTTATTTAATATAAATTTCAATGAAATACAATCAGAAATATCCTGGTCCTTCACAGGGTATGCTGATACTAGAATGACCCTTCTTAGGATCTGACAAAAATGTACTATACAATAATAACAACTTTCCACCTGGTCCTTCACAGGAGAAGTGCTAAGATAACAGGTTTCTGGACCTTCACAGGAAACTGTTATATACAAAAAAATGTGGTTTTATATTTCCTTGGCCCTTCACAAGGATATCCTATGTTGCCAAAAGTTTTATATAAGAAATGTGAATCAATGAAATGAGAAAATTACTGAACAATGAAAATCTTTGAATAAAATTAAGTTCTGCAAAAGTAAATTACTGAAAATTACTTAAATCAATGCAAAATAAAAGTCTATTAGAAAATGCTAACCATTCAAACCAAAATTTGCAGCAGAACTGATTTCTCTCCAAAACTGATATTGTTGGGTATTCTGTTGGATGGTCCGTTTGGTGTTTTGTTGGGTAGATTGTGGGGAAGAATGAAATTATTAATACAATTTTTAAAATCACAAAAACTATCCTAATACAATTTTATTCCTACTAGATAAAAATAAATACACGAGATAACAATTTATTTTCTTGAATAAAATAAGTTTTCATAATTTTTGAGCCACGATAGTAGCGCCACCACCGGAAAGCGGTAATCGGAGAAATCAAAAGCCATGCGAGTCAACCGGCTGGAAAATGGCAAGAATTACATGAAATAAGAATAGGTAAGCTTTCAAATGAATCGAATGGTTCCATGACATTATCTAGAAAGTGAGCATTTTGCTCAATATGGTTGACAATCTAAGAAATCGTAGAATTTACAGATATTCCAGTTGACTAAATTCTACGCACATGCGCAGTTGATGACTTTCTCCAAAAATATGTAAACAGGTGCTCGATACAAAAATACGAGATCCTGAAAATCCCTGACATAGTGCAGTAAAAATACAAACATACAATTATTTATTAGTGATATGCTAACAGTGACAGACAATATATTCGACATACGTCGTCTCGTTTCTACCAAACTGGTTTGGAACATGTGTGAATTTCACTGTCGAAAACTGACAATCGAAATATTACCCCAAAAAAACGAACGTTTACTTTTCTCGGCGTATTGCTATTGGTATTCGTCAATCTATTTGTTATGGAAGAATATGAATTGCTCTGAACTTATAATAAAATATTTTAAAACTGTTCTTTGTGTTTTTAGTTAAAACATTAAAATATTTGAACATCTAATGTGTTGAGTTATTATTATCTGTGAAATTCACCCTTTTCTAAGATATAAATATTTGTTTCTCGAATAAAAATCAAATGGTACCTATACAACTTGTTATGTCTTATTCAAAATAAAATATTATATTATTTCATTTTACATGACTTTAAAGCGCAAATATAAGACAATCATCAAAAGGTAAAATTATGACTGAAGTAGTTGAGTTTCCACTCTTATGTAAATTCAAAGTGTCGATATTATTTATTTTGGTAACTACTATAAAAGTTCTAAATTCTATAAATTGAATGAAATTATATCTTTACTAGTAGAACTTTAATTATGTACTGTATGCATAATGCAAACAATCTAACTTTTTAGAAAGAAAAACTGGTTTTAATTTTTGATAAATGTTATATGAATTTTGCAAAATAATCAATTACTCTGCACCTCTAATAAATTACTATAATTGCCAAAAATATACATCAATTGTCTAAAGTTCTAAAGTTACTGTTCTTCTTCTGTAGGTTCTGGAGTCTTCTTTTGTACTGTGGATTTCATCTTTGGTTGTGGCCGAGGGTTGAAGTTTTTTCTTCGGTTTGGAATCGAGGGCGTGGCCTTTCAAAGTACTGCCTCATTTGGCCCCTGAAACAGGCTATTTCTGTACTTATGGATGAGATTGTCTTATCAAAATATTGGAGCTGCTTAAACGTTGTCTCCTGAGCTGTTGTCAAAGTTTTAACGGCACAAAGTAGTTCTTTTATGGTACTATCACATTTGCATGAATTACATGCACTCTTTTGGGTAGACAAAACTACTGGTGGGGTATACAGGGGCAGATTTAAAGATGGTGGTAATTCTTCCTCCAGTATCTGAGGTAATATGTATTCTACATCTTCCTGAGCGTCCCTCTCAACTATAACTCTTGCGGGTGAGGACAGCTCAGGGGAATAAGGACCTGTTGAGAAGTCAGTTAGATCAACCGGAAGGTACTGACTAAAAGACTCCGGTGGTATGGTCACCTGTGGTATCATGCTGGATGAAGTGGCTATGGGTGCTGCTTAAGTAGCTGTATGTGATGCTGTTGATGAATTAACCCAACTATAATTTGATAATGTGGATGATGACAGTAAGGGATCTAACGTCTGGGATGGTGCAACTGGAAGTGGCGCTAGGTGGACTGGAGCTACCGGAAGTGGAGCAGAGTGGACTGGAGCTACTGGAAGTGGAGCAAGGTGGACTGGAGATAAGGACACACTACCTGACTGTAGTCCCTTAGGCTGCTCTACCCTCCTCATCTTGGTACTCCAGAAATCATGGCTCTCCTGATGTGTCATTGGTACCAAGTCTAATGGTGTTAAGTGATACGGATTACTACTTTTCTTTAAGTAGTACTCGTCTCCAACGAACTTATTGCTGGCCATTAACTTGTTCTTTTGAAGTAAATGGGAGGGGAATGTCATAACATGCCTTCTTATCTCTCCCTCCCTGGTGGCTCTAAAGAGACATAGTGAACAGAAAAATGGAATTTCATTTAGAGGAATGTGGTGCTTCCATATGTGGGCCTCCACTCTGCCCTTCTCCCCAATATAACTGGATGGTGGCAGACATTTCATACACCTGTAAGCTAACCCACGCTTACTCGCAAGATCCATGTAGTGAGACATCTGCAAAGATAGAAATAAGAGAACGGTCACCAGACATGTAACAAAACTGAGACTTTATAGGTTTGACACACTGGTTGGTCGCCAAGTTGCGATATCCTTGATTTGACATAGTAAAAAAATATTGATTGGTTTCCATCACATTACTGCTGGTTAAGTTGAGACTATCTATTGAACACTGAATAACTCAGTAAGACAAAAATTAAAAAAAAAAAGAATCTTACTACATATATTAGCAATTTACATCAATTGGATGTGATCATTTCAAGATCTGTAATACATGTACATACATGTAAATTAGCAAAACACTGTCAGTTTATTAGAATTTAATTAAATTCTCTTTGGGTGTTTCATTATATTTGAAACAGACACTTTTTTTTTGATTTATGAGGCAATATTAAGGGTGGATGTAGACATGGCTACATAAAGATTAAATCATATCAAGGTCACCATGAACCTTGTTTTCACTATAACCATAGTGACAAAATTATATATACAGGTACAGAATGCATGCAGTTTGCATTTCACAAATTGGGTCATTTAATAGTATGGCATTTATGGTGATGTAACTGATTTAGCATTTAGGGTCTTGACTGCCTTCTTTATGGTTTGTAAAATCCATTTGGGAACTGTTTTTCCCGTAAATGGTTTTAGTTTGTCGTGATTGACAACACTTTTTCTCCCATTTAAACCAAATTGAATTTCACAATTTAAAGGACTGTATTTCTGGGTGACCAGACATGGTCCCAAGTACAAGGGTTGCAATTTTGGGCTGATGCCCTCTTTTCTAGTTTCGTTTCGACACCAGACTGGGCCATGCACACTGTAGCATATCAGTTTAGCCCTAGTGTCATATATGTCTTTCCTTCTTATAGAATTTGACTGGAGGTGTTTTCGGGCGACTGCATGGGCTCTTTGCATTCGCTCTCTGACTTTCCATATATATTCCCCCGCCCCTTGTTTATCTTGGTGGGTAAATACATTTTCTTTGGACAAATTATGTGGAAATCTCACTTCTCTGCCGAGCATGAGCATATTGGGTGTCAAACTAGTGGTCTCATTAGGGGTGGCTCGATAGGCGCCAGCAAGGCAGCCTAGATTTTTGCCCCACTCAGTCTGCTCACCCTTTATGTAAGATTTCACCATGGAAATCAGACTCCTATTGAATCTCTCTACCTGTCCATTGCATTTTGGGTTTCTTGGACAGGTTCTTGTCTTTCTTATTTCAAGAAGAGAGCACAACTCCTTGAAAGTTTCGCTTTCATAGTTGCGACCCTGGTCTGAATGTAAGGCTAAGGGGCAATCATAACGGCAAATGACCTCATTTAATATAACTTGTGCACAAGTGTTGGCACCTTGATCTGGCACGGCAAAAACTTCAACCCATTTGGTGAAGTAATCTGAAACTGTCAAAAAATATTTCATGCCTCTTGGGGTTACTGAGAAGGGATCAATTAGATCTGTTGCCAGCCAATCAAGTGGTTCGCCCACAAGCATATTTCCCAAAGGTGTTTTGGCATGCTTTGGAGGTGGCTTATTAGCACCACATAAGTTACAGCGACTTATCCAAAGGTTTACATCTTCTTTCATTTCAAACCAAAAGTGATTTCTGGACAATTTGCCTTTGGTTTTCTTTCTGCCAAGAACAGAGTCGTGCATATTTTTAAGCACTTCTTCCTTAAGTTTTGCTGGGACCATTAATTGCTTATAATTTTCCACCCCATCCCTTTTAGTGAAGGTTTTATATAAAACGCCATCTATTAGTTCAATAGACCCCCATAAATGCCAGTAATGCCTAGTTGCAGCACTGAACTTTTCCATTTCTGCTGAACTGGGTCTTGTATTAGTTTTAACCCATTCAAGTACTGGGCTTAAATCAGGGTCATTTTCTTGAAAGGTTTGTAAATCTTTGTTTGAGTATCCCCCACCTTCCCAGAGTGTCCAGACATGCTCGTCTTTGGTTTGCTGTCTAGTCTTAACAGCACATATTTTCTCAGTCTGAGTATCTGTTATGTCTAATTGATTGGAAATGAATGTGGTTTTTAATATGATAGATGCTTTTGTGCTTTTTTGGAAATAATTGTTTGTTTTGATATTGTAACACAGTGATGACTGCTGTACCCATATTTTGACTATTTTATTTATAATGTCTGTTTTGTTCACGCATCGTTGTAAATGTAACGGAATTTGATAAGACTGTCGTACAAGTGAGAGGTAAAGCGCTATAAAACCAGGTTCAATCCACCGTATTCTACATTTGAAAATGCCTGTACCAAGTCAGGAATATGACAGTTGTTGTCCATTCGTTTGATGTGTTTTGTAATTTGATTTTGCCATGTGATTAGGGACTTTTCGATTGAATTTTCCTCGGAGTTCAGTATTTTTGTGATTTTACTTTTTGCATATCAATGGCCCGTTTATTGCACTTTTTACAGGGGCCACATTTAAGGTATTCAAGATTGTCTGTCTCAGGGCAGTCACAGTCACGTGGATTACAGATACGTGACATAGCATCAGCATTTGAGTGTTTTGGACCTGCCCGATATTCAATGGAAAAATCAAAGGCAGATAAGATTTCAAGCCAACGGGCAATCCTGCCTTTTGGCTCCTTCAGACTAAAAAGCCATACGAGAGCCTGATGATCAGTTCTAACATGAAAGTGGCGTCCTAAAAGGTACTGACGATAATACTCTATGAAATATCGGACAGCCAACAGTTCTTTGTCTGTTACGCAATAGTTCTTTTCAGCTTTATTTAAAGTCCTACTGCCATAGGTAATGACTTTCATTTGTCCATCTTGGATTTGACTTAATACTGCCCCAATTACAAAATCTGAGGCATCAGTATCTAAATAGAACTCCCCAGTGTCCCTTGGAAAGGCCATAATGTCTGCACTAACAAATGCCTGTTTTAATTTTTCAAATGCAGTTTGACAATCAGTTGTCCAGACAAATTTGTTTGCCTTTTTCGTCAACTCTGTAAGGTCTTTCACAATAGTACTAAATTGCTTTATAAAACGTCGATAGGAACTCCCTATGCCTTATATTTGACGGACCTCTGTCACATTCTTAGGAGTGGGCCATTCCAATATTTTGGAAATATTGTCAGGATTTGGTTTTATTCCCTTATTGGAGATTACATGACCAAGGAATGTTACTTCGGATCTGAGAAGCTCACATTTCTCAGGCTCAATTTCAAGCCTGCATCTTGAATTCGTTTGAGGACTGAGTTCAAACGACTCATATGTTCATTGAAATCTTGGCTAAAAACAATAATGTCATCAAGATAGATGAGACATATCTGCCACTGGAGACCTTGTAATATGAGCTCCATCAGCCTCTGGCAAGTGGCTGGCCCATTGCACACACCGAATGGCATGGCTTTAAACTCATAAAGGCCATACTTTGTCACGAAAGCGGTCTTGGGTATGTCTTGTGTTCGTACAGGGATCTGATGATACCCACTGGTTAAATCGAAAGTGGAGAATAACGTGGCCCCAGACACGGCATCCAGGCAGTCCTGTATGCGAGCTAATGGGTAGGCGTCCGGAATTGTTAATGCGTTGACTCTGCGGTAATCAACACATGGTCTCACTTTGCCTGATTTCTTTATCACTAGCTGTAGTGGACTAGCCCAAGGAAAATTAGACCTTTGTATGATCCCTTGATCCAACATCTGGGTCACTACATTCTTTTCGTCATTAATGAATGCCAGAGGAACTTCCGAGGGGGTTGTCTTACAGGTTTAGCATTCCCTGTGTCTATTACATGCTCAGTCAAGTGTATAAGACCAAGGTCTGTATCAGATTTTGAAAAGGCAGATGAGAAAGTATTTAATAGAGAAACAATAGCATTTTGCTCTTCATTTGTTCTGCCATTTGCAGCCTCTTTATATAATTTTTCAAGGTGTGGTGGAACAACTTCGCTTGAACACTCGTCTGATGACATAGATTTGGACAAACAGCATACAACATCAGTATTTGTTGCCCTGTCCCCTAAACTGGTTTTAGAATTTGCAAATTTAATTCTCCGAGGGCTATTGAAATTTGCATTTTCTTCACGGTCTTTTTCGTTGAATAGAGGAATTGGGGAACCTTCAATTTCTTCGGCAGTCCCTAGGACGGTATTTTGTACAATTTCAGTTTCATTATTAAAGGGGTTCAACAATCTCACTTTGCAGGTGACAGTTTGACTGGGGTCTACAAGACAAGAAACCATCATTAATGGATATCTATCTGTGAACTGAGTTTGAGGCTCAATTAACAATTCTGTTGGGTTATCTTTAGTATCAATGTCAAATCGATCCATAAAAACATCTACAATGACTTCAGACCTTGCAGGTATCACATAATTATCTGCTAGTGTGACTTTCCTAATTGGGTCACTCTGACCTACTTTAAAACAGGGAATAACTACATTGTTCAACTTGATTTTATTTTCAGTAAGCATAATATCAGCGGGTCCTTTGTCACCCTTCATTAAAATATATAGCCCTAATAGAGCTTCATCTTCAATTTCAGCCACTATTAACTCTTTAATTAGCAAGAGAGGACCTAGTTTGAGTTCAAAATTTGCTTTTCCAAGTTCTCTTAAGGGCTGACCATTTGCACTTGCCAGAGAATTTGACATTTGTAATTCTGGGCGGTTTGCATGTGGAATTTTCTTAAAGACTTTCGTCGAAATGACAGTTCTTGTGGCACCAGTATCTGCAGTAAATACTACATTTGTATTTTCAATGCTTCCTTTAATATAGACACCTTTACTTCTCAAAATTTGTCGACCTATAATGTCGAAATTTCCAATATCCTTTTCAGATATAGAGCTCAAAGTCAAAGGACCATTGCCACTTTCATGCAATGGCTCCTTATCTACACACGTCTCACTACCTAAAATTGTTTGCTACACTGAATAGGCAAATCTTTTACCTCAGTATCTACTGGAGGACAAACACCACTACTACAAGGTGGCTCTTGAACCTCCTTACTACTATCAATTTTGAGATATTCTGTTTTGTCTCTCTTGGATGTTTCTCTATCATTAAGTTTATCACTACAAACAGTTATGTTTGAGCATCGAGAACTGTCATTTGGAGTACTTTTAAAAAACAAGCTTTGACCTTCAATTTTAGTTGCTTTTGCAATGTGGGTCACCTCCCGGCCATCGGAGCTGACCCCTTTCTAGTTTAAAAAGCTTTGCTGAACCCGACTGTCAGGATTCAGACTTCTGTCACCTGTATACTGAAATTTTGGGTTAGGGACTGGTTTGATATTTGGTCTGTCATATGTTTTTGAAGTGTAACTCCTTGCAATGTGACCAGGTTGGCCACAGCTATAACAAAATATGGGCTTTTTAAAACCACTGTTAAAGCTAGTATTGTTGCTATTGGACTGATCAGGTTTATTGGGGGGTTTGAAATTTAACTCGTGTTTCTTTTCTTCAAACATTTAATTGAACAGAGTCAACAAGTCAGATTCGTTCATAGTAACAGCTTTTGAATCACTTGATTCATGTGTTAGGTTTGGGTGCAACCCTTTTGGTTTTGTAAAACTGGGTTTACTGTTCTTTTGGTCATTAGGACTATCATTTTCTTGGGCCTTCTTGATTTGTCTCACTGATCTTTTATTGTTTTCTTGTCCACTGTTTGGGTTTTTCATAATTTCTGTGTACGTAACAACTTCGTGCACAGCCTCTTCTATAGTTAGGGGGTCTCGGTTGAGCTCTATATGTATACGGGCCTTGTAGTCATATAGCCCTAAATGAACCTTTGAAGAAGGTCTTCCTGTCTAGTTCGAGCATCACGACAAATGTATGCTTTATCATACAGCCGCTTTAAGTCGGCTGCAAACTTTTCAGGTGTTTCATTTGGCAATTGTTTTCGCCTACTAAATTGCAGTTTGTAGGTTCTAGAACTTTCAATGACCCCAAAACGATTCTTTAATTCATTTATGAGTTTATTATAATTTCTAAGTGTTTTTCGGGTGAGCTGATCGAACACAAACTCGTCTGCGTCACCTTGCAGTCTGGGTAAAATTTCATGCAATCTGTCTTCATCTGTCCAACCCTTGAGGTCAGCTACAGATTCAAAACGATTGACCCATACCTCCCACTTTTCAGCACCAGTGAAAGCTGGCAGCTTAATGCTGTTTCCAAACTTTGATTTTGATCTAGCATAGGTAATTCTACCAGTGGCGACACTGTCAGTGTCATTGTCTTCTGAGTCACAAGAGTCACTATTTCTATCATGAGTCTTGTAAAACTCTTCACAGGAGAGTGACCTCTTTTATTTCTATGAACAGGGTTTTTGGGTGGAGTTTTAATATCCCTTGAGGAATATGGCATGGGAGTACTGCCATGAAATGCTGCTTGTATAGCAGAAACTACTTGAGTGGTCATCTCTTGGATGGCATTCTTAATAGTGCTATATATACCAGTTTGAGAAGTATCAAGGGCATTATGACTGTTACTTAATTCTAGGGTGGGAGCCTCCCCCTGTCTAGGTTTGCTTGCCTTCTCTTAAGCAGTCTAGAGCTGCGCCTCAGGCTTGTTGTTTCTGAGGAGTTAACCTTGCTTGTACTTGCTAACTTTGGGCTCATTCTTTTTCCTTCTGATACGAAACATTCAGGCTCAGTATCAGATCTATAATCAGAGAAACAACTTTCTCCTTCAGAATCTTGTTCCGTTTCAGTTTCTGCATTTGTGACTTCTGTGTCACATTCATCGCCACTACCAGCTGGTGGTGGGTTAGGATTTCTCTTGCGTACCATTTTAAATCAATAGTTCGTATCACAGGATCCACTTGTTAAAAAAATGGATCCCACCGTGGATGCCAAAATTTGTAGCGTGCTAGGGGGTTGATTAATAAATTATTTTCTGACTACTGGGTTAAAACCTTTGAATGAGCTAAAGCCTGATGAAATTATAGTGGTTTTAAGAAAACCGAAGGCACAGCAAAAGGCAACTAATGAGTAAAGGTTTCCATAATTTATTCAACTTGTGTATGATATTCAATAGTCAATGAACAATAATTATCTTATTTGTATATCTTCAAAAGAAGCTTTAACATCACAATGTCATTAGAAAATCAGAAATATGTTGTGACGGGATCACCATAAAAGTACATTTCTATTTGACCTTAGTCAAAATATCACTAAAAGATTACCATTGACTGGCTTTTCACAGTCAATTACAAGTCAAAAGATTGGCTGGCCATTCACAGCCAATATGACTATTTAACACCAAAAATGTAACTGAATTTCAGTTATTCAAAATATTCACCAAGCCACCGACAGGACCTTCACAGTCAGTGCTATCACAAAAATTGTGGTGGAAATGTACCAACCAAGGTGTCAAATATAATATGGTTATGCAATAGAAAAAATATACTAAATTTTGCCAAAACGCCTCAAGGAGAAACACAACAAAATGTTATTTTTCATGGACTATGTGGATTTATTTGTTTTAATGAGAAACTTTATCTGAAACTTGACTAGTTATTTAATATAAATTTCAATGAAATACAATCAGAAATATCCTGGTCCTTCACAGGGTATGCTGATACTAGAATGATCCTTCTTAGGATCTGACAAAAATATACTATACAATATCAACAACTTTCCTCCTGGTCCTTCACAGGAGAAGTGCTAAGATAACAGGTTTCTGGACCTTCACAGGAAACTGTTATATACAAAAAAATGTGGTTTTATATTTCCTTGGCCCTTCACAAGGAAATCCTATGTTGCCAAAAGTTTTATATAAGAAATGTGAATCAATGAAATGAGAAAATTACTGAACAATGAAAATCTTTGAATAAAATTAAGATCTGCAAAAGTAAATTACTGAAAATTACTTAAATCAATGCAAAATAAAAGACTATTAGAAAATGCTAACCATTCAAACCAAAATTTGCAGCAGAACTGATTTCTCTCCAAAACTGATATTGTTGGGTATTCTGTTGGATGGTCCGTTGGGTGTTTTGTGGGGTAGATTGTGGGGAAGAATGAAATTATTAATACAATTTTTAAAATCACAAAAACTATCCTAATACAATTTTATTCCTACTAGATAAAAATAAATACACGAAAGAACAATTTATTTTCTTGAATAAAATAAGTTTTCATAATTTTTGAGCCACGATAGTAGCGCCACCACCGGAAAGCGGTAATCGGAGAAATCAAAAGCCATGCGAGTCAGCCGGCTGGAAAATGGCAGAAATTACATGAAATAAGATAAGTAAGCTTTCAAATGAATCGAATGGTTCCCTGAAATTTTGCTCAATATGGTTGACAATCTAAGAAATCGTAGAATTTACAGATATTCCAGTTGACTAAATTCTACGCACATGCGCAGTTGATGACTTTCTCCAAAAATATGTAAACAGGTGCTCGATACAAAAATACGAGATCCTGAAAATCCCTGACATAGTGCAGTAAAAATACAAACATACAATTATTTATTAGTGATATGCTAACAGTGACAGACAATATATCCGACATACGTCGTCTCGTTTCTACCAAACTGGTTTGGAACATGTGTGAATTTCACTGTCGAAAACTGACAATCGAAATATTACCCCAAAAAAATGAACGTTTACTTTTCTCGGCGTATTGCTATTGGTATTCGTCAATCTATTTGTTATGGAAGAATATGAATTGCTCTGAACTTATAATAAAATATTTTAAAACTGTTCTTTGTGTTTTTATTTAAAACATTAAAATATTTGAACATCTAATGTGTTGAGTTATTATTATCTGTGAAATTCACCCTTTTCTAAGATATAAATATTTGTTTCTCGAATAAAAATCATGATATTACGCATTACATCTTTGACTATATATACTAATACATATATATATAAACCGTGACCTACACCTTACAATATCTTCAAGAATAAGACAAAACATATTACAGCCTAGATAAGCTCGATTAATGCGGATGAATTTGCATTTTTTTAACTATATTTGGAAATTTTGAAAACACATTAACAAGACAAAAATTACATAGCGAAAATATTCAATATTGCGGTCCCCATCATTACTCATTGAGATGTTCAATTTAATCATTATAATTACTTTCGTTCAATGAATGAACTTTATTCTCACAAAACTACATGTCATAGTTACAGAGAAAATATATATCTACAATTACATATATGTATATATAAGCATGCACATGTGTGAACAAACGTAACTTAACTTGGAGGACTGACTTTCACCTGTATTATTTTTATAAACTTACATAATTTTTCTAAAATGATAGTATTGTCTGAATTAAATAAACCATTAAATTTGTAAGTATTTGGATTTTTACAGCAATATTCAGGTCAAAATGTCTTTCTCTCTACATCCAAAGATTTACAAGTCATGATGCAATGATATTCGTCACCAATACCATTTGAATCGCAGAGATGACAAAGTCTATCGTTTCGTGACAAGCCTCGCCATCTTCCCGTCTCAATTGGTAACCGGTGACTTCCACATCTAAATTTGCAGTATACAAATAATAAATTATTAGGCAATATGTTGAGATAATTCTCAAATTTCAAATTAGTCTTAAAAAATCTATAACATAGACATTTAGGTAAGCTATCTATCTGTGACAAACATAATTGTGTGAACTGATCTTTCAGTTTTTGTTCCACACTTTTTGATACCCATTTGTCAGCAAACTGCATATTCCAAATATTAGACATTCCACAATTATCTAAAACATTTTTTATATAAATCAACCATTTACTTTCGAAACCATAGTTATTCAAATTTATAAGTAATAATTTATAAAGAACATGAGAAATTTTACACTCTTTACCGTTTATAATTCTGTCCCAAAAATTTATCATACGAACTTTTGCATAAAGAAGTATTGGGAATCTACCTAGTTCAGCATAAACTATACAGTCTGGGGTTGATTGCTTTAAATGTAAAATGAGTTTGCAAAATTTTAGGTGCACCCGCTCTAATAAGTCAAAGTTTTCAAAACCCCAAATCTCTGAACCATATAACAAAATAGGTACAACAGCCTTATCAAAGAGATCTAGAAGAGGGACGAAAGATACCAGAGGGACAGTCAAACTCATAGATCGAAAACAAACCGACAACGCCATGGCCAAAAATAAAAAGACAAACAGACAAACAACAGTACCGATGACACAACATAGAAAACCAAAGACTAAGCAACACGAACCCCACCAAAAACTGGGGGTGATTTCAGGTGCTCCGGAAGGGTAAGCAGATCCTGCTCCACATGTGGCACCCGTCGTGTTGCTTGTGTTATTACAAATCCGGTGCTAGTTGACATTCAAAAGATAAATTGAGAATTTGAATAAACGAAACGACATTCAATGGATAAATTATTAATTCTACTCTTCTTCAAGATAGAATACATAGCCTGTATTCCTTGGTCTCTTAAATATTTTCTTGTTTGTAAAAATGAACCACTTTTTGAAAAAAATATTCCTAAATATTTATAATTTTTAACAATCTCAATTTCAGTATCATTAATAGAGAAATTAAAATTTTGTGGAATTCTACCATTAGCAAAAACAAGAACTTTTGTTTTATCAACATTTACCTTAAGTTGCCATTTGTTACAATATATGGCAAATTTGTTTAACATATTTTGTAATTCAGTGTTACTATCCGCTAATAAAACAGTGTCATCAGCATATAACAATAAGAAAATCTTCAGATACACATCTAGTTCATTTTCTAGGTCTGCACTTATTGACAGTAAACCTTTTGTATCTAACTCTTCTAAAAATGCTTGTAAATCATTCAGGTATACAGAAAACAAAGCAGGAGATAAATTTTCACCTTGTCGTTCACCAATTTCACAAGGGAAGAAGTTAGATTTCTCATTATTGAAGACAACACGGGATTTTATATCTTTATACACATTTTGTATAACTCGGAAAATTTTTCCGTTAATATTATTGTTCAAAAGTTTAAATAAAAGGAGATTTCTTTGAATAGTATCAAAAGCTCTCTGAAAATGAATAAACGCACAATAAAACTTTTTCTTCTTTAATTTCAAGAGTTCAAAAAAGGCATAAAGAGCAAAAATATGATCATTTGTGTTGTATCCTGGTCTAAAACCTGCTTGATTTTCTTGTAAAATTAAAAACTCATCTAAATAATCACAAAGTCTATTGCTTAAAATGGAAGTAAATATTTTACCTAAACTGGATAGTAACGTTATTGGCCGATAGTTTTTCGGTTTCCTTTTACTACCTTTGTTTTTAAACACTAGAATAACATTTCCTAAAAGCCATATTTCAGGTAAGAAACCTGTATCGAAAATTAAATTGAACATATATACATATATATCTAACATCAATTCAGAAGATGATAAAATATATTCATTTATTATCAAGTCCTCACCAGGTGACTTATTATTTTTAACACTTTGTATACCTTTGATAACCTCGTCTCTTGTTATTGTTTTATTCAAGAAATAATTTGATCTATCAGTATCAAAATTGTTATCTAAAATCTTAAAACTGTTTGATATCAATGTGGCAATAGATTGACAAACTGATTAACTTTGAGCACAACTTTAACAACAGAGCACATTTTTGCCACTTAACAAATATGTGGACAATTTCCTGTTCTTACAACTTTTTCTTACATTTCATAACATTTCTACAAACAATATGAATGTATATAATAAAAAGCAACACTTAATCCGGACTCAAGTCGAGATATGAAGTTGTTTTAAAAAAAGTTAATAACAGTCCACAAAATATACACAGAAAAACAAACGATCGAGCAAAACGAAAACAAAGATGTTCTGGAACCCTATAAGATTATACTTTATCATACGAAGGATATTACTTGTCTACATAACGAAATAATTAATTTTCACAACAATCTATTTCAAAATTGAGGAATCGCCCGTTTATTCAAATTCTCAATTGTTAAATAAAAATGGTTGTAAGATAAAAATAGTATATAAATACTCATTATATGTACCTTTTTGAATAACATTTAAAAATCTATAGTTTTTTTTAAATATCTTCGGTGTTTTTGTTTTTAACTCAATTCTTCTCTTTTAAGACAATATTTATCTCTACCTTTGACAAGCACTATTACCGATTTGTGTCTGCTCTTCTGACAGAAGTATTACGTCTTATTGAGAAGCATTGATAGATGATCCTTCATATCATAATCAGGATGAAGGTTTTTGAGAAATAAGTTTTGTGCAAACGAAAGCGGTTATTACTACATGGACACATTCCCCATTTCCATTCTCAATTTTATATACTACATTTAACTAAATTAACTATCAAAACTGAGTTTGTCACAACATACGCTCCTTAAACTTACTTTTACATAATAAGATCTTGATTCAATTTGAGCCGACAAAACCAGTGATGCCACAAAGTAACAATGTCTTTAGTTTGTATCAAATTAACATCTTGTGTCTTCTTTGCCAGCTGTTGATGACGTGTATGGATGTAGGTTATCATCATTTTTGTTCTCATTACATTCATCAAAAGGATCCTGGCTATTATCGCATAAAGAATCGGTTTGTTCTGATACTTTATTTTTCTGAGAGGACATACTAGCTTCACAAATGGAATTGTGTTCCATGGTCGAGATGTTAAGATGCTTTACACTGTCTTTCTTTACACCAAAATTAGACTGCGAATGACAAGTTATTGAATATAGAAAAGCCGGACCTACGTCTATTTCGTCATAGATACTTTCATTGTGTATAATTGGAGACAGTATTTCGACACCATTTTCTTGAGATGGAGGAGAAAGCAGTTGACGAGAAGGTCTTTCTCGCTTTATGTTCTTGCAAACTAATCTCACCGCGGCGAAACAAAATATAAGCCAACCAACTAAACCACTCGCTACCACCAGATAATAAATAATTGTTGTGTTATTATCTGAAAGAAGAGGAAACTGTATTTATCATTCATGGACTCATTGACCATAGATCTCTTCAAAGATAATAAATGAAAAAGCATTCATTGCGAGTAAAATATGTTTATTCGAAATTTCATACTATGTATATCTGAAGAGGTCTTCTGTATTACTATACAAAATTGCAAATCTGTAAACTTTCTTTCCTTGAACAAAATAAAGATGAGAAGATGTGGTATGTTTGGCAAGGAGACAACTTCCCACTCTAGACCAAATGACGTAAAAGTTAGCAACTATAGTACATCGTACAGCCTTCGACAACGACTAAATTACCGCATAGCAAGCTATAAAAAGCTCCTATGTGGCAAATGTAAAACAATTTAACGAGAAATCTTAGTTGTTTTTTTTCCATTTAGGTACAATACAACACAGCATATTGTACTTAATAATACGAATTATAGTTCCCTAACCATTTCGTTCACCCCCCCCCCCCCCCCCTATTTCGTACCCTTACAAAAACATTTTCGTAATCTGACCATTTCGTACCTCATTGAATATTTATAATATTTGTATGCCATTTTGTACTTCATGGAAAATTTATATGTATACATATTCGTACCTCATGGAAAATTTATATGTATACCTATTCGTACCTCATGGAAAATTTATATGTATACCTATTCGTACTTCATGGAAAATTTATATGTATACCTATTCGTACCTCATGGAAAATTTATATGTATACCTATTCGTACCTCATGGAAATTTATATGTATACCTATTCGTACCTCATGGAAAATTTATATGTGTGCCATTTCTTATGCAAACATTTTGATTCCTGGCTTTCTTCATTTTCATCCCATTTCACTGCATTTCACGACAAAACAACTGTTCATAACTATAAAAACATGCAGTTACAGATAATTATTCCTTTGTTTGTTAATTAACCTCATATTTTTAGAGTTAAAAAGTTAAGGATAAACCCTGCAAACAAACAAAGTGTAATCAAAACTATCAAAGTTCGTATTTATTGCTTAATTCCACCAAGCATAAGTCTTTAGAAATTTTCTACTGCTGAAAGCATTTTATTTATGTTTTAATATTTTTTTTTTAATTAAAATTATATCATAAGGTTTTATAGCATATTTTACCTATTTGTTCATAAAAAAAGTAATGACATTTTTTGTATATATTTTGTTGAATAGAACAGTATGCATTAAATATTTTAAAAACATTTAAAAAAACTTATAATGGGGCACTATGAAGGATCTTTTCTTTTTTTAATTATACATTTTTGTTTTACAAAATTTCCAATACCTATGTTGGGACAAAATTTCAATGATTAACAAATATATATGATACGAAATAGTAAACATGTATTTAGTCTATGAGGTACGAAATGGTTAATGCAGTTGGCCCATAGGGTACGAAATGGTTTTGATCATGGGTACGAAATGGAAAATATTGGGTACGAAATGACAGATGTACGAAATGGTCAAATGACTTGCTACCAATAATACTAATAACAATAACCTGTATGTTTCTTTGTGTCATCTGTTTCTTTTTGTTCTGTAGAGAGGGAAATGACTGTAGTGCTTTCACGTTGTTTAAGTCCGCTGTAAGTAGCATTTAAGCCTGCAATGTAGCAAACTAAGATAAGACTATTTAGTATAAAAATACAAAAATACGGTAGGTAAAAATAATCATTTAAAAAACTGAACTAAATAAGTAAAATTAACCATTATAATGAATCTCTTGACGCTGCGGACCATTAGAAAATGGAAGAAGATAATGACATGTAGATCGTTTTGACGTTAACTACAGATTGTTTTTTATTTCTATCTGATATATTTTTCGAGATAAGAGTCAATGATATAACCATATTTTCTATTTGTAGCCATGAACTTTGTAAAACGCGAATATGCGACATAAATTATTTCTCGCTTGTATGATTTCGTCCAAGTTTGGTCAATATTGGACCTTTGGTTTCAGAGGAGAGGTTGAAAAAATAATCAATATGAACTGATTTAAACTTATACCAATAAACGAAAAAAAGGAACTACTGAACTACAATCTTAACACATAATAAATGTGGCGGTATTCAAGATGTTTGTGAATGCTCAACCTTCCCCTAACCTGAAACAGTAGTGTAACAGCAAGACATTGTGATAAGTTGCAAAAAATCGATTGGAAGGGATCGACTCATCAGATCGTACAAAAAAAACCCCCAAAAATTGCAAAAAGAAAATAACTCTTTATAAGTTTGGTGAGACCGAAGCGTTTTTCCGAATTAACCTTCAACTGGAACGCCCAAGACAGAATTAGAACGCCAAGGATGCATACTAAATACTTGAATACTTAAAAACCTATATATCTAGAAGTGGCCTAAAAATAGCCAAATTCAACTAATGTTATCATCTCAATGCTGAAGCAATGGCTATTAAACCGTTATAACCGCGGTAACTAACAGCAGCAATATCGACTCAGTGCTAGAAAATGACACATATTTAGAAGCGCCTTTCAGGTTTACAGGTGTTACATTCTTCAAGAACTCTTAAACCCAAAATTTGAAATAGCAGATGTGTTAATACTTGAATACCCGAGAAGCTAAATAACCAAAATGACCTGAAATGAATAGCCAAATTAACCTAGGGTCAACTTTGCCTTAGGGTATTGAAACCTTAATTTCTTAATGATTTCCAAATGTTTCAAAGGAGAATTAAGAAAAGTATATTATCAATCTCAGAATACTCGCGAGTGCAGTTACTGAAACCTAGTTCAAACCCCATTCTCAACCTAGAAAATAGACATCTTTTTCAGGTTTAAAAAACTGTCATTTACATTTAATTGGACAATTAATATAAAAACCGAAGTACCATTTATATAGACATGCAAGGGTTGACTAGATTAAAGATTTGTGGTCATCCCTGATATCAGTTATTATATTTTTTTTAAACCTTACTGGTAAATGAATTTAAAAGCATTTAAATAATGGTAATATGGGAAAGACTTTCTTTTTAATTCCCATTGTCGGCAGAATAAGCATAGAGATGCACCAAAGGGGTTCAACTGGAAGTCTGGTCGTAAAAGTCGTTATTACTTTGATTTAATTTTAAATTTAGATGAAAAGAAGGTATTGTTTTCTTCAATATATCCATGTTGTACAGTCGGAGTAATCTATACTACAAATAGTTATCAAAGAGGGACGAAAGATACCAGAGGGACAGTCAAACTCATAGATCGAAAACAAACTGACAACGCCATGGCCAAAAATAAAAAGACAAACAGACAAATAATAGTACAGATGACACAACATAGAAAACGTAAGACTAAGCAACACGAACCCCACCAAAAACTGGGGGTGATATCAAAGGTACCAGGCTTATAATTTTATTCGCCAGACGCGCGTTTCGTATACATAAGACTCATCAGTGACGCTCAGATCAAAATAGTTAGAAAGTCAAAACAAGTACAAAGTTGAAGAGCATTGAGGACCCAAAATTCCAAAAGTTGTGCCAAATACGGCTAAGGTAAACTTGAATGGTTTAAATACGCCACAATACCTTTGAAACTTAAAACAAGACTATTGTTGATATCTAAATTAATGAAAACTTTGAAAATAGGGCCATTTATTCAGTTTAATAGTTTTACGCTCAATAGACCCGAAGTATCAAATGAGTTATTTTCATTACATTGGCGACGGTCTATCGCCCGTCGTCCGTCAAATTGTACAAAAAACTTCTCCCCCGAAACTACTGGACCAATTGGAAATCGTTTAATTGTTTCACCTATTGGGCTATACAGTCATGGTAAAGGTCTCGGTAGAAAATCACAAAGTCACAAAATTTTTAGAGGTTGAGTCGATGATAGTCGGACAATGCACTTTATGAAAACCGTTCGCCTAATTCCGTCAAGAGTGTTATTTACTTTCTTCATTGACAATGCAAATGCTACAAATAGATACAACAACCTCATGCACTTGCCTGCAGTTTCATGAGTGTTGTCTGGTAGACTGTAAATCGTGGCATTCAGTAGAACTGCAGCTTTCAAAATGATGAGTTTTGTCTATTGATTGATTGATTGATTGGTGTTTAACACCACTTTCAACACTATTGTGCTATTTCGTGGCGGTCAGTTTTAACTGGTGGAGGAAGCAGGTGTGCCCGGAGAGAACCACTGACCTTCAGTAGGAAAACTGACAATCCTAGTCATTTAAGATTGGAGTCGAGTGCACCTGCCCCGTGCGGGATTCGAACTCACAACCTCAGTGTTGACTGACTAGTGATACAAAAGTTGGACTACTTAGAACACTCGGCCACCAAGGCCCCCGAGTTTTGTCTATAAAAATGTCGATAAGAAGTTGTTCAATTAATGAAAACGGACAGGTAAAAAACATATCTCGTATGGTAGAGTGATCGTGTAAATTCGTACATATGTTATATTTCATCTTGCAGTTGACATTGCATGTCTGACTTGGCTTTGAAAGACATCATCTGATACGGAATTAAACGATCCCCATCGTTATCCAAACATATGTTACAAGCTCAAAATAAAAATAAAATAAGGAGATATGGTATGATTGCCAATGAGACACCTATCCAACAGAGACCAAAGACGTATATGCTATAAACTATACGTCAGCGTACGGTCTCCAACAATGAGCAAAATCCATACCGCATAGCAAACTATAAATGGCCCCGACATAACAAAAAGTTATTTTTTACTTCTAATAATTCTCTGAACTTCTTAAACACGCATTATAACTTTGCAAATAAAGCGATTTTTTTTAATTGACCGTTTTTTAATTTTTTTTAACTACGATATAGTTAATTTCCGTTCAAACTTTTATAAACCAAAGGATGTTTATACCTAGAAAAGGGGTAACTAAGTATTTGGTCAATAGGTAGCCGTCGAAGGCTTTTCAGAAATATTTTAAGTGCTACACATATACATTGTGGTATTTGTAGAAAAAAGAAACAAAACTACATTATATCAAATTAAACATTGTACTTGTCATACAAAGTTGTCTTTCTCCCAAAGAATAATTTTTAAATCAAAACTGAAAAGTCTACCTCGTTTTTTTTTTGTCTGTCAAAATCCGGAAGTTCAGAAGTCTAACTTTGAAAAAAATATAGACATTTAAGGAATTTTAAGAAAAAACCATAAAATATGCAACATCATTGAAAACCAAATGTAAAATCAAAACAAAACATGAAATATGCCATATGCATATGAAAGCAAATAATTGATACTTCAAAATTGTTCATTCATTACATTACATAATAATTTTAATCATACATTTTAATGGACAAAAACTACGATTTAGACAATAAATTAAAGTATAATTTTGTTTTGTTTCAAACATTTATAAAAGTGGATGTCGAAATAATACTTGCTTATTAGCAGTCATTTGGTTCAATTTTGTAAAAATAAGCCAACAGATATCGTGGATATATTATTGTCTTGCAAGACAATAATTCAGCCTGTATGAGTCCGTATGCATGCAATCTTTAATGCATCCCTTAGTATGTGCTCAGAATGTTAAGTTATAAAAAAAAGATGTCAAAATTAAAAACTGAAACAAGGGAGCCATTACGAGAACCTTTATTGTACAGGTAAAACGAAGATTTACATATTTTCTTAATCTATGACATGAAATCAGACAGACCAAGAAAAATCGTCAGTATACTATTGTCTATCTAATTCTATGTTTATATCGGGTAACATGACCATCGGCAGTCTTTGGGGGTCATCTTGATGGTTAATGAGATGGTGTCTAGTCCAAACTGAAGCACCAAAAGCTGACACTATAGCGAGTAAATGCATTTTGTATTGTTTCTTATAGAAGTTTTGTAGTTTTGGTATACATTGTATATTTTAGAATGTTACAAATCAAATTAAATAGTTCGAGTTAATGAGTTGGTAATGAATTTCACAGCTAGTGAACTTGGAAAGGGAAACAAAGAATTTTTTTTTCATTATTTAAGCACGACATCTTTGGGTTTTTAATAAACCTCAACATAAAGTTTGAAAAGTTAAAATTTTAAAAAGCTTGAAAAAAACCAAAAAACTAACATTTTAAGAGCCGAAACAGAACAGCAAAGTACCATTCAAGGTTAAACTTGCCTGTTGTGGTTATAACTTTACTTTTAGTACAAATACATCATTTATGAAATGGAAAATAACAAAGGAATCATTCAAATCATATGCCTGTACCTAAGTACTTGTTACTCGGCGGTTAGTACCAACAGGGTATGATTAACCATCGGGCATTAGCGGTACCAACCAAGTAATATACATTTTATGACGTCTTTACACTAAATCAATTGGAAGTTGGATGTGTACTGATTGATATTTTAGTCTTAGATGCATTTTTCATTAGTTGTTATTGGCTTTGAACTAGCTGTCAGTAACTGCGAGTACTCTCAGATCTGTACTTATTGTCTTTCTGTTGTGTGTATGTATACGTACCCGTCCACGTTCACTCTGTGTTTTTGTTAGATGTATTTCTATTTGTGTCCATTTGATGAGTTAAGCCTTTTTCAACTGATTTGTATAGTTTGTTCTTATGTTGTACTGTTACACCACTGTCCCAGGTTAGGGGAGGGTTGGCGCCTTCAAACAAGTTTAACCCCGCCACATTCTGTATGTGCCTGTCCCAAGTCAAGGACCTGTAATTCAGTGGTTGGCGTTTGTTGCTGTGTAACATATTTGTTTTTCGTTCATTATTTTGTACATAAATTATGTCGTTAGTTTTCTCGTTTGAGTTGTTTAATATTTGTCATTTTCGGCCTTTTATAGCTGTCTATGCGGTATGGGCTTTGCTCATTGTTAAAGGCCGTACGGTGACCTATAGTTGTTAATTTCTGTGTCATTTGGTGTCTTGTGGAGAGTTGTCTCATTGGCAATCATACCACATCTTCTTATTTTTATATATAGAAAAAAATACAAACAATAAATATACATTATACTATTTAAGAATAAATGGATAGATTCTACCATTGTGAAAAGTGAGATCCAAAACTTACATGCTTGAGACAGGGAAATTAAAAAAATTTAAAACAATAAAATTTATCGAGCATTCGATATATTTGTTTTTTCATTATCGAAAAATATTGAACGGTAACATGAAATTTGTAATACGATATTGATGTTATCTTTAACATTTTTATCTGGCTAAATGCAAGAAACAATATTCTTTTACGTAACATTTTCAGACGTTCAGATTAACAGACAGTTCGACACAAGGAAATTCGGCCAAGGAAGGAACTAATCACGTGTTAATGATCAATCAAACAAACAAAGTAACACCTGGCCAAATAAAGCTTACGATCTACGTAATCTAACAGCATATCCAACATACTCCTCTTGATAACACAATAATTCTGGGAATTTCTTAATATATAAGCTATCAAATTCAAAAAGTTGGAATAGCCAGAATAAACCAACTTACTGTATCGTATTTCTTGATATAATTAGAGCATAATACGCAGTAAACCATCTGAGATATGTCCATTTTAAAGAAGATAAGTGTTATGTAACAACTATGAAAAGGAAATGTTTTTCATAAACAGAAAAGTTATCACACAGGCCATAAGAATAGTTGTTAAGAAAAAAAAAATATGTGATTCCAGTGATCCAGATTAAAGGTGAGGGTGGAGATCTTCAAATTATAAAAATTGGGAAATTCCGCCACTTATTCATGCGCCTGTCCAAGGTTAAGGACCTCGGTAGTCGTTGTCTTTTGTCATATCTTTTTGTTGTTGTCGCTTTGACGTATACCACGCATATCCATATGTTTCATAACTTAGAATCGTTCAACTTACTATGAATGTAACTGTATTCCTTTGTACTGGACCTTATTGTCACTGCTGAAGAAATGTCGGTGCAGCCAATCTGGTGATCACATCTGAATACGAGATAACTATTTATCATTAATTTGTTTTAAAAGTTGATAGGTTAATGGTTTATACATCTACGGTTGAAACTTGTAAACATTTGTTTTTGGTATTTGGGAGGAAATGGGTGGAGGGAGGGGTAAAGAGTAAAGATTCCGATACTGTGAATTAAGAATCATAGAAAAAAGGCAAAAATCTTTAATCTGCCATTAAAAAGAACACTCAAATATTTAGTGAAAGAGAGGCGGAAGATACCAACCGGATAGTCAAAGTCGAAATCGATGGAAAAACGAAAAAAGGACCAAGAGACAAACAACAGTCCACAAAACAAATATATAGAAAAAGGTCTGAGCAACACAAACCCCACTAAAAAACCGGTGTTATGGAATGGTAGGCAGATCCTGCTCCACATTTGGCACCTGTCGTGTTGATCATAAAAGTACAAACCCGGTGATAAGTCTAATAAGGTAGGTCACATTGAATGATGATGATTATGGATGACTGCTTAACGTCCAGCGGCAAATTAATATGCATGTTCAGGACGAGAACATGTTAATGCAATATGAATATTTACCCTGTTTTGTACTAGACCGACACGCTGAGCCGGATTTTTAACGTGCTAGTTCACAAGGTAACAGTCCGCAGGAAGACATGTCACCTTACCCGGACACGATATTCTGACTCCGAGGCGACCAGTCTTTGCTCTTACTCCTTAATTCCGCGTGCTTAGCGGAAAAGCAGCAAATACCAATTTTTAAGTCTTTGGATTGACCCGGTCAAGGTTCGAACCCACGACCTCCCTCACTCGAGGCAAACACGCTACCACGAGACCACCGAGGCGGTAGGTCACATTTGGGGAAATGAGGATGGGTTTGTGGAACTGTTCTTGTCATCGCAACTTCTCTGAAATTACCTAACAGAATTTTATGAAATTTTGGAGATAATAAGGACAAACTATGTAGATGTGCATATCGACATGAAATTATGATTCATATTTTTTTCTAGGAGTTATGTCCCTTATAACTTAGAATTTTGGCCTAAGTATACTATTGCAACAGTTTGTCAGCGGAACTCCTCTGAAACCACAAAACAGAATTTTATGAAACTTTGTAGTTAATGAGGACATAATATGTAGATGTGCATATCCACACAAAAAAAATTATCAGTTGACTTTTGAAGGATTTTTTTTTAATTCAGGAATTGGGTGAGATTTTGTTTGCCCCAGTGACAATGAAGGGGCTTGGGGTATGTGAGCGTGCTCACAAAGGTTCTATAACTTTCATAAAAACAAAAAAAATGTAACATGCGTTTTATTATTGATCACTGAAAAATGTAACAAAAATCAGCTAGCTTTATTATTTAAAATGGTTGTATAGCGTTTAGAAGGTATAAAAAAGGATAGAAAGTAGTAGGAAAGGGAACAGAAATGGTGTAACAGCTTTTCAATAAAATAATGGGAGTTTTGGTCCGATTAAACAGCATAAACAGAAAACAACATGATGAAGATGAGAACGAGTGGCGGATATATGAGTGATTCCTCAGTACTTTTTGTTTTAATTGGGCAATTATTTTGGCTTTGCGTCCTTTAATGTTGAATATATGCCTATATATGTACGTGTACTGTAGTATTGCTGTTTCATGCTAGTTTCAGTTTAGGGGTTTTAAAAAGTTACGGATCTTTCTTTAAAAAAATACTTCCATTCTTCTCCTTCAGTAGCCGTGTGTTAGATCCAAAACAGACAATGAGAGAATATTTGGTGCTTGATAATATTTTAAAATATGCTATATATCGGCTTCTTATTTTCCGGCTTTTGAAAATAATAGTTTCAAATAAGAGAAAATCTTTATTCTTTTATTATCAAGAACATTATAAAAAACAGTAACCCATTTGTTGTACATTGAATCAGTAACAAATTCTATATACTGAGTGCTAATTAAAAAAGCAATTATTACATGTATTTTCCATTTAATAATTTTTTTCAAACATTTGGAAAATTTTGGAAGTTAACTAACAAGATGACTAATAAGTGTGATCACATTTTGATGACAACATTGGGAGTTTTGATTTTCACCCATTTGGAATTAGTCGCATGTTATTGAACTAAAAATAAGTATATAAATAAACTAATCATAAGCACCACGCTTAAAATTGTGTACGCTAGATGCGCATTTCGTCTACAGAAGACTCATCAGTGACGCTCGAATAAAAAAGTATTAAAAATATGGTCAAATGTGAACAGAAAGAGGAACACATCATGCCAAATTAAATCACAATTTGTAGATAAAATTTAAATTATTAAGGAATATACCTTAATAGTTTTCATGTTATATAGTATATATTAATAAATGGGCATATGGGACATACTTCAGTGAGACAGTTAACCATGTTCAACGACAAAACAACAACCAAAGAGTTCAAGACGGCAATAGTCTTCATCAACAGACAGGTGTCAAAATAATGTCATGCTCTAGATCGTTCCCAGTCTATGGACTAGTTTTACACTAGGGTAAGACTAGTTTTTTTTTGTTTTTTTTTTTGCTCTTAACCCTTCCATCCATTTCCTAGCTTTTTACAGCGGATGACCGTGAGGTCATTCCGGTGTATTGCTATCGCCTAAATTTCCATTATGTAAATTAGTTTTGGGTTTTTAACCGATCTATAAACATGATAAATACGCCGACATCATCGAGTGCAAAATAACATTCCTCATCGCTTGCTATATATTCATTTCTTCAATGAATACTCATCAAATATTTTTTTTAGAACATAATTTAATAATATTAAAATGTTTTATATGTATGTAAGTAAAAATTATCAATATCTATGCAGACGTACAGAAAAATTGTGTTAACGCATGCATGCGGAAGAAATCTCGAGAACGATTGCAATCTCCTATAAACGAGGTGAAGATTATATACAGATACATGCAGAGTTATTGGTCCTTGCTCTCTCGTTTTGCGGGAAAATATGAATGCCTACTCAAATCCAATCTATAAGAAAAATCGAATTATTATAGAAGAGTGTCCACCGTGCACTTGCACTGCACTATTAATAATTAGTAGAATAGATTGATATACAAATGGATGAAAATTATATGTACATGTAACTGTAATATACAAATATTAATATTATTATAAACCAGAGTATATTGATTTGTATCACTACAATACATATATGTATATATATATAATAGTTATTACGGTGATGTTGAATTTCCTTTCATTTATTTATCTTCCACACAAGAACTTGTCTCAGAAAAAAATACATCTGTACATTAACCTCACTTTCAGGTATAAAGATGTGATTTTTTTTTCTGAGACAAGTGCTTGTGACATCCACAATAACTTGCGGTCATCCGATGTTCAGTACTTCAGTACTTTGATTATATATTCAGATACTCCACAGAACACTGCCAGGCAACTAAAATTAACAACATTTGTCATGTAAAATTTTAAAAGCAAAAGAGAACTTACTTTTGTGTCAAACCGCAATTGCATTTATATTTACATATTTCTCCATATCTGTCAGGGGGACAAAGAGTACATGTTATGCCATCTAAAGATGTACTTCCTGGAATACATACTGAAATTATATCATTGGATAGACTGAAGTTGTATATCACATTTTCTTGTACCAAAAAATGAAAATACTTGGAATCTTTTATTTATTTAATAATACACTTAAAAATAAAAATAATACAAATAACTTCAAATATATTGTTTTTTATAAATTTGAACTATTTTCCTTTTTTTCTTCATTTTTGTGTGCATATTTGATATATCTATACCATTACCTTTGCATTTTCCGTTGTCGTAGTAATAAGTCAAGCAACAGTATTGAATATTCTGTTCATTAATCCTCTTCCTATAGTTTAGAAAAAGTACTTCATTGTAATAAACATTTTGTTGAAAAATAATCTTCAAACTTAAAAAAAATATTTTAATCTGCAAATTATATCCTGCAATCGAACCAAACTAATGCAAAACAGGTATAAGTTCAGACATCATCATACAAGGAAATGTATATATTTCATTCATCGTGTCAAGGAAAAAGACGTATCGTGTGAAAAGGGAAATATTGCATTCAGAGGATTTCGATACTTTTACTATGGCTAAAGTATTTGGAACTAAATTGTTTTGACGTTTTTGAAGATTAGTTATTGTAGGGGAGGATTTGCGATAATTAAATATAATTGATTTGAGGGTAAGTAGATAATCTATTGAAGAATGTTTTGATCATGCACCGGTTACAGTCAGTTAAAACAACTGTTTGTCCTTTGTTTTGGAGGATCATACTGATTAGTTTATTCTTTAACTTCACATCCATGTTGTCAACTATATATATATATTTATTACATCGGTGATCCGTTTATTTGGCAATCGCCAATGGCAGTCAGCAGGGTGTAAGAACATTTGTTGTTCGACCTGTTAGTCAAATGCGTTTTGTTAAAATATACTTTTTCACTTTTTTGGTCTTTTGGAAAATGTTGTTTGTGCTGTATTAAGATCCCTCTAACAAGAAATTTGTTTTGCATGCACATGTATAAAAATTGCGGTTTTTATCCAACGCAATCAAAGGTTTGAACGTTGTTTTCAATTTAGACTTGGTTGTATATATATATATATATATATATATATATATATATATTTAGTCTTTGACAGCCATTTTGAATGATCATCAACTGAAAAGTTTGACCATATTAATATAATATTATAAGTCATGTGTTAAGAGTTTCAAAATCAGATATTTCACTTCTATTCAATCCACACCGGTTCAGTTAAAGATCGTGAACAAAGTGGTTGAAATTCCTAAAAACCGACTTAAATACTGCGCATAAAGTTATAATTGAAAATGCATTTCCTAATAAGGAAGTCAATGTCTATTCTGCTTCCTTTTCTCGATTTTCCCTTGTTGACGTTTAAACATTATGCTCGTTGGTCACAATACACTTTCACAAGTTACTGGCATCTGATCGAGCATCGGATTTCATTCATCTTAATATTTATGTTGTCTTTGTATGGTATCTCTTACTAAACCAATATAATTCACCTTTACAATATTATGTATTATTTATATTTCTTTTTAAAGGTAATTCTCTGTACCTTTGATTTTACTGGTTTTAAGAGAATAAAGTATTAGTACTAGAAGTTAGCTAATGGTCTAGATAGACAGAAGAGGGGGAGAGTTTATGAGCAAATTCAGGATATCAGAAAAATGTGTTGTTCGTTGTTGTTTGTACGTCTATTTTGTTTAACTTTATTATACAGATTCCATTGACAATTTGTCCAGGGATCTGTTGTTCAATTTGTCGTTAGTACTAACGAGTCGTTAAAATTTCTTAATCATATGATTAGTGTAACGTCAAGTTGAACAACAGACCCCTGGTTTTATGGTCTCTATCAAATTCAACATACAAATTTTATCGAAATCGTTTGTTAAATTTCCGGTTTTCCTTGTTTGCAAATAGATGGAATATCCTGGTTGAGGTTGCCTAAATTTGTTTTCATACATTTGCCATTTGTTGCACAGTTACCGACGGTTTGTTGTGTGATAAATCTGCATTGCAGAATGGAACTTGTTTGGAGAAGCCACTTAATATAAATAGAGGTAGTTGTAGGGTAGACTAAATATCTTTATAAGACAGCAATTCAATCACACAAACAACAAAAAGACATATTGTTTTATTTTAGGATTTGAGGAGAATTTTGAAAAATAATGCAAGTGTCAGAAATTAATCACAATGATTAAAAGTAAGTGTTCATGAAGAAAAAAACACCTATCTCCCCCAAGAGTAACAGAAAGTAGTCCACTTACAAACGTTTGGTACGCTCTTAAAAAAGTATCATAGTATTACGTAAAAACTAAATATAACAAAACCACAAGTCCTAAAAAAGACTATAGAACAGAATCTTCGAAGGTAAAATTAAAAAAATATTTTCACCTACATTGTAGTTTTCAAAACATTATTTAAACGGAAACAAAACATCAAATTCATATCACCACGAATGCTTTCTTGTTTTAAAGAGATGATAGTGTCAAATGAACTGCTGTAATAATACGTTAATCCTGTCCTTCTGAAGCAAAATCAAATTCATTGTTTTCGCGTGTATGTTAAAATCTAAAACACTAGGATAAAGTCTCATCTCGCCGTAGTACTTTTTACCTTGATTGGCTGTGAAGGCGAAATGGGAACACACCCATTTTCATACCTAACCAAAAGAAAAATATATATAAAAAAATGGAATATATCACTTTACAATCATAATTTCGAAGCAAGAATTTAAATTTCCGCGACATCGGCGGATCAGCGTAAAAAAGGAGAGAATATATCTCTACGGATGTTGAAAAAACACGTTTTTTTCGTGTGTTTATTTTCGTTGTTTTTCTTGTTACAATTTCAGTGTTCCTCAAAGGGATTCTATAAGTTGTTTCCCCCTCTGGCTTTTGATACATATAACTACATTAACTGAAAGGTATATTCTTACCAGCAAACGTTTGGTCCAGTGAATTCCTTTCCATGACTATTACAGCAAAGTAGAATGCACATAAGAATTTTAAAATAAAGGTATATAGCAAAACCATAGCGGTCCATGTTAGACATTTTCTAATTCAATGCATATACACATTGGCACCAAAGTACAATAAGGATATAATTATTTATACGTATACGGCATATGATTTATCTAAAGGAAGAGACTCACGAAATGAATTGTCGACCTAAAAAAACAACAACTGTTATAATACAACGGAAATATTGGACAATCAATCAATATTTTAATCATTTTGAATTGTGTTTTTTTCCATCTAAAATAATTCATAATTTTAGTTTTTTGAAAGAGGCTCGGACTTTAAAATTCGAAAACCAAGTTCACTGGATAAATACAAAGGTACTAATGTAAGAATATATATATATATATATAAACGCCTAAAAAGTGTACACAACAACACCAATTACAAAAAAAGGAACTATAAATGTAATAGACCAGTTTCACATAAGCGACTTATCAACGCTGATCTCGAAATCCTATGCGCGTTTAAGTTTAAATCCCGCGATAATTAACGATATCATACGTGACAGGGGGCTACATCAAATTGACTCTGATATTTAGCAACACAATGATAAATCAACTAATAATACACATCTCTCTCTCATGATGTATGCTTGAGATTATTTAAGTTTAAGATATTAATAATCGTTTATTTGATTAACAAATTTAAAATAAAAAGATGTGGTATGATTGCAAACGAGACAACTATATATCACCATACAGCCCTCGACAATGAAAAAATCCATACAGAATAGTAAGCTCTAAAAGGTCCCAACACAAAACAATTCAAACCTAAAAATAAGTCATCTTGTAACTAACAGTTGTGTTTTAATATTAGTAAAATGGTTTTTAAAAAAGTATTAATCTTGTAATTGCTTTCTTTTGCCTACTGCGCTATGTACATTGCAGTATATCAGTTTGATTTTTCTTGAAAAGAGAAAAGTATTTGATATAAAGAAAATACATTTAGTTTCAGTTCTGTTCCAGTATCAATTCGCAGTTTTTCTGAAATATTGTTTTGCATCTTCGGCTTGTGACATGCATGTTAAGGGGTTACGGCCGACATATAGGTTTAGTATCATAGACTCGAACTTTTAATTTAAAAAAAAAAAACAGGTTACTATTGTGGTGACTTTTACGTGAAATTTTATAAGTACAAGGACAAGTTACCGGCATTACTAAATAATCGAAATTTCCACTAATAGTAGTATGGAAGTGTAAACCAAAATTGATAGAATTTGTCCTTATATCCTTTGTCAAAGATGTAGTATATATTGTGATATGTTAAAAATATGAAAAACACAATAATAGGTCACCGAGTTTTGTTTTTAAGCTACAGGCTGTAAAAATATGAAACACTTTGTATGGACTATACAGAGAAAAATTTTAAGGTATCATCATATGAATATTTGATGGTAAAATGAATGATAGAATATCAAAATAAAATGTGGAAAGATATAGCTCTTATAAAATTCTTTCAGAATACCAACAGAAAATATTGACATGTAGTAGACAGGGCCTCGGCTCCGTGTTGAAGACCGTACTGTAACCTATAATTGTTAACTTCTTATATATTGTGACGTGGATTGAGAGTTGTCTCATTGGCACTCATACCACATCCTCTTATTTGAATGTACACTTGTTTCAAATATTTCTGCGTCAGTGATATTTTAAACGGCCATGATAATGAAGAGAGATATAAAAGCAGTTTTAAAATACGTATTAGAAATACAGGTTTATCTTTAATTTCAAACATCAGACTATAATACAATGCATTCAATACCATTTTAATTTCTAAGCTATGTTCATGATCGACTTCGTCTATGCAGAGGTTCAGTCCAAGCAACCTGAGTAATTTTCTACATATTTTCAACTTTATCATTTTTCATGCCATTAAAATTAATTGAATATCCTATATTTACCACGCTTTGCCATAAAAAAGATCAAATTGCTGAATGACCCCCCTCCGAAATTATTAAAATATTCCCAGTGGCATTAAGGTCCGTACTGGCCATGATAAATAAGTATAAATTAGGTATTAGGGTAAACATTTTAAATATCTGTATAAGGGGATGACCATTTGATTTTTAGGGGGGGGAGGGGAGGGGGGGGGGGGGGGGGGGGGTTGTTCAGAAAATTATTATTCTAGTAGGAGTTAAAAATAAATAAGTATTACCAGGCAGGATGGAAAAGAATAATCTGCAGGATGCAGGAAATAATTGTGTACAAAAGTTGAATAAATCAATCAAATAGTCGCCCTTTATCAGTAACTGTATGTATAGATAAGGGTACGTTTTTATCAATTGTCACCTCGTGAGATTGTACAAGGTAAAACGAGGATTCCACATGGCTAAGGTGTTAATTGACTTCTTAATTTATAACCTAATACTGTGTAGATGAAGTGATCCCCGCTTATTTATCTAATTTATTCTTCCCGTTAAGTGAACGACCTCAGCGTGAATTTGTGACACTTAAAGGTACAATTAAAGCCAGGCGGCATATCAGATCGTATATTACCGCAACCAACAACACAGCAGTAGTCCGTTTTAAAATCTTTAAATTGGTCATTGTTAATAAAGTTGTCTCGTCAATATAATTTTTATATTTTGATTCAAATGATGCTCATGTTGCTTTGACATGTAAACGCAAACTTTTAATCAGATGATTTTTTTTCCAAGTCTGCATGGTCACTGCTTATCAACCGTTAGCCCCAAGTTGATGAACTCTCGGAAATTATCGCGTGATTTCATAGTTTGGCTAATTAGATTAGACATGCGCAGTTAAATGTGAAACTGGTGTATTATTTATAAATATTTCGGATAACAGATATCCTTCATCAGAAATATGATTGTGATGTTGAATGAATCATATATCAGTCTACTTAGATTAAACTATAACAATCTTGAAATTTATACAATAAAAAAGTCAAACCGAACATCAGGTAAGACGCTTGCACAATTCTAAATATGTGTTAAACACGACATAGATTATATGACTAATTACAACAGAGAGTTCAAATATATGCTTTAAATAAAAATAATAATGTGCGATATGAACTAGCACAATTCTAAAGCTTTAACGGTGATGACAGTTATGATGTTACAAGAACGATTGCGTCAATAAGAATTTCAAATAAACAGCCCTGAACGATCTAAATTTGTAAATATTTCAAATTTGACAACGGTAGAGTAGTTACAACAGAGTCTGCGTATTTAAACATCGCAAACAAACGGCCGTTAAAATATAATAATACATTTTGACTAACTTAAAGGTTAACTAGTTGAACGTGGCTTGGTTCTTTTACATCCCACAAAAAATTAAGCAATTTAAATTGGTATATTCAACAGATTTATTTTAGAGATGAGTAAGGTAAAGAAATAGAAACAGAGACTGTAATAATAAGTAATATAACCCAAATGTGAAGCACTGCATGGAGTCGAACTACATCTTTTCATTTATCCCATTTGGTGCCAAAGTTGTTAATTTTCTTATCCAAAATCTTTCCCGAGTGAGTCTATCCTCCCTAGACCAAGCAGAGTTGTGGTCAATGATTGTAATGGTCAGTCGATTGAGATCTGCCTTAGTGTGGCCAGGGGATCTCAAATGTTGACTGAGAGGGAGGTCTGGCTTGCATTGGTAGTCGCTACGATGACCGTTCATTCGTTTTTGAAACGGCTGTTCTGACTCGCCAACATACTGTTTACCACATTTACACTGTAGGAGATACACAACATTTGTAGTCTTTCAATTAACATTGCAAAATATGGTGTATTCTGTATCAGTAGAGTGACTGTTAAAAGTCTGGGTAACCAGTATTTGTTTGCAAGTCAGACATCGTTTGTTTCCCCCTTGCAAGAGCCCACAGACGAAGAGCCTGCTTGAGAGGATAAATCAGCTCTCACCAGCAAGTCTTTAAGGCTTTTGGGTCTACGGAAAGCCAGTACAGGTGGCTCGGGAAAGATCTTGGATAGTTTAGGATGTTTTTCGATTTCTTTCCAATTTTCGCGGATTAGATGAGATAAGTTGTCAAATTTTGGATGGTAAGTCAACACAAAAGGCACCCTCCTGTTGACCTTTTTGACTTTATATTTTAAAGTTCATTTCGGCTGATGTTGTTAGCACGAGACAAACTTTTATCAATGTCTTTTCTTTTGTAGCCCCGATGTTTTAGGTGACCGCGAAGTTCTTGTAGTCGTTTTTTTGCAATATCGTTGGTGGAGCAAATCCTTTTTATTCGTATGGCCTGGCTGTAGGGAATGCTCTTGGTGCAATGTTTAGGGTGACAACTCAAAGGAGATAGATATTGATGTTTGTCTGTGGGCTTGCAATACAGATCTGTAAATATGTTTCCATCCCTCACTTGCGTTGTAGTGTCAAGAAATGTGATCTTAGAGTCAGAGATTTCATATGTGAATTTTATTGAGGAATGGGCATCGTTGGTATGTTGAATGAACAAATTTAGTACTTGTTCAGTAGTATCCCACTTCATGTCAATATCATCAATAAATCGGAACCAAGAGAGGGGTTGATAAAGAGAAGGATTGAGAATTCTCTGTTCTAATTTCCCCATAAAAATATTGGCATAAGACGGGGCCATCTTTGTTCACATTGCTGTTCCATTAACTTGGAGAAAGTGTTCACCATTGAATGTGAAGTTATTGCATTGTAATACAAAAGTTAGAAGCTGGATGAGACATTCAGTCGGTGGATGTAAGGTGTCACGAGAGTTCCAGACTTCCCTACAGGCTTCAATACCATCGTCATGGGGGATGTTAGTATAGAGGAAGTAACATCAAGCGAGACAAGGATCGTTTCAGGTGGGAGAGGGTTCAAAGATTCCATTTTCTTAAGATAATGTGTTGTGTCTTGTATATAGGATGGTAAATTTTCCACATGTGGTCTCAGATGAAAGTCAATAAATTCTGATATTTTCTCTGTAGGGTGGTCATTGGCGGAAACAATTGGTCTACCTGGATTATTGACTTTATGTATTTTGGGCTGAAGATAGAAACGCCCCGGCTTTGATTTTTCAGGTTTCAGATATTTAAATGTGTCTTCATCAATATGTCCCTGTTCACACATGTTTTTCAGGTTTGTGGTGATCTCTTTGTTGAATTGAGGGGTGGGGTCGGAGTCTAATTTCTTATAAAATCTCTCATCAGAGAGTTGACGTTCTGCCTCTTGAATGTAGTCACATTTGTCCATGACGACAACAGCGCTGCCTTTATCGGCTGGTTTTATTATAATGTCGTCTCTGTTTTTAAGTAACCGCCCAGCTTCATTTTCTTCAGACGATAAATTGTTGAATGTTTGGGAAGTGGCAGTGGACAGATGTGTTACGTCGGATTTAATTTTGTCAATAATATGTTCTAAAGTAGCACATTTACTGGGTTTAGGAATCCATGAACTTTTTTTCCTGAATCTGGGAATATCGTGGTGTCCTTAGAAAAATATTCCTTGATTCTGAGGGATCTTGCTAACTTTTCTAGGTCATCTTCCAAAAGTATAGAATCTATTTTGCCCGGCGTGGGACAAAAATTAAGACCTTTTGACAGTACCTTAGTCTCGGTCTCCGACAAAGCAACTGAAGACAAATTGACTACAGTGTTTGTAGAGTTCATGCAACTTTGTTTTTTTCTCCTGAATCGGTGATTCCGGGATTTTTTTCCGGTTATGATGGTACGATTGAGAGTTAAGGTGGTCTGCTCTCTTACAACAGTGTCTAAAAGTACGCCGTCTCGTTTAAATTTATTAATTTGTTTTTTGTGTAATTTTCGGAATTCAATGCGCAAGATGTCATGGAGGCGCTCGTTGATGGTGAGCAATTCAGGACCGGAAAGTTCTTTGCATGATTTGTTGTAAAGATGGTTATAACTAGTTTGTAAATTTAAATGTTTATGAGACGCTTCAGCGTGTAATAGATCCATCAATTTCACGGAATTACTGTGGAGAATATTATTCCATCTATCCATTAATCTGATAGATTTTTCACCGGTGGTAAGGGGTGAAGCTTTCGAAACAAGCCCCATCGGAACAATACCCTGAGACAGATAAGTTTTTAAATTTGATACATGATGTTCGGTTTTAGCTATTTTAAGACTCAAAGCTCTAAGCTTTTTAAAAAAAAGACAACAATGGAACAGCAATGGGAACAAAGATGGACCCGTCTTATGCCAATATTTTTATGGGGAAATTAGAACAGAGAATTCTCAATTCTTCTCTTCATCAACCCCTCTCTTGGTTCCGATTTATCGATGATATTGACATGAAGTGGGATAATACTGAACAAGAACTAAATTTGTTCATTCAACATGCCAACGATGCCCATTCCTCAATAAAATTCACATATGAAATCTCTGACTCTAAGATCACATTTCTTGACACTACAACGCAAGTGAGGGATGGAAACATATTTACAGATCTGTATTGCAAGCCCACAGACAAACATCAATATCTATCTCCTTTGAGTTGTCACCCTAAACGTTGCACCAAGAACATTCCCTACAGCCAGGCCATACGAATAAAAAGGATTTGCTCCACCAACGATATTGCAAAAAAACGACTACAAGAACTTTGCGGTCACCTAAAACATCGGGGCTACAAAAGAAAAGACATTGATAAAGGTTTTTCTCGTGCTAACAACATCAGCCGAGATGAACTTTTACAATATAAAGTCAAAAAGGTCAACAGAAGGGTGCCTTTTGTGTTGACTTACCATCCAAAATTTGACAACTTATCTCACCTTATCCGCGAAAATTGGAAAGAAATCAAAAAACATCCTAAACTATCCAAGATCTTTCCCGAGCCACCTGTACTGGCTTTCCGTAGGCCCAAAAGCCTTAAAGACTTGCTGGTGAGAGCTGATTTGTCCTATCAAGCAGGCTCTTCGTCTGTGGGCTCTTGCAAGGGGGAAACAAACGATGTCTGACTTGCAAACAAATACTGGTTACCCAGACTTTTAACAGTCACTCTACTGATACAGAATACACCATATTTTGCAATGTTAATTGAAAGACTACAAATGTTGTGTATCTCCTACAGTGTAAATGTGGTAAACAGTATGTTGGCGAGTCAGAACAGCCGTTTCACAAACGAATGAACGGTCATCGTAGCGACTACCAATGCAAGCCAGACCTCCCTTTCAGTCAACATTTGAGATCCCCTGGCCACACTAAGGCAGATCTCAATCGACTGACCATTACAATCATTGACCACAACTCTGCTTGGTCTAGGGAGGATAGACTCACTCGGGAAAGATTTTGGATAAGAAAATTAACAACTTTGGCACCAAATGGGATAAATGAAAAGATGTAGTTCGACTCCATGCAGTGCTTCACATTTGGGTTATATTACTTATTATTACAGTCTCTGTTTCTATTTCTTTACCTTACTCATCTCTAAAATAAATCTGTTGAATATACCAATTTAAATTGCTTAATTTTTTGAGGGATGTAAAAGGACCAAGCCACGTTCAACTAGTTAACCTTAGTCAAAATGTATTATTATATTTTAACGGCCGTTTGTTTGCGATGTTTAAATACGCAGACTCTGTTGTAACTACTCTACCGTTGTCAAATTTGAAATATTTACAAATTTAGATCGTTCAGGGCTGTTTATTTGAAATTCTTATTGACGCAATCGTTCTTGTAACATCATAACTGTCATCACCGTTAAAGCTTTAGAATTGTGCTAGTTCATATCGCACATTATTATTTTTATTTAAAGCATATATTTGAACTCTCTGTTGTAATTAGTCATATAACCTATGTCGTGTTTAACACATATTTAGAATTGTGCAAGCGTCTTACCTGATGTTCGGTTTGACTTTTTTTATTGTATAAATTTCAAGATTGTTATAGTTTAATCTAAGTAGACGGATATATGATTCATTCAACATCACAATCATATTTCTGATGAAGGATATCTGTTATCCGAAATATTTATAAATAATACACCAGTTTCACATTTAACTGCGCATGTCTAATCTAATTACCAAACTATGAAATCACGCGATAATTTCCGAGAGTTCATCAACTTGGGGCTAACGGTTGATAAGCAGTGACCATGCAGACTTGGAAAAAAAAAATCATCTGATTAAAAGTTTGCGTTTACATGTCAAAGCAACATGAGCATCATTTGAATCAAAATATAAAAATTATATTGACGAGACAACTTTATTAACAATGACCAATTTAAAGATTTTAAAACGGACTACTGCTGTGTTGTTGGTTGCGGTAATATACGATCTGATATGCCGCCTGGCTTTAATTGTACCTTTAATTGTCACAAATTCACGCTGAGGTCGTTCACTTAACGAGAAGAATAAATTAGATAAATAAGCGGGGCTCACTTCATCTACATAGTATTAGGTTATAAATTAAGAAGTCAATTAACACCTTAGCCATGTGGAATCCTCGTTTTACCTTGTACAATCTCACGAGGTGACAATTGATAAAAACATACCCTTATCTATACATACAGTTACTGATAAAGGGCGACTATTTGATTGATTTATTCAACTTTTGTACACAATTATTTCCTGCATCCTGCAGATTATTCTTTTCCATCCTGCCTGGTAATACTTATTTATTTTTAACTCCTACTAGAATAATAATTTTCTGAACAACCCCCCCCCCCCCCTCTAAAAATCAAATGGTCATCCCCTTATACAGATATTTAAAATGTTTACCCTAGTACCTAATTTATACTTATTTATCATGACCAGTACGGACCTTAATGCCACTGGGAATATTTTAATAATTTAGGAGGGGGATCATTCAGCAATTTGATCTTTTTTATGGCAAAGCGTGGTAAATATAGGATATTCAATTAATTTTAATGGCATGAAAAATGATAAAGTTGAAAATATGTAGAAAATTACTCTGGTTGCTGGGACTGAACTTCTGCATAGATGAAGTCGATCATGAACATAGCTTAGAAATTAAAATGGTATTGAATGCATTGTATTATAGTCTGATGTTTGAAATTAAAGATAAACCTGTATTTCTAATACGTATTTTAAAACTGCTTTTATATCTCTCTTCATTATCATGGCCGTTTAAAATATCACTGACGCAGAAATATTTGAAACAATTGTACATTCAAATAAGAGGATGTGGTATGAGTGCCAATGAGACAACTCTCAATCCACGTCACAATATATAAGAAGTTAACAATTATAGGTTACAGTACGGTCTTCAACACGGAGCCGAGGCCCTGTCTACTACATGTCAATATTTTCTGTTGGTATTCTGAAAGAATTTTATAAGAGCTATATCTTTCCACATTTTATTTTGATATTCTATCATTCATTTTACCTTCAAATATTCATATGATGATACCTTAAAATTTTTCTCTGTATAGTCCATACAAAGTGTTTCATATTTTTACAGCCTGTAGCTTAAAAACAAAACTCGGTGACCTATCATTGTGTTTTTCATATTTTTAACATATCACAATATATACTACATCTTTGGCAAAGGATATAAGGACAAATCCTATCAATTTTGGTTTACACTTCCATACTACTATTAGTGGAAATTTCGATTATTTAGTAATGCCGGTAAATTGTCCTTGTACTTATAAAATTTCACGTAAAAGTCACCACAATAGTAACCTGTTTTTTTTTTTTTTAAATTAAAAGTTCGAGTCTATGATACTAAACCTATATGTAGGCCGTAACCCCTTTACATGCATGTCACAAGCCGAAGATGCAAAACAATATTTCAGAAAAACTGCGAATTGATACTGGAACAGAACTGAAATTAAATGTATTTTCTTTATATCAAATACTTTTCTCTTTTCAAGAAAAATCAAACTGATATACTGCAATGTACATAGCGCAGTAGGCAAAAGAAAGCAATTACAAGATTAATACTTTTTTAAAAACCATTTTACTAATATTAAAAAACAACTGTTAGTTACAAGATGACTTATTTTTAGGGTTGAATTGTTTTGTGTTGGGACCTTTTAGAGCTTACTATTCGGTATGGATTTTTTCATTGTCGAGGGCTGTATGGTGATATATAGTTGCTTTCATCTGTCATTTGGGTCTGGTGGATAGTTGTCTCGTTTGCAATCATACCACATCTTTTTATTTTAAATTTGTTAATCAAATAAACGATTATTAATATCTTAAACTTAAATAATCTCAAGCATACATCATGAGAGAGAGATGTGTATTATTAGTTGATTTATCATTGTGTTGATAAATATCAGAGTCAATTTGATGTAGCCCCCTGTCACGTATGATATCGTTAATTATCGCGGGATTTAAACTTAAACGCGCATAGGATTTCGAGATCAGCGTTGATAAGTCGCTTATGTGAAACTGGTCTATTACATTTATAGTTTTTTTTTTGTAATTGGTGTTGTTGTGTACACTTTTTAGGCGTTTATATATATATATATATATTCTTACATTAGTACCTTTGTATTTATCCAGTGAACTTGGTTTTCGAATTTTAAAGTCCGAGCCTCTTTCAAAAAACTAAAATTATGAATTATTTTAGATGGAAAAAAACACAATTCAAAATGATTAAAATATTGATTGATTGTCCAATATTTCCGTTGTATTATAACAGTTGTTGTTTTTTTAGGTCGACAATTCATTTCGTGAGTCTCTTCCTTTAGATAAATCATATGCCGTATACGTATAAATAATTATATCCTTATTGTACTTTGGTGCCAATGTGTATATGCATTGAATTAGAAAATGTCTAACATGGACCGCTATGGTTTTGCTATATACCTTTATTTTAAAATTCTTATGTGCATTCTACTTTGCTGTAATAGTCATGGAAAGGAATTCACTGGACCAAACGTTTGCTGGTAAGAATATACCTTTCAGTTAATGTAGTTATATGTATCAAAAGCCAGAGGGGGAAACAACTTATAGAATCCCTTTGAGGAACACTGAAATTGTAACAAGAAAAACAACGAAAATAAACACACGAAAAAAACGTGTTTTTTCAACATCCGTAGAGATATATTCTCTCCTTTTTTACGCTGATCCGCCGATGTCGCGGAAATTTAAATTCTTGCTTCGAAATTATGATTGTAAGGTGATATATTCCATTTTTTTATATATATTTTTCTTTTGGTTAGGTATGAAAATGGGTGTGTTCCCATTTCGCCTTCACAGCCAATCAAGGTAAAAAGTACTACGGCGAGATGAGACTTTATCCTAGTGTTTTAGATTTTAACATACACGCGAAAACAATGAATTTGATTTTGCTTCAGAAGGACAGGATTAACGTATTATTACAGCAGTTCATTTGACACTATCATCTCTTTAAAACAAGAAAGCATTCGTGGTGATATGAATTTGATGTTTTGTTTCCGTTTAAATAATGTTTTGAAAACTACAATGTAGGTGAAAATATTTTTTTAATTTTACCTTCGAAGATTCTGTTCTATAGTCTTTTTTAGGACTTGTGGTTTTGTTATATTTAGTTTTTACGTAATACTATGATACTTTTTTAAGAGCGTACCAAACGTTTGTAAGTGGACTACTTTCTGTTACTCTTGGGGGAGATAGGTGTTTTTTTCTTCATGAACACTTACTTTTAATCATTGTGATTAATTTCTGACACTTGCATTATTTTTCAAAATTCTCCTCAAATCCTAAAATAAATGTCTTTTTGTTGTTTGTGTGATTGAATTGCTGTCTTATAAAGATATTTAGTCTACCCTACAACTACCTCTATTTATATTAAGTGGCTTCTCCAAACAAGTTCCATTCTGCAATGCAGATTTATCACACAACAAACCGTCGGTAACTGTGCAACAAATGGCAAATGTATGAAAACAAATTTAGGCAACCTCAACCAGGATATTCCATCTATTTGCAAACAAGGAAAACCGGAAATTTAACAAACGATTTCGATAAAATTTGTATGTTGAATTTGATAGAGACCATAAAACCAGGGGTCTGTTGTTCAACTTGACGTTACACTAATCATATGATTAAGAAATTTTAACGACTCGTTAGTACTAACGACAAATTGAACAACAGATCCCTGGACAAATTGTCAATGGAATCTGTATAATAACGTTAAACAAAATAGACGTACAAACAACAACGAACAACACATTTTTCTGATATCCTGAATTTGCTCATAAACTCTCCCCCTCTTCTGTCTATCTAGACCATATGCTAACTTCTAGTACTAATACTTTATTCTCTTAAAACCAGTAAAATCAAAGGTACAGAGAATTACCTTTAAAAAGAAATATAAATAATACATAATATTGTAAAGGTGAATTATATTGGTTTAGTAAGAGATACCATACAAAGACAACATAAATATTAAGATGAATGAAATCCGATGCTCGATCAGATGCCAGTAACTTGTGAAAGTGTATTGTGACCAACGAGCATAATGTTTAAACGTCAACAAGGGAAAATCGAGAAAAGGAAGCAGAATAGACATTGACTTCCTTATTAGGAAATGCATTTTCAATTATAACTTTATGCGCAGTATTTAAGTCGGTTTTTAGGAATTTCAACCACTTTGTTCACGATCTTTAATTGAACCGGTGTGGATTGAATAGAAGTGAAATATCTGATTTTGAAACTCTTAACACATGACTTATAATATTATATTAATATGGTCAAACTTTTCAGTTGATGATCATTCAAAATGGCTGTCAAAGACTAAATATATATATATATATATATATATATATATATATATAGTTAACAAAATGAATGTGAAGTTAAAGAATAAACTAATCAGTATGATCCTCCAAAACAAAGGACAAACAGTTGTTTTAACTGACTGTAACCGGTGCATGATCAAAACATTCTTCAATAGATTATCTACTTACCCTCAAATCAATTATATTAAATTATCGCAAATCCTCCCCTACAATAACTAATCTTCAAAAACGTCAAAACAATTTAGTTCCAAATACTTTAGCCAAAGTAAAAGTATCGAAATCCTCTGAATGCAATATTTCCCTTTTCACACGATACGTCTTTTTCCTTGACACGATGAATGAAATATATACATTTCCTTGTATGATGATGTCTGAACTTATACCTGTTTTGCATTAGTTTGGTTCGATTGCAGGATATAATTTGCAGATTAAAATTTTTTTTTTAAGTTTGAAGATTATTTTTCAACAAAATGTTAACTTTATTACAATGAAGTATTTTTTCTAAACTATAGGAAGAGGATTAATGAACAGAATATTCAATACTGTTGTTTGACTTATTACTACGACAACGGAAAATGCAAAGGTAATGGTATAGATATATCAAATATGCACACAAAAATGAAGAAAAAAAGGAAAATAGTTCAAATTTATAAAAAACAATATATTTGAAGTTATTTGTATTATTTTTATTTTTAAGTGTATTATTAAATAAATAAAAGATTCCAAGTATTTTCATTTTTTGGTACAAGAAAATGTGATATACAACTTCAGTCTATCCAATGATATAATTTCAGTATGTATTCCAGGAAGTACATCTTTAGATGGCATAACATGTACTCTTTGTCCCCCTGACAGATATGGAGAAATATGTAAATATAAATGCAATTGCGGTTTGACACAAAAGTAAGTTCTCTTTTGCTTTTAAAATTTTACATGACAAATGTTGTTAATTTTAGTTGCCTGGCAGTGTTCTGTGGAGTATCTGAATATATAATCAAAGTACTGAAGTACTGAACATCGGATGACCGCAAGTTATTGTGGATGTCACAAGCACTTGTCTCAAAAAAAAATCACATCTTTATACCTGAAAGTGAGGTTAATGTACAGATGTATTTTTTTCTGAGACAAGTTCTTGTGTGGAAGATAAATAAATGAAAGGGAATTCAACATCACCGTAATAACTATTATATATATATATATATATATGTATTGTAGTGATACAAATCAATATACTCTGGTTTATATTAATATTAATATTTGTATATTACAGTTACATGTATATATAATTTTCATCCATTTGTATATCAATCTATTCTACTAATTATTAATAGTGCAGTGCAAGTGCACGGTGGACACTCTTCTATAATAATTCGATTTTTCTTATAGATTGGATTTGAGTAGGCATTCATATTTTCCCGCAAAACGAGAGAGCAAGGACCAATAACTCTGCATGTATCTGTATATAATCTTCACCTCCTTTATAGGAGATTGCAATCGTTCTTGAGATATTCTTCCGCATGTATGCGTTAACACAATTTTTCTGTACGTCTGCATAGATATTGATAATTTTTACTTACATACATATAAAACATTTCAATATTATTAAATTATGTTCTAAAAAAAATATTTGATGAGTATTCATTGAAGAAATGAATATATAGCAAGCGATAAGGAATGTTATGCACTCGATGATGTCGGCGTATTTATCATGTTTATAGATCGGTTAAAAACCCAAAACTAATTAACATAATGGAAATTTAGGCGATAGCAATACACCGGAATGACCTCACGGTCATCTGCTGTAAAAAGTTAGGAAATGGATGGAAGGGTTAAGAGCAAAAAAAAAAAAAAAAATAAAACTAGTCTTACCCTAGTGTAAAACTAGTCCATAGGCTGGGAACGATCTAGAGCATGACATTATTTTGACACCTGTCTGTTGATGAAGACTATTGCCGTCTTGAACTCTTTGGTTGTTGTTTTGTCGTTGAACATGGTTAACTGTCTCACTGAAGTATGTCCCATATGCCCATTTATTAATATATACTATATAACATGAAAACTATTAAGGTATATTCCTTAATAATTTAAATTTTATCTACAAATTGTGATTTAATTTGGCATGATGTGTTCCTCTTTCTGTTCACATTTGACCATATTTTTAATTCCTTTTTATTCGAGCGTCACTGATGAGTCTTCTGTAGACGAAATGCGCATCTAGCGTACACAATTTTAAGCGTGGTGCTTATGATTAGTTTATTTATATACTTATTTTCAGTTCAATAACATGCGACTAATTCCAAATGGGTGAAAATCAAAACTCCCAATGTTGTCATCAAAATGTGATCACACTTATTAGTCATCTTGTTAGTTAACTTCCAAAATTTTCCAAATGTTTAAAAGAAATTATTAAATGGAAAATACATGTAATAATTGCTTTTTTAATTAGCACTCAGTATATAGAATTTGTTACTGATTCAATGTACAACAAATGGGTTACTGTTTTTTATAATGTTCTTGATAATAAAAGAATACAGATTTTCTCTTATTTGAAACTATTATTTTCAAAAGCCGGAAAATAAGAAGCCGATATATAGCATATTTTAAAATATTATCAAGCACCAAATATTCTCTCATTGTCTGTTTGGATCTAACACACGGCTACTGAAGGAGAAGAATGGAAGTATTTTTTTTAAAGACAGATCCGTAACTTTTTAAAACCCCTAAACTGAAACTAGCATGAAACAGCAATACTACAGTACACGTACATATATAGGCAAATATTCAACATTAAAGGACGCAAAGCCAAAATAATTGCCCAATTAAAAAAAAAAGTACTGAGGAATCACTCATATATCCGCCACTCGTTCTCATCTTCATCATGTTGTTTTCTGTTTATGCTGTTTAATCGGACCAAAACTCCCATTATTTTATTGAAAAGCTGTTACACCATTTCTGTTCCCTTTCCTACTACTTTCTATCCTTTTTTATACCTTCTAAAAGCTATAAAACCATTTCAAATAATAAAGCTAGCTGATTTTTGTTACATTTTTCAGTGATCAATAAAAAACGCATGTTACATTTTTTTTGTTTTTATGAAAGTTATAGAACCTTTGTGAGCACGCTCACATACCCCAAGCCCCTTCATTGTCACTGGGGCAAACAAAATCTCACCCAATTCCTGAATTAAAAAAAAAATCCTTCAAAAGTCAACTGATAATTTTTTTTGTGTGGATATGCACATCTACATATTATGTCCTCATTAACTACAAAGTTTCATAAAATTCTGTTCTGTGGTTTCAGAGGAGTTCCGCTGACAATCTGTTGCAATAGTATACTTAGGCCAAAATTCTAAGTTATAAGGGACATAACTCCTAGAAAAAAATATGAATCATAATTTCATGTCGATATGCACATCTACATAGTTTGTCCTTATTATCTCCAAAATTTCATAAAATTCTGTTAGGTAATTTCAGAGAAGTTGCGATGACAAGAACAGTTCCACAAACCCATCCTCATTTCCCCAAATGTGACCTACCGCCTCGGTGGTCTCGTGGTAGCGTGTTTGCCTCGAGTGAGGGAGGTCGTGGGTTCGAACCTTGACCGGGTCAATCCAAAGACTTAAAAATTGGTATTTGCTGCTTTTCCGCTAAGCACGCGGAATTAAGGAGTAAGAGCAAAGACTGGTCGCCTCGGAGTCAGAATATCGTGTCCGGGTAAGGTGACATGTCTTCCTGCGGACTGTTACCTTGTGAACTAGCACGTTAAAAATCCGGCTCAGCGTGTCGGTCTAGTACAAAACAGGGTAAATATTCATATTGCATTAACATGTTCTCGTCCTGAACATGCATATTAATTTGCCGCTGGACGTTAAGCAGCCATCCATAATCATCATCATGCAATGTGACCTACCTTATTAGACTTATCACCGGGTTTGTACTTTTATGATCAACACGACAGGTGCCAAATGTGGAGCAGGATCTGCCTACCATTCCATAACACCGGTTTTTTAGTGGGGTTTGTGTTGCTCAGACCTTTTTCTATATATTTGTTTTGTGGACTGTTGTTTGTCTCTTGGTCCTTTTTTCGTTTTTCCATCGATTTCGACTTTGACTATCCGGTTGGTATCTTCCGCCTCTCTTTCACTAAATATTTGAGTGTTCTTTTTAATGGCAGATTAAAGATTTTTGCCTTTTTTCTATGATTCTTAATTCACAGTATCGGAATCTTTACTCTTTACCCCTCCCTCCACCCATTTCCTCCCAAATACCAAAAACAAATGTTTACAAGTTTCAACCGTAGATGTATAAACCATTAACCTATCAACTTTTTAAACAAATTAATGATAAATAGTTATCTCGTATTCAGATGTGATCACCAGATTGGCTGCACCGACATTTCTTCAGCAGTGACAATAAGGTCCAGTACAAAGGAATACAGTTACATTCATAGTAAGTTGAACGATTCTAAGTTATGAAACATATGGATATGCGTGGTATACGTCAAAGCGACAACAACAAAAAGATATGACAAAAGACAACGACTACCGAGGTCCTTAACCTTGGACAGGCGCATGAATAAGTGGCGGAATTTCCCAATTTTTATAATTTGAAGATCTCCACCCTCACCTTTAATCTGGATCACTGGAATCACATATTTTTTTTTTCTTAACAACTATTCTTATGGCCTGTGTGATAACTTTTCTGTTTATGAAAAACATTTCCTTTTCATAATTGTTACATAACACTTATCTTCTTTAAAATGGACATATCTCAGATGGTTTGCTGCGTATTATGCTCTAATTATATCAAGAAATACGATACAGTAAGTTGGTTTATTCTGGCTATTCCAACTTTTTGAATTTGATAGCTTATATATTAAGAAATTCCCAGAATTATTGTGTTATCAAGAGGAGTATGTTGGATATGCTGTTAGATTACGTAGATCGTAAGCTTTATTTGGCCAGGTGTTACTTTGTTTGTTTGATTGATCATTAACACGTGATTAGTTCCTTCCTTGGCCGAATTTCCTTGACGTTGAACTGTCTGTTAATCTGAACGTCTGAAAATGTTACGTAAAAGAATATTGTTTCTTGCATTTAGCCAGATAAAAATGTTAAAGATAACATCAATATCGTATTACAAATTTCATGTTACCGTTCAATATTTTTCGATAATGAAAAAAACAAATATATCGAATGCTCGATAAATTTCATTGTTTTAAATTTTTTTAATTTCCCTGTCTCAAGCATGTAAGTTTTGGATCTCACTTTTCACAATGGTAGAATCTATCCATTTATTCTTAAATAGTATAATGTATATTTATTGTTTGTATTTTTTTCTATATATAAAAATAAGAAGATGTGGTATGATTGCCAATGAGACAACTCTCCACAAGAGACCAAATGACACAGAAATTAACAACTATAGGTCACCGTACGGCCTTTAACAATGAGCAAAGCCCATACCGCATAGACAGCTATAAAAGGCCGAAAATGACAAATGTTAAACAATTCAAACGAGAAAACTAACGACATAATTTATGTACAAAATAATGAACGAAAAACAAATATGTTACACAGCAACAAACGCCAACCACTGAATTACAGGTCCTTGACTTGGGACAGGCACATACAGAATGTGGCGGGGTTAAACTTGTTTGAAGGCGCCAACCCTCCCCTAACCTGGGACAGTGGTGTAACAGTACAACATAAGAACAAACTATACAAATCAGTTGAAAAAGGCTTAACTCATCAAATGGACACAAATAGAAATACATCTAACAAAAACACAGAGTGAACGTGGACGGGTACGTATACATACACACAACAGAAATACAATAAGTACAGATCTGAGAGTACTCGCAGTTACTGACAGCTAGTTCAAAGCCAATAACAACTAATGAAAAATGCATCTAAGACTAAAATATCAATCAGTACACATCCAACTTCCAATTGATTTAGTGTAAAGACGTCATAAAATGTATATTACTTGGTTGGTACCGCTAATGCCCGATGGTTAATCATACCCTGTTGGTACTAACCGCCGAGTAACAAGTACTTAGGTACAGGCATATGATTTGAATGATTCCTTTGTTATTTTCCATTTCATAAATGATGTATTTGTACTAAAAGTAAAGTTATAACCACAACAGGCAAGTTTAACCTTGAATGGTACTTTGCTGTTCTGTTTCGGCTCTTAAAATGTTAGTTTTTTGGTTTTTTTCAAGCTTTTTAAAATTTTAACTTTTCAAACTTTATGTTGAGGTTTATTAAAAACCCAAAGATGTCGTGCTTAAATAATGAAAAAAAAAATTCTTTGTTTCCCTTTCCAAGTTCACTAGCTGTGAAATTCATTACCAACTCATTAACTCGAACTATTTAATTTGATTTGTAACATTCTAAAATATACAATGTATACCAAAACTACAAAACTTCTATAAGAAACAATACAAAATGCATTTACTCGCTATAGTGTCAGCTTTTGGTGCGTCAGTTTGGACTAGACACCATCTCATTAACCATCAAGATGACCCCCAAAGACTGCCGATGGTCATGTTACTCGATATAAACATAGAATTAGATAGACAATAGTATACTGACGATTTTTCTTGGTCTGTCTGATTTCATGTCATAGATTAAGAAAATATGTAAATCTTCGTTTTACCTGTACAATAAAGGTTCTCGTAATGGCTCCCTTGTTTCAGTTTTTAATTTTGACATCTTTTTTTTATAACTTAACATTCTGAGCACATACTAAGGGATGCATTAAAGATTGCATGCATACGGACTCATACAGGCGGAATTATTGTCTTGCAAGACAATAATATATCCACGATATCTGTTGGCTTATTTTTACAAAATTGAACCAAAATGACTGCTAATAAGCAAGTATTATTTCGACATCCACTTTTATAAATGTTTGAAACAAAACAAAATTATACTTTAATTTATTGTCTAAATCGTAGTTTTTGTCCATTAAAATGTATGATTAAAATAATTATGTAATGTAATGAATGAACAATTTTGAAGTATCAATTATTTGCTTTCATATGCATATGGCATATTTCATGTTTTGTTTTGATTTTACATTTGGTTTTCAATGATGTGGCATATTTTATGTTTTTTTCTCAAAATTCCTTAAATGTCTATATTTTTTTCAAAGTTAGACTTCTGAACTTCCGGATTTTGACAGACAAAAAAAAAACGAGGTAGACTTTTCAGTTTTGATTTAAAAATTATTCTTTGGGAGAAAGACAACTTTGTATGACAAGTACAATGTTTAATTTGATATAATGTAGTTTTGTTTCTTTTTTCTACAAATACCACAATGTATATGTGTAGCACTTAAAATATTTCTGAAAAGCCTTCGACGGCTACCTATTGACCAAATACTTAGTTACCCCTTTTCTAGGTATAAACATCCTTTGGTTTATAAAAGTTTGAACGGAAATTAACTATATCGTAGTTAAAAAAAATTAAAAAACGGTCAATTAAAAAAAATCGCTTTATTTGCAAAGTTATAATGCGTGTTTAAGAAGTTCAGAGAATTATTAGAAGTAAAAAATAACTTTTTGTTATGTCGGGGCCATTTATAGTTTGCTATGCGGTATGGATTTTGCTCATTGTTGGAGACCGTACGCTGACGTATACTTTCTAGCATCTTCGTCTTTGGTCTCTGTTGGATAGGTGTCTCATTGGCAATCATACCATATCTCCTTATTTTATTTTTATTTTGAGCTTGTAACATATGTTTGGATAACGATGGGGATCGTTTAATTCCGTATCAGATGATGTCTTTCAAAGCCAAGTCAGACATGCAATGTCAACTGCAAGATGAAATATAACATTTGTACGAATTTACACGATCACTCTACCATACGAGATATGTTTTTACCTGTCCGTTTTCATTAATTGAACAGCTTCTTATCGACATTTTTATAGACAAAACTCGGGGGCCTTGGTGGCCGAGTGTTCTAAGTAGTCCAACTTTTGTATCACTAGCCAGTCAACACTGAGGTTGTGAGTTCGAATCCCGCACGGGGCAGGTGCACTCGACTCCAATCTTAAATGACTAGGATTGTCAGTTTTCCTACTGAAGGTCAGTGGTTCTCTCCGGGCACACCTGCTTCCTCCACCAATTAAAACTGACCGCCACGAAATAGCACAATAGTGTTGAAAGTGGTGTTAAACACCAATCAATCAATCAATCAATAGACAAAACTCATCATTTTGAAAGCTGCAGTTCTACTGAATGCCACGATTTACAGTCTATCAGACAACAGTCATGAAACTGCAGGCAAGTGCATGAGGTTGTTGTATCTATTTGTAGCATTTGCATTGTCAATGAAGAAAGTAAATAACACTCTTGAAGGAATTAGGCGAACGGTTTTCATAAAGTTCATTGTCCGACTATCATCGACTCAACCTCTAAAAATTTTGTGACTTTGTGATTTTCTACCGAGACCTTTACCATGACTGTATAGCCCAATAGGTGAAACAATTAAACGATTTCAGCAGTATTGACGTATTTGTAGATCTTGTCTTGTGGATCATATCTTGCTTTCAAAGTTTCTTTCTGTCTATTAGAGTTTTCAAAATAAAAGGAAATAACGCAAACAAATGATAAAAATAGTCCTTTAAGGGCAATAACTCCTACAAGAAGTAACCTGACAATTTCGACCATTTAAATTATTTGTAGAGCTTGTCTTGCTGATCATTTTTATCTTTAAAGTTTCTATCTATATTTCATAGTTGTAAAGATAGTAGGCAAAAATGCAAAGCGAAAATACATTTTAAGTGGGAAAATTGTCATTAAATTATAAACACTCCGATAAGGAGTCGCTTTACAATTTCGACCACGTGGTTAAATCTTGCTTTACTGAATAATTTTTGCTATTTAAAGTTTCTTTCTATCTATTATTGTTTTCAATATGATAAACAAAAATGAAGAAAAAAATAATAGAATTTGTCTTTTAAGGGCAATAACTCCCATAAGAAGTCATCTGACAAATTTGCTCCGATGGACATTATGTATAGATCTCAATATTGTGAACATTTCTACCCTGTCAGATTTTTCTAAATCTATTGTGGTTTTCGATATAATAGACAAACTTGTATTTGACACCAATGTTCTATTTTTGCCAGGTCATCTTTGCTGGTCGACAGGCTTGATCATAGTAGATATGATTATTATGGCCAAGTTTGGTTCCAATTGGTCCAGTAGTTTCTGGGGAGAAGTTTTTTGTACAATTTGACGGACGACGGGCGATAGACCGTCGCCAATGTAATGAAAATGACTCATTTGATACTTCGGGTCTATTGAGCGTAAAACTATTAAACTGGATAAATGGCCCTATTTTCAAAGTCTTCATTAATTTAGATATCAACAATAGTCTTGTTTTAAGTTTCAAAGGTATTGTGGCGTATTTAAACCATTCAAGTTTACCTTAGCCGTATTTGGCACAACTTTTGGAATTTTGGGTCCTCAATGCTCTTCAACTTTGTACTTGTTTTGACTTTCTAACTATTTTGATCTGAGCGTCACTGATGAGTCTTATGTATACGAAACGCGCGTCTGGCGAATAAAATTATAAGCCTGGTACCTTTGATATCACCCCCAGTTTTTGGTGGGGTTCGTGTTGCTTAGTCTTTAGTTTTCTATGTTGTGTCATCTGTACTATTATTTGTCTGTTTGTCTTTTTATTTTTGGCCATGGCGTTGTCAGTTTGTTTTCGATCTATGAGTTTGACTGTCCCTCTGGTATCTTTCGTCCCTCTTTGATAACTATTTGTAGTATAGATTGCTCCGACTGTACAACATGGATATATTGAAGAAAACAATACCTTCTTTTCATCTAAATATAAAATTAAATCAAAGTAATAACGACTTTTACGACCAGACTTCCAGTTGAACCCCTTTGGTGCATCTCTATGCTTATTCTGCCGACAATGGGAATTAAAAAGAAAGTCTTTCCCATATTACCATTATTTAAATGCTTTTAAATTCATTTACCAGTAATGTTTAAAAAAAAATATTATAACTGATATCAGGGATGACCACAAATCTTTAATCTAGTCAACCCTTGCATGTCTATATAAATGGTACTTCGGTTTTTATATTAATTGTCCAATTAAATGTAAATGACAGTTTTTTAAACCTGAAAGAGATGTCTATTTTCTAGGTTGAGAATGGGGTTTGAACTAGGTTTCAGTAACTGCACTCGCGAGTATTCTGAGATTGATAATATACTTTTCTTAATTCTCCTTTGATACATTTGGAAATCATTAAGAAATTAAGGTTTCAATACCCTAAGGCAAAGTTGACCCGAGGTTAATTTGGCTATTCATTTCAGGTCATTTTGGTTATTTAGCTTCTCGGGTATTCAAGTATTAACACATCTGCTATTTCAAATTTTGGGTTTAAGCGTTCTTGAAGAATGTAACACCTGTAAACCTGGAAGGCGCTTCTAAATATGTGTCATTTTCTAGCACTGAGTCGATATTTGTGCTGTTAGTCACCGCGGTTATAACGGTTAATAGCCATTGCTTCAGCATTGAGATGATAACATTAGTTGAATTTGGCTATTTTTAGGCCACTTCTAGATATATAGGTTTTTAAGTATTCAAGTATTTAGTATGCATCCTTGGCGTTCTAATTTTGTCTTGGGCGTTCCAGTTGAAGGTTAATTCGGAAAAACGCTTCGGTCTCACCAAACTTATAAAGAGTTATTTTCTTTTTGCAATTTTTTGGGGTTTTTTTTGTACGATCTGATGAGTCGATCCCTTCCAATCAATTTTTTGCAACTTATCACAATGTCTTGCTGTTACACTACTGTTTCAGGTTAGGGGAAGGTTGAGCATTCACAAACATCTTGAATACCGCCACATTTATTATGTGTTAAGATTGTAGCTCAGTAGTTCCTTTTTTTCGTTTATTGGTATAAGTTTAAATCAGTTCATATTGATTATTTTTTCAACCTCTCCTCTGAAACCAAAGGTCCAATATTGACCAAACTTGGACGAAATCATACAAGCGAGAAATAATTTATGTCGCATATTCGCGTTTTACAAAGTTCATGGCTACAAATAGAAAATATGGTAATATCATTGACTCTTATCTCGAAAAATATAACAGATAGAAATAAAAACAATCTGTAACGTCAAAACGATCTACATGTCATTATCTTCTTCCATTTTCTAATAGTCCGCAGCGTCAAGAGATTCATTATAATGGTTAATTTTACTTATTTAGTTCAGTTTTTTAAATGATTATTTTTACCTACCGTATTTTTGTATTTTTATACTAAATAGTCTTATCTTAGTTTGCTACATTGCAGGCTTAAATGCTACTTACAGCGGACTTAAACAAAGTGAAAGCACTACAGTCATTTCCCTCTCTACAGAACAAAAAGAAACAGATGACACAAAGAAACATACAGGTTATTGTTATTAGTATTATTGGTAGCAAGTCATTTCTTACCTTGACCATTTCGTACATCTGTCATTTCGTACCCAATATTTTCCATTTTGTACCCATGATCAAAACCATTTCGTACCCTATAGGCCAACTGCATTAACCATTTCGTACCTCATAGACTAAATAGATGTTTACTCTTTCGTATCATATATATTTGTTAATCATTGACATTTTGTCCCAACATAGGTATTGGAGATTTTGTAAAACAAAAATGTATAATTAAAAAAAGTAAAGATCCTTCATAGTGCCCCATTATAAGTCTTTTTTAAATGTTTTTAAAATATTTAATGCATACTGTTCTATTCAACAAAATATATATAAAAAATGTCATTATTTTTTTTATGAACAAATAGGTTAAAATATGCTATAAAACCTTATGAGATAATTTTGATTAAAAAAAAATATTAAAACATAAATAAAATGCTTCCAGCAGTAGAAAATTTCTAAAGACTTATGATTGGTTGAATTAAGCAATAAATACGAACTTTGATAGTTTTGATTACACTTTGTTTGTTTGCAGGGTTTATTCTTAACTTTTTAACTCTAAAAATATGAGGTTAATTAACAAACAAAGGAATAATTATCTGTAACTGCATGTTTTTATAGTTATGAACAGTTGTTTTGTCGTGAAATGCAGTGAAATGGGATGAAATTGAAGAAAGCCAGGAATCAAAATGTTTGCATAAGAAATTGCAAGTTATGTGACCAATCAAAGAACTTGATATGGCTTTTTCAATTTGAGAAATATTGTACGAAATGGCATACATATACATGTAAATCTTCCGTGAGGTACGAAATGGCATACAAATAAATATTCCATGAATTACGAAATGGAATTCATATAAATCTTTTATAAAGTACGAAATGGTTAAAATATAAATATTCGATGAGGTACGAAATGGCATACATAGAAATAGTTCATGAGGTACGAAATGGCACACATAGAAATTTTCCATGAGGTACGATCGAATAGGTATACATATAAATTTTCCATGAAGTACAAAATGGCATACATATATTATAAATATTCAATGAGGTACGAAATGGTCAGATTACGAAAATGTTTTTGTAAGGGTACGAAATAGGGGGGGGGGGGGGGGTGAACGAAATGGTTAGGGATCTATAATTCGTATTATTAAGTACAATATGCTGTGTTGTATTATACCTAAATGAAAAAAAAAACAACTAAGATTTCTCGTTAAATTGTTTTACATTTGCCACATAGGAGCTTTTTATAGCTTGTAATGCGGTAATTTAGTCGTTGTCGAAGGCTGTACGATGTACTATAGTTGCTAACTTTTACGTCATTTGGTCTAGAGTGGGAAGTTGTCTCCTTGCCAATCATACCACATCTTCTCATCTTTATTTTGTTCAAGGAAAGAAAGTTTACAGATTTGCAATTTTGTATAGTAATACAGAAGACCTCTTCAGATATACACAGTATGAAATTTCGAATAAACATATTTTACTCGCAATGAATGCTTTTCCATTTATTATCTTTGAAGAGATCTATGGTCAATGAGTCCATGAATGATAAATACAGTTTCCTCTTCTTTCAGATAATAACACAACAATTATTTATTATCTGGTGGTAGCGAGTGGTTTAGTTGGTTGGCTTATATTTTGTTTCGCCGCAGTGAGATTAGTTTGCAAGAACAGAAAGCGAGAAAGACCTTCTCGTCAACTGCTTTCTCCTCCATCTCAAGAAAATGGTGTCGAAATACTGTCTCCAATTATACACAATGAAAGTATCTATGACGAAATAGACGTAGGTCCGGCTTTTCTTTATTCAATAACTTGTCATTCGCAGTCTAATTTTGGTGTAAAGAAAGACAGTGTAAAGCATCTTAACAGCTCGACCATGGAACGCAATTCCATTTGTGAAGCTAGTATGTCCTCTCAGAAAAATAAAGTATCAGAACAAACCGATTCTTTATGCGATAATAGCCAGGATCCTTTTGATGAATGTAATGAGAACAAAAATGATGAATACCTACATCCATACACGTCATTACAAGCTGGCAAAGAAGACACAAGATGTTAATTTGATACAAACTAAAGACATTGTTACTTTGTGGCATCACTGGTTTTGTCGGCTCAAATTGAATCAAGATCTTATTATGTAAAAGTAAGTTTAAGGAGCGTATGTTGTGACAAACTCAGTTTTGATAGTTAATTTAGTTAAACGTAGTATCCATGTAGTAATAACCGCTTTCGTTTGAACAAAATTTATTTCTGAAAACCTTCATCCTGATTATGATATGAAGGATCATCTATCAATGCTTCTCAATAAGACGTAATACTTCTGTTAGAAGAACAGACACAAATCGGTAATAGTGCTTGTCCAAGGTAGAGATAAATATTGTCTTAAAAGAGAAGAATTGAGATAAAAACAAAAACACCGAAGATATTTAAAAAAAACTATAGATTTTTAAATGTTATTCCAAAAAGGTACATATAATGAGTATTTTATATACTATTTTTATCTTACAATCATTTTTATTTAACAATTGAGAATTTGAATAAACGGGCGATTCCTCAATTTTGAAATAGATTGTTGTGAAAATTAATTATTTCGTTATGTAGACAAGAAATATCCTTCGTATGATAAAGTATAATCTTATAGGGTTCCAGAACATCTTTGTTTTCGTTTTGCTCCATCGTTTGTTTTTCTGTGTATATTTTGTGGACTGTTATTAACTTTTTTTAAAACAACTTCATATCTCGACTTGAGTCGGGATTAAGTGTTGCTCTTTATTATATACATTCATATTGTTTGTAGAAATGTTATGAAATGTAAGAAAAACATTGATATCCAACAGTTTTATGATTTTTTTTAAAGAATTGAATAAAGATAGTCTTAATAAAGCGAATATTGAACTAGATAACAATTTTGATACTGATAGATCAAATTATTTTTTGAATAAAACAATAACAAGAGACGAGGTTATCAAAGGTATACAAAGTGTTAAAAATAATAAGTCACCTGGTGACGACTTGATAATAAATGAATATATTTTATCATCTTCTGAATTGATGTTAGATATATATGTATATATGTTCAATTTAATTTTCGATACAGGTTTCTTACCTGAAATATGGCTTTTTAGGAAATGTTATTTCAGTGTTTAAAAACAAAGGTAGTAAAAGGGAACCGAAAAACTATCGGCCAATAACGTTACTATCCAGTTTAGGTAAAATATTTACTTCCATTTTAAGCAATAGACTTTGTGATTATTTAGATGAGTTTTTAATTTTACAAGAAAATCAAGCAGGTTTTAGACCAGGATACAACACAAATGATCATATTTTTGCTCTTTATGCCTTTTTTGAACTCTTGAAATTAAAGAAGAAAAAGTTTTATTGTGCGTTTATTGATTTTCAGAGAGCTTTTGATTCTATTCAGAGAAATCTCCTTTTATTTAAACTTTTGAACAATAATATTAACGGAGAGTTTTTCCGAGATATACAAAATATTTATAAAGATATAAAATCCCGTGTTGTCTTCAATAATGAGAAATCTAACTTCTTCCCTTGTGAAATTGGTGTACGACAAGGTGAAAATTTATCTCCTGCTTTGTTTTCTGTATATCTGAATGATTTACAAGCATTTTTAGAAGAGTTAGATACAAAAGGTTTACTGTCAATAAGTGCAGACCTAGAAAATGAACTAGATGTGTATCTGAAGATTTTCTTATTGTTATATGCTGATGACACTGTTTTATTAGCGGATAGTAACACTGAATTACAAAATATGTTAAACAAATTTGCCATATATTGTAACAAATGGCAACTTAAGGTAAATGTTGATATTCCACAAAATTTTAATTTCTCTATTAATGATACTGAAATTGAGATTGTTAAAAATTATAAATATTTAGGAATATTTTTTTCAAAAAGTGGTTCATTTTTACAAACTAGAAAATATTTAAGAGACCAAGGAATAAAGGCTATGTATTCTATCTTGAAGAAGAGTAGAATTAAAAATTTATCTATTGAATGTCGTTTCGTTTATTCAAATTCTCAATTTATCTATTGAATGTCAACTAGCACCGGATTTGTAATAACATAAGCAACACGACGGGTGCCACATGTGGATCAGGATCTGCTTACCCTTCCGGAGCACCTGAGATCACCCCCAGTTTTTGGTGGGGTTCGTGTTGCTTAGTCTTTGGTTTTCTATGTTGTGTCATCTGTACTGTTGTTTGTATGTTTGTCTTTTTATTTTTGGCCATGGCGTTGTCGGTTTGTTTTCGATCTATGAGTTTGACTGTCCCTCTGGTATCTTTCGTCCCTCTTCTAGATCTCTTTGATAAGGCTGTTGTACCTATTTTGTTAAATGGGTCAGAGATTTGGGGTTTTGAAAACTTTGACTTATTAGAGCGGGTGCACCTAAAATTTTGCAAACTCATTTTACATTTAAAGCAATCAACCCCAGACTGTATAGTTTATGCTGAACTAGGCAGATTCCCAATACTTCTTTATGCAAAAGTTCGTATGATAAATTTTTGGGGCAGAATTTTAAACGGCAAAGAGTGTAAAATTTCTCATGTTCTTTATAAAGTATTACTTATAAATTTAAATAACTATGGTTTCGAAAGTAAATGGTTGATTTATATAAAAAATGTTTTAGATAATTGTGGAATGTCTAATATTTGGAATATGCAGTTTGCTGACAAATGGGTATCAAAAAGTGTGGAACAAAAACTGAAAGATCAGTTCACACAATTATGTTTGTCACAGATAGATAGCTTACCTAAATGTCTATGTTATAGAATTTTTAAGACTAATTTGAAAGGAGTAGGTCCGGTAAGGGCCGATTTTGGCCTTAAAATTCAGGTTCATCTGATGAAAGATTTTAAACACTTTTTAAACATTTAAGTGTCTACATCAGTCGATTCATTTAGTTTATGTGAAAAATTTGAACTGATTTAGTCATTAAAGACGCTCAAATTCAAGCTTAAATATGAAAAATCTATCAAATATGCCATAATATGTCACTTTTCAGATGGTTTTTGTCAAAAATGAAAGTGGCCGCATCCGTGTTCATTCTCAGCCTTTATATATGTTATGTATTATCATCGAATACAACTTACATTTACATATTAAGAATGAACACAAATACGGCCACTTCCATTTTAGACGGAAATCGTCTAAAAATTAACCAAAATGCTAAAAGTTAGAAGATTTCAGTAATTTAGCATGGTTTAATGATGCTAGTACCCGATACATGTGCGTTGTACTGTCAAAAACAGCCCATATTTATGTAACAGAAGTATTCTTCTTTCAATAAATAGCTAAAAATTTACATTTTAACAATTTTGTAAAACTGCTATATTGTGGGGCCAAAAAGGGGTCTTACTGGGCCTACTCCTTTGAGAATTATCTCAACATATTGCCTAATAATTTATTATTTGTATACTGCAAATTTAGATGTGGAAGTCACCGGTTACCAATTGAGAAGGAAAGATGGCGAGGCTTGTCACGAAACGACAGACTTTGTCATCTCTACGATTCAAGTGGTATTGGTGACGAATATCATTACATCATGACTTGTAAATCTTTGGATGTAGAGAGAAAGACATTTTGACCTGAATATTGCTGTAAAAATCCAAATACATACAAATTTAATGGTTTATTTAATTCAGACAATACTATCATTTTAGAAAAATTATGTAAGTTTATAAAAATAATACAGGTGAAAGTCAGTCCTCCAAGTTAAGTTACGTTTGTTCACACATGTGCATGCTTATATATACATATATGTAATTGTAGATATATATTTTCTCTGTAACTATGACATGTAGTTTTGTGAGAATAAAGTTCATTCATTGAACGAAAGTAATTATGATGTAATTTAAAGTAGACAAACAATTTTAAATTGAACATCTCAATGAGTAATGATGGGGACCGTAATATTGAATATTTTCCCTATGTAATTTTTGTCTTGTTAATGTGTTTTCAAAATTTCCAAATATAGTTAAAAAAATGCAAATTCATCCGCATTAATCGAGCATATCTAGGCTGTAATATGTTTTGTCTTATTCTTGAAGATATTGTAAGGTGTAGGTCACGGTTTATTTATATATGTATTAGTATATATAGTCAAAGATGTAATGCGTAATATCATGATTTTTATTCGAGAAACAAATATTTATATCTTAGAAAAGGGTGAATTTCACAGATAATAATAACTCAACACATTAGATGTTTAAATATTTTAATGTTTTAAATAAAAACACAAAAAACAGTTTTAAAATATTTTATTATAAGTTCAGAGCAATTCATATTCTTCCATAACAAATAGATTGACGAATACCAATAGCAATACGCCGAGAAAAGTAAACGTTCATTTTTTTGAGGTAATATTTCGATTGTCAGTTTTCGACAGTGAAATTCACACATGTTCCAAACCAGTTTGGTAGAAAACGAGACGACGTATGTCGGATATATTGTCTGTCACTGTTAGCATATCACTAATAAATAATTGTATGTTTGTATTTTTACTGCACTATGTCAGGGATTTTCAGGATCTCGTATTTTTGTATCGAGCACCTGTTTACATATTTTTGGAGAAAGTCATCAACTGCGCATGTGCGTAGAATTTAGTCAACTGGAATATCTGTAAATTCTACGATTTCTTAGATTGTTTACCATATTGAGCAAAATGCTCACTTCCTAGATAATGTCAGGGAACCATTCGATTCATTTGAAAGCTTACCTATTCTTATTTCATGAAATTTTTGCCATTTTCCAGCCGGTTGACTCGCATGGCTTTTGATTTCTCCGATTACCGCTTTCCGGTGGTGGCGCTACTATCGTGGCGCAAAAATTATGAAAACTTATTTTATTCAAGAAAATAAATTGTTCTTTCGTATATTTATTTTTATCTAGTAGGAATAAAATTGTATTAGGATAGTTTTTGTGATTTTAAAAATTGTATTAATAATTTCATTCTTCCCCACAATCTACCCCACAAAACACCCAACCTAAAGTTCATTCATTGAACGAAAGTAATTATGATGTAATTTAAAGTAGACAAACAATTTTAAATTGAACATCTCAATGAGTAATGATGGGGACCGTAATATTGAATATTTTCCCTATGTAATTTTTGTCTTGTTAATGTGTTTTCAAAATTTCCAAATATAGTTAAAAAAATGCAAATTCATCCGCATTAATCGAGCATATCTAGGCTGTAATATGTTTTGTCTTATTCTTGAAGATATTGTAAGGTGTAGGTCACGGTTTATTTATATATGTATTAGTATATATAGTCAAAGATGTAATGCGTAATATCATGATTTTTATTCGAGAAACAAATATTTATATCTTAGAAAATAGCAATACGCCGAGAAAAGTAAACGTTCATTTTTTTGAGGTAATATTTCGATTGTCAGTTTTCGACAGTGAAATTCACACATGTTCCAAACCAGTTTGGTAGAAAACGAGACGACGTATGTCGGATATATTGTCTGTCACTGTTAGCATATCACTAATAAATAATTGTATGTTTGTATTTTTACTGCACTATGTCAGGGATTTTCAGGATCTCGTATTTTTGTATCGAGCACCTGTTTACATATTTTTGGAGAAAGTCATCAACTGCGCATGTGCGTAGAATTTAGTCAACTGGAATATCTGTAAATTCTACGATTTCTTAGATTGTTTACCATATTGAGCAAAATGCTCACTTCCTAGATAATGTCAGGGAACCATTCGATTCATTTGAAAGCTTACCTATTCTTATTTCATGAAATACGCCACATAATCTACCCCACAAAACACCCAACGGACCATCCAACAGAATACCCAACAATATCAGTTTTGGAGAGAAATCAGTTCTGCTGTAAATTTTGGTTTGAATGGTTAGCATTTTCTAATAGTCTTTTATTTTGCATTGATTTAAGTAATTTTCAGTAATTTACTTTTGCAGAACTTAATTTTATTCAAAGATTTTCATTGTTCAGTAATTTTCTCATTTCATTGATTCACATTTCTTATATAAAACTTTTGGCAACATAGGATTTCCTTGTGAAGGGCCAAGGAAATATAAAACCACATTTTTTTGTATATAACAGTTTCCTGTGAAGGTCCAGAAACCTGTTATCTTAGCACTTCTCCTGTGAAGGACCAGGAGGAAAGTTGTTATTATTGTATAGTACATTTTTGTCAGATCCTAAGAAGGATCATTCTAGTATCAGCATACCCTGTGAAGGACCAGGATATTTCTGATTGTATTTCATTGAAATTTATATTAAATAACTAGTCAAGTTTCAGATAAAGTTTCTCATTAAAACAAATAAATCCACATAGTCCATGAAAAATAACATTTTGTTGTGTTTCTCCTTGAGCCGTATTGGCAAAATTTAGTATATTTTTTCTATTGCATAACCATATTATATTTGACACGTTGGTTGGTACATTTCCACCACAATTTTTGTGATAGCACTGACTGTGAAGGTCCTGTCGGTGGCTTGGTGAATATTTTGAATAACTGAAATTCAGTTACATTTTTGGTGTTAAATAGTCATATTGGCTGTGAATGGCCAGCCAATTTTTTGACTTGTTATTGACTGTGAAAGGCCAGTCAATGGTAATCTTTTAGTGATATTTTGACTAAGGTCAAATAGAAATGTACTTTTATGGTGATCTCGTCACAACATATTTCTGATTTTCTAATGACATTGTGATGCTAAAGCTTCTATTGAAGATATACAAATAAGATAATTATTGTTCATTGACTATTGAATATCATACACAAGTTGAATAAATTATGGAAAATTTTACTCATTAGTTGCCTTTTGCTGTGCCTTCGGTTTTCTTAGAACCACTATAATTTCATCAGGCTTTAGCTCATTCAAAGGTTTTAACCCAGTAGTCAGAAAATAATTTATTAATCAACCCCCTAGCACGCTACAAATTTTGGCATCCACGGTGGGATCCGTTTTTTTAACAAGTGGATCCTGTGATACGAACTTTTGATTTAAAATGGTACGCAAGAGAAATCCTATCCCACCACCAGCTGGTAGTGGCGATGAATGTGACACAGAAGTCACAAATGAAGAAACTGAAATGGAACAAGATTCTGAAGGAGAAAGTTGTTTCTCTGATTATAGATCTGATACTGAGCCTGAATGTTTCGTATCAGAAGGAAAAAGAATGAGCCCAAAGTTAGCAAGTACAAGCAAGGTTAACTCCTCAGAAACTACAAGCCTGAGGCGCAGCTCTAGACTGCTTAAGAGAAGGCAAGCAAACCTAGACATGGGGGAGGCTCCCACCCTAGAATTAAGTAACAGTCATAATGCCCTTGATACTAGTTCTCAAACTGGTATATATAGCACTATTAAGAATGCCATCCAAGAGATGACCACTCAAGTAGTTTCAGCTATATAAGCAGCATTTCATGGCAGTACTCCCATGCCATATTCCTCATGGGATATTAAAACTCCACCCAAAAACCCTATTCATAGAAATAAAAGAGGTCACTCTCCTGTGAAGAGTTTTACAAGAGAACAATTGACTCATGAAAGTAATAGTGACTCTTGTGACTCAGAAGACAATGACACTGACAGTGTCGCCACTGGTAGAATAACCTATGCTAGATCAAAACCAAAGTTTGGAAACAGCATTAAGCTGCCAGCTTTCACTGGCGCTGAAAAGTGGGAGGTATGGGTCAATCGTTTTGAATCTGTAGCTGACCTCAAGGGTTGGACAGATGAAGAAAGATTGCATGAAATTTTACCCAGACTGCAAGGTGACGCAGACGAGTTTGTATTCGATCAGCTTACCCGAACAACACTTAGAAATTATAATAAACTCATAAATGAATTAAAGAATCGTTTTGGGGTCATTGAAAGTTCTAGAACCTACAAACTGCAATTTAGTAGGCGAAAACAATTGCCAAATGAAACACTTGAAAAGTTTGCAGCCGACTTAAAGCGGCTGTATGATAAAGCATACAAGCGTCGTGATGCTCGAACTAGACAGGAAGACCTTCTTCAAAGGTTTCTTTTAGGGCTATATGACTACAAGGCCCGTATACATATAGAGCTCAACCGAGACCCCCTAAATATAGAAGAGGCTGTGCACGAAGTTGTTACGTACACAGAAACTACGAAAAACCCAAACAGTGGACAAGAAAACAATAAAAGATCAGTGAGACAAATCAAGAAGGCCCAAGAAAATGATAGTCCTAATGACCAAAAGAACAGTAAAACCAGTTTTACAAAACCAAAAGGGTTGCACCCAAACCTAACACATGAATCAAGTGATTCAAAAGCTGTTACTATGAACGAATCTGACTTGTTGACTCTGTTCAATAAAATGTTTGAAGAAAAGAAACATGAGTTAAATTTCAAACTTCCCAATAAACCTGATCAGTCCAATAGCAATAATACTAGCTTTAACAGTGGTTTTAAAAAGCCCATATTTTGTTATAGCTGTGGCCAACCAGGTCACATTGCAAGGAATTTCTCTTCAAAAACATATCACAGACCAAATATCAAACCAGTCCCTAACCCAAAATTTCAGTATACAGGTGACAGAAGTCTGAATCCTGACAGTCGGGTTCAGCAAAGCTTTTTAAACTAGAAAGGGGTCAGCTCCGATGTCCGGGAGGTGACCCACATTGCAAAAGCAACTAAAATTGAAGGTCAAAGCTTGTTTTTTAAAAGTAATCCAAATGACAGTTCTCGATGCTCAAACATAACTGTTTGTAGTGATAAACTTAATGATAGAGAAACATCTAAGAGAGACAAAACAGAATATCTCAAAATTGATAGTAGTAAGAAGGTTCAAGAGGCACCTTGTAGTAGTGGTGTATGTCCTCCAGTAGATAATGAGGTAAAAGATTTGCCTATTCAGTGTAGCAAACAATTTTAGGTAGTGAGACGTGTGTAGATAAGGAGCCATTGCATGAAAGTGGCAATGGTCCTTTAACATTGAGCTCTATATCTGAAAATGATACTGGAAATTTCGACATTATAGGTCGACAAATTTTGTGAAGTGAAGGTGTCTATATTAAAGGAAGCATTGACAATACAAATGTAGTATTTACTGCAGATACTGGAGCCACAAGAACTGTCATTTCGACGAAAGTATTTAAGAAAATTCCACATGCAAACCGCCCAGAATTACAAAAGTCAAATTCTCTGGCAAGTGCAAATGGTCAGCCCTTAAGAGAACTTGGAAAAGCAAATTTTGAACTCAAACTAGGTCCTCTCTTGCTAATTAAAGAGTTAATAGTGGCTGAAATTGAAGATGAAGCTCTATTAGGGCTATATATTTTAATGAAGGGTGACAAAGGACCCGCTGATATTATGCTTACTGAAAATAAAATCAAGTTGAACAATGTAGTTATTCCCTGTTTTAAAGTAGGTCAGAGTGACCCAATTAGGAAAGTCACACTAGCAGATAATTATGTGATACCTGCAAGGTCTGAAGCCATTGTAGATGTTTTTATAGATCGATTTGACACTGATACTAAAGATAACCCAACAGAATTGTTAATTGAGCCTCATACTCAGTTCACAGATAGATATCCATTAATGATGGTTTCTTGTCTTGTAGACCCCAGTCAAACTGTCACCAACAAAGTGAGATTATTGAACCCCTTTAACAATGAGATTGAAATTGTACAAAATACCGTCCTAGGGACTGCCGAAGAGATTGAAGGTTCCCCAATTCCTCTGTTCAACGAAGAAGACAGTGAAGAAAATGCAAATTTCAATAGCCTTCGGAGAATTAAATTTGCTAACTCTAAAACCAGTTTAGGGGACAGGGCAACAAATACTGATGTTGTATGCTGTTTGTCCAAATCTATGTCATCAGACGAGTGTTCAAGCGGAGTTGTTCCACCACACCTTGAAAAATTATATAAAGAGGCTGCAAATGGCAGAACAAATGAAGAGCAAAATGCTATTGTTTCTCTATTAAATACTTTCTCATCTGCCTTTTCCAAATCTGATACAGACCTTGGTCTTACACACTTGACTGAGCATGTAATAGACACAGGGAATGCTAAACCTGTAAGACAACCCCCTCGGAAAGTTCCTCTGGCATTCATTAATGACGAAAAGAATGTAGTGACCCAGATGTTGGATCAAGGGATCATACAAAGGTCTAATTCTCCTTGGGCTAGTCCACTACAGCTAGTGATAAAGAAATCAGGCAAAGTGAGACCATGTGTTGATTACCGCAGAGTCAACGCATTAACAATTCCGGACGCCTACCCATTAGATCGCATACAGGACTGCCTGGATGCCGTGTCTGGGGCCACGTTATTCTCCACTTTCGATTTAACAAGTGGGTATCATCAGATCGCTGTACGAACACATGACATACCCAAGACCGCTTTCGTGACAAAGTATGGCCTTTATGAGTTTAAAACCATGCCATTCGGTGTGTGCAATGGGCCAGCCACTTGCCAGAGGCTGATGGAGCTCATATTACAAGGTCTCCAGTGGCAGATATGTCTCATCTATCTAGATGACATTATTGTTTTTAGCCAAGATTTCAATGAACATATGAGTCGTTTGAACTCAGTCCTCAAACGAATTCAAGATGCAGGCTTGAAATTGAATCCTGAGAAATGTGAGCTTCTCAGATCCGAAGTAATATTCCTTTGTCATGTAATCTCCAATAAGGGAATAAAACCAAATCCTGACAATATTGCCAAAATCTTGGAATGGCCCACTCCTAAGAATGTGACAGAGGTCGGTCAAATATTAGGCATAGGGAGTTACTATCGACGTTTTATAAAGCAATTTAGTACTATTGTGAAAGACCTTACAGAGTTGACGAAAAAGGCAAACAAATTTGTCTGGACAACTGATTGTCAAACTGCATTTGAAAAATTAAAACAGGCATTTGTTAGTGCAGACATTATGGCCTTTCCAAGGGACACGGGGGAGTTCTATTTAGATACTGATGCCTCAGATTTTGCAATTAGGGCAGTATTAAGTCAAATCCAAGATGGACTAATGAAAGTCATTGCCTATGGCAGTAGGACTTTAAATAAAGCTGAAAAGAACTATTGCGTAACAGACAAAGAACTGTTGGCTGTCCGATATTTCACAGAGTATTATCGTCAGTACCTTTTAGGACGCCACTTTCATGTTAGAACTGATCATCAGGCTCTCGTATGGCTTTTTAGTCTGAAGGAGACAAAAGGCAGGATTGCCCGTTGGCTTGAAATCTTATCTGCCTTTGATTTTTCCATTGAATATCGGGCAGGTCCAAAACACTCAAATGCTGATGCTATGTCACGTATCTGTAATCCACGTGACTGTGACTGCCCTGAGACAGACAATCTTGAATACCTTAAATGTGGCCCCTGTAAAAAGTGCAAAAAACGGGCCATTGATATGAAAAGCTCAATTTCCAATCAATTAGACATAACAGATACTCAGACTGAGAAAATATGTGCTGTTAAGACTAGACAGCAAACCAAAGACGAGCATGTCTGGACACTCTGGGAAGGTGTTGGATACTCAAACAAAGATTTACAAACCTTTCAAGAAAATGACCCTGATTTATGCCCAGTACTTGAATGGGTTAAAACTAATACAAGACTCAGTTCAACAGAAAAGGAAAAGTTCAGTGCTGCAACTAGGCATTACTGGCATTTATGGGGGTCTATTGAACTAATAGATGGCGTTTTATATAAAACCTTCACTAAAAGGGATGGGGTAGAAAATTATAAGCAATTATTGGTCCCAGCAAAACTTAAGGAAGAAGTGCTTAAAAATATGCAAGACTCTGTTCTTTCAGGCCATCTTGGTAGAAAGAAAACCAAAGGCAAATTGTCCAGAAATTACTTTTGGTTTGAAATGAAAGAAGATGTAAACCTTTGGGAAATATGCTTGTGGGCGAACCACTTGATCGGCTGGCAACAGATCTAATTGGTCCCTTCCCAGTTACCCCAAGAGGCATGAAATATATTTTGACAGTTTCAGATTACTTCACCAAATGGGTTGAAGTTTTTGCCGTGCCAGATCAAGGTGCCATCACTTGTGCACAAGTTATATTAAATGAGGTCATTTGCCGTTATGGTTGCCCCTTAGCCTTACATTCAGATCAGGGTCGCAACTATGAAAGCGAAACTTTCAAGGAGTTGTGCTCTCTTTTTGAAATAAGAAAGACAAGAACCTGTCCAAGAAACCAAAATGCAATGGACAGGTAGAGAGATTCAATAGGAGTCTGATTTCCATGGTGAAATCTTACATAAAGGGTGAGCAGACTGAGTGGGACAGAAATCTAGGCTGCCTTAACGGCGCCTATCGAGCCACCCCTCATGAGTCCACTAGTTTGACACCCAATATGCTCATGCTCGGCAGAGAAGTGAGATTTCCACATAATTTGTCCAAAGAAAATGTATTAACCCACCAAGATAAACAAGGGGCGGGGGAATATATATGGAAAGTCAGAGAGCGAATGCAAAGAGCCCATGCAGTCGCCCGAAAACACCTCCAGTCAAATTCTAAAAGAAGGAAAGACATATATGACATTAGGGCTAAACTGATATGCTACAGTGTGCATGACCCAGTCTGGTGTCGAAACGAAACTAGAAAAGAGGGCATCAGCCCAAAATTGCAACCCTTGTACTTGGGACCATGTCTGGTCACCCAGAAATACAGTCCTTTAAATTGTGAAATTCAATTTGGTTTAAATGGGAGAAAAAGTGTTGTCAATCACGACAAACTAAAACCATTTACGGGAAAAACAGTTCCCAAATGGATTTTACAAACCATAAAGAAGGCAGTCAAGACCCTAAATGCTAAATCAGTTACATCACCATAAATGCCATACTATTAAATGACCCAATTATTGATGTACATTTGTAATAGAATTAGTTTATTTGTGAAATGCAAACTGCATACATTCTGTACCTGTATATATAATTTTGTCACTATGGTTATAGTGAAAACAAGGTTCATGGTGACCTTGATATGATTTTATCTTTAAGTAGCCATGTCTACAGCCACCCTTAATATTGCCCCACAAATAAAAAAAAAAGTGTCTGTTTCAAATATAATGAAACACCCAAAGAGAATTTAATTAAATTCTAATAAACTGACAGTGTTTTGCTGATGTACATGTATGTACATGTATTACAGATCTTGAAATGATCACATCCAATTGATGTAAATTCCAAATTTATGTAGTAAGATTCTTTTTTTTAAATTTTTGTCTTACTGAGTTATTCAGTGTTCAATAGATAGTCTCAACTTAACCAGCAGTAATGTGATGGAAACCAATCAATATTTTTTTACTATGTCAAATCAAGGATATTGCAACCAGTGTGTCAAACCTATAAAGTCCCAGTTTTGTTACATGTCTGGTGACCGTTCTCTTATTTCTATCTTTGCAGATGTCTCACTACCTTGATCTTGCGAGTAAGCGTGGGTTAGCTTACAGGTGTATGAAATGTCTGCCACCATCCAGTTATATTGGGGAGAAGGGCAGAGTGGAGGCCCACATATGGAAGAACCACATTCCTCTAAATGAAATTCCATTTTTCTGTTCACTATGTCTCTTTAGAGCCACCAGGGAGGGAGAGATAAGAAGGCATGTTATGACATTCCCCTCCCATTTACTTCAAAAGAACAAGTTAATGGCCAGCAATAAGTTCGTTGGAGACGAGTACTACTTAAAGAAAAGTAGTAATCCGTATCACTTAACACCATTGGACCTGGTACCAATGACACATCAGGAGAGCCATGATTTCTGGAGTACCAAGAGGAGGAGGGTAGAGCAGCCTAAGGGACTACAGTCAGGTAGTGTGTCCTTATTTCCAGTCCACCTTGCTCCACTTCCAGTAGCTCCAGTCCACTCTGCTCCACTTCCGGTAGCTCCAGTCTACCTAGCGCCACTTCCAGTTGCACCAGCCCAGACGTTAGATCCCTTACTGTCATCATCCACATTATCAAATTATAGTTGGGTTAATTCATCAACAGCATCACATACAGCTACTTCAGCAGCACCCATAGCCACTTCATCAAGCATGATACCACAGATGACCATATCACCGGAGTCTTTTAGTCAGTACCTCCCGGTTGATCTAATTGACTTCTCAACAGATCCTTATTCCCCTGAGCTGTCCTCACCCGCAAGAGTTATAGTTGAGAGGGACGCTCAAGAAGATGTAGAATACGTATTACCTCAGATACTGGAGGAAGAATTACCACCATCTTTAAATCTGCCCCTGTATACCCCACCAGTAGTTTTGTCTACCCAAAAGAGTGCATGTAATTCATGCAAACGTGATAGTACCATAAAAGAACTACTTTGTGTCGTTAAAACTTTGACAACAGCTCAGGAGACAACGTTCAAGCAGCTCCAACATTTTGATAAAACAATCTCATCCATAAGTACAGAAATAGCCTGTTTCAGGGGCCAATTGAGGCAGTACTTTGAAAGGCAACGCCCCCGATTCCAAACGAAGAAAAAACTTCAACTCTCGACCACAACCAAAGATGAAATCCACAGTACAGAAGAAGAGTCCAGAACCTACAGAAGAAGAACAGTAACTTTAGAACTTTAGACAATTGATGTATATTTTTGGCAATTATAGTAATTTATTAGAGGTGCAGAGTAATTGATTATTTTCAAAATTCAAATAACATTTATCAAAAATTAAAACCAGTTTTTCTTTCTAAAAAGTTAGATTGTTTGCATTATGCATACAGTACATAATTAAAGTTCTACTAGTAAAGATATAATTTCATTCAATTTATAGAATTTAGAACTTTTATAGTAGTTAGCAAACTAAATAATATCGACACTTTGAATTTACATAAGAGTGGAAACTCAACTACTTCAGTCGTAATTTTACCTTTTGATGATTGTCTTATATTTGCGCTTTAAAGTCATGTAAAATGAAATAATATAATATTTTATTTTGAATAAGACATAACAAGTTGTATAGGTACCATTTGAAAATGAACCAGATCTGACTCGGAGTATATCTATAGTTTTGAATTTGTATATTGTACAAAATAGTTTTATGACATTTGCGGGACGCTTAATTTTTTTTTTGGGGGGGTAAAATGTAAGGTGTAGGTAACGGTTTATATATATATGTATTAGTATATATAGTCAAAGATGTAATGCGTAATATCATGATTTTTATTCGAGAAACAAATATTTATATCTTAGAAAAGGGTGAATTTCACAGATAATAATAACTCAACACATTAGATGTTCAAATATTTTAATGTTTTAAATAAAAACACAAAGAACAGTTTTAAAATATTTTATTATAAGTTCAGAGCAATTCATATTCTTCCATAACAAATAGATTGACGAATACCAATAGCAATACGCCGAGAAAAGTAAACGTTCATTTTTTTGGGGTAATATTTCGATTGTCAGTTTTCGACAGTGAAATTCACACATGTTCAAAACCAGTTTGGTAGAAACGAGACGACGTATGTCGGATATATTGTCTGTCACTGTTAGCATATCACTAAAAAATAATTGTATGTTTGTATTTTTACTGCACTATGTCAGGGATTTTCAGGATCTCGTATTTTTGTATCGAGCACCTGTTTACATATTTTTGGAGAAAGTCATCAACTGCGCATGTGCGTAGAATTTAGTCAACTGGAATATCTGTAAATTCTACGATTTCTTAGATTGTCAACCATATTGAGCAAAATGCTCACTTTCTAGATAATGTCATGGAACCATTCGATTCATTTGAAAGCTTACCTATTCTAATTTCATGTAATTTTTGCCATTTTCCAGCCGGTTGACTCGCATGGCTTTTGATTTCTCCGATTACCGCTTTCCGGTGGTGGCGCTACTTTCGTGGCGCAAAAATTATGAAAACTTATTTTATTCAAGAAAAATAAATTGTTCTCTCGTGTATTTATTTTTATCTAGTAGGAATAAAATTGTATTAGGATAGTTTTTGTGATTTTAAAAATTGTATTAATAAATTCATTCTTCCCCACAATCTACCCCACAAAACACCCAACGGACCATCCAACAGAATACCCAACAATATCAGTTTTGGAGAGAAATCAGTTCTGCTGCAAATTTTGGTTTGAATGGTTAGCATTTTCTAATAGTCTTTTATTTTGCATTGATTTAAGTAATTTTCAGTAATTTACTTTTGCAGAACTTAATTTTATTCAAAGATTTTCATTGTTCAGTAATTTTCTCATTTCATTGATTCACATTTCTTATATAAAACTTTTGGCAACATAGGATTTCCGTGTGAAGGGCCAAGGAAATATAAAACCACATTTTTTTGTATATAACAGTTTCCTGTGAAGGTCCAGAAACCTGTTATCTAAGCACTTCTCCTGTGAAGGACCAGGAGAAAAGTTGTTATTATTGTATAGTACATTTTTGTCAGATCCTAAGAAGGATCATTCTAGTATCAGCATACCCTGTGAAGGACCAGGATATTTCTGATTGTATTTCATTGAAATTTATATTAAATAACTAGTCAAGTTTCAGATAAAGTTTCTCATTAAAACAAATAAATCCACATAGTCCATGAAAAATAACATTTTGTTGTGTTTCTCCTTGAGCCGTATTGGCAAAATTTAGTATATTTTTTCTATTTCATAACCATATTATATTTGACACGTTGGTTGGTACATTTCCACCACAATTTTTGTGATAGCACTGACTGTGAAGGTCCTGTCGGTGGCTTGGTGAATATTTTGAATAACTGAAATTCAGTTACATTTTTGGTGTTAAATAGTCATATTGGCTGTGAATGGCCAGCCAATCTTTTGACTTGTAATTGACTGTGAAAGGCCAGTCAATGGTAATCTTTTAGTGATATTTGGACTAAGGTCAAATAGAAATGTACTTTTATGGTCATCCCGTCACAACATATTTCTGATTTTCTAATGACATTGTGATGTTAAAGCTTCTATTGAAGATACACAAATAAGATAATTATTGTTTATTGACTATTGAATATCATACACAAGTTGAATAAATTATGGAAACTTTTACTCATTAGTTGCCTTTTGCTGTGCCTTCGGTTTTCTTAGAACCACTATAACTTCATCAGGCTTTAGCTCATTCAAAGGTTTTAACCCAGTAGTCAGAAAATAATTTATCAATCAACCCCCTAGCACGCTTCAATATATTAACAAGGACTGGAATCACAAGTAAAAGTTTCTGTGATTTGAACGGAGAACATTTGTCATTCGAGGAGGAATAATCAAACTTGTTCTTCTGTGTGTCCTTGGATCCTGGACTAGAAGTTTCATTTGGGTTATACAATTAACACCTAATATGCACATTTCTAGTGATCTTTATAAGATTTTTCCAATATTATCAGTTCTAATTTGTTGAAATCTACTCTAATAATTTCTATATAGATATAAGAAGATGTGGTATGAGTGCCAATGAAACAACTCTCCATCCAAGTCAAAATTTATAAAAGTAAACCATTATAGGTCAAAGTACGGTCTTCAACACGGAGCCTTGGTTCACACCGAACAGCAAGCTATAAAGGGCTCCAAAAATGTATTTATGTATTTATGAACTTTTTATCTTGAAGAGTTTATAAAATAAAAGTATATCAGTCCAAACATAAATTACTATGAAAATTAAAGTAACCATATATCTGAAGAACTCCCTGGATTAACAGGAACAATTTATTATCTTACAGCTGAACAATATGCTTTAAAACTGTTTAAATTTAATTGCTTTTAAGAAAGAACTGGTTTTCGTAAGAACATAAGTAGACAAAGGGTAGTTTTGATGACAATTGAAAATTCGGCGATAAGTCGTATTTGGTGATGTCACTGACGAAGAAAAGATGACGAAATTGTGACTAGGATCAATGAATTATATCTGTGGTTATCTTCATAAGGGTCAATCAAAACATAATGGAGTCCCTAATGCTTTCAAAGAGTTGCAGGACAGGATAACGTTGTCTTTAAGTTCAATTGGGCATTGCTCTAGAAAAAGTCAATGACCTGGTATATCCTATTCACATGCACGGTTGCATATTAGGATCTAACCGTGGTACTTATTTCCATGTAGATATAATAAACCACGAAATAGAAGTTGCGACGACAAGGTAGGTGCTGAAGATAACCCAACATTTTCTTCGCCCAAAGAGGCATGTCTAAATGGATTGGATCATCTTACCCACATGCATATCTTTATATAAGGATCAAACAATCTACAAAGTGTCTTGTAGATACGATTAAATATGAAGGAGGAGTTGCGATGACAGGGTCGATGCTGGACAGAAACAAACATTAAGGGGCCTAACTCTAAAACAATTTAATTGGACGAGTCGACAACAACCTACCAACATGCACATATGCATATTAGGATCTTATAATCCATTAAGTTTCATATAGATACGATAAACCATACATAAAGAGTTTCAATGACAAGGTCTGTTTTGAAAAGGGTCAAAATTCCTTAGGTGTAGGCACTTGGGGCATAATTCTGGATAAACTGAACATAATAAGAAATCATTCAAATGGTGAAGCATATGATGATCAACTTTTCTACAAATAGAAATTAACAAATAATAAACTAGGGATACTGTGAAGAATTAAACTCTCGCCCCTTGCAAAATCTATGCTTTGTAAAGGGAAACCTAAAAAATAAGAGGTGTAATTTTGCTTAATATGATGAAGAGTCGATACTTCTGCTGGTGCACTATAAGCCCCCGAAGGAATCATCAACTAAGCAGTCAGTGCTTCGGTTCTGACAATATTTATAGATTGATTTTCTTAGATTGTCTGTTAAAACATTTATAAATTATTAAGAAACAAATGTTCAATGTCCTCAGACAAAGTTGTGTCCATAGTCCAACAGTTTTTTTTTTGTCTAACGTCTTAAAAACATACACAGAGGCAATAAATGTGAACATAATTCATAAAGCATTGCGATAGTATTGATACAAATCAAAATGATCAGATGACAAGAATGGTGTATAAATTATGCGTAATAAAAAATAATAATCAGGAAACCGGAAACAACATTCAACATTTAAATCAAACAAATGATATTAATATAATAAACTCGTATATAAATTGATGTGATCAGAGACACATTGCTCTGAACTAAATTATATATAGATCAATTGACAGTGCAGAAAACTACATAAATATTGTCATATCAAATTTGTTTGCTTGCTAATCTTTAAATAATTGGTGGGTAATCAAACAACAAACAAGTTTTGAGTGGAAAAATGACTATTGTTTTAGCATGATAAACTTTATAATACATATGCACATTCATGGCTCTACAACCTGTCGATACCTGTATCTTGGCATTGCACAATGTCATGTTTTTCTCTGACTGCTAATGAAGTTATTACACTAAATCCATTGGATGTTGGATGTGTACTGATTGATATTTAAGTCTTAGATGCATGATTTTTTTTATTAGTTGCTTTTGGCTTTGAACTAGCTGTCAGTAACTGCAAGTACTCTCACATCTGTACTAAGTGTTTTTTGGTTTTGGGGATGTATAAGTACCCTACCACGTCCACTCTGTGTTTTTGTTCCTTGGTTTTGTGCTTTGTATCGATCTGATGAGTTAAGCTCTTTTCAACTCATTTTTATAGTTTGTTCATATGTTGTACTGTAACACCACTGTCACAGGTTATAGGGAGGGTTGGGCGCCCGCTAACATGTTTAACCCCGCCACATTCTGTATGTGCCTGTCCCAAGTCAGGAGCCAGTAATGCAGTGGTTGTCGTTTGTTGCTGGATATCATATTTGTTTTTCGTTCATTATTTTGTACATAAATCAAGCCGTTAGTTTTCTCGTTTGAATTGTTTTACATTTGTCATTTCGGGTCCTTTTATAGCTGACTATGCGGTATGGGTTTTACTCATTGTTGAATGCCGTACGGTGACCTATAGTTGTTAATTTCTGTGTCATTTGGTCTCTTGTGGAGAGTTGTCTCATTGGCAATCATACCACATATTCTTATTTTTATATTTATAAGATTGTTATTTACAAACCTATTTTGATTCTGTAAAACCTATAAAGTTGAAGAAAACAGAATGTTAAACCGGTATATACAATATCATGTGGAAACGTAATTTTCAAACCTTGTTTGTCTTATACGACCATGACCACAAAAAGAACACTAAGTGAAAATACAATCAAAAGTGGGTGCAAGCACTGTCCTGATTAAATTAAGAATTTTTTAAACGTACCAGAATTTGATTTTGTATGGATGGGATGTATTCGAAATGACGGCAATCTAATTAATACTCCGTTGAACATAAAATCACTTTTAATGCAGAAATCGGAGTTTATTTTTTATTGTCATTCTTTACATAAGTTATCCCATTTCAACCCTCATTAACAGTTACATATGGTCAGTTGAAAATTCCTGCAGCAAATGTCAAAGTGTCATAAAATGGCATTCGGCACTACCGTAGGGTAGCGGAATTTATATAGGTGGCAGATACCAGTTTTGGTGTACCAGAACATGTGTCCCACGCAGAAATTTTGTTATCGTTAAGTAATGAAATATATAATTATAATATGCAGACTGAAAAAAAATGAATGTAAATTGTAGGCTATTGTACTGCATACACAGGTTGGGGATTTCCTTCACATATGGGACCAATCAGAAGTCAAAGTTGGGGTCTCCTCTCTAGATTTCATCCAACCAAAGTGTGGAAAAAATTCAGTTTTATGTAAACAAAAATATCTTGATGGTTGTGATAGGTGCGGACAAGGCTCTAATTCGTTGAAAATCATTTATCTCTTGAAATTTGCCTAAAATTCCTGTCTGACATTAGCAGGATTTTGAAGGTGAACATTAGATTTGTATCAGAGCATCACATTTCTTGCCTTATTTGCAATGTATTTATAACTGTTAAAATCTCCATGCTGGACAGACACCCAAATTTACAGGTTTTCTATATATTCATATAAGCACGCACACATCTTAGTTACTCGAAACAATAAATTTAATTTGCATATAACCTTGAATGATTTTTCAGGAAAATAAATTCATAAATCCATGAAATTCTAAAGATTTATTGTAAAATTACTGGTTTCTGCCACCATAAGTTTGGCGACAGATGAAATGGAAGAGTCGATTTCCTGTTATGTACGTACTAATTACCACATTTTGTTTTCTTGATAATAGGTGGAAATTATTGCATGAATAAATTAATAGTAAATACATTGTACTAATCCGTATGTACAAATGTGTATATTTAGTTAATTGTAAAAATCATTATACAAATTGTGTGCAGTTTTATAGGAAGAAAATTAAATTTTTAATTTCTTTTTGTAATGTGTAGGGGAATTTCATGAACAGTAAATTTCAAACTATTTCAATACATAATTTCTTCTCTAAAATTAGATATAATGCTATGTCTATTTTCAAATATGACTCGGCTTAAAATTTCTATTAATTGTGCAATACATCTCTGTATTTGTATTCTGATTAAACATTTAATATAGCATAGTTTCTAACACAGAATGAATGTGGTCTAAATACTTAAATAATTAAGTAAAATTTTATTTTATTTGTTTAATTATTAAATAAAATTGGACATTTACCAATTATGGTCCAATATCCAAATTTTAAATACATGGTTGGTAAAAGCATTTCAAAGAACCCCAAGAATTCAATTTTTGAAGAAATCCAACAAAGTTTAATTTTGGACCCTTTGGACCTCAATGTAGACCAATTTGAGAACAGGACCCAAAATCCAAAATCTAAAAACACACTTAAATTCAGCATATCAAATAACCCCAAGAATTCAATTTTTTTGTTAAAATCAAACTAAGTTTAATTTTGGATACTTAGGACCTTAATGTGGATCAATTTGAAAAACGGGCCCAAAATCAAAAATTTAAAATACTCTTAGATTGAACACATCAAAGAACACCAATAGTCATTTTTTGATGAAATCAAACAAAAGTTTCATTTTGGACCCCAATTTAGACCAACTTGAATGCTGTGCCCAAAATCAAAAACTTAATACACGCTTAGATTCAGCATATCAAAGAACCCCAAGAATTCATTTTTTTTTTTAATCAAACAAAGTTTAATTTTGGACCCTTTGGACCTTAACGTAGACCAATTTGAAGACAGGCCCCAAAATTAAAAATCTAAATACACAATTAGATTCAGCATATCAAAGAACACCAATAATTCAATTTTTGATGAAATCAAACAAAGTTTAATTTTGGACCTTTTGGACCTTAATATGGATCAATTCAAGTACAGGGCCCAAAATCCAAATTCTATACACCCCAAGAATTCAAGACTTTGAATTAAACCCTTTTGAAATTGGTCAAAAATAAGCAATTTATGCAAAGTATTACAAAAGTATTGTTTTTGACCCCTTTTTCCTAAACCATCAGGGTCATAACCCTAAAATCAATCACAACCTTCCTTTTATGGTATAACACCTTGTGGCACAATTAAATAGCAATCCATAGACTTATACTCAAGTTATTGTCCAAAAACCAGTAAATCCTAGTTATTTTGCCCCTTTCGGACCCTAATTATTAAACGGTTTGGGTCATGAACCCCAATAGCAATCCCAACCTTCCTTTTGCAGTATGGAACCATGTGGTTAAATTTCATAGAGATCCATACTCTTATACACAAGTTATTGTTCTGAGACAAGAAAAATGCTTGTTGGCCCCTTTTTGGCTCCTAGTTACAAAACAGCTACGACAATAACCCCCAAAATCAATCCCAACCTTCCTATTGTGGTATGGAACCTTGTGCTAAAATTTCATAGAGATCCATACTCTTATACTCAAGTTATTGTCTGCGAATCAGAAAAATGCTTGTTTTTGGCCCCTTTTTGGTCCCCAACTACAAAACAGCTACGACAATAACCCCCTTAAACAATCCCAACCCTCCTATTGTGGTATGGAACCTTGTGCTAAAATTTCATAGAGATTCATACACGTATACTCAAGTTATTGTCTGTGAACCAAGTTATTGTCTATGAACCAGAAAAAAATGCTTATTTTGGCCCCTTTTGGCCCCTAATTACAAAACAGCTACAACAATAACTCCCAAAATCAATCCCAACCTTCCTATTGTGGCATGGAACCTTGTGCTAAAATATCATAGAGATCCATACACTTTTACCCAAGTTATTGTCTGCGAACCAAAATGTCTTTGGACGACGAAGCAGACATCGCCATAACATAAGAACGCAAAAAATTTGGCGGTCGTATAAAAAAATTGTCTTGCAGATTTCTTTTATTTGATTTTCATAAATATTGATGATGTCCTATTGCTCAACAACCAGCATTTCAGTATGTGCTTGCATTTCATATACCCCCACTGAACATGATATTAGGGATACAATTGAAACTTAAAGGTCTGCCTCATATCTTCTCCTCGATATTGACTTAAAACTATAATCTATGACAAACATGATGTCATCATCTTCCCATTTCTCAGCAATAACATACACTCTGGTAGCATGAATTTTCTGACAATCTAGATCTATTCAGCGTCTAAGCTAGCTATACGTTTAGTAGTCCGATTCTACGTTATCCTACGTAGCGGCTATGATATTAAAAGTACCCCTCAATAGTCGTCTGATCTGTAAATTTTGAGATTGAGACATAAGACTTGGTGTGGATTCGCATTGCGGATGATTCATGCATAGCAGGACACGGACACGCTTATCCTATCAACGATATCGGGCACGTCCTTTTTAAAGTACACACGATTCCCACGGTATTTGTTTTCTACTTTGATGTGTATCTTCTAAATGGATATATGTGATTTCAACATCGGTAAACTATTGTTGCCTCGAATTCATTTTGATGCAAAACAATAAAATCCCAAAGTACAACCCGTCTTCGATAAATAAGAAAAGAGGGTGTGTCAAATTAATGAAAACAACAGTGCCAGAACTATGAAGTTATAACTGATTTAGGTGGTAACACACCGAAAATGAATTGGTCGCCTTACTTTGGCTTTGGACGTATCATTCTACCTTAAGCAGAGATAAAAATAAAAGGTTTTAAAAGAATTCTGAATAAATGGTCAGCATTTATTTTTTCAAGCAAACTCTAATTTATACATTTATGATATTTATGCAGTTGACATTACAGTCGGAATGTGAAAATTGGCAAGTAGGGCATCCGTTGCTAAGGATTTGATATTATATAAGAATGCTTAGCAAATGACTTTTCGACACGGCGTTTTGAGTTAAACTCGTGGGCAGCTGTTCTTTATCAAACACCGAAAACATAGCACTATTTGAAGCAATCGTAATTAAATCATTATAGTATACGTGCAGATGTCAAAATATTAAATTAAAACCAATGTGCATTCCTCACTGATATAGTGTTAACACTGAAAAAAGTGTGAGATTTAAAAAAAAAAAACTTATTTTTTTAGTTAGAATTAAGTTAGAAATTGACATTTTATTACGTTTCTTACTATATGTTGAGAAGGATGAGTCTAGATTAAGATACAAGATTCACCATAGTGCTTTTTGGAGTAGCGTTTCAGCCGTTATGAATATCATGTAAAAACTATGTTAAACGTTAGTGACGAAAACATTCCTGATGAGATGAAGAAAAAAAACATGCGTTTTGTCTCATTTATAAGTATTAGAGTAACATACCATTTTTGCTTTCAAATTAAAGCAAAGTTAGCATTACAGTTGTATCTGAAATTATTTAGGGAATGGACAAAAAATCAACTCAAAAAGTTCAAACTAATCAATATTTTCATGCAGTTCTAGATTCGTTTATGACTAGATTATTTAACAACAAAAATTTTATTGCACAATTTTAAACATATTTTTCAAATTCATAAGACTAAAAATGCTAAACTACACGACTGAAAAGATGTCAGGGTTTACTGGGACCTATTATTTCGTTTACTGAAGGAACGCAGTCAATTATCAATGACTCGTTACTTCTAACAAAAAAATTTCGTTATGTTATCCGATTTCTTTATTCAATTGCTATTTCATACAAATTGGCTAAATTTTAAGAAACAACCCAGTATTAAATCATGGGTTATTTGAAGTTTTGTCGATCTTTTTCGGCACTTGTTTAATCAGCTTAGTTATTAATTTACAGACGGTTTTGTGTTTCAAGACATATTTTCGTACCTAATTTTGCTATCTCAGTTCTTGTTTGGTTTATAAGGTCTTGAACTTCTTCATCAGGCAATTTATCGACAAATGTTCTCATCAGATACCATATTTCTACAGCACTCACAGAGTCTCTATCCTTGAAAATCATATTTATAGCTTCTCTTATTTCAACATCATTGTCCAATTCATCCATTTTTTCTGGACATTACTGTAAGAAATTCCGGAAATTCTGTCACGGCATTTCCTGCAAATACATTTTTTCAAAAAGAAAGTGTCAGATACATATTACTTTGTATAAAGATTTCAAATTCTTGAATGTAAGATTGACGAGACCAGGGTGCGAAAAATAATATATTTGCTACGATCAAAAGGGGTTGGAGCATACGCCATCCCCCCTCCCCCCGCCCCAGATCGTCATACATAGGAAACTAAACGTTCCAGTTTAAGAATTAAAAGAATAAACTATTCACCAGAGACTAAAGTAAGAGGATGAAAACACCGCAAACATGTTTAACCCCGCCTCATTCTATGTGTGCCTGCCCCAAGTCAAGAGCATGTAATTAAGAGGTTTTCGATTGTTGCATTTTGTCATATTTGTTTTCGTTTATTGTTTTGTACAGTTTGTTCTTGTGTTGCACGACAGTCCCAGGTTAGGGGAGGTTTGGGCAACCGTTTACATGTTTAACACCGCCACATTATGTACGTGCATGTCCCAAGTCAGGAGCCTGTAATTCAGTGGTTGTCGTTTGCTGCTGTATTTCATATTTGTTTATTGATTTGTACATAAATCAGGCCGTTAGTTTTCTCGTTTGAGGTGTTTTGCATTTGTCATTTCATAGCTTGCTGGAGCGGTATGAGTTTTTCTTATTGTTTAGGCCGTACGGTGACCTATAGTTGCTAACTTATGAGTTTGAACTTCCCTTTGGTATCGTTCGCCTCTCTTCCTCGTCATTTGGTATCTGGTTGAGAGTTGTCTCATTGGCAGTCATCCCTTATCTTTTCATTTTTATAAGAGATATCTTGTAGTTCAGGGAACGTGTCGTATTCTGATTTGTCCAATACCTCTTTGATAAATTCAACTTCAAATGAGTGAAGAAATTAATTCCCAATCAGTGATGCGTGTCGGAAAGCAAAATGTCTTCTGGAAAATATACCAAACAAATTCAACGAAGATGTTCTTAATTTAGTTTATCTGCATTTTATGTTTGCTTTATATGCTTTAATTTCGCTTACAAATTGCTGTGCTTGAAAACATTATTATTTATGCTTTGCATGATGTGCTTACTGTTTTATGTGTTTTATGTATTGTGCTTGTCATATATGTATGTCGGATAAAAGCTCTACAGAGCTTATGTTGTATTGTTATATGTGTAACCGACTTTAAATAAATCTTTTATGCTTATGCTTTATACACATATTTAGAATTGTGCAAGCGTCTTACCTGATATTCGGTTTGACTTTTTTATTGTATAAATTTCAAGATTGTTATAGTTTAATCTAAATAGACTGATATATGATTCATTCAACATCACAATCATATTTCTGATGAAGGATATCTGTTATCCGAAATATTTATAAATAATTACATTTATAGTTCCTTTTTTTGTTATTGGTGTTGTTGTGTACAATTTTTAGGCGTTTATATAATTTATGTATTGTGTACATGTATCGTTACTCGTAACGATCCCGCGCCCTCGTGGGAAAAATCGTTGACTATTATTCAGACGTTTTATATATATAAATTTCTAAATGTACTACACCTAGCGGTCTGAATCCTATTCGAAATGTGAGAAAAAAAATCAAGATTTGAGGAAATCTTTTGAATTGATACATCTTTAATAGCATTATTTACACTTTTGACTTTTTGCATTACTCATTGACCCCTTCCACTATCATATTGAAGAAATCTTCAATAATTCGTGTTTAACCAGAAATGTGGAAAAAAGGTTTGAAAAGAAAGACGGATTCAAACGAACATTTCTTAGAATAAATTATTATTAAAATGATCTGGTCTTAAATTAAGAACATCTTCGTTGAATTTGTTTGGTATATTTTCCAGAAGACATTTTGCTTTCCGACACGCATCACTGATTGGGAATTAATTTCTTCACTCATATGAAGTTGAATTTATCAAAGAGGTATTGCACAAATCAGAATACGACACGTTCCCTGAACTACAAGATATCTCTTATAAAAATGAAAAGATAAGGGATGACTGCCAATGAGACAACTCTCCACCAGATACCAAATGACGAGGAAGAGAGACGAACGATACCAAAGGGAAGTTCAAACTCATAAGTTAGCAACTATAGGTCACCTTACGGCCTAAACAATAAGAAAAACCCATACCGCTCCAGCAAGCTATGAAATGACAAATGCAAAACACCTCAAACGAGAAAACTAACGGCCTGATTTATGTACAAATCAATAAACAAATATGAAATACAGCAGCAAACGACAACCACTGAATTAAAGGCTCCTGACTTGGGACATGTATGGAACGCCACAGCTGTCTTATGTGGAACTCTGATACTACTTTATGTTGTTTTATTATTACTTGATTATATTTTGTCTTTACTTAATATGGTTTTGACATTACGTAATGATGTTTTGATATAACTCAATATGGAATAGTCATTACTTAATGATATTTCGATATTACACGATATGGTTTCGTATTGACTTGATATAGTTTTGTCATTACTCAATATGGTTTTGTCAATACTCGATGTGGTTTCACCATTATTTGATGTGGTTGTGTCATTAGTCAATGTGGTTTTAACATTACTTGATGTGAATGTGACTTAACGTTATGTAGTTGTTTCATTACATGATGTGGTTTTGGTATTTTGTAATGATGATTTTCCTATTTTTTATATGGTTTTAACATTACATAATGATGTTTTAAAATTTGACGATTTTACACTAACATGATGTGTTTGTTTCATTATTTGATGTGGTCCTGTCATTCTTTGATGTGGTTATCCCATTACTTGATGAGGTAAAATCACGTGACCAATTCGGAAAAACCTGTTCTATTTTTAGATAGATTTCCATGTTGTATGTGCCTTGGATGAGTGTGGCCATCCATCGAATTAGAGTTCAAATTAAAGTTCGGGTTACTGTTTGAGTTATACTTTGAGTTAGTCTTCGATCTCGAATTCAAGTCATTATTAGAATTAAAGTTTTAGTTAGCATTGAGTTTCGAGTTGGACTTCGAGTTTGAGTCACATTTAAAGATAGAGTTCTAGTTACAACATTAAATTTGAGTCACTTTTTGAGTTTGAGTAAGATTCGAATTTAAGTCTCATTCAGATTAATTAAGATTTTGAGTTGAAATTCGAGCTATCTTATATGAGTTCGTAATTAAATTTTCTATCGCGGAACAAGGACTTTGCTCGGGCTTCCGAAAAGAGGGCTCCTGGGTATGCGTACAAAAGATAAACAATGTTACAGTATACAAAACGCAACATAAAAGTTGAAATAAAGTTAGATGTGGTGTGATTGACAATGAGACAACTATCCACCAGAGTTTAAATGCAGTAAGAAATCATATATAGGCAACCGTACAGCCTTCAACAAACCGTATAGTCAGCTACAAAAGGCCACCATGCACCATGTGAAAAAATTCAAACGACAAAACAAACGGTCTTATTTATATTTAAACAATCTTTAAAAAAAATGACACACATTTATACAACGACAACAATTGAACTTCATGCTCCTGACTTGGGGCAGGTACATAAAGAAAGTGCACGTGGTGGAGTTTAACATGTATGTGAGCGCTAATCCTAACCTTACATCGGACTGTTACAGTTGTGTAACAACACAAAACGAGAAAAAAATGTAAACTAGACAAAGTGATGCCCCCGCACTCAACTCATTTAAATTAACCGCTTATACCCCAAAAATGACAAAAAAAAGTTCAATTATCTCCCAAAAGAGCAAAAGATAATAAAAATAAACACCCTGACCACATGCACACCTTCAATAATTGTACAAAAAGACAGTAAAGAGAAAACTTCCTACGATTCAAACTGTAGGAGGAGTTATGCGGAATAACTATATATCCATAATGGGACGGACAGACGGACGGACGGACAGGGGTAAAAAAATATGCCCCCCAACTTTCAGTTGCGGTGGCATACAAAACAGTTTCATTTGGCTGACTCAATAGATCGGTATGACTGGGTAATATAAATCCATCGGGGTGATCTCGGATGCTCCAGAAAGGCACCCGTCGTGTTATTCGAGAAAGTACAAACCCAGTGATTTGGTTTTATTTGGTATTTCACATTCAAGGAAAAGATAACGGTATTATGGTTACGACCACTGGAACATGTCCGTCGTCACATGTGAAACAGATATTCCAAAAAGTTTATTTTTCAATTAGTGCGAGGTAGATCAGGGAATTCAATTGATTACAAATAAAAGATTGATATCCATATAAGTTCGCTAAAACAAAATTCTGAGAATTCTTATTTTATAGTATTTATGCTTTGTCGCTAAGTCCGAGCCCCCATCCCCCCGTTTCCCTGTAACTTTAGTGTGAGTTGATTTGAAGTGTTTCATTTGTTAACAATAAAGTTCAAGTCTTTTGATTTGTGTCGAGCCTGCGACATCAATGTAGCGGCAGTGAGACACAACAAACCTATATTTCGTCGTCGATAGTGGCGTCGGCGTCGGCGTCTCCATCTCCATTTTTTTTTTTAATTTCTGTTGATTTTAACCTTTCATTATACATGTTAATAAACATGTATGCCATCATAATTTTGTACTTTTAGAATATCATACTGTATTTGTTTACCTCAACTATTGTATCTGAATTGATATTGTATGTTTCTCTGTAAACTTGTAATTAGTTTTTAGAGAATAAAGTATCTATCTATCTTTCTATCTATAGATCGTTAGGTTTCTAGTTTTTTACATTTTTCATTTCGGGACCTTTTATAACTTACTACAGGGTATAGGTTTTGCTTATTGTTGAAAACCATACAGTTTTGTTTTAGTTAAATAAAACCGAATTAAACTGTTTGACATGATACATTTGTAAACCTCCATGAAGTGTTTTAAAACTTGTATAGGAGTTATTCCTCAATTTCAAGAAAAAGCATCTACAGAAAAACATTTTTTTTATTTGTTTTTACCGATAAATGTATAATAGATAAATGTACAGCCGATCGACATGACGCTTTTACACTTACAGCAGCAATATCAGGCGAGACACAGGGTTTCGTGGAATATTTTACAAATTTATTACAAAATACTGCTTCCGTTTGAGAACTTAGGATAAAAACAACAAGACCAAGTGGTTTGGGAATATCCCAATTATGTACGAAATACTGTAAACTTTTTAATACTTTTTTTCTTATTATTGTCTGCCGTTCCCCTTTTTCATACCAAATAACTCTGAACAACCACTCGAACTTTAATTTGAACTTTAACTCAATGGATAGCGATACCCATCCAAAGCACATTAAACAAATGATATATTGAAATCTGTTTAAAAATAGAACATATTTTTTTCCGAATTGGTCACGTGATTTTACCTCATCAAGTAATGGGATAACCACATCAAATAATGACAAGACCACATCAAATAATGAAACAAACACATCATGTAGTGTAAAATCGTCAAATTTTGAAACATCATTACGTAATGTTAAAACCATATAAAAAATAGGCAAATCATCATTACAAAATAACAAAACCACATCATGTAATGAAACAACTACATAACGTTAAGTCACATTCACATCAAATAATGTTAAAACCACATTGACTAATGACACAACCACATTAAATAATGGTGAAACCACATCGAGTAATGACAAAACCATATTGAGTAATGACAAAACTATATCAAGTCAATACGAAACCATATCGTGTAATATCGAAATATAATTAAGTAATGACTATTCCATATTGAGTTATATCAAAACATCATTACGTAATGTCAAAACCATATTAAGTAAAGACAAAATATCATCAAGTAATAATAAAACAACATAAAGTAATATCAGAGTTCCACATAAGACAGCTGTGGCGTTCCATAGACATGCACGTACATAATGTGGCGGTGTTAAACATGTAAACGGTTGCCCAAACCTCCCCTAACCTGGGACTGTCGTGCAACACAAGAACAAACTGTACAAAACAATAAACGAAAACTAATATGACAAAATGCAACAATCGAAAACCTCTTAATTACATGCTCTTGACTTGGGGCAGGGACACATAGAATGAGGCGGGGTTAAACATGTTTGCGGTGTTTTCATCCTCTTACTTTAGTCTCTGGTGAATAGTTTATTCTTTTAATTCTTAAACTGGAACGTTTAGTTTCCTATGTATGACGATCTTGGGCGGGGGGGGGGGGGGGTGGCGTATGTATGACGATCTTGGGCGGGGGGGGGGGGGGGGGTGGCGTATGCTCCAACCCTGTTTGATCGTAGCAAATATATTATTTTTCGCACACTGGTCTCGTCAATCTTACATTCAAGAATTTGAAATCTTTATACAAAGTAATATGTATCTGACACTTTCTTTTTGAAAAAATGTATTTGCAGGAAATGCCGTGACAGAATTTCCGGAATTTCTTACAGTAATGTCCAGAAAAAATGGATGAATTGGACAATGATGTTGAAATAAGAGAAGCTATAAATATGATTTTCAAGGATAGAGACTCTGTGAGTGCTGTAGAAATATGGTATCTGATGAGAACATTTGTCGATAAATTGCCTGATGAAGAAGTTCAAGACCTTATAAACCAAACAAGAACTGATGGAGATAGCAAAATTAGGTACGAAAATATGTCTTGAAACACAAAACCGTCTGTAAATTAATAACTAAGCTGATTAAACAAGTGCCGAAAAAGATCGACAAAACTTCAAATAACCCATGATTTAATACTGGGTTGTTTCTTAAAATTTAGCCAATTTGTATGAAATAGCAATTGAATAAAGAAATCGGATAACATAACGAAATTTTTTTGTTAAAAGTAACGAGTCATTGATAATTGACTGCGTTCCTTCAATAAACGAAATAATAGGTCCCAGTAAACCCTGACATCTTTTCAGTCGTGTAGTTTTGCATTTTTAGTCTTATGAATTTGAAAAATATGTTTAAAATTGTGCAATAAAATTTTTGTTGTTAAATAATCTAGTCATAAACGAATCTAGAACTGCATGAAAATATTGATTAGTTTGAACTTTTTGAGTTGATTTTTTGTCCATTCCCTAAATAATTTCAGATACAACTGTAATGTTAACTTTGCTTTAATTTGAAAGCAAAAATGGTATGTTACTCTAATACTTATAAATGAGACAAAACGCATGTTTTTTTTCTTCATCTCATCAGCAGCCTGTTATTCAGTGGTTGTCTTTAGTTGCTATCTGTCATTTTTTTTTGGTTTATTGTTTTGTCATAAATTAGGCCGTTGGTTTTTCTTTTTAAATTGTTTCATATTTTTTATATGCCAACGAAACAGGCACTAATAGTATGTACATCAAACTAAAATAAATACCCATACATACTATCAAACAGAATGTTTTCGTCACTAACGTTTAACATAGTTTTTATGATATTCATAACGGCTGAAACGCTACTCCAAAAAGCACTACGGTGAATCTTGTATCTTAATCTAGACTCATCCTTCTCAACATATAGTAAGAAACGCAATAAAATGTCAATTTCCAACTTAATTCTAACCAAAAAAATAAGTTTTTTTTTTTTTTTAGATCTCACACTTTTTTCAGTGTTAACACTATATCAGTGAGGAAAAGTACATTGGTTTAAATTTAATATTTTGACATCTGCACGTATACTATAATGATTTAATTACGATTGCTTCAAATAGTGCTATGTTTTCGGTGTTTGATAAAGAACAGCTGCTCACGAGTTTAACTCAAAACGCCGTGTCGAAAAGTCATTTGCTAAGCATTCTTATATATTATAATATCAAATCCTTAGCAACGGATGCCCTACTTGCCAATTTTCACATTCCGACTGTAATGTCAACTGCATAAATATCAGAAATGTATAAATTAGAGTTTGCTTGAAAAAATAAATGCTGACCATTTATTCAGAATTCTTTTAAAACCTTTTATTTCTATCTCTGCTTAAGGTAGAATGATACGTCCAAAGCCAAAGTAAGGCGACCAATTCATTTTCGGTGTGTTACCACCTAAATCAGTTATAACTTCATAGTTCTGGCACTGTTGTTTTCATTAATTTGACACACCCTCTTTTCTTATTTATCGAAGACGGGTTGTATTTTGGGATTTTATTGTTTTGCATCAAAATGAATTCGAGGCAACAATAGTTTACCGATGTTGAAATCACATATATCCATTCAGAAGATACACATCAAAGTAGAAAACAAATACCGTGGGAATCGTGTGTACTTTAAAAAGGACGTGCCCGATATCGTTGATAGGATAAGCGTGTCCGTGTCCTGCTATGCATGAATCATCCGCAATGCGAATCCACACCAAGTCTTATGTCTCAATCTCAAAATTTACAGATCAGACGACTATTGAGGGGTACTTTTAATATCATAGCCGCTACGTAGGATAACGTAGAATCGGACTACTAAACGTATAGCTAGCTTAGACGCTGAATAGATCTAGATTGTCAGAAAATTCATGCTACCAGAGTGTATGTTATTGCTGAGAAATGGGAAGATGATGACATCATGTTTGTCATAGATTATAGTTTTAAGTCAATATCGAGGAGAAGATATGAGGCAGACCTTTAAGTTTCAATTGTATCCCTAATATCATGTTCAGTGGGGGTATATGAAATGCAAGCACATACTGAAATGCTGGTTGTTGAGCAATAGGACATCATCAATATTTATGAAAATCAAATAAAAGAAATCTGCAAGACAATTTTTTTATACGACCGCCAAATTTTTTGCGTTCTTATGTTATGGCGATGTCTGCTTCGTCGTCCAAAGACATTTTGGTTCGCAGACAATAACTTGAGTATAAGTGTATAGATCTCTATGATATTTTAGCACAAGGTTCCATGCCACAATAGGAAGGTTGGGATTGATTTTGGGAGTTATTGTTGTAGCTGTTTTGTAATTAGGGGCCAAAAGGGGCCAAAATAAGCATTTTTTTCTGGTTCATAGACAATAACTTGGTTCACAGACAATAACTTGAGTATACGTGTATGAATCTCTATGAAATTTTAGCACAAGGTTCCATACCACAATAGGAGGGTTGGGATTGTTTAAGGGGGTTATTGTCGTAGCTGTTTTGTAGTTAGGGACCAAAAAGGGGCCAAAACAAGCATTTTTCTGATTCGCAGACAATAACTTGAGTATAAGTGCATGGATCTCTATGAAATTTTAGCACAAGGTTCCATACCACAATAGGAAGGTTGGGATTGATTTTGGGGGTTATTGTCGTAGCTGTTTTGTAACTAGGAGCCAAATAGGGGCCAACAAGCATTTTTCTTGTCTCAGAACAATAACTTGTGTATAAGAGTATGGATCTCTATGAAATTTAACCACATGGTTCCATACTGCAAAAGGAAGGTTGGGATTGCTATTGGGGTTCATGACCCAAACCGTTTAATAATTAGGGTCCGAAAGGGGCAAAATAACTAGGATTTACTGGTTTTTGGACAATAACTTGAGTATAAGTCTATGGATTGCTATTTAATTGTGCCACAAGGTGTTATACCATAAAAGGAAGGTTGTGATTGATTTTAGGGTTATGACCCTGATGGTTTAGGAAAAAGGGGTCAAAAACAATACTTTTGTAATACTTTGCATAAATTGCTTATTTTTGACCAATTTCAAAAGGGTTTAATTCAAAGTCTTGAATTCTTGGGGTGTATAGAATTTGGATTTTGGGCCCTGTACTTGAATTGATCCATATTAAGGTCCAAAAGGTCCAAAATTAAACTTTGTTTGATTTCATCAAAAATTGAATTATTGGTGTTCTTTGATAAGCTGAATCTAATTGTGTATTTAGATTTTTAATTTTGGGGCCTGTCTTCAAATTGGTCTACGTTAAGGTCCAAAGGGTCCAAAATTAAACTTTGTTTGATTAAAAAAAAAAATGAATTCTTGGGGTTCTTTGATATGCTGAATCTAAGCGTGTTTTAAGTTTTTGATTTTGGGCACAGCATTCAAGTTGGTCTAAATTGGGGTCCAAAATGAAACTTTTGTTTGATTTCATCAAAAAATGACTATTGGTGTTCTTTGATGTGTTCAATCTAAGAGTATTTTAAATTTTTGATTTTGGGCCCGTTTTTCAAATTGATCCACATTAAGGTCCTAAGTATCCAAAATTAAACTTAGTTTGATTTTAACAAAAAAATTGAATTCTTGGGGTTATTTGATATGCTGAATCTAAGTGTGTTTTTAGATTTTGGATTTTGGGTCCTGTTCTCAAATTGGTCTACATTGAGGTCCAAAGGGTCCAAAATTAAACTTTGTTGGATTTCTTCAAAAATTGAATTCTTGGGGTTCTTTGAAATGCTTTTACCAACCATGTATTTAAAATTTGGATATTGGACCATAATTGGTAAATGTCCAATTTTATTTAATAATTAAACAAATAAAATAAAATTTTACTTAATTATTTAAGTATTTAGACCACATTCATTCTGTGTTAGAAACTATGCTATATTAAATGTTTAATCAGAATACAAATACAGAGATGTATTGCACAATTAATAGAAATTTTAAGCCGAGTCATATTTGAAAATAGACACAGCATTATATCTAATTTTAGAGAAGAAATTATGTATTGGTATAGTTTGAAATTTACTGTTCATGAAATTCCCCTACACATTACAAAAAGACATTAAAAATTTAATTTTCTACCTATAAAACTGCACACAATTTGTATAATGATTTTTACAATTAACTAAATATACACATTTGTACATACGGATTAGTACAATGTATTTACTATTAATTTATTCATGCAATAATTTCCACCTATTATCAAGAAAACAAAATGTGGTAATTATTAACTAACACAATTATAATTGGAGTGATAGATTTATTTGAAAAATTTGTGTTTCCTAAGTGTTGTTGATGATAAGCTCTGCAGGACAATATAAATATAGTTTGAAATTTACTGCTCATTATAAGATATTTTGAAAATAATTACAGATAAGATGTATAGATTTTTTACAGACATTGTATTAATGATAAATGATATTTTGGAAATTATTTTTTTCTCTTTTTTTTTGGTAAATTTTTGAAGAATTTTGTGGTAGGTTTGTTGGTTATTCTGTATAAACTAATTTTCTGAATGCTATATAAATATTATTATGCCCCCGTCTCAGCCGACGGAGTATTAAGTGTTACCCTTGTTCTTCTGTACGTCCGTACGTGATTTTGAGCCCAGTTTTCAAGTTGGTCCAAATCGGGGTCAAAAATTAAACTGTGTTTGATTTCATCAAAAATTGAAGATATGGGGTTCTTTGAAATGCTAAATCTAAACGTGTATTTGAATTTTTGGGCCCAGTTTTCAAGTTGGTTCAAATTGGGATCTAACAATGTATTTAGATTTAGGTTGAGCAGAAACTACTCAATCTTTTATAGCAAACATGTAAAAGTTCACCCGGTGTTTTTTCAATTTTTTAGATTGCAATGTTTTTTTATGATGATTGTCTGTTCCTCTTTGTTCTTTAGACCATGCTGATAAAATAGATGGTCTTCCACTATACTATACCTAGCTTCCCGATTGACATTAAATTACTCACAATGTTATCGATTGACTGTACTCTGAAAAACTATTTAGCTTTTAAGATCGCTAGGTCATTGGTAAAAAAAAAACTTGTTGCTACAGTACTAGCTTATAAATATTTTTGTGGAAATTGGATGGATGGATTAAAATGTTGGAATTAAGCTGTTATATGGATCTTTAATAGATAGCTACCACAATATTATTTTCTTTTTTTACAGATTTGTTTAAAGCTATTGGAGTGAAACCAAAGTTAGACTGAAGAAGTAACATGGTGAAAAACAGGCAAATTCGTTTGAAATGAGGAAAAAAGGTTAAATATGCGAAAAATACACTGGCTACGTACCAACCAATCAAAATCCGACATTCTTATATAAGGTGTAATAATTGACGAAAGTTTGCATACAAGCTATTTTTAACCTTCATGTGCTACTTTTAGAGATAAAAAGGGTGGAAATATTTTAGACATTTACTGGAACTTTCGGTTTTTTGGACATTTCTATCCTTTGGAAAGACATACATAACTTTTTTGTTTGAAAAGATAAACGTAAGCTGATTTTTATAAAAACATTTGGAATATCTTCTTTTCATACTTGTGTTTTGAATTTGTGTAACAATTCTTTGGAAATAATTCGTTTTTATATCTTTTTCAAGATTTTAGTAAAAACTTTGCATTTTTTGCTGTATTTATCTAATTTAAAAAAAAATCATCGGTGATATGTTCATAAAAATTTGCACAAATAATCTTCATACATAATTAAGCCAAATGTCATTTTTTAAAAAGAGGGGTCCATGATCTTTATTTCAAGTTAAATCAGTCTGAATGATAAAAATCTGTCGAAAAATGCATCATTTCACGATATGTCACAGTTTGACGTCGCGGAAAATAACATTTTACATTAGCGACGTCATTACCTCCCCTGTAACTGTATCGTATGACCTTTAAACTGGAATCCGCTTGTATTTAACACTATGAACAGACTGTAGTAGTCAATCAAGAACAAGCTTAATGCCCTAGCCCGATTATAAATGCTAAACTACAAGTACTACGTAAACAATGACATAACGTCATAAAACCTCACCAACAACGTTACTCCCTTGTTGCATATTCTTATAAGTCTGGCTCAAGCTTTGCTGTCCACCAAAAAATCGCGATGATTTTTTTATTTGTGCAAACATTTGTTCCAAACAGCGATTTTCTTAAAGATAATAAAATCACAACACGATTCACGTACCTCGGGCCATTCCGAAACTGTCCAGATGCGTGTACGTAGCGTTTTAAATTTCTCTATAGGAAATAGACTATTTTCATATTACCGACTTTTGACGCCGGATTATCTAATTTGTCGACTGGTTACCTTGGACATCATGGTACTCGGTCAGGCAACCAAAATTAGTAAAATCAAACATATAATCGGTGTAATTTGAGGGGAAAGTTTACTGTTTTCCGATGATTTTGTAGTGAACAAAAAATGTTAAGCAGGTAATTTCCCCCCAAAATTGTACCGATTGAAAGCTTGGTTTTACTTCTTTAGCTTGCTCTAACCTGACTTGGTACCATGATGTCCAAGGTAACCAGTCGACAAATTATATAATCCGGAGTCAAAAGTCGTTAATATGAAAATAGTCTATTAACATTGCAATGGTCGCCTATGTTTTTCCGGATGTTTTGTTTCGGAGAATGTATTTACGTCATCAATGTTCACGCGACGTTACGTATATCTGTTGTAGTTTAGCATTTATAATCGGGCTAGGGCATTAAGCTTGTTCTTGATTGACTACTACAGTCTGTTCATAGTGTTAACAATGTGATAGTAATCAAAGGGAAATAACTCGTATGAAAGACGCTGACTGACTGGAAACCAGCTGATTGTCTAACTGCAGAGAAAAGAAAAACTAAATCAGAGAAGAAAAATTAGTGTAAAGCATGTAAAATCATTTGATTAACAAAACGGAATCAACGGTTTTGAGATAAAAACAAAATTGCAGTGATTTTAGGCAGATCTGTGAAAATCGAGCAATTAAAACAGAAGGACTCATTTGCAGCATGTACTTTAATGATAAATTGTAATCACGTTAAAAAAACTAAGAAATAATTTTATAAATTTGTTAACTCTGATAATCAAATTTGATAGCAAAATTTTACTTCATCTGTGATAATGACTTGTATGTTACAATCTTTTTTTGCAACTGTGATAATTAATACTATATATATTATAACATATTTTCCAGCTTTGATCATTATAATAATTTTTATGAATGTTTTGCAATCATGTTAAATCACATTGTTTCATTGTCACCTATAAAAATGATCATGATAATACGAGTAATAACTGTTTTTTTGCATATTTAGTCACAATATTTTTTTAATAACTGATTAAGGTGGCTGGGGCGTCTTAATTAAAATTGATAGAATTTTTTGATAATTTGTCAAAATGAAGTTTTTATCATGCTTTTGTAACAGGGTCGTATCTTGGGTGAAGTAATAACTAACTCTGTTTAGGGTTCGGATGATTTAATAACCAGTATAGAAAATAAACTCTGAAATAACAATGTCACAATTATAAATAACAGTTCTATTTTATAAAACATAAGTATCTTAAATTACACATTATCAGATATTGTAATAGTAAAATACCATATTAGTATAATAGTCCCAGGTACTATACTACGAAATTAATAATAAATACATTCAGTAAGTTTGTTGTGCCCACAGTGAATGAAAATAAAAATGTACAGGTAATATTAATTCGGGACAAACAATATCATGCGACTGTAATTTCAAGTTCCCGTTCAAATCTACCTGGTCAATACAAAATATAAATTGACCGCGAAATCACAATGACCAATCAGATACGTAATTTTAAATAAGAACCTTTTGAATATTCATGAACTAAATATAAAAAGTAAAGTGTAGATTTGGATTTAAATTATAATATTCCTTTATCAAAATTCAAGAGTAAAACGTTTATAATAAATACAATCAATTTAAAGTACGTTATAAAGATATTTTTACTATTATTTAATAGGCGTAAAAATGACACTACTATACTTTTTTTCAAAAATATAATAAAAAAGTATGGGCCACCGGACTTTTTTTCACGCTACAGGTAGTGCAAAATTGTCAGATTTTGTATAGATTATGCATGGAAAATCAAATTTTGTGTGATAAAAAGAAAACTACTTGATAGAACTTTAAGATAAAATGTGAGAAGATAGCTCTTATAACATGCTTTCATATAAGAAAAAGAAAAAATGGGGTCACCGAACTTGTTTTCTTGCTACAAATTTAAAATAGGTAGATTCACAACACTTTCTATTATGAAAATTACTTTTTTTATCTGAGTTATCTCCCCTTATTTGGCAAAGTTGAAAAAATAAGGTGTTTTTGAGAAATTACAGCCGTGATTATGATAAAACACACAATTTTCTATATTTACATCAACAGTCTTTTACATAAATTATATAATACTCTCAAAATTTGCACATTTCATCAAATATCTAGACCAACGTTATCTGCTACTTCAAAATCCAAGATAGGGGAAGACACCCGAGCCACCTTAATGAAAGGAATGTTTAGGGGCCAGCTGAAGGACGCCTCCGGAACGGGAGTTTCTCGCTGCATTGAAGACCCATTGGTGGCCTTCGGCTGTTGTCTGCTCTACGGTCGGGTTGTTGTCTCTTTGACACATTCCCCATTTCCATTCTCAATTTTTCTCATAATTATGAAGCCTAATATTCAACCATGTATCATATGTACATGTACATGGAGGCTGCAATTTTGGAGATACTGTTATCTTTTTGAAATATAAAGGAATCATTACGTAAATTGTATTGTAAACAATGATGGTGACTTACAACATGAAATGGATGTTTCTGAAAAACAAATTAAACCCCCTCCCCCCCCCCCCCCCCCCAAAAAAAAAAAAATAAAAAAACCCATTTCATTTGGTCTCTGGTGGAGAGTTGACTCATTAGCAATCATACCCCTCTTCTTTTTATATGTAATCACAACTTCTTTTATTTCGGACTCAATATACATGTACATTTACCATATTTACATTTACCTTAACAAACTTAATTTCTTTACTTGGAATTATCTTAAGCAATCCCATTCTGAATTAAATAGAAATAAGAAGATGTGGTGTGAGTGCCAATGAGACAACTGAACTCTCCATCCAAGTCACAATGTATAAAAAGTAAACAATTATAGGTCAAAGTACGGTTGTAATGAAATGTTAAAGGATAAGGTTTAACATACAAACAATGTATAAATACATTTTTGCATGCAGTAAACATTTCACTTGTTTTTCTGTAGATGAAACCGAATATCTCTTCATTACATAAACATGTTGTGTAAAACACAGTTCATCTTCCGTTATGAACCAGAACAGTACTACGTAAAAGTAAAGATGTGAATATCACTGATTACTACTTTGAAAAAGGAAATGTGGACTTAATTATCATTACAGCCTCACAAGAGTATTTCCAAATTACAAAACTGTAGTAAGCTTTCAAGATCAATCATGACAATTATATTTTTATAATTTAGTCAGGACAGGATGCGTTTTAAATGCTTTTTAGAATGAAGTAAAAAGTTTCATTTGTGTGAGTGAACTACAACTTTTCACACATCTATTAATTTGCATAAAACTTAATAATTATACTAGTTTGTAGAGGATTCAGATATACTGAATTACACTTTTGTGACGTGTGCATTTTAAATTAAGGCATCAATAGATTAAAGACTACACACATTGTATTTACATGTATGTATGTGTAGTGAAGGAAAAAGAAATAATGATCACAGGAAAACAGTTTTCTATGTTTGAGCATACAGGGATTTCATCTATTAAAAATATTAAAGCTTAATATTTTTCCTGTAATGAAGATTTGCAGCATTTGTAAAGAACAAAAGTTACTAAAATGATTTTAGTGGACACGTTTTTAAGACATGAGGTGAACTACACACTCATAATTCAGTTGACATCACAATTAAGCGCATTAAAAGAAGTTGGGGGTTTGGATTAAATTGGGTATGTCTGCAGGACCTTTTATTCCCCCCCCCCGCAACTGAAGATTGGGAGATAGTTGAACTTTTGTCATTTTTGGAGTGCATAAAAGGTGCATAGCGTTGCCAGACAATCCTCCTACAGTGAACCATATACCTTTGTGCTCCCATGCTCAACTTTGTGTATTTTAAATTAACACTTTGCATCTGGGTTGGGGGTGGGGGGAGGGGCATCATTCTTGTCTTTCAGGCACAATAATATCTCAAAAAAAGTCCTACATTGACTTTGTTATAATACAGTTACTTCAGAATGGATTGCGGGGCATCACTTTGTATAGTTTTTAAAGTGGAATGAACTGGACAAGAATTAACTAATATTTTAGAGTGTTTGGTTTCAACGAATAGGGGTAAAGTAAGTGCAGTGTTGTAAAGGTAAATGCTTGCCTAGAAAGCTATCGAAAGCAAAATATATTTATGGCCCCGTAACTGAAAATTTGGGGGCATACTGTTTTACCCCAGTCAGTCCGTCCCATTATGGGTATATAGGTATTCCAGATAACTCCTCCTACAGTTTGAATGCTAGGAAGTTTTCACTTTGCTGACTGTTTGTACATATATTGAAGGTGTGCATGTGGACAGGGTTTTGATTTTAATTAATATTTGCTCTTTTGGGAGATAGTTGAACTTTGACATTTTTGGAGTATATACTTGCATAAGAGGTGCATAGCGTTTCCGGATAATTCCTCCTACACTGAACCATAGACCTATGTGCTCCCATGCTCAACTTGTGTATTTTTAAATAACACTTTGCATCTGCGGGGGGCATCATTTGTGTCTCCCAGACACAATATTATCTCAAAGAAAGTCCTACATTGACTTTGTTATAATACAGTTACTTCAGATGGAGTATGGGGGCTTCAATGTGTCTTGTCATTGATAGTTTCTAAAATATTCGACCTATGGAAAGTTAGACATGGACTACTCATCTTCTTGGATCCATGTCAACTCGTACACAATTTTTACTTCTTCCAACTTGTACCCAATTTGAGTTGTATTCATACGCAATATAAGAGAAGTTATTTTCTGTCACATATTTTTTTTTAAGTAAAACTTGACTAAAAGATATGTATAAAAATAAGGAGATTGGGTATATTAGCCAATAAGACAACTATCCACAAAAGTTCAAAAGAAGTGGATGTAAAAAATTTTAGGATTTTCTCGCTGTGTTGAAGACCCATTGGTGGCCTTGGGCTATATTCTGCTAAATGGTCCGGTTGTTGTCTCTTTGACACATTCCCCGTTTTCATTTCTCAATTTTAACAATACAGCCTTCAACAATGAGGAAAACCTATACTGCAATAGTCGGCTATAATGTTGATTTGAAATTATAATCATAAATTATACTAGTAGTGATCATTATATGATAGACCTGAGGTCAAACACTTGTCCTCCCACCCCCCCCCCCCCCCCCCCCCCCCCCCCAACCCCGGTCTCTCCTTTTCCACCAAAAGTATTAAAACAAAACCCGGTCGATGCCTAACTCGCAAGGACGTTAGTGATTCTTCGGATACAATACCTTGTGTACATATAAATTTTGATACTTTTATCAGTCGTGTTTATATTATATAAATCTAGAAAAAAAATGAAATTCGTTTACCCCGTGCACTCTCATTCTCATGGACAGAACATGTGGTTCCGTGAAATATTGGTATGCATAATTCAATATGTTCTCATTCAATAACATATTTGCAAATATCAGTTTAGACTAACTTAAATGTTTGTAATTAACAAGGGAGAATGCACTTTATCACAACAATTCTTACAAATGCTCGTTCTGTGAACATGTATGTTATATTTTCAAATGCTCGTTCTGTGAACATGTCTGCTGTCCTTGATTTGTGATGGGCGTGTCTGCTACAGAAACCAACCGCGCGAAGAAGACGGAAGTTAACGGTTTCGCTGATTGGTGTACGGAATATCACGGAAATGGCGGAAACTGTCGAATTAAAAAAAAAACAATAACGACTTCCTGTTGTTACTAGGAGACGGAAAATGGCCGGCATAACAATGTTAAACCTCCGTAAGGATCGGAAAGTGGGCAGTACATGATAATCAATGGAGCGGTTAGTAAATAAATTATAGTTAATTGAATGGAGGGACAGTTATCAAATGTTATTTCTAGGTCAAGTTATTTAAATCATAGTCATAGTGTGATTAACGTTACGTTACCAACGACAACGTTTATATTTTATGTTGTACTATGGATGTTTACCATGCATATCTTCCGCGAGGTGTGAAACCGTTAAGAATAACAGCCGGGCAGCAAATCTCATAATGACATCGATTTTATTTTTTCTGGTTACGTGATTTTCAGTTCAAAAAATGACATTTTTAGCTACTGCAATGACGCCACGGAATCGATGGCGTAAAGACATTTTATGTTTTTACCATGCTCAACCAAATATATCAGCTGCTACGGCAGGTTTTAAACTTTCACTACGTTATTCTTTAAAGAATGAAAATGTCTAATTTCCTTGATAATTTGATTGGCAAAGATGAAAAAACGTGCCGCTTGTCAGTAGATAATGTAAATTGAAATGGCACACGGAATGGTAACGTATTTTCCTTAAGAGGAATGATACCTCCTGATATTATTAACATGAAACGCCTATTGTTACCAAAAGTCGCCAGGTAAACCGGCCGTGTGTCAATTCAACGGGTCCAAAATTTGCGACCGACCAAATGAAGATAACTCGAATGATAACTCTTTCAAGGGAAGGCTGATCAGAAAAGAATGTAAATAAGCATTTCGCTCAATTTAAGTAAAGGAAACAGTGTTTCTGAGGCATAATATCCAATAATGTATCCTTATGCGATAGTAAAATGTGAAAATATGAAAAATATCTTGGAAATTATAATTAACCATTGGCGTGAGGGCACCTGTCAAGTTTCAGGACCTAAACATTGAGAGAAAGTATTAAGAATGTATATCTGTTTTGTAAGATCACTATTTAAACGAAATATTCCCATTTTTTGCCGTAATTTTATAATCTTCTAGAAATCATGAATATTGCTAAGGAAATTGCCAATTATTACATTAAAATTTTTTTTCAGTTTAAAAAAAATACATTGTTTTTAGAACTATAATACTACACACAATTAGCTTCAAAAGAAATTAAAAAAGTATGTGGTAAAAAATATTTACATAAAGTGAGGGGTTTTGGACCAGTAAATTATTAGAAAAAATACTGATCCCAAGCTTAGATGAAAAATTTCCAGCAATAAAGGGGAAAAAAATGTTTCAGCATTTTCCTTTATTGCATGTTTACCTCTATTTTGTCATACTTTGATAGAAACAATTGTTTCAAGGCATACATCTCCTTAGAAGAATCAAGTATTATCCTTGAATACACATAAATACTTCATAGTGATTCAGAATATTCAATGATTCAGAAACCGATTTTTTTCTTTGTAGATCTACATAAAAAAAATATTTTATAAAGATTATGGGTATGAAATGTTTTATATATTCTATTCTAGAGTAATATTTTTAGAGAATTTCTGTTACGACCCATTGTCAGTTATATCTGTGAGCTAAAGTTTTTTTCCATTCTGAAAGAGTGTTTTATATGTTAATATATGCAATAGTTAATAAGATTATGTATCTGAGGTCTAATGATGAACACTAAAATGTAACAACTCCTAGCCACTGGCATATGATGCCGATGACAATGTTTATTAAAAATGGAAATATCAAGGTACTCTATAAAACGGCTTCCCATTCATCAAACCTGTAATTTCTATGTGTATGTAGGTAGCAATATTACAAGGTAATAAAAATTGAGAAACATTAATAAATAAAAAAAATGTAATCAGGGCTTTATTAAGAGACTGAGTGAAAAAGTAAAATATTTTCCTTATGTTATTTCCTCTCCTATCACTGTAAAAGGAAGTTTGATAATGCTAGGTTGAACAAATCATTGTCAGAATTGCATGTTTTCTGTACAGTGGTTTTTCATTCTAACTCTATTTTGACCTTTGGCCTGAAAGTGATAGCAAACCTTTCATTTGTTTTATTGTGTGTTGTCTCATTTAAGAAAAGGGGGATTATAAAAAATCATCTGTAAAATGTAGTTGTTTCTGTTTTTAATAATTCAGAACTTGTCAGGACTTAGGAGATCTAGAGCTTGAAAAATTGATATCCATCCACCATTTACAGTCCCTTTGAGTTGTCATGTCTGTATTTAACAAGATATATCAAATTTTCTATTTTTCAACTCTTATTATTAAATGAAACTCAACTTAAAACCCAATCCCCAATCATGTATATCAAATAACTAAATATCGCAAAACATGCACCGAACATGATAAAGTAAAATGCCAATGTACTGTAAAAAAAAAATGAAATTAAGAATATGTAATTTTGTATCTTTAAGTGGATGTAATACAGTAATCAAATTAACACAAAATTCCAACAGAAATCAAGGCCATGGGGTGTGAAAAATAATTATATAATGGGTATAAAAAGCTTGTTGTTAAGTCTAAATTGTTCCATCAGAGGCATATAAAACCATCTCTGGTAACATATATATATATACATAAATATGTGGAATAATGAAGAATTATCAATTAAAAAAAATTACCATGTTGACCTAATATATAAATCCTCATCAAATACATGTCCATGCAGCTAAACAATTGCAAACAAAGAATGGACTAAATCATCATAAATGGGGATTTAATTTGGTAAACTGGATGTAGATTGAACAACTAATGAATGATTCTTCTTCTTCAGATTGATTGCTTGAAGATGAATAGGGAATGAACACAAACAATTATATTATGATGTGATATCATCTTCCTTCTTTGGCAATTACATCTGTAAGCTACAAAACAAAGATATGAACCTGTTCAAATTGTTTTTCCTCTGTCTTTTATTTATGATATATCAGATCTTAGGATGTTTACACTGGAGTCATGTCATCCAGGACAAATCCTGACATGCCAACAGATCACAATAATTTACAACTGGACTTCCCAAAAATAATGCACTGATTAAGGGATATTATTGGGAGGTTTATATACATATTCTTATATGGATGTTGTGCTTAATTCAGAATATCTGTGTGATTTTTGAAGAAAGTAGACAACTAATGTTCTCATTTTGTAATTTTGGGTACAGAAAAACATCACTGAGGCATGAAAAGGGAAAATAAATCACCAAAAAAATTTTATCATTTCAATGACATGTTGACGGTCTTTTCCTCTGTGACAAGTTTGTTTGTCATATTTCTGAGCTGTTTTTGCTAAGAGCAGAGAAGTTTTTTGAAAAAAAAATAATAGGGAGTCCTTGTTCGGCCTTACCAAATTGTGATGTGTATTGACATTGTGCTCGCGTGTAAACAACGAATGGTAACGTTATGTGACCATCCCAGTTCTGTTCTCCGTGTTCCAATTTATCAAAATAAACCAGTCACATTTATTTTTTATAGGTAAACCAGGCTTGTGTCAATTCGTCCCGAGCTGAAAATTTTACATTAAATTTACTTTGACTTCTTATGTTTTTCAAATAATTTATAAACTTATGATATTATGTATATCGCTCATGATACGTTTGGTTTCTTAAAATTTCACAAATTCACGATTTCCTACTTGGGCATCTTTCGCGAGGGATTCTTTTTCTGCGCAGCGACATCTGTTGACGGCTTTCTCAGAAATTATCTCCACTTGATTTTCGGATTATAAATCCGGGGTTTTAATGGCGTTCAGGGATTTGCTGTCCGGCAGTAATGTGAATGATTTTTTAATACTTAACAACGATATATATATGCATTTTTTTCTTTTTTCTTTTCTTTATATATATATTTCTATATGTTGAGGGGGAAAAAACAATAGAAAGTGAGTTAAAATGTCCTTTAGTGTGTAGCGCTTTCATCCATCTGTAGTGAATTGTCAAGACTGAGACGTTGTTATTGGTAATCAAAATAAAGTGTAATGCATTCCTTATGAAGGCGTTAGAATAATAAGATATGTCCGTCATTTTGAAAAACAATTATCCGTTTTCAGTATTTCGGTTTATATTTATGTCTCTGTTAATTCTCTTTGTTCTGTTGTTCCTTCAGCACACTGATAGAATGGAAATAGTTGATATTCAATTGTGTTCCTGCTAGCACAAAGATCTAAGAATTCACTAAGTGCTATTTGTCTATCTATTGGTTGTCGAATTTGTTGTCAGTGCACTGTCATTCGTTTTCAAAGTGACATTCTTGTATATTTATATATATATAGAGAGAGAGAGAGAGAGAGAGAGAGAGAGAGAGAGAGAAGAGAGAGAGAGAGAGAGAGAGAGAGAGAGAGAGAGAGTTAAATTTTCATATTTAAAAAAAAACGCGATCGTTTTATACAGACCGACTTTATCGTACTTTTTCAATGATCTTCAAAAAGACGTGTTCTTCATATGTGACGTCATCGGGCATGATTGGCTTTTTTAGTGACGTCACAACAGTGAAGATGCAAGATTGAGGAAGATTCCAAGGAAAATTCAAAAAGTGAAAGTCCATAAAAACTGACAAAATCAAACGCTATCAATCAATGGAACAAGTGAAAGACAACTGTCATATTTCTGACTTGGTACAGACATTTTCCGAAGAAAATGGTTTTTTAAACCTCGTTTTATAGCTAGCTAAATTTCCTACTTGTATGACAGTTGTTTATAGTTCCGTTATATAGACAAAATTGGTTGAGCAACCCAAATAGACATAATAGGTTAATGTGACAATTATTGGGATCTAGCAGCCAAAACTGTGTAAACATACATCTCTGACATACAACACAACTGACTCAAATATTCAAACAAACTTACAAATTAATCTAACAAAGACTACAACAAAAATAGAATAGTAGATAGTAAATTTTAAAAATGACTGTCAATAAAAAATGTTTTTTGTCGTTGATAGTACATACCGTATGTATAGTATATACACTTTCTCGATGAAATTAAAATTAAGTAAATATAAATACCAAGGGTAAACAAAATAGAAACAATACTGTAAGAACGCTTTGTGCGATTCTGGACCCACCTGATTCAGGAATGCCCAAAGTCACAAAGTTATAAACCCGATGCCGGATGTAGAACTACGAAAAAACTTAGAGTGAAAACGATTCTCGGATTACATACGTCAAGTGATGCAAAAAATCAAGCTAGATCCTTTGTAAAACCGACCGCCTCGTAGAAGAAATTTTATTTTTACCGGACAAAATAATCCTAACAACTGCCCTGTTTATACCTATCGTACGAGATTTTTAACTATGAGACAGTGAGGAATATAAGGGCAAAATATATCATCCCTTGCAAACACTAAAAACTGAATCCCTTCAATGTTTTGTCCTTTTTCAAATCGACGCTATTGATAAAAGATTCACAAGAATAGTAACAATACTATTATGTCAATTATACGTATACTAGATCAGAAAAAAATGATCTATAACACAGATTTACACTTTTTAAATTAAGTTACTAGGTCAATTCAAACGTACTTTATTCCGATGTAAACATTAATGCAATTACATTGAGGAGATTGCACATACATGTAAAATGTAAAAAGTCGAGAGGACCTATAATGAGAATTATTGAAATACAGTAAAAATCACTTTTTGTTTCTTTTTTTTTTAAACCAGAACAGACATAACTTTAAAATCGTTATATTGACGAAAAGAAAATATTTTTATATTTAAAGTTCATGCAACAATAAGCAGACCGGCGTACTCGAAAACTTCGTTGTGAAAAAAGGTAACTATTGAGAAATTGCAACATGCTAAGGACAATGTAGAACACTCCGAAATTTTTTGACTGAAAAGCGCTTTTGATTGCATATTCATTATTTTTTGGCAAAATATTTAATCAATTTACAGCATAGATTAACTTTTTTTAAAATATTTCAATGAAAAAGCTTCTTATGCATTTATCTCGATAAATAATGAAAATAAGACATTATATTTCAAGTGACATATTTTAACAGACAATTTCTTTAAAATGTACTATTGTTGTTTAGAATTACATTTTGATCAGTATGGTTACCGACGTAAACAAACTATTGAATTTGTCGGCTTTTTTATAAGAAAAGTTGTTTTTCTATTGTTCTCACGACATCGTTTTTTAAGAGGGTATTAGATATCTTGACCCTTCAGGATGTATAATAAAAATCTCCTTATTGCTCTTGTTTATCATCCCCATACACATATAGTCCTCCTGCTGGTCATGTTATAACTGGAGACATTGGCATCATTAATAGTAAACAACTTAGAAAATTGCTATCCAAAAGCCTGAAATACCGAAAACTTCAACCGGATAAAGAAATTCAAGTTACTGATGGATGCAGTTGAGGACTATGCCAGAAAGTGGGTAAAAAGTGATCAAGTTGAACCAAAACTGAAAATTTTATCCGAATGGATCAGAGATTCTCGGTCGTGCATTTAAGAGCATATTCAATTCTACAACGTACAATGAGCACACAGGTTTCTAACCCTTTCAGGTCGCCCGAAGTTGTGGATGATTTATCCTCTTTTCACACAAAATGTGTTGTTTGTCCAGCGGACAATGCCTTAAACGATACTATTTTTCATGCCAAACTCATTCTTTGGAATGTCTAACTAAAGAACTTGGAATTCACAGCCAAATATATCCCTAAATAATTCACGAAAAAGGAGATTTAGAACATTACAAATCAGCCCTTCTCTCCTTTGGTATTAACACCTAAAAGGAGAAAGACAATCTCTCGTCTTTTTACTGGATACTTTAACTTGAAAAAAAAACTGCTTTATAGCCTGGTCGTCAAGATGTTTGACTAAACATTTATCTAAAGTTCTGACCACCAATTTTTTCTACAGTAAAAGATGGCCTCCAGATATATTTTGACGACCTATATTCCACCAGCGGTGTCAATCAGTTGTGGGTTCTTAGAAACTCTAAAGATCCGCTACAAACTCTTAATTAACAATCTTTATAATTTTGCAGTAATTCAAAATTTTTTATTTTTACGTTTTACTACGTTTTTTAATATTTCTACGCTTTTTTCATATGTTCATTTTCTGTAAATTTACTGTATACAAAATGTAGAAATATTCGAAAGACTAAGGTTTTTCTACCCCAGGTATAGATTGCCGTAACCGTATCTTGTTCAACTTTTGCGGTATTTAAATTAAGCTCTTCAACTTTGTATTTGATTTGGCCTACCAGCTGTTTTGGTTCCGGTGCCACTGGTTGGTCTTGTGTGTACGACAACGTGCGACTAACGTACAAAATGATAAGACTGGTCTTTAAGTTGGATTGATATTTCAAGTATAAAGTAAAATAACAAATATACCCAACTCCTAGGAAAATTCAAAATGGAAAGTCCCCTATCAAATGGCAAAATCAAAAGCTCAAATACATTCAAACGAACGGAAAACAGCTGTCATATTCTTGAATTGGAACAGGCATTTTCCTATGTAGAAAATGTTTGATTAAACTTGGTTTTATAGCTAGCTTAACCTCTCACTTGTATGACAGTCGCATATAATTTCATTTTATTGTAACAAACCGCCGCCACAGACCGAGTAATTGTGGAAGGGTCTGTTGACAATCTTTGCACCCATTGTAACTTCGTCAGGCATATGCTGTGGTTTGGTTTTTCTACCTCCGAAGACGAATGGACGCCAGGCAATGTACTCATTATAATCTTGTTGAGTTGTAAAATTCTAGTTGTAATGTAAATAATATTTATTTACATATATGTGATCAGCTATGAGATTTTCAGGCTAATGGAGGTATCAGGGTCAAAATGATTTTTTTTTTGCATTTTTATGAAGTATGCATATATTCAAAACACCATGACAAGTTATTTTGCTAGATTCTTCAAAATAACAGAATTATGGTCATTTTTGTTAGTTTCGATTACTAGTATATCAAAAACATTTTTTTCTTCATTTTTTTCACATGTATGTTCATTTATTATAGTTTATCATTTTTTTGAGGGGGGAGGGGGGACAAGTCTTTTTTTTTAATTAATCAAAATGTAATTGTAGCTTTATAACTAAATAACTGAATTTTTTTAATTCGGTTGCCATAGCAACAATGTACCAAAATAAGCAATCACTTTCGTAAGGAAAACTACATCAATGCTAAGAATGTGAATAACAACATATATAATAAAGCATCAATGAGCTGTGTACTATTTAATATGCTTTCTTATGTCATCTATTATCTTATTGTTGAATAGATTTTGTACATGTATTCTGACAAAATGATTAAATCAAAGATCTGTTAATGCAGAGTAAGATGAAAAATCAAACAGCATGATCAATAATATTAGGGCATGTAGGCAAAAGGGATGTAAGAAATTTTTCAACAACAAATAAATCTTGTTTATGTAGTTCTAAGACATTCATAGATAAAAAAAACTGGGAATTAACATGGGATGAGATACTATTTGGGTCCTAATGGGCAGGTATATCTTGCTTGATTTACATGTACCGGTATATGTCCATACATATGTTCATATTTTCCCTTACAATGTGAAACAATGAGATTTACTCCAAAAACTTGGTGTTCATGCTGCAATCTAATTCGGGAAAGTTAAAATTTTTCGGTACTTTATTTTTCTAAATAATATCTTGCAGTGGTGATATATTTCAAACTATTTTGTATAATCGAAAACATATTAATGATTCAGGAGAAAGTGATTTACGCAATGAAATCTAAAAGATAAATTGTGTAACTTTAGAACGCGATTCTAAACGGGATTTTAACCTAAATTATTAATTTTACGTAAAAACTCTAATTATTTTGTATATCTTCATATAAAATTCAAATTTTCTCAAGTCATGAAGAAATGAAACTTTTACCGCAACATTCAATAACAGGTGCCCCGATTACGTTACGTGACTTTACATCGACGTTTTCTCATTATGACGTTTACCGCCATAAACCTGGAAATGTCATGGAGGGTCACATATATATACAAATGCAGACGTCTTAGTAATCATTACATTCTACCCATGGAAATATTGTTCAACGTTCGGGACACTTTAGGTCACTCAGTGTGGTGGGGGATATCTACCACTACATTTACTTTTCTTAAAAATACTTCATCGTATCCTAAATTTAATTATATTAACCTGCTTGGCTATTCTGTTCTTGAAATGGTCTGGATATAATAAGCTTCGGTAAAATACGGCATATTTGCAATAAGTCTGTACCGCTTACTAATTAGCAGTTAGACTTGAGATAATCCGCCATTTCACCGAGAAGAACCCTACTTATACTATTAGGCGATTCCTGAATTCCAATAAAAAATACGGGATCTAGCCTGGGATCCCTGAGGGCCAATGAGAACTCTGTCAGGATTGACAGGAAAATGTCGGACAAAAAAGAACCTGACAGGAAAAACGGCACATCAAGAAATTAAATATAAAATGGACATTGAAATGCCTGTTCATTAATTATCAAGTAGAATGGACATAGTCTTAACTTTTCCTTTATTAAACTTTATAGATAGAAGCTCAAAACTTTATAACTAGACTTGTTTCCAAGTTCTAGCAGTGCGTAGGTCTAGCAGTGCGAGTGCTTATATTACAATCCAGCGGTAAACTGGTTACAAATATAGTTCCTATTGACTATTCTTTTCCAGGTATGAACATTGAAGCTTTAATAAAATTATTTAAACAATGACTTAATTTGTTACTCTTGAACTCTACTTTAGATAATTAAAGTATGTACTGCCCTAGCCTTATAAAGAAAAGCGAAGCAGCAGTTTAACCGTTTATTCCATCAAAACGTGTTATGATGACATGTGAATGAGGTGAATGTGATGATGGTTAAATCTGAAAGTACAAATGACAAACATAAATTTTACAAAAATTGCAAATAAATCCATATTTCAAGTTTATCTTGTATGTTCATTACCAAAAAGAGTATATGAATGAGGACTATAAAATTTAGATTAACAATAATATCCATATAAATGATTACCTTATAAGTATGTTGAATACTGTGTTTGCATTAAAAAAAAAAATGCTTAATACATGAGATCATAGTGTGTGTAAGTACAAGTTTAACTGTTCAGCACTGTCTAAAAAGTACAATAGAATCACGAAGCACTGTATTATGAAGAACAACCATAATATAGTATTGTAACCAGTATAACAATTCAGTAAAATGTACAGTATTAATAGTTCCACGGATAAAGTGTTAAACAATAAGTTGCACATGTGCAGTACTGTAGTTTATGAAACACCGACACTTGTAGGTTACATAAGTGCGGGACTGTAGTTACCAAATATATATGCTTGTCATCCACAATAATTCCAAAAATCAACAAAGGAGGGTTTATCGCGACCCTGGGACATTATGCAATGAGGCAATAATTATATAGTAAACGTACATACATAAGAAAGTCAAAATAAGTTCTGCGACACCAAAAATACATGGTTCGGTTATCGGATGACAAGTGTGTGTTTGTATCAAAAATACACAAAAGAATTATCAAGAAAACATTGCTAAAGCTTAGTCCCTTACAAACTAGCATTACATAATAAAATTAACTTACTCCATTGTGTTCCAAAGTTTCCAAATACAAAAAATACAGCACTGAGCTCCTTGTCAAAAAGTAAACACGTGTGAAGATAAGAGTAAGTATGAGTCCGATTACGGAAAATGACAAAATTTCCGGAATTACAAAAAATACAAAAATATGTAACATGACACTCCCCGTCTAATATCATTTTGATAAAAACATATATCAACCAAAAAAAAAAACAACTTCTCAAAAAAAGATACAATTTTCTGCTCGAATACTCATAGTCAGATACAATTATTCTTCCAACAATAGCACAAGTTCAGTTATCGGTCGTGTGTACAAAACATGTTTTCCATCTCTTGAGATCCTGACAACAGCCTTACGAACCAAATTATCTTCACTCTTGATGGCCTCTTCCACGACACCAAGTGGCCAGTCGTTACGAGCTACACCTTTGTCTTTCACAAGTACAATGTCACCAGGTTTAAGATTTGGCCTCTCGATACACCATTTCTGACGTGATTGTAATTCAAGCAAGTAGTCTTTTCGCCATTTATTCCAAAACATATCGGAAAGAAGTTGCACATGTTTCCAATCTGCAGTGTATATATCCTTAATAGAGAAACTTCACCTTGTTTCTGTGTAAGTAGAATGTTCGGACTGAGTATAATAGGTGAGTCATGATCTGACTATATAGTAGTAATTGGTCGTGAGTTTATAACAGCTGTGACGTCTGCCATGAGAGTTGACAGAACTTCATGAGTAAGGTTTTTAATGTTCTGTTGCGAAAGTATTCCATCAAGTATCCTACGTGTAGTTTCTATCATTCTATCCCACACTCCACCCATATGGGAGGAGTGTGGGGGTTAAACTTCCAAATAGATCCTGTATTGTCAAGCTGTTGTTTTACCTTTGTGTCTTCAACATTGATAGATTCTATGCCAATTTGATCAGTAGCTCCGACAAAATTGGTTCCCCGATCTGATCTGAAGATCTTGATTGGTCCTCGAAAAGCTGTAGACGACCAATGCATTGATGTAGCTAGAACTACTCATCTCTACAAGTTCAATGTGGACCGCACGAGTGGTCAAACATGTAAAATTGATCGCCCATCGCTTACTCAGAGCAGCTCCACCACACGGTTTACAAGTTATGTTCCACGGACCAAAGGTGTCCAACCCAACAGCAGAAAAGGTTGACCCAGGAGTGATACGGCCCTGAGGCAATTCAGCCATTTCCTGTGTTTCTACTGAAGCTTGCGACAGAGCACACAGCTCCTAATAAGTTTAGAAATGAGTCTCTTAGCTCCAATAATCCAAAAACCATTTGAATGTATTTCTCCTTCTGTGATTTTCCTGCCTTGATGAAATGCATTTTCATGGTAATGTCTAATTAACAATGTGGCTATGTGACTTTTCGGAACAATAATAGGATAGGTCGAAGCAAGTCCTAACTTGTTTCTTAAACAATTCAAACGTCCGCCTACTCTAAGTATCTCGTGCTCATCAAGATATGGAGACAATGAAATGATACGACTATCCTTTTTGATAGCATGCCCTTTTTTGAGATTCTCAATTTCACACTTAAAAAATGCTTCTTGACTCTGTTTCAATAGAAATATTCGTGTTTCTTGAATCATATCTAAAGATTTCCATTCCTTGCAAAAGTGCCATCCCTTACATGTTGAGTCCTTCCTTCTCCTTTCAATATGACGTAAGAATGTTAATGCATTCACAAGTTTGTTCCAAGATAAGTAGTGAGTAAATAGTTCATGTATGAGTTTTTCTACCGAAATTGTTGATTTGAGTGCTTGCACTGGCCGAATCTCCTTATCAATGTCAGGTTCAATCAATGGAAAGTCGTCTTTACTCTCATCTAACAATTTATTATCACGCAAAATGTACGTTGGACCTTGAATCCAAATGTTTATCGCACTTAAAATATCTACTGAAGAATCCCTCGTAGCAGCATCAGCTGGGTTGAGATTTGAAGGTACATAGTTCCATTGTTCAAAAGATGTGAACTGTTGAATCAAAGACACTCTATTGCTCACATAAGTATGAAATCTGCGTGTTTTGTTCCTAATGTATCCAAGAACCACTTTACTATCACTAAAATACTTTATATCTGACGGTTGAAGATCAAGTTGATCAGATACGAATTGTCCTATCTCTGTAGCAAGTACCATTCCACATAACTCTAGACGCGGAATACTATTTCCAGCTGGTGGGGCAAGTTTTGCCTTTCCCAGATGAAACCAAGATGATGTGCATCATTTAAATCTGTTGTCTTAAGGTATGCAGCTGCAGCTACAGCCTGCTCAGACGCATCTGAGTAAATTAGAACCTGATGATCTTTAAACGTACTAAGGGATATCTGTGCGAACATCCTAGGATTCTGATATTCATTTGACAAGTTGAGATTCTGAGTCCAAGTCTGCCAAGAGTCCTTGTGAACATCTGGTAATGTCTCATCCCAATCAATACCTTCTGGATACATTTGTCGCAATAACATCCTTCCACTAACTGTGAAGGGAGAAATAAAGCCAACAGGGTCGAATATGCTGCTAACAGCAGACAGCAGTCCTCTTCTTGTGAAAGGGTTGTCTACAACTGGTGCCGAAAATGCAAGCGAGTCCGTGTTAAGATTCCATGCTAGCCCTAAGCTATGTTAAAGAGACAAAGAGTCATCACCAATGTCCAAATCCTTCAGATCTTTCCCAAGATCCTCCTTTGAGAACTGAGACATAGCTGTTTTGTCATTGGAGGCAATTTTGTGAAGTCTTATGTTTCCATCATCTCGTAGTGTTTCTTGGGTGCGTTTTAACAACAGAACAGCAACATCTGCTGATGGTAACGAAGTGAGAGCATCGTTGACATAAAAGTTACGATTTACAAATTTCCATCTATCTTTATTTTAGAGTTTTCAACATCTTTTCTTAGTCCATAAGTTGCCACTGCTTGGTTTGACCTGTTTCCAAAAACATGCACGGTCATTCCATATTTTATTATTTGGTGATCCGGGTCATTGTTCATAAACCAGAAAAATCGGAGGTAGTCTTTATGTTCTGGTTTAACAAAGAATCTGTAAAACATCTGCTCTATGTCAGCAGTGATTGCACATTGATCTTTTCTGAACCTTTCTAAAACACCTTAAAGACTATTAGTCAGTTCGGTCCTGATAGCAATTCATTGTTCAAAGAAAGTCCCTTGTAAATAACTGAAGAGTCAAAAACTCCACGAATCTGATTTGGTTTTTTTGGGTGGTACACCCCGAAGATCGGCAAATACCATTTTTCTCTGTCATCCTCAACCGTAGGTGCTATCTCAGCAGCATCGTTGTTTATAACTTTCTCTATGAATGTCAAAAATTGTTTCAATTTATCTGGGTTCCTGTGTAAACTTGATTACAATTGACGAGCTCTCTGAAAAGCCTGTGCTCTGTTGTCTGGTAAGATTGATCTTGGAGTTTTAAATGGTAGAGCAGCTACCAATGCACTTTTATCATCCTTAGTAAATTCTGAGTCCATAATTGTCACAAATTTCCTATCCCCATATGAGGTCCCAACCACTTCATCCCATTGAGTTTTAACAAACAACGAATTTTCGAAAGAATGTTCTACTGATTGTTCACAAACACGTAACTTTGAATTGCATGGTTCGCCCGTCTACAAGTAAATTTGTTCTAAAGAACGTTCACACTACTATAATTCTTATGAAACTTGCCAAAGCAAACTTCTCCTACTATTAACCATCCTAAGCTTAGTTTCTGGGCAAACGGTGTGCCTTGTGGTCCTGTTATTTTTCCTGAACATGGTGTGCATCAATGAGATCACATCCAATGAGAAGTTGAATCTTACCAGATGGTAACAATGGAGATATTTTATCCGCAATTGAGTTCAGATGCAAATGTAGTTTTGCCACTTCTGGTGTTGGGATTCCTGAAGCATCATTTGGAATCGAGTTGCATTCAATAACTGTAGGTAAACTGTGACGTCAAGTACCATCCCATGATTCTACAACATAATCTGTAGCCCATCTTCCTTGCATGTTCACAATGCCGGCACAAGTTAAGAGTCGATTTCCAGTAGACGTACTGTCTACACCTAATAGGTCCATGAGTTCAGAACAAGCCAAAGTTTTGTTACTGTGCTCATCCAAAATAGCATATGTAGTGACAGCTTTCTAAAGTTTGTTGTTAGGGAAAACCTTTACACGAACAAATTTAGAATATGAACGACCAGTAAAATCACATAAAAAGATTTGCATTTGGTTACCACATCTTTATTTTCATCCGTTGTACTCTCCCAGCCATGATTTCTTTGGGGTTCAATACTGTTATTTGTTGTCCTTTTGTTGTACCATTCACTCTGTTCTATTATTTCGATGTGCATAGCGGTTGAGTGTTTCAAACTTCGGCAATTTTGACATATCACATTTTGTTTGCAGTCTTTCATCAAATGATTGTGTGTCTCACAACACTTGCAACATATTCCTTTACTTTTAAAAAAATCTTTTCGTTTTGACATATCCCATCTTGAAAATTCTCTGCAAGCATTCAAGGAATGAGTTGTACCATGTACTGGACACATATGATCTGCATTGTGCAAAGTTTTCTTTTCTGCATTCACCTGTGTTTTCCAAATACAAAATTTCAATTCTGGTATCTATGATGAGTGTATTTACAACCACTGGGTCGATGCCACTGCTGGTGGAGTTTTTTTCCCCGAGGGTATCACCAGCCCAGTAGTCAGCACTTCTGTGGTGACATGAATTATTATTGATATGGTCATAATTATAAATTAACTGTTTACAAAACTTTATATTTTTGAAAAACTAAGAGTCTTTTGCAGACGAAACGCGCGTCTGGCGCAAATACAAAATGTTAATCCTGGTATCTATGATGAGTTTATTCCTAGCAATGATTGCTTTCTGATTTGTAGGTTGCCTTGATCATGTTGACAAGAATGATGCTTTCTTAGTTTGCTGTCCATAAAGATTCGAAAACGAACGATCATTCCTGATCCTACTAATTTCCTTAAAAAAATCAAGAGCATATGAAAAAGGCGGAAATGGTACATTATGTTGCCGTTTGTAGTTCAACGCTCTATTGACCCATTTCTCTTGGAGGTTAAAGGGTAGTTTGTTAATAATAGGCATCACGCCTGAAAATGAATTAAAGTACGATAGCAACACTGTTGATTTCCCATAAGTGATTCGATCTCTATCATAATGTCAACAAGCTCATAGAGTTTTTTATTATCTTTGTTTCCTATTTGTGTGAATGAACTGAGTCTCTCTTTGATCGCTGCCTCGACCATCTCAGGTGCACCAAATCTTTCGTCAAAACGTTCCCATATTTTGGAAACTCCCCAACTTGGATCTGAACTTAATGAACATCTTATAGTCTTTGCATGCCTACCTGACTCATGACCTAACCAACGAATCAATAAATCTGCTTCTTCTGATGGCGTAACACTTAGTTCAGACATAATGGTTTTAAAATTAGTTTTCCATTACATATAATGTTCAGGTTTTTCATCAAACGTGGTAAGTCGTGTCATTAAGAGATCTTTTTTCAACAGGAAGGTGGTAAGTTGTGATGCTAAAACGTTAGGCGACTCCTGAAGTCATGGTTTATTATCGCGAATAACAGGAAGATTTTGTTGTGGCTTTGCAGTAGCAAGTATCAGTGTGCAACTCATTTCTAGGACGACCAAAATTTTCATTTACAAATCTTTCAGTTCGATTTTTATCAACAGGAAGTTTCAAGTCACAAACAACACTTTTGTGATCTGCATCTTCAACTTTCGCCTCAACTTCACCATCCACAGCTTCTTTTTAATTTGTAAAAGTTTGAGGTCTGCATGTACGTGTTCTTCGTCTGCTTTTTGTCTCATTGTGGCCATTCTTTTCTCAAGATCAGCTTCTTCTTCCGCTAATCTTACTTTAGCCTGAATGGCTTCTAACTTTGCTCTTGTCTTTGACCTTTGCGAAGAGATTGTCGATATGGATCTTGCATCAGCATTTTTAATTATCTTTGCTTGTGTCAAAGCACCTTTTTACAGTTTATCACATGATGCACGATCTCTTTCCATGAAGCTTTATTCTCTGCGAATTCCATGAGTACTTATGTCTCTTAAAAATATCATATACTCATTCTTTAGTCTTTTGTATTGTTCATAACTTTGCTGTAGTAGTCGTTTTATATCATCCAACTGTTCTAAATTACATTCTGACAGCTGTTCTCACACAGATTGTACATTGGCCCATTCTTGGTCAAGTTTGTCTTCGTAAGTTTTAAAACGTTTCTTGTAATGCTCCTGTGCTCTTTCCGTAAGTTCTCCAAAGCGCTCTGTATCCTCCTCAATCTTCTGTTGGTCCTTAAGTGCTGATACGGAATCAGCCATCTCTTTTAATGGAATCTAACTGTACTGCCCTTGCCTTATAAAGAAAAGCGATGCAGCAGTTTAACCGTTTATTCAATCAAAATGTGTTATGATGACATGTGAATGAGGTGAATGTGATGATGGTTAAATCTGAAAGTACAAATGACAAACATAAATTTTACAACAATTGCAAATAAATCCATATTTCAAGTTTATCTTGTATGTTCATTACCAAAAAGAGTATATGAATGAGGACTACAAAATTTAGGGTAACAATAATATCCATATAAATGATCACCTTATAAGTATGTTGAATAATGTGTTTGCATTACAAAAACCAATGCTTAATACATAAGATCATAGTGTGTGTAAGTACAAGTTTAACTGTTCAGCACTGTCTAAAAAGTACAATAGAATCACGAAGCACTGTATTATGAAGAACAACCATAATATAGTATTGTAACCAGTATTAGTGTGGGACTGTAGTTACCAAATATATATGCGTGTGTCGTCCACAATAATTTCAAAAATCAACAAAGGAGGGTTTATCGCGACCCTGGGACATTATGCAATGTGGCAATAATTATATAGTAAACGTTCATACGTCAGAAAGTCAAAATAAGTTCTGCGACACCCAAAATACATGGTTCGGTTATCGGACGACAAGTGTGTTTTTGTATCAAAAATACACATAATAATCATCAAGAAAACAATGCTAAAGCTTAGTCCCTTACAAACTAGCATAACATAATAAAATTAACCTACTCCATTGTGTTCCAAAGTTTCCAATTACAAAAAATACAGCACTGAGCTCCTTGCCAAAAAGTAAACATGTGTGAAGATAAGAGTAAGTATGAGTCCGATTACGGAAAATGACAAAATTAACGGAATTACAAACAAATACAAAAATATGTAACATGTCAAAATATGTAATTGCACGAGTTGTTGTGGAAGGGGCACTAGCCAAACAAAATAGAAAAAGTTTAAAGATGCAAATGTTACATTATGAGCAGTTCAAATTAATTTTCATCAAGGCAATTATATTTTCTGTTGCAGGTTTTCACAATGAAGGTTGATATCCATGTGTTGTTGTGTTCTTTCTTCGATTGAAATGGTAAATTCCAGGTTGTTAAAATAAACAAATGTCTGTTATTCCACTTATTACAATATTGACAACAATGTGTGAGCAAAACAAACAGACATTATAAGTAAAAATGTCAAACATTTGGGTACAACAGTCAACATTGTGTTATAATCTAAATCACTATAAAAACATACAACTATGTCAACAAAGAAAAACAAAATGGCATATGTGAAGTAATTGTGTACCCTTATCTGCCGACTTGCTTTTGTATTCACATGAAGCAGTGTTTATTCAGGACTTGAACAAAAAGCATCTTGCAAAGTTTTTTAATATATTTATGATGTCCTGTCACTCAATAATCCACATTTCAGTGACTGCTCGCATATATCTCAATGAGTTTAAGATTGATGATACTACCGAAAGTAGAAGGTCTACTGCATATCTGAATTATTACATTGCAGTCGTGCATGTTCACTCCATATTGACTTAATTAACAGGTGTGTGATCCTTACATAAAAACTGCCTCAACAGAGTTTTGATAAAGAACGAATCGACATTAACATACACCGTCACGAATAACTTACCGATATGATATGGCTTTGTCTCAACTCACTAGCAACTTCTTTTCGCGGTCTTAGATCTTTGGATACCGGAATAGTCGCCTGGTCAGTAACCTAACCGGATGTGTCCGATTGCGAAATTTTTACAGAGTGGAGATTTGCATTGCGGGTAATGTATGCATAACAGGAGACGCTTATCCTGTTCACGCACCCGGTCTCGCTCATTTTGAAATCCTTGCAATTCTCTCAAATTTTGTTTGTTACCTTGATTTATATCTTCTTAATCTAAAAATGAGATTTAAACATCGGTACACTACTCTTCCCTTACAACGGTACATTGCCGGCTCATCTACGTGTTCCACAACGGAATTGTCTATTAGATTGACAAAAATTATGTCCGCAGTGAAAGAGGGTCGTCAGAAATACTGGGAAACTGTTTACTCACGTAGTGATATTAACCATATGTGGATTCTAAAAAACTCTAAGGAACTTCTGGATGATTGTAAATCTCTATCTTTCTCTGAAATTAAATCTTTTGATTTTTCAACCCTGTATACCACCATATCCCAAGTGAAATTGAAAAATCGTCTAAAAGAAATAATCCACAATGCTTTTCAATATAAAAATGGTAGCATACGCTATAAAATTATTACTTTGGGATACCATACGACATATTTTGTTAATAGTGAACAAAAGGGTAAAACATGCTACACAGAAGAACAAGTGATCAGTATGCCTCAGTTTCTTATTGACAACATATCTGTTGAATTTGGAGGTAGACCTTTTCAACAAATTGTCGGCATTCCTATGGGAACGAACTGTGCGCCTCTCCTTGTCGACCTCTTTTTATTTTTATATGAGTCGGAGTTCCTTCAGACACTTGTCATAAACAAGAAGATCAAAGAAGCCAGATCATTTAATTTCACATTCAGATATATTGATGTTGTTCTTTCCATTAACAATCCAAACTTTTCTGATTGGATTCCATTAATATATCCTCCAGAACTAGATATTGAAGAAACAACAGACACGGCTTCCTCCGCCTCATTTTTAGACTTATACCTCGAAATTGACATAAGCGGTCATCTCAGTATCAGAATCTATGACAAACGAGACGATTTTGATTTTGAAATTGTCAATTTCCCCCAACTTAGTAGCAATATACCAACTTCGACTGCATTTAGGATATACATTTTCCAACTCATTCGGTATTCAAGAGCTTGCAGCTGCTACTCAGACTTTATAAAATGTTGCAAGTGTCTGAGCAGAAAGTTGTTGAACCAGGGTTATGTCAAAGAACGTCTCTTCCTTTTACTAAAAAAAGTTCATCGGAAGATACCAAGACCTTGTTGATAAATATTCCATATCAACTTCACAAATAATGCATGATGGTCTGTGAGTATAGATTATAGGTACTGACGTTGTTTGTCATCTTAATTACGTGTTATAGTTTTCTTTTATTTGTCTTTGTAAATTATTAACTTTTACTGTTTAGTCCATTTTTTTGGTAATATCCTTTTGGCGTGACTCGGTATCCCGCCATTGTGTTGTTGTGCTGTGATCTTTTTTTGTATGCCTGTCTTTCATTTTTGCTTATGTGCTTTGTTTATATGCCATTTTGTTTTTCTTTGTTGACATATTTGTTTGTTTTTATAATGATTAAGAGTATAACACAATGATGAATGCTGTTGCTGTTACCCCTATTTTTGACATTTATACCTATTATGTCTGTTTGTTTTGTTCACACATTGTTGTCAACATAATTGAATTTTATGCGAGTGTCATACAAGTGAGAGGTTTAGCTAGCTATAAAACCAGGTTTAATCCACCATTGTCTACATAAGGAAATGCCTTTACCAAGTCAGGAATATGACAGTTGTTTTCCGTTCGTTTCATGTGTTTGAGCTTTTGATTTTGCCATTTGATAAGGGACTTTCCGATTTGAATTTTCCTTGGAGTTCGGTATAATGGTTATTTTACTTCTTAATTCATCCTTTCTCTAAGTCAATGTATTTTGAAAGGGGCGTTAGCTACGATATACCAAAAAAAAATGTTTCAAACATTCATTAAAGCGGAATATTGAACTAATATGTCACTATAACCAGTCTGTTTTGTATAATTTTGTCAAAATAGGCTACAAAAAATCGCTGACATAGTTTTGGCTTGCAAGTCAATTATTCAACCTCATTTGAATCCGTATTCATGTAACCTTCAATTTCATCCTTAGATGGTTACGGGTTGCGCAAGTTCAGATATTGAAAAGAAACGAATTTCGTTGACTGATTCGTGCCACAAAAAAGCATCCTAATATCGGTAAAACGATGAGTTACACATTTTTTAAATGTATAACACGAAATCAAACAGACCTAGAAAATTCGTCATCATACTATTGCACGTGCTTGTCGGTCTTATAATGTTAATTTTTATGTTTTTATCGGGTCATATGACTATCGCCATTCTACGGAGGTCACTTCGATGGTTAATTAGATGGCGTCTAGTCTATAAAAAAAATGAAAACAACACGTCATAAATTTCATGCGTCCGAAGCGCTTTTCTGGATCTTCACCAGGAACGCTCAAAGCAGACTATTTGAAAGCCAAGGATTTATAAGAACCGGAACAGTTGTTTGGCATGAAATGCTGATACATTATAACGAGTCCATGCAATGTTAATCGTTTCTTTTGGACTTTTTGTAACTTGGATATACGTATTACTATGTTATAAATCAAATATCAGAATCTGAATCAAATCTTTGACAATGAATTTGACAGCCAACGCCCCATTAACTAAACAAACTATAAAAAGACTATTAGGAAAAAAACCTTGTAAAAAAATAGTAGCGCTTTTTACCATCAACCAGATAAAATTATATGAATGATGTAAATGTGCATTTGATTTGATATTATTATTATTATTTAGTTTTGATTTAGGTAAACATATTTAGAATAATTAACGAGTAAACGCTGAAACAAATGATCTAAAGAAATATCGATATATGTGACTTAATTATTCCTGCCAATCAAACCTTTTTGTCCTAGTTCAGTTTCCCTACAAAGGCATATGTAAAAAATAAACAGTGTGTCAAAGGGGCAACCAATAAATATTTGTCGGAGAAGGTCAGAGAACTTCAATAAAAATAAAGACGAACAGACAAACGTATAATAATCTTGCATAACATATTTCTAATATATTGTTATTTTAGACCGGTGATCTTTCATTTTTTTGTTTTAATCTTTGTCGTGATCATCGACATAAACCAGTCCTCAGAGAGTACATTCGATACAGGACACAATATTTGAGGCAGTACAAATCGGGACTACGTCTATTGTATCTTTTTGCGATCAAGTAACTTTGATAACGAAAATGCGAACATCATAGTTTTTTTTAAAGGTTTTACGTTTGCATTTAAAAATCAGATTAACTTTATCACCGAAAACGGTATTATGCATATATTAAAGCACTATTTTTTTTTATCAACAACATATTTGCTGAGTTTTGTGGATAGACAATTCTACAATACTTTTTTAACACCCCTACTGACTGTATTTTTGTACTTATATAAAGCAGAATTCATACAAAGGCAAAAAGGCAAAAAGAAAAAGCATCTAGCAAAACTCCTTAATTTCACTTTCAGGTATATCGAAGATGTGCTGTCACACAACAGGCGCAAACCCAGTTGAAATTAAACAAAGGAAATGGAACTCTTTGTTGGAGAAGGTCAAACAGGCCAAGTTTGTAAATTTGAATTGTTTACATCTGTTTCTATGGGCTTTAAAAGTTTAATGAATGTGCCTAATTTTGAATTTTATACGTCTTATGTATGTGTTTTAACTTAAATTATGGTATGAAGCTTCGAGATATTTGTAAAATTTTAAATTATAGACAAATTTTCACAAAACAGTCGATTGTGGTAGGTGCAAATACATGTGGATCTTTTTTTTCATAAGCATAAATTCCGCCGAAAAAAATACAAAGAAAGATAATAGATTGATCTTTTTAAAGCATTAATTTGCATCTCTGCCCCCGGCGAAAGTTTTTTGGGAAAAAATACCCAAAATGGGCAATAATTTCATCGAAAAGAAAAAGTTGAGTACACCTTTTTATGTTCAGGCGTGTTTGAGTTGACTATTCTGTCTTAAGCTTGAAAACGTATAAAAGAAAAATATTTGATACATCATCTCGCTTCATATTCTATTTTTTTTTATATATTTAGGCTCTAGGTTGATATAATAACATTAAAAATTTACAGTGCTAAAAATGAAATATATGGGTCAAGTGAAATACCTTTCTAATGAGTCATAACAACAGAGTAGGCGTGTTCGAATAACAAATTTTTACTAAAAGTACTTGACAGACTTTTCAAGTGGATCTTAAAAATGCATAACTTCGAAAAAACTTCATTTTTTGTGTGTATTATCTAGAGTAATTAGTCTTTATTTTTAGTCTGCCCTTCCAAGAAATATTCAATTAGATTTTTTTTTTAAATATTTTTGAACTTTCGATCAGACAATAGTTTTAAGTTGACCAAATGCATAAAAGTACATTAAATGATGCTCAATAGCTAGTAGATACATTTGTCTTTTAAAATACAACTGACATATAAGGATCGTAATGGTGTTATGTGGATAAATTTATTGGTTTTCAAGAGCTAAATTGACAGCGCGTCTTCACTACAATGGCTTCCAATTTTACGATAATAAAAATTCGGTTGCGTAATGGGGAGATAATTTTGACAAAGTAGAATCCTAACTGTCAATAACCCACATGTTTCCTAACTAAATATTGCAGTAGGTTTGAAATTATGATAACTTCTGAAACTTGAAAGTCTCCTTCATATTTGGATCTTTTTCTCGGTATTAACACAAATGGACGACTTCGGAAAATCTATGACTTTTTTTATTAAAATAATCGACGAAAAGGTCAAATCTTATCAAAAATATATGCTTTCATATTCTTAAACATAGTGACCATTTCAGGAATTTTCGTCGAATTTTTCCCGGGGGAACGTCGAATATAGAGCTTTCTGAAATCTGGTATCAAGCTTCATATTAGCCGCATACTATACCGTGTGATTTGTTTTGATTGGTCAGCAATAGCTCACACGTGTTAAATAATGGAAACTAAAAAGTGTTATTCATATTTTCATGTAAATATAGTTTGTTCCCTTAATAACTGATCTACAGGCAGATTTACAGGCAAAATGTTCTCTTTCCTAATAAACGACTCATCCTTGTTAGATACTGCCACCATTTTTCGAGACAAAGGCAACTTTAAAACCAATATATAGTTAGACTTGGGACCTCTATCTATAGAAAAAAATTAACAATGAGATTTTTATCAAAAATTTGAGAATATAAGAACTGAGAAAACTGACCACTATGGACGTCTGCTCTTGATTGAGGGAGATTGATAATTTTTACTTTCCATCCAATATAAGATTCGACACACACAACTAAAATAGAAAATTCAACGCTTTTATTAATCTTGATCGTTTTTTCTTAGCAGCAAAGACCTCGCATACGGTGTCTCTTGTCTATATATAAACCTGCAGTAAATATCACCAGTTCGTACATTACCTATAATGCCAAAATATTACAAAATATGATATATTCATCTTATCTCGAATTTATGACTACATAAAAAGGCATTGAATACAACTTACGTAATACATGTATACATACATTATATAAAAACTCGTCAGATATATAAATAGATATGCACATGATATGCAAGTTACGTGTTCAAACTTCCTTGAATTATCAACATAAACATTGGGGATTTTTTGGTTCAGGAAATTTACGTTGATATACGATTTGATGTTGGTGTGTGGATTTTCATTAAAGTCTATTTATTTTACTAATAAATGATAGACAAAACCTGTTTTTCATGTTTACAAAATATTTGAAACGACAAGAATATTGATTTGTAAGTAAACATACTCAACTTTCGTAATTTAAAAATGAATATTTATCGAATTTAAATAACTTCCGTCTTTACGTTAATTTCATGTATTGTATGTGCATGTTATATTTACTCTTATTTGTCGTTTTTTGTGAACATCGCATTTTATTTGCAGATCAACATATGTTGTTTACCTTTTAAATAACATCATCTTGTCACCACTAAATGCTAGTTCAAAGTGCCCTTTACCCACCCTCAGTGACGGTTATTACCACAAATATTCAAGTTGTATTTTTGGCAATTTATCAGTTTACTATAAAAAATACCAGGCTACAGTTTAACATGGTAAATCTAATGTAAGACTCTGGTGTTTCTGGTGTATGACGTAATCAGTTTTACTTATACATGTTATATGAAAATTAATACAAAAAGTTACCAGTCTGTTCTAAAAAATGTTCATCGGAAGATACTAAGACCTTGTTGATAAATATTCCGTATCAACTTCTCAAATAATGCATGATGGTCTTAAAGTATAGATTCTAGGTACTGACATTGTTTATCATCTTAATAACGTGTTATAGTGTTCTTTTTATCCGTTTTTGCATATTTTCAACTTTTACTGTTTAGTCCATTTGGTTTTGTAATATCCTTTTGGCGTGGCTCTGTATTTATACATTCCGTCATTGTGTTATTGTGCTATGGTCATTTTTTGTATTCTTGTCTTTCATTTTTGCTAAAATGCTTTGTCTATATACCATTTTGTTTTTCTTTGTTGACATAGTTGTTTGTTTTAAAGTGATTAAGATTATAACACAATGTTGACTGCTGTACCCGAATTTTTGACATTTTTACCTATTATGTCTGTTTGTTTTGCTCACACATTGTTGTCGATGTAATGAAAGGTTTAGCTAGCTATAAAACCAGGTTTAATTCACCACTTTCTACATAAGGAAATGCCTGTACTAAGTCGGGAATATGACAGTTGTTTTCCATTCGTTTGATGTGTTTCAGCTTTTGATTTTGCAATTTGATAAGGAACTTTCCGTTTTCAATTTTTCTTGGAATTTTAGTTATTTTACTTTTTGCATATAAAAGTTATTCTTATGTTGTGTTCTTTCAGTGATGTTTAGAATTATCAATATGGTCATGTGTTCACCTCAATATAGCTTGATATGAAAAGATTGAGTGTACACGTTTTATTCGGAGTCTTTGGTGTATGCGAGGTAAGTATAAATTTGATGTTTATCTTATATATAAAGGGGACTGCTTGATTCAGCATGAAGTTAGATTGATGAATATTATTTTGAAAATGTATCAGATTTTGTAGTTTAATCCCTGTATCATAATTGTAGGAATAGGATTTTATTTATTCATCACTTCACATGCTTTTTTTTTCTGTGCAAAGTAATACCAATTCCGAGTAATTATTTTCAAAATTATTATGATTTGAAGGACCTATGTATATTTTTTCAATATTGTCGCAAAATAGATACTTATAAACTGCTAGAACATGTACGAAGAAGGATTCATATAACCGAGTCTGAATATCGTAGAAAGTAAAATCACAAAAATACTGAACTCCGAGGAAAATTCAAAAAGGAAAGTCCCCAATCAAATGGCAAAATCAAAAAAACAAACACATCAAACGAATGGATAACAACTGTCATATTCCTGACTTGGTACAGGCATTTTCTTATGTAGAAAATGGTGGATTGAGTCTGGTTTTATAGCTAGCTAAACCTCTCACTTGTATGACAGTCGCATCAAATTCCATTATATTGACAACGATGCGTGAACAAAACAAACAGACACAATAGGTAAAAATGTCAAAAATAGGGGTACAGCAGTCAACATTGTGTTATCATCTTAATCACTATAAAAACAAACAAATGTAACGAAGAAGCAGAAACGTAGTTGTGTGGTATTAGACCTGCACACAAGTTAACTTCAACAAGACCGTTCAGATTGATTGATCAGACCTGCTTTAAATTTTACTTCTGATCTGCATTTCAATTAAGTAAACTTTTAATCGAAACCAATTTGTGTCGATTGATGACATATTTCTGTTTGTCATTGTTTATCGACATGCTGCATTCAAATTTAAATTGAATACAAATATTTTCTGAAGTTCCTTTTATAGAATAGAAAACATATTTTAGTTTGTCTGTTACAATCAATACCCGTCAATGTACTATCCAGTTCATTTTACCAATTAAGGAACAAAATATTTAGTCGTATAAATCTAAACTGTTTCCCCCAGAAGATAAAACTGATTGTTTTTATACATAGTTTATATTCGTGGAGTATCAAATGTTGCAGAAATCTTTTTTTGAATATTTTTACTGGACAAGAAGCTAATGCCATCTCTAATAACATACAATCACCTAATATAACCTAGATTGCTATCGAAATTAAAAAATTAAGGCATAATAGTGAATATTTTCAGAATCAACTCAAGGCTTAATTTACTTTGTAATCTCAGTTCCTCTATTATACACTGTTAATTACAATTTCATTTGAAGGTAATAGTATCTCCTTTTTCTGTCTCCCTCACAAAGGAACTCAAATAATCAGATTGTTTTGTTATCATACGCTTTCCTTCATATAGGCAGGTCTGATATAAAATGTAACGTTTTTTGTAGACTTAAATATGAGAATAGAGGAGTTCATTTAATCATTTTATCAAATATATTGAATGGTTACAATTAAAAAAAGTGTGCCTCCCTACCACGATGATACTCATTTACCAATCATATCTGACACCTAAAGAGGAATATCGTAAATATACATCTATTACTGTAAACGTTGGTACTAAAAACATCACAACAATCCTAGTTTTTGAGGTGTCTGTTATAACATTTATAGTTTCCATACTCTGTACACATACCACACAATTTTATCAATTCCCCCCCTTTTTTTTTAAGTAAAAAGGTCTTTTGATCAATCTGGCAAAAACTATGTCTTTTGTTGTCGTTACAATTCTTTTATCGGTAATGAAACTATCTAAAATATTTTAGTACAATAATCTTTCGATCAATCTGGATGAAATTGTATCTTTTGCAGTCGTTACAAATCATTTTCGGTAATAAATTCACTTTTTATAAATGTAAAAATCAACTTATCCAAGCTCATTTCATTCTTCCCATTTCAAACTTCATTACTGACCGATGTCCTTTATTAAAATTGCCTGTGGTTATTTTCTAGTGATTGATGCTGGTGTTCCCTTAGTTCCTCCTTTTAAATTCAATATGCATTTTTTTAGTGACGACATGAAAAAACGTTGGTTAAAGCTTTGATAACGTGTTATCAAATATATAGATATTTGTTGTGAAAGTATGATGCTACCTGCAAGACTTTAATCAAAAGTGGGTATTTCGCATCCAGCTTTTTATGGTTATATTACTCAAGTCATAAAGCTAACAAGTTGACGAATTTTCCTTCACTTATTTATAGTTTCAGTATTACTGAATTAATCTTTCTTTTGCTTGACTAGATTGCAATTCTTTAGTTTATTTTTAGCATTCCACATTCCCGTGTCCTTTTTAATTATACATATCATTGATGTACTGCATATTCTATAAAGTCGAAGAAGATACATTTAAGTGTAGTACGGTTTGGTTTTGTATCAGTAGATTACATATAGCTTGCTTTTAGTAACTTTAATCTTTCTTTGATACGATTAAATACTGTTTATTTTTTTTCTACATTAAAAAATAAGGTTCTTTTATGTAAACCGTGTGTTCGTTCAATGATCGAATAAAAAAATCGTTTAACCTGCCACGTCTTAAGTAAGGAACCTTGTCGGTCGGATGTTGTCTCATGTGCATTGTTTTTTTGATGTCAAATCTTTGATAGTTTCTGTTGCATGTATTCCAATCTTTTATAAACTGTGGTCTTTCTGAAGCTTTTGCAGACAACTGACGATTGTTGGTGACTGTCGTTTGCCATCTGGTTTATTTGGATTATTTGTGTTGCTGTCACATTGACGCATTCCAAAATTCCCTTTAATTCATACTGTTGTGATAGTGTTTCAAAATAATTAAAGATACGTCCGTTTTTTACGCTGGTATTCAACTGGTTAGAGGAGATTGACCATTTACAAACATGTTTAATAAAATTGAGAATGGAAATGGGGAATGTGTCAAAGAGACAACAACCCGACCATAGAACAGGCAACAGCAGAAGGTCACCAACAGGTCTTCAATGCAGCGAGAAATTCCCGCACCCGGAGGCGTCCTTCAGCTGGCCCCTAAACAAATATATATACTAGTTCAGTGATAATGAACGCCATACTAAACTCCAAATTGTACACAAGAAACTAAAATTAAAAATAATACAAGACTAACAAAGGCTAGAGGCTCCTGACTTGGGACAGGCGCAAAAATGCGGCGGGGTTAAACATGTTTATGAGATCTCAACCCTCCCCCTATACCTCTAGCCAATGTAGAAAAGTAAACGCATAACAATACGCACATTAAAATTCAGTTCAAGAGAAGTCCGAGTCTGATGTCAGAAGATGTAACCAAAGAAAATAAACAAAATGACAATAATACATAAATAACAACAGACTACTAGCAGTTAACTGACATGCCAGCTTCAGACTTCAATTAAACTGATTGAAAGATTATGTCTTCATCATATGAATATCAGGCACAATCCTTAACCTCACCATATTCAAGTTCAGTGTTTGTCGTTGGTTGGAATTTTTAATTTTCTTTATACTTAAGCTTCAATCAGGTCGTTAGATTTTTTTTAATAGTTTTGCTTTTCCCCCGGAGTCTTTTATAGCTCACTCTACGGAATAGGTTTTGCTCATTTTGAAAGCCGTTAAGTGACCTGTGGTTGTTTAAATCCTTCTCCTTTTGGTATTTGGTGGATATTTGGCCGAATTACAACGATATCAATAGTTGAAGTGTTTTGTTATCTTAAAGGGTTAATTTTGACCGAGAAAATTTGTGTTCTCTTTAAATATTTAAGAATCATCTCTAGAATATGGATTATTCTATTAACTTCAGCGTTTCAGACCAAAACTTATTCTTAAACCTTTATTTTTTTTTAGTTTAATGTGTTTCCTCGTCTTCTTTTAAAAACTTCGCTACCACCACAAACGTTAACGCCGCTACAAAAACTACGAAAATCTCCAACGAGTAAAATGAGCACAATATAAAATAATCATATATATATAGACTGGTATTTAATTTTAACTTACTCATTTAATCGATCTGAAGCAGCAGCGTAAAAAAGAACTAAATGAAAATAACACTTTGTCAATTTTGTGCGTCCAAAGCGCTTTTATGAATGTACCTTCACCAGGAACGCTCAAACCCATACAAAGAGTTCAGTCTTGCAGTGCACAAATATTTATCAGCAACGGTTATATATCCTACCTTCTCGAACATCAGCAATCATAACCCGTTAAAATATTAGCTTTTAAACTTATTAAAAAGCGAGACATTTCCTTTTACAAAAGGTTCGACGAATATGCGTACTAAGGACGAGATCAGACGAGGAGCACAGATTCGAGCTATAGATATTTTGCAGTTAGTCCGATGAATCAATGAAACATATAAAGCGTGGGGAAAAAGAGTTAATGCCTTTCTTTTTTTAACCGAAAAAGAGAGTACGCCTATCGAACGAGTGCTAAATTTGCATAGGCCGCAGCAAACGAAATACTTCACAGAAACCTAGAAATGGAATAATACAAACCAAAATTAGGGGAACTCATGTGCTTCGCAAAGGTGTGCAGTTCCTGTTTCACTATAGAGGCACTCGTCGAGTTGATTGTAACAAGACAAAATCCAGTGATAATTCGTATTTTACCATGATGATATAGACGAGGAAATGGATGGTAGTGTATCCAAGTAGTGGAATATATCATGAATCACTACTGAAAGTCCATAATGGTCAATCAAATAACTGTTGTTTGTTTTTTGGTTTCTTGGGTTTTTTTTTTTTTTTTTTTTTGGTTTTTTTTTTAGCTTTTTCTTGTTTTTGTTTTTGTTTTTTGCTCAACCAAATCATTATGGTGTTCATAAAACCTTCGAATGGACGAATAGTAGGAAATGATTACACTTGTCTATTGATGAATACGAGCAAATTAAATTTATTTCAAGTGTTACCTTTAAAATGCTTTTTATGCATTTACCTTTTTTGCAAAACACCTCTCTTATCTCATATGGAAATTTCTAATTAGGAACAAAGCAAACAAACAAAAAAGACGAAAAGTTAAAACAGAAATGCTTCATAAAGAGAAGATTGTAAGTCATATTTTTTGGTTTTACAGATTTTTTTTATTCAGATTACAAATGCAAATTATAGCACTAATTGTCCAGATAGATCACAGTGGAGAATAAACGCAAAAGAAAAATGTAATAATACAGAAGAGTATCATTGCCTTTACAATCAAGTAGATGAAGAATACATTGAACTGTGTAGACCCGCAAAGGAATTCGTGAAAGGTACATTTTAGAATAATATAAAGTCTGAATAAATTTTTAAAAGAATCAAGTAATTGTTAACCTCTTTCTAAGACAAATTATTAATGTTCGATTCATACTTTGAACCTATAAATCGTAGTAAATTTAGTAGAAGACACAACTTTAGAATGTTTTCGTTTATAAAGTAAGTATTGGGACGTAGTTACTCTCGTCTACTGGGATGAAAACTGTTTTAAGACCACTATATGTATTTTTGTGTGTGTGTCGTTTGGTTGTCTCATTGATGTGAACTCAACATCTGCAAACATTCAATTGTACAGCAACTAATTATAAGAAAAAAACCTTCCACATCTTAAAACACATATAATAACAATAAAGGAAAAAACAGATAGTATTTCAATCTTAAACGTATTTGTTGATTTAGATGGGGAATAAAAATTAAATATCTGCTCAGAAATGATAGACCATACTAAGAATTAAAGTGATACAGATGAAACCATATCTAAATAATGAAACAGTGTAAGAGCCTTGGGTTTCAGTAATAAATATGATATAGCGTATAGTGGACCCCAAACTAGTAAAGACTGTCACGAATGATTGTACCATTGACTAGTACTTCATTTTTGCAGAATAAAAGATTTTGCGAATACATCAATGTGTTAAAAACAATAAAACAAAAAACAACTTAAGTCATATTAAAAATAAAATAACAAAAATACCAAACTCCAAGGAAAATAAAAATCGGAAAGTCCCTTATCAAATGGCAAAATCAAAAGCTCAAACACATCAAACGAATGGAAAACAACTGTCATATTCCTGACGTGGTAGAGGCATTTCCTTGTGTAGAAAATGGTTGATTAAACCTGGTTTTAAAGCTAGCTAGACCTCTCACTTGTATAACAGTCGAATAAACTTCCATTATATTGACAACAATGTGTGAACAAAACAAACAGATCCAATAGGTAAAAATGTCAAAAATAGGGGTACAGTAGTCAACATTGTGTTATAATCTTAATCACTATAAAAACAAACAAATATTTCAACAAAGAAAAACAAAATGGCATATAGACAAAGCACGTTAGCAAAAATGAAAGACAAGACACACAATAAAAGAACATAGCACAATAACACAACGGCGGGATGTATAAGTACCGAGCCACGCCAAAAGGATACTACCAAAAATGGAATAAACAGTAAAAATGAATAATTTATAAAGACAAATAAAAGAAAACTATAACACTTTATTAAGATGATAAACAGTACTCAGAATCTATACGTCAAGACCCTCATGTATTATTTTTGAAGTTGAAACGGAATATTTATCAAACAAGATCTTGGTATCTTCCGATGAACTTTTTTAGAAAACGGTCGAGATGTTCTTTGACATAACTTTGGTTCACGAACTTCCAGCTCAGACACTGGTGACGTTTTATAAAGTCTGAGTAGCAGCTGCAAGCTCTTGAATACCAAATGAGTTGGCAAATGTATATCCCATATATATGTATAAAAGTCACACAAACAGTGTTATAAATAGTGTATATACACTATATCAAGCTCTAAATCGGCCGTTTTTAGAAAGCTCTGCCAAGACCCAAAATGAAAAATATTGAAATTAAAAGTAAAGACAGAAACTGACGTGAATTCTGACTCGGGACAAGCATATTTACATAAGAGGGGATAAAACTATTTCTTTTGTAAATGTTTAGACTTTACTACATGTATCATATACATAGAATAAAACAATTATTCTTAAAAAGTGCAACCATTTATCTTTTACCAATTTACATCTATAATATTACAATTTTTGAGATGTTTGTAGGCCGTAAAGTAGTTTATGCTGGTACAAATTTTGATGTTCCACGTTGTGCGGCTTCAACATTTATGCCTGTTAACGTTATATCAAATATGGGACATGAGTGTGTACTACAAAAGTCAATATGTAGCGAAGAAGGTCAACTTCTATATGAAAACAGATCAACAGCACAGGATTCTGTTTGTATATGTAACTTCCTAAATGGTTATGCAAATGTGAATGATAATTTGAGCAACCTTTGTTATTGCAATCCCTCTGAGGAAGACTGTTCTTGTTACAAGAAGCCTTTTCCTGATGACAACCCTTTGATTTCTGCAGGTAAAAACTGTTGCAAAATGGTAGATATGATTATATTTCAACTGCTTGCGTTATTACATCCCTGTAACACTTTAGGTGAAGTGAATATATGAATGATAATTACCGGTGTGATTTTGCTTTCTCTCATAACATGCAAGTATTCTTTAATTCAATAATCCTATGAAGTGTTTTTGACGTCCTTTATCGTATCGTGTTGTCATGGCTTCTGATTATAACGCTTCGTCCAGATAAATAAACACAAACTTATGTCTATATAAAAATAAGGAGATGTGGTACGATATCCAATGAGACAACTATCAATCAGAGTCCGAATTATGTTGATGTTAGCAACTATAAGTCATCGTACGGTCTTCAACAATGAGTAAAACACAAACCATATAGTCAGCTATAAAAGGGTCCGACATGACAAAATATGAAACAATTAAAATGAGAAAACCATAAACGGAAAACAAATATGACATACAGTAACCAATGATAACCGCTGTATTCCAGGCTCTTGACTTGGGACAGGCACATAAAAATGTGGTGGGGTTAAACTATTAAAAAATCAGTTAGAAATGGCTTGACTCGTCAGATTAGCACAAAGAACAAACAAAAATAACATAGAGAAAACAATATACCAGGTGTATTACCTTGTACGCCAGACGCGCGTTGTGTCTACAAAAGACACATCGTACCGATCTAAGAGTACTCGCAGTTACTGATCATAACATGATTCATAAACGGTGAGAAAATCATAAGTTTGTGCAGTGTTAAAAAAGAACCTAGTATTGACAAGATGTATGACCAAAAGTTTATAGCAGTACATAGTTATGTTTGAATTTATCAAAACACGAAATAAATGATAGTATCGATACAAACAATATTCAAAGATCTTACTACGGTTTTAATTTGATAATCTTTAAGAATAGCATTCAAATGTTTACCAAACTATAACAAATAGAAACATCAGGTTATAAGATCAAGCAAAATTTAACTCTTAGCAGTCAATAGAAGTGGCAGTCTGTATCACAATGCTCCCTTATAAAAGTCTATCCAAATTCAAAAGTTAAAAAAAACACAAAAAATGAACACTTAAGCATACTGGTAAAACATCAGATATTATATTCAAGCAGATGGAATATATATTAAAGGACACAGAAACCCCGGAGATTAAGGTGAATAATTCATGTAATATGGATTTCAAAATGTCATGGCTATAAATGAATTAATGAATACTTAGTTCTTATAAAATATAACATAAGATTCCGACTCCTTCATGCTAAGTTGACCTTCGATGGATTTGGCTATTATTTTTGGCATAAGAGATTTGAGATAGCTCCATTTAAAGAAAATGAGTTTGCAGTTAATATCAGACATCATCCCAAGATTATAGCTTTTAAAGGCTGTTAGCTTTAAATTCAGGGCCAAAACCAATCTTTGAGAGCATTCATGTACTTTTAATATCTAAACCTATCTGTTTATCACCTGCACGATGTGTTCAGCTTTTAACATAATGTAGTGTTATAATGAGTTATCTTGCTCAAACTTCTATTTCAACTTCCCCTGTTTAGATGTCGACAAGCACTGTCAGGCTAACGGAAAGAGTATATAAAAAAGGACATGTAATAAATAGAATGTCATTTATAACTAAACTCATCAAAGATACCAGGCTTAAATATTTATACGCCAGAAGCGCGTTTTGTCTACAAAAGACTTATCTTTGATGCTCGAGTAAAAAAAATTAAAAGGCCGAATAAAGTACGAATTTGAAGTGCATTGACGACCAAAAATTCCAAAATTGCCAAATACAGCTAAGGCAATATTTTCCTGGGGTAGAAAATGTTTAGTATTTCGAATAGTTCAAAGGTTTGTAAACAGCTAATTTTCAAATATGACCATATCAATGATAAATCATGTAAACACTGACGTTATAAAATTTAAAATATAAAAATTCAAAATATCATTTAACTTAAATATGTTACCCATAATTTACCTGTGCATGTGAGGATTAGCACACAATTTAGCCCAAATGTTGACTTGCCATTGGCTCAAACGTGACATTTTTTAGCAAATTGTTACATTAATTAGCCCAAACGTGCATCTCCCATTAGTTAAAGATGCTTTTTGATTATATAGCTCTGTTTCGATACCTATGCATCCTTGCCTTTCAAATATTTGCCTTTGAGCGTGTCTGATGCAGGTAAATAAGAAAGTTTTATTTTCAATAGTATTGCACTGTGTAGATACCTCTGCTGGCGGACTTTTAGTCTCAAAGGATGTTATCATCTCAGTAGTCAGTGCTTTGGTACTTACATGATTTATAACATTAATTTCTTTAATTTTCCGTTTATAAATTAAGAAATTATTAAACGGGCATTAGCTGTCAAATTCATGCTCACCGATTTGTTTGAAGTTCTCATATTTGATTTATAACATACTAAAACGTATATCAAAATATCAAAAAGTATGAAATAAACATTTTACGATGCATGGAATCGATAATATGTATCAACATTTCGTGTGTATTTTACTCTAGACGCCATCTAATTAACTATCGGGATGACCTCCGAAGACTGCCGACGGTCATATCACCCGATATAAACATAAATATAGATATAAATCGATAGCGAACGCGTGCAATTTGATTTTTCTAGGTCTGTTTGATTTCATATAGGTTAAAAAAAATATGTTAATCATCGTTTTTACCTGTATAAGAATGAGTTTTAGTGGATAGAATCAGTCAACCAAATGATTTACCCTTGTTTCACTTTCAATGTTGACATTCTTTTCCTTTAAATAGCTGAATAGGCCTTGTTCATGCGTAACTCATCTCTAGCTAAGGGTTTAAATTGAAGGTCACATGAATACGGATTCAATGAGGTTGAATTATTCACTTGCAAGTGAATTATTCATCAGCGATATTTCTTAGCTGATTTTGACAAAACTGAAACAAACTGGCTGCTAAAAGCGAATTATTATTTCACTATTTCGATTTCATTACTGATTGACAAATAAAAATCATATTTGATTTTTTTTTTTTATATATCTCGTAGCTAATGCCCCATTAAGAAACTAAGTTTCCAACTCCCTTAGGCTAGGTTGACCTTAGATGAATTTGGCTATTATTTTTAGGTCCCTTTTGGTCATTAAACTCTGCATGTGTCTCGGTTCTTATGAATCTTTGGCTTTTAATTATTTAGATATTAGTGTTCCTGATGAAGGTAAATCCAGAAAAGCGCTTCGGACGCATAACATTTATAAAGTGTCAATTTCATTTTTACAAACATGTATGAATATATATAAAAGAACTGACTTCCTCGTTTATTTTTCAATAATAAGCTTTCAGATCTAATTTATTGGAAGAGTTACATAATTAATTAAGGTATTTGAGTTTGAACAATAATGATGAGATATTTTGTCTTTCGGTTTTAAATGCATTACACGACATAATGTGTGGTTCCCGATGTCGTATTATTCACAAAGGTGTCACGTTCTTTCGTATATAGCCAGTACTTCGGTACTGGCATGAAAATACGGATTTTGTGTTATTTAAATTTGCCGTTACAAAATTTCGAAAATGATATGAAATTCAGGCATATATCTCCCTCACGCAAAGCTCTGATTCTTTGTCCGAATTTGGTTATACTTTTTTGTCAATTTTGGTTAATAAGCTCTTCATATTTTTAATAAGCTTGTGATTTTCAAATATTTTAGCCCCGAGCATCACTGAAGAGTCACTTATTGTCGAAATGTGCTTCTGGTGCAGAAAAATTGGTACCGTTAATATTATAGATCAATTATACCTACCTATGCTAATTGCCAAGCGGTAATTTACTTAATATACAACAAAATACAATATGTTAAGGTGCAGACGAAAAACAAATATTTTTCAAGGTTGAAACCTTGTTTTAACGCAGCTCCCGCTTTTTAAACACCATTTATTCGATAATATTATTTGACGAACATCTAAAAAAAATCAATATAGTTAAGAATACGCAAATTTGAAATCTTGTTTTAAAAATTTTATAGCAGATGATTTTTTGCTTTATTTGCAATAAATGACCCTTCTGATATAAGTTGCAGTTCCACACTTTTAAACAAATCGATCTGAGGATATTATATGAGGAACAACTGAAAAGTCACAATTGTTAATAACAAGCAGTTGCACCAAAATATACCTATTTTGGTAATATTGAAAAGTGCTGCAAGAATAAAATGGTATTTAAAGAAGGCGTCTTGTCATTCGTTGCTAAAATAATTCTGCAGAAAAACAACTTTCATCAGGATATCCCAAGGCAAATACATATTGTGCCAGATATGACTATTAAAAGTCCCATAACTCTGGAAATTTTCAGAATCAAAAGAATGTCTACATTCACTTATCCCAACAACAATATACAGTTTGTAGGTTTGTAGTAATTTGACCCAAGCAAACTAGGGCTAGAACATAACATGTAAAAAATTGCCTTTTACCAATCTGGGGACTAAAGTTCCTTAACTCTGGAAAGACAAATCAGATTTTTTAAAGTCAAATGTATCTTCCTTTCTCCAATTCAAACAATTATGTTAAAGTATCAAGTGAATCAATCCAATCATACTCAAGTTATGGAACAATATATGAAAAGTTTACTTTGTTCTGACAGTAAACGTCCCGAATCTCTGGAGCGACGAAAAATAAGATTTTCATGCTTCATGTCATCAACCCAAACAATAATGTTAAGTTAGGAGGAAATCAATCAAATATACTGGAGTAGGTGTACGATATAAAAAAAATGGTCTTAAGTTCGAGGGTTAAAGTCACGTAACTCTGGAACGACACAACCAAAACTCGAAAGGAAGCTTTCGTCTCTTTTTTTATGTTGTGTTAAAATTTCATGAAACCAATTTGGCTAAAAGTGTTGGACGGTAAATCGGAAATCTTACCGTCTGACCGGCTGTATAAAAATTATTTCAATGCAAGTCTTTCACATTGCTTCAAAAGCATAATTATATAATGACGCAATATTTTTTTTGGATATTTATTATTCTGGTCAAAAACGTTATTATGCGCATTTGTATTAAAAGTAAGATTTTTATTAAGTCTCAAAAGATAAAATTTGGAGTTGACTGTTTTAAATGTAAATTACCAACAGGCGTCATTTTTGAAAACCCAATGAAAATAAAAAGCAAAATGGCTTAAATCAAATGAGAAATCTAGGTTTAATTTCAAAGTAAATTTTAGTGCGTAGCTGAATTATGTTGGTAGTGAGAGTTGTAAACATACCAAAATAATGAATTATATCTGTCTTTTTTCCTTTATAAGGTCTAATTATATAATATGTGAAAATTTTGAAAAAAGTTATATCGGAATGTAATATAAAGCTATTCAACTGAAAATTAGATCAGCAGTTCTCAAAATTAAGGGACACTTTTCTTTTGTTTGCTTTAGTCATTATGTTACACATTTATATCAGAAAAAGTAAGCAAGATGGAAATACTCATAGATCATGTAAAAAACGATCAATTATTGTTTAAGAAGACCAAATTCACGTATCCCATTATTGTAATAAAGAAATAGAACATTACGGGAAAGACACATAATAAGTACATGAAGGAATATACTTTTCATATTCGGTTTAATATGCTTACTTATGCTTCAAACTAAATATCAGAAAAAATCCGTCCAGAATTAATAAAATTGAGAATGGAAATGGGGAAGATGTCAAAGAGACAACAACCCGAACATAGAGCAGATAACAGCCGAAGGCCACCAATGGGTCTTCAACGCAGCGAGAAAATCCCACCCGGAGGTGGTCCTCAGCTAACCCCTAAATAAAAATGTGTACTAGTTCAGTGAAAATGGACGTCATACTAAACTCCAAAACATATAAATAAACTAAAATTAAAAAACATACAAGACTAACAAAGGCCAGAGCCTACTGACTTGGGACAGGCGCAAAAATGCGGCGGGGTTAAACATGTTTTGTGAGATCTCAACCCTCCCCCTATACCTCTAGCAAATGTAGAATAAAGAAACACATAGCAATACGCACAATAAAACTCAGTTTAAAAGAAGTCCGAGTCCGATGTCAGAATAGATAACAAAAGAAACTAAGCAAAAGGACAATGGTACATAAATTAACAAAGGACTACTAGTAGTTACTGACATGCCAGCTCCAGACCTCAATTAAACTGATTGAAAGATTATGTCTTCATCATATGAAAATCAAGTACAATCCCTGCCGTTAGGGGTTTAGTATCATACCATCATAAAATATATGAAAAGAACATAACCCGTATCATGACAACTACTGGTTTTAGAATAAATGTGTTTATTTCCGATGCAAAGACCCTATGAGTGAATCAATATAATTACCAAAATATGCAATCCTTAATGACCTGACAACAGTATCGTAACTATATCCCTTCCGAATAAGTCTGTTTAAAGATTTGGTTAGCTTTTGAGGTGAATGCCGACATTTTTGTGCTTTGTAAAGAATATTACCATAAAAGATTGGATGTGAAATATCTGAACGTATAAGATGTCTGCATGTTGATTTATATTTACGAATGATGTCCTTGTACCGATGATAAAATTAAGTTAATGTTTTGACTAGTTTCTGATATCAAAAACCCTGGTGTAATAATTTTTCAGTTATACAGAGATTTCTTTCGTTAAAATCAAATACGTTGTTACATACACGAGCGAATCGAACAAGTTGAGATATATAAACACCATAAGATGGTGACAAGGGAACGTCACCATCAAAAAATGGATAATTAACAATAGGAAATGAAAAATCATCTCTTTTTTCATAAATTTTGGTATTAAGCTTCTCGTTAAAGATATAGATATCAAGATCCAGGAAAGGGCAGTGTTCATTGTTAGTATTATCTTTATTTAAAGTCAGTTCGACAGTATAAATCTCTTAAGTGTACATACTGAAGTCGTCATTATTGAGAGCCAATATATCATCTAAAAATCTAAAAGTGTTATTAAATTTTTGAATCAGATGTTGTTACGATGGGTCTTTGCTGATTTGAGTCATAATTTGTAACTCATAACAATACAGAAACAGGTTCACAATAAGTGGTGCACAGTTAGTCCCCATGGGAATTCCGATAACCTGACGATAAACGGAATCTCCATACCGAACAAAAATGTTATCTAGTAAAAATTCAAGGGCAGTTATAGTATCAAAGCAGGTCCAATTGACATAGTTCTTTTGTTTGTTGTTACTAAAAAAGGACCTAAAAGAGTTTGAACATATTACACACATAAGCTGTGTACCAAGATTGCATTTAATCTTTCCCTTCAAAAAATATACTTTATCCACAGAACAAAACTTCCAGCTTGCACAAATAGTGAAAGCATATATCTTAAGTGTAAATTTAATCCTAAACTTAAGACAATGCAATAAAAAAAACATAAAAAATACCAGGCTTTTAATTTTGTACGCCAGACGCGCGTTTCTTCTACAAAAGACTCATCAGTGACGCTCGAATAAAACCAATTAAATGATCAAATAAAGTACAAGGTTGGGGAGCATTGAGGACCTAAAATTCGGGAATATAGTGGTATTTAGATATTCCCTTAGGTTATTTAAAACCAGTTTAAGGAATCCGAGTTTTGCACGAGGGAGATATATTCCTAAATGATTTCCAAAATTTTATAGCAGCAAATGTCATTCAAACAATATCCGTATTTTTATGCAAATACCGAAATACTGGTTACTAGGCTGGCGGGGACTAAAAGTCCACCCGCAGAGGTATCGACCCAGTCTTTTCAATAAGGCTCGAGGCCAAACTTACACGCTGCAACAAAAATTTCGAACAGAGAGAAGTGAAGGATTTGATTTTACACTGATTGTATAATATAGAAAAAATCATTTAAGAAAAACTTTTTTCTGATTGATTTTAAACTAAAGGTACATTTACATTAAAAATAATGCATTATATAATCAATTCATTATGTATTTCAACTAAGGAACAACATTTATAAATTGATAATATTTTTTTTCTTAAAGGTGATAAATGCATTTTGAAGAATGAGACTGTAGATGGAATTCAACGCAAAATTCCCATTATCAGGTAAGATAGGCAAGTTATTTTAATAACTATTTTTATGCAGACAACGGACACCATTAATTTGTTTCGAAATTTACATTTTCCTAATTCATTTTGGTCGGATTATGCAGTTATCTGTTTTGAAACAACGTATGTTCTGTGACGTCTTTATTATACAAATGAACAGATAAGCGATGAACGAACACACCAAAATGAAACCGAACTTTTCTATTACCATCTCAACAATCATTTACGAATAATATCTCAGTAGTTTGGACTTTTGATGTAAACATTTGTAAATAATTTGGTCATGATATGTTTCGACTGTGTTTATTTCATTGAATCAGCTGACGACGTTTTCTCGTTTAGTCTACCTTTACTTTGCAATTGTTTACAAGTTAAGAGCACGTATGGACAACATTTATTGACGAGAAATTGTAATAACATTCTGGTTTGACCGTTCAAATGTTAAAAACCTATCTTTTGTCATATCTAAAAAATTAATAAACATTCTCTGTCTACATGTTTGTTGCAAATATATATATATATATGTTCATAAAGTCAATTTTGTTAAACAAATTATGTATAGGTGAGATCTTCTAAAGCCAGAAAATTAAAGGAAGCTGTCTTATTTAACTTTATGTAATGTCATCTAAGGGAAACATTTAACTTAAAAACAACATCATCAAAGTGATAAATTTTTGTTATCAACAAAATATTGTTAACGTTACATGAACGTGTTTTTCAACAGACAGTTGGTATTCCTATATGTAGCAACTGTGCTCCCTTTCATGCAGAATCATACATGAGCTTCCAAAGCATAATGAAAAGAAGATAGCATTAACCGTTTTGTTGCGCTGTTAAGATTATGTTCCCTCATTGAATAATTTCAAATTTGGTTACTGCTTGGGTCGCATTATCCCAATGAACATGTAATAAAGTATACCAGTTATGTTATACAGTTTAATCTGCAGGTATATAGACTTGAATAAATTAAAATTGAGGGTCGGGTGAGAATTAAACTCTACGACAGAAGAGATGATTTCGATTTACCCATTGTGAGCATTTCATATCTATGTAGCAATATTCCAGCAGCGCCTGGTAATAAAGCATACATTTGTGCCTGCTGATACGATGATCTAGGACTTGCATTTCTTATCATGTTTTTTTAATAGAGGAAGACTTTGTGAAAATTGGTGACAACTAAACAAATCTAAATCAATCTGTAATCAACTGATATACTATCATAAAACAATATCAAAGAACACTGTACTTAAGTGATCATGTTAAAGCACTCGATATTATTTATAATTAAAATTTATATTATTTTTGAAGTTTTGAATAATTTTTTTATCATACCTTCTTTTGCTAACTGGTTTGTTTTTACATCTGTTGCAATGTCAAACAAGAAACAAACCATATATGTAAAATAAAACCGAGGAATAACAAATCTGCAAAACAAAGTAAGTGAAATAAATCTGGAACGCTCAAAAACATAGAAGCCAAGGATGTTTAAATATCAAAAATAAAATATTATTTTCATCCAAAATTATCATGTCAAACTGTAGCTAACTATATGGAATGGGTTTTGTTGATTGTTGAAGGATGGATGGCGACTGATAGGTAGAACATAGGACCATCAAACAAATATTAATAACTGTAATCATATAAAAGTCTTTTTTTTTTCTACAAAACAAGATTTATAACATTCATAAAAAATTCTGAAAGTGACCCACTATGTAACATAATATAATAATAATAATTATAATAATAATAATTATTATAATAATCATAATAATAATAATAATTATAATAATAATAATTATCATATTAATAATACTACTAAAAGTAATGTTATGTAAATGAGTGAAAAAAAATAGTTATTTGAATTTTTTTCAGGTGTGACACATTATATAACAGCACAACAAATCTTCCTTTTATCAAAGAAATTATAACTGAGGATTTAAGTGTACAGGATCGAATATTACAAATATTGACGGGTATGGCTTATATGTTGTGATCACGCATAATTGATGGCGGAGTAACTTGACTTCTTCTAAGGAAATCCTTTTCCATTCTTTCTTATTTAATAGTGGTCGATGATCCACTGTGTCGCCAAACATTGCCTGCCACCTTAACATTCAAAAATGCTTAAACATTTTGTATCAGGCCACTTCCAAATTTTTTTTGGCAAAATGATACTTTTATAATTCCCTTTAGAATATATGGTTGATGATCCAAACCACACTAATTTGATGAATTATAACAAAGATTCAGAAAATAAATAAAAGATTCAAAGTAAAGAATGTTAGTCTTTAAAATTGGATATCTAAACATAACATTCCTTTCAAAAAGTCAGTAAGTCTCGATGTCCAACTAACCCCCTTTCCAAAATTTATAATTTCCGGTTTAACAAAACGGTAATTGAAAGCGAAACTCAGTCGGAATCGATTCAGTTAAATCAGGAGTATCGATTGTCATCAATTGTCACACGATTACAAGTTGTAAAGTGTCAAAGCCAAGAATATGAAAACAACGAGATGCCAATTAGTATTGGTGGTCATTTTGGTTCTGTGAAAGAGTTAAAATATCCGTTATGGGTTGAGCAACTGTTAGTGAAATCACCTCATTGAAAACGAATTCTACCATAATTTATCAAGTGAGATATATAACGGCTTGGATAAATGGCATGATACTGCTTACGAACGGAAATGTGATAATTTGAAATATGTGTCTAAGATCCTTGTTTTCAGTTGTTAAGCAAAACAATTTCTTGTTTTAAGAAGATGTATGTATAACTTATGTCCTTGATATGGTAACAGGACAAAGTCGCCCAGCAGTGAGAAAGAGTAAGTGCTAATTGTCCATCCATTGAAAAAACATTATTATTGGACAATTATTAATTCTGTATCGAATATATTTTTCATCTGTTTCCCAGTTCTTAAGTTTGCATTCTATTGGTTAATATAAAAAATAATTGTAATTCCATGATATATATAAGCGACGAAGAAGGAGTTGTTCTTTCAAGATTTATTGACAAAAGCTGACGGAAAAAATAAAGACAGACGGACAATGAGAAAAAAAGCTTTCTACATGTCCGCAAAACATATGTATATACTATATTCATTTTTCATATCAGTTTTACTTACCTTTGTGAATTCATTAAAACATTGACTTTGAACAAACTGGATTTTCCATCCATGATTAGGAAAAAGAAAAAGATAAGGGGAAAACGAAAGCCGAAGTCGATGATTGGCAGGAAACGCTTTAAACAAAAGCAGACAGAAAAACAACAGTTAATAAACATTTCACAGAAAACAGAAGCTTGAGCAAAACAAACATAAACAAACTTCGATGACATCATGTGCTATGAAAAGGTAAGCAAATCCTGCTTCATTAGAGACTGATGTAGCTTAACATTCGATGTTAATATATATTATTCTTTAGTCATGATTTTTAGAATATAAAATTGCTTCCTATTCGCTAGTTAATATGACGTGACTTGGATTTGTGATTAAAAGAACCGTCAAAGATGCCCAGGTTTATAATTTTGTGCGCTATACGCACGTTTCGTTTGCATAGGATTCGTCGGTGGCAAAAGAATCGAAACAGTTCGAAGGACAAATCAATTTTGAAATTGAGAAGCACTTGAAAACAAAAGTTCCAAAAAATTTGCTAAATACGACTATGTCCATCTATGCCTGGGGGTAAAAAATCTTGGTGTTTCGAATAATTAAACATTTTATAAACAGTCACCTTACAGAAAATTGCCGTATCAACGATATTTCATGTCACAACGACTACTGGGCTGGTGATACCCTCAGGGAAGAGACAACACAGTGGCAGTAAAATCTAATAAAAAAAAACAGGCTTATAGTTTTGTACGCCAGACAAGTGTTTCTTGTACATAAGACTCAGCATTGGCGTTCGAATAAAAATCTATTGGAATGCAAAATCAAAGACGAAGTTGAAGTCCTTTGAAATCCGAAAATTTTCAAAAAAAGGTGCCAAATACGCCTCAGGCTATCTTTGCCATGGGGTAGGAAAATTTAAGTGTTTCGAATAATTCAACATTTATAAACAGAAAATATACAGAAAATGCCCATATTAATGATATTTCATGTCGACTGCTTGGCTGCTGATAGAATCAGGGACGAAACGTCTACAGCACCATCGACTTAGCTGTTATAAAAAGCGAAAGGTGCAAACAGTGTTATTTGAATATTCCTACCATGCCCGAGAATTAAAGCAATATCATTATGTCGGCTTTGTTGATTAAAACAAAGGACTATTATGTGCTTGCAAGCGCAAATAACTGATTTAAATTTGGCTATTAATCATTTGACAGTAAAAACATGATTTCAAAATAAATTAAGTTGGAGTTTAAAAGCATATTTTCACTCGTCTTCCCGGCCTTTTGGACCTTTAAGACGCCTCCTACAAACACTGAACATTTATTTCTTCGTGATACTAAAATAATCTATGTGTTATCTTATACAAAGATAAGGAGACATGATATGATTTCCATGCACTGAGATAACTATCCACCACAAACCAAAAGACAAAGATGTAAATTATTATAGAGCAATGTACAGCCTTCGACAATGAGCAAAACAAATACCGTATATTGAGCTATTAAAGGACACGGCATGACAAAAATTAAACAAAGAGAAACGCGTTTAAAGAAAAATATTATATTATGGAACAATAAATACTGGTCCTCAAGAAATATTTCGCTTTTACATAATCATTATCATATTTGAGGAATTAAAAAATGATTTTGGTGTAGATTGCGTGATTAACATTAAGGTGTCAATTTGGTATTCTATTTTATAAGGCTGATTATGATTTGGAAGCATTTTATCATTCAACGGACAAAAACATTTGTGTTTATTTTTTTACAAAAATAGGAATGTTTATTTTTTAACTTTTACTAGTACCTTGATTTAACAGATATTACACCGCACGACTTGCTGACTGCAGGGCAAAACGAATAGTACAGATAATAAGCTTTCGAATGGTATATAATATAGCTGTAAGTTAGATGGGTGCAATACATTCCTTGAATAAGAGTCTTTTTGAAAACTGTCACTCGCCAATTAAGTTATCATGGAACTAACCATTTAAGAAATAATTCATGGAAGCCATAGATTTGTTGGAAATTTACACATGGCCCAGGCCATGTGTAAATTTTCAACAAATCTATGGTTTCCATAAATTATTTCGATTCTAATAGAGACAAATACGGTCATTAAAATACTGAAGCGAGGGTGGGTATGCCGTGTGTATGGCTGTTCTGTTTTACCCACTGTTAGATAAATGTTAAAAAAATCTAATAAATCTGTAGCTTGCATGAATCATTTCTTAAATAACCGCTAGAAAAAATATGGTTGATTCTTTTCATTCTCAAACCCAACATTTGCCTTTTTTAATTTACATTTTTTTCTCGTAAGCTACCGTCAAATTCACTGTTGACATTTTGTAACCAAGGAGCCGCCATGTTGACTTGCTGAAATCAGTAAATGTGCCAATAATGCAATAGAATAGAAAAAAAAGCAATATCTACCACAAAACTTTATTTAAATGCAATATTATCCGAGTTTAGAAAGTAAACGCAGTGGGAAAACCTTCAGCTTTGGCATTTTCATTCGTATGACGTCATGTTTTAAAACGACGTTAATGCTCCAAAAACATTAATGGAATTTCGCGGAATTTTAATTTATTTTGATTTTGTACATTTTTCCGATCTCTAATGCATTAATTCTTTTTGTTATGCCTCAGAATAAGAATAAAGGTTCTGTAGGGTTTTTCAATTGTATTTTTTAACACAGCGAAATCGACAAAGCGTTTGCACATAGGTTACGATACATGTGGATTTACGTGGGAGGTATATTTTAACAGCCATTATTATGTACATACTAAGTATAGATATATCGAGAATTTTATCACAGTGTTGTTTACAAAGCGAAAGAAGCACGTCATATTAGAATATACATTCTGTCCCGTTTCAAATTAAAAGCGGCCAACACTGACACACATAATGTAATTATATAAGGCCAAATATATATATATATATAACAAGAAATATGCAAGCACATCAATACTCATTATAATTAAGTTAATATGTGAAAATAAAGAAAAAGAATACTAGTACTTTGCTGAAATGTTGTCAATATTTTGATATTATAATAATACCACAAAAAGTGTAGTGTATCGAGCATGTAATCAAGCAAAAAGCTGATCAAAATAAAAAAAAAAACAGTAATAAGTAGAACACTATAATTTGGAAAGACAACTAAATGATTGAAATTTAAAATAAAATGAGGAGATAGCTTCTCTGATATAATGTTTTGATGAAAAAAAAAATAAAAATTGTGTTTAGCGGAATCCGGTGTTCGGCTTGAAGCTGCAGCTCAATTGTCAATTCAAAATCGAAATGTTCTCTAAAATATAAGAAGATGAGGATTGATTGCTTAAGAGAATTCTCTCCATCAGAGACCAAATGACGTAGAATTTAGCAATTATAGGTCATCGTTCAACAATGAGACATGACAAATATAATTTTAAACAATTCAGATGAGTAAATTAACGATTCCCTGACACGATACTTTGTTACCTTTGTTTGGGGTCTGTGTTGCTAGCATTTCGCTGCGTATTCTAAACAGTTTGCTGTAACAAATTTCTGTCATTTTTTTAGTTTTTAAAAAAACACGACGTAAATCTCTGTCAATCAGATTTAAACTGTAAAAATCTGTCAGAGATCAAATGTGCGAATGCTTGGGCGTTTTCTGGAACATTGCGTTGGAATTCATCTCTGATTTAAATATCAACCACGGATTCCTTCAATTTTTCATACTGTTTACTAACAAACTCTGGAAGTGGTGGATCGGCAAAATTTAGAGGTGGTAGTAAAGCTGGCATCGTGGTTGGAATATCTTACCTTAGCTGTATTTGGCAAAACTTTTAGGAAATTTTGGTCCTGAATGCTCTTCAACTTCGTACTTTATTTGGCCTTTTTAACTTTGTTTGATTCGAGCCTCACTGATGAGTCTGTTGTAGACGAAACGCGCGTCTGGCGCAAATACACAATTTCAATCCTGGTATCTATGATGAGTTTATATTCAATCTTTTTGGTGATTTGCGAAGCGGCTTCTTTTGCACCTCAACCGCAGGTTTAAACACTTTACTGAAGTCTTTAGTGAGATAATCCAATCTTGTATATTCTTAGTTGATAGTTCCTTCCTGGGATTGCTTGCTTGGCATCAAGCATTTCCTTAGGAAGTGCATCACGTTGATTAGGATCTTAAATCTTAGTAATTGTCATTTATTTATAGTGGTGAACGCTGTAAAAAGTGTTGAATGCAGGTGAATAGTGTTGAACGCAGTTGAATAGAGTTGAATGCTGTTGATCAGTGTTGAAAAATGTTGAATGCTATTGAACAGTGCTGAATAGTATAATCCAGTGTCTAGACTTTGAATATGAAACAAGATCTCAAGAATATCCCTTTTTTACTTCTTTCCCCCTTTTTTAATAATATCCATAATGATAATTATTATTCAATAATTCATCATTATATCTGTTGATCATTCTTTCGGCACAGCACTCAATACATATTTCTACATTTTTCTCATATCGTTCAAAGTCATGCACATTCTCTGAATCAGAGTCTGAATTTAAACTATGATTAAAATCAACGAAAAACATTTTTGTAGTTCTCTATTTATTTCATATTTTGTAGAACTCATCTAATTTGCATATATACTTTCCATTGGATTTTGGCTGGTGAGGTCAATGTTGACAACCCCGTGTGTTCGGACCAACATAGATTGAACAGCCAAATGTTCTCTGTGTAGTCTTTTCACTATAAGAAATTTCTTTCACGTCCATTTATTTTTAATTTAATGATAATCTTTTGTACGAAATGTTGGAACAAAAATTAACACAGTGAACATTTAGAAAACCACGATCAGCATTGGTCGACTTCGAGAGAGTTGGATATGCTCCGTGTATTGGTTGAACAAAATCTCAATTTGTCGCCGTTAATGCCCAAAATATCGTGAGCCTAAACCAATCAATCAAAATACTTGTGGATTCAGTCGAGGATTATGCTAGGCAATGGGCTAAGCACAAAAAGAAGACGGAGATGCAATTTCCCCCCAATGCAATTATCCATTTCCTTTAACATGAGATAGTTATTTGGTTTGTAGCTATCATATCCTTTCACATACTGATGTTAGCTTTTGCATACTTTTGTGGAACAACGATAAGTCCACCTCTAATTCCTTTCTCAATCATGAACAGCATGTCTAGTTCTGTCAGGTAATTTAGATTGACAACGGTAACTTTCAGTGCCACATCGTAGGCCGAAACGTGGGCTGTGTTGTACCAGGCCGGTTCGGGTTCATAGTTCTTTAGACATAGGTTCATAAATAACATCCGTTTTCAAATATAGGTCATAGCATTCTCCTGGCATCCTCGCATTTCGGTCGCCTCTGCAACTTCTTTTTTTCTGCAGTGAAAGTGAGCCTTTTCTTTTTCATATTTATTGCAAACCATCTTTTCAAAAATACAATGCAGAATAACATTTACTTTAGCCCTTTTTGTTCACCTCATTGGTACTTACCATCCTCTTCATTGTTTCTCCTGGGTTTTGATTCCACCTTTTAATATATCCTTCGTGTTCAATCTTCTTACCCCCTTCATTCCCTGTTCCAGAAGCATATTTTGAAGTACCCTATAAGTTTGTTCATTTTCCGTCAGTTTAATATAGGTTTTGGATTGGATTAGTTCAATTATCTGAGGTTTTCTCCTGTTTGAATATTTTAAAGCTTTGGATCCCTAACAATATCTTTTAACTGTTCTACCTATTCAACAATCAACATCATTTTATTGTATGTATTTATTTTTTTGATATATTTTTTCTAATTCGTTTTTTTTCGAATCCAATTTTATTGAATTAGAATTTTAAAAAAAAGTTTCAAATTTATTTCTACCAACCCCCCGATGTCAGTTTCTTATCTATGTGTAGGTAAAATAACGTGTTTGATTTTTTTAGAATTTGTTAAACAATTACTTTTAACATATATTCCCCCCAATTTGCTTTTCTAAATTTTGTCCAGTGCAAGCCTATACTTTTTTTAGGTCACCATCTCTTTTTCTAAGAATTGAAATTTGACTTTCCCCAAAATTTCCCGTTCACTTCTGTAATTTCTATAATTTTAAATATCGCATTAGCTGGTAAATTTTTTTCATTTCATATTTTGTTGAGAAGCCTTTTCATTAAACTGATCTATACTGATATAATCTTTTTTCATTTTCCTTGTATTTATTGATGTCATGTCTTTACTGTATCCCTCTTTAGAAAAACATTACCATCCGCCTTCCAGGCCGATGTTTTTAATTCAAACTGGAAATTCAAGGTACGGCAGAACTTTCAACTTTATAATTATAAAAAGAATATATTTCAAAATCTGTTCTTCCAAATTTTTTTTTCCAATTTTTGTTTTAATTTTTTTTCTCAAAATTTTTTTTTTTCTTTCAAATTTTATATATATAATTTTTCTACTACTTGTCTTTCCAAAAGCAACTGTCATGTAGGTATCGTAATGATGTAATGTGAAAGAGAGGCGGAAAATCCAGAAGGGATATTCAAACTCATAAGTCGAATACAAACTGACAACACTGTCGCAAAAAAGGAAAAGCAACCAAAAGACAAACATCAGTATACAAAACACAACATAGAAAACTAAAGACTGAGCAACACGAACCCCACTAAAATTATGTGTAACCTAGAGCTATTATAGCAACGTGTCACGTCTATTATGGCTACTGGTTTCATGAATCAATACACATATTCTGGAAACAATTTTGGCGAAGTAGAAATCTGATTTAGACATTTAATCTGAAGGACATAATATGTAGTATTTTACATTAGTATTTTACGTTCATATTCGTAGATATGGAGATTTTTAACGCATAAATGAAAGTTGATAAACAAATTTATCCCCGGTCTTAGTCCAATTCAGGCATTTTTAAGGAAAGGTAACGTTAAAGAAACATCCTTTCAACGGAGCGTAGAACCCTGAAGGTGGTCAAATATTAGACAACATTTCATGAAGAATAAGAGAAATTAGAATAAACCAAATTTGGCGACCAACGTCTCAAACGGCACGACATGGTCAACATTGGTCATTTCCATAACTAGGTCCCATTAATGGACGGCAAAGCCAAGCAAAGTTAGCAGCTTGTCATGCGTGCCAGTAACCAATCGAAATCCGAGAAATTTACTAGGCCGTGGATAAGATAATATAGGATACATAAGTTGTTCTAATCTTATATTGTAGGGTCAGTGACGCAAGTAGTACGTTCATAAAGACACATTAAAATGATAAACAGCTACATGGTCGATAAAGTGATAAACTGATGGATTGCTGAAATGACACTTACAATAATTTTCGTATAAAAACTATGATAACACAAACAGTGTCTTGATTAAACTTAATGATTAACTAAGTCTCTCCATTGCGCAATCTTTAATTTTCTGTCTTGCATTTTGTGTATTGTTGGTTATCAGTTCGTCCTATTTCTTTTGTTTCCTGTATATATTCAAGGTAAGGACGTTTTTGGCCACATTATCTTCTGACTTTTTGGCCGCAATAGTAAAAGGATTTTAAATTTTTGATTGATCATAACAATTGCATGTAATTCTCGTTTTTCAGACAGTCGGAATATGGTACTTGTCTTCATCTGCCTAATTATTTTCTGTCTGGTTGTTATGATTATAGGTAAGTGCAAAAGTTGAAGGAAAATAAAAACGACCGAAGAGTCAGTGATAGTAAACTTAATGTAGTTTTAAAAGGTGTAAGAAATGCAGCATGGGATGACGATGCCAGTATTATTTATTGTGATCAAAACATGGAGAAAAACAGAAAAATGTAAAACGTAAATAACTCTCAGAAAAATTAGAAGCGAATTCCTTTAACTACCTTTATCAGGATTGCTCAAACCCAAAAATTTGAAAACAAAGCGCGTACAAAAAATAGAGACTTGAGCCGCTATATGACCGAAAGCAACACCCACATCACACAAAGGTCAACTTTGCTTGAGGGAGTTTTTAACCTTGTTTTTTTAAATCTCTAAAATCCGCGGATTTAAGGAAGGTATGGTATTATTATTGTCAGAACCGAAGCACTGACTTCTGAGCTGATGATACCTTTGGAATATAAAAAGTTCTTTGTGATCATCAGTGCCATAAACATGTAGAGACAGAGAGGCGAATGGTATTCAAACTCATAAGTCGAAAACAAACTGACAATGCCATGGCATTATGTATCCTCCTTCCAACTCCGTTAAAACAACTGACAATGCCATGGCATAATGTATCCGCATTCCAACTCCGTTAAAACAACTGACCGAATTTTGCATATGTACATATAAGTGAAAGGAGGATGCATAATAGGACATCTTTTTGGTCCCTTGAATTTGAAAATCAAATGTGTTATTATTCTGTAAAAAATGTACTGCAGATTTCCACAGGACTTCTGATTCCCGCCTCCCTTAGACTATGTAGTCATACTTCAACTCTGGATCCTGGTTTTGATTGCTGATAACATATATGTTAATGATTTGGAAAAGATTTCGTGACGCATTTGACCAACCCAGCAAAATGACTTGTTTATAAGGACACTTACATGTGTGGAATTTGGGAATTCAGTACAAAGGAACACAGATAAGACCTATAATTTATGAGGAGTTCCTCTTGAATTAGTGTCGAGGGACTATATGTTGGTTTTCTAACTAAATGGTTGGTACTTAATTCGTTATAAAGCAGTTAAATAAACTTGATTTATAAAACAAAACGATATTGGAATTTGGTGGATGTGGGTTTAGTATGCAGGATAAAAAGATTTGTCATAGAAGAACGAGTGTTTGTCAACATTGAACGAAGGTTACTATTCAGCTTTCCGTATTGCATTTATGATTTGTTTTGATTTATTTTAAGTTTCGGTATTTTTTATGAAGAGTTCAGATTTTTGTATTATTTATTAAAGGGCTCATATTTGTCTACAGACAAAAACAGAAATTTGGTGCTGTCGAATTAGAAAAGGGTAACTATATATTATTCAAATAAGGCTGTTGCAACTGTTTTTTCCGACTTCGAACTCATATTGCAAGTCTTATACATTGGTCTGTTAAACAACTGCTGTAAAAGTCAGTCTTTCAAATCAAAAGTTTCAATTTTACACTTTTTGTAATGAAAAGAAATATTTGTCAAATATTCAGAAAACTCCGCCTTTTATTTAAAAGTAATAGATCAACTTTGAGATCATTATACTCTTTTCAAGTTAAAAATTTAGTTTGTTTTAAAACGAACATTTATGTCTAGAATTATTTACATTACTGTTTTATTGACACCTTAATGTCTTTTTGTGCTACATTATCATTGTTTAACGCTACTTCATGTATTCTGTGTGATTAGGGAAGATGAAAGTATTTATTTATTTTTAATTTTGCATACCATGTTCTGAATGTTTTAAAGGCCAAAACTGTCGTCCTTTGTTAAATATCGTTCTTTTTAAGATATATGATGTTAGCAACTATGTTAAGAAAACAATAGTTTGTCATTAAAAGATTACGAAGATACAAATCAAGGTACAAACAAACAATGATGGAATCGTATGAACTCCAAAAGAAGCGAAACTGTGTACATTCATAGGTAAGCGTATCCTGCTATGCATCATAAGTCATGCGAATCTAGACTCACAACAGTCTATATAACAGTAGTACAAATCCATCAAGCTTTTTATTATAAAAAAAAAAAAAACACACAAAAAGGCATTTATCCTGCCTCCCGTCTCTTGTAATGATTTTATTTAATGTTGATGATTCTGGCTTGATTGTTTAATTGTCAATTGAGTTTCGAAAAATAAACTTTTCTTTATTATATTTAAAATAAATCATATACTTCTGCAGAACCTGATAAAGTTAATGAAACTTTGTGCATAAATATAAAAAGACAACAAACCAATACCACAGAATGTAATACGGAGAAACGGTACCTAGAAGGTAATTTTTGTCTCACTTTTGTCAATTTAGTCCAAAGCAGGGTTTAATTCATCTCGTCCTGAATATGCATTTTATTTGCCACTGGACGTAAAACAGCCATTCATCGTGATCATCATCAAAATGACTGAATACCTAGGCCATCTATTTCCAGTGCACATATATGGTTAATTGTCTAATTTCCGCCTGCAATTTCCTGATTTTGTTATTTCAGTAACATTAGGTTAGTTTCTTAGTAACCTATGTGTCCTAGGTAAACTAAATTTTTTGTAGAGAATAAATTACACGTGGGTCTGATAGGCATAACCTTACTTTGTCTAAAGTAACCCAGAGAAAAATGATTGAACTCAATAGTATATAATATCCAGTACGGTAACGGACCACCTACAGGCAGAGAAAAAGTATGATTTCTGTTATTTTTTTTTTTGTAATTTAAATGAAATTATATATTATTGATACACATATTACTATTTTCAATTGTGAAAAGTAATATTTTCTGCAATCGGTGTAGATTAATGGAGAATGCACGTCAAAATGATGACTAGAGTGAATCTTGCCTCTAATTGTTTAATTTCTTATTAAATTGTGCGCCTTAAAAGGAAAGAAACGTGCGTAAAGATAGATATATACATGGAGATTGCAAGACAAATCACTTTGAGCACTTCAGTTTTTGTATTTTCATACACGAATGCAGAAGTAAGTAAAAATGCACGGCAATAAGAATTATATCGACCATGTACTTCGTCCTCAGTCGATATACTTCTCTCAAGTAGATATATTCTCGAATTGACCTCGAGCAAAGGCTAAAATTGCATAATGATATTAACAATATGAAACAGGTTTAAGGGGAGGGATGGAATCCCACTAACAAGTTTAACTCCGCGACATTCTGTATGTGCCTGTCCGTAATCAGCAGTCTTTAATTCAGTGGTTTCGTTTGTTTCTGTATATTATATCAGTTTTTCGTTTATTGATTTTGAACATAAATCAGGCCATTAAAATAAATATAAGAACATGTGGCATGATTGCCTATGAGACAACTCTCCACTACAGACCAAATGACGTCAAAGTTTACAATTATAGGTCAGCGTACGGCCTTCAATAATGAACAAACCCCATACCGCATAGTAAGTTAAAAACAAAAAAGCCCCGAAATGACAAATGTAAAACAATTCAAACGAGATGACTAACGGTCTGATTTATATTTTCTTGTTTGAATTGTTTTACCTTTGTCATTTCGGTGCCTGTTATAGCTTGTTGTATGGATATTGGTTTTTTTCTCATTGTTGAAGACCGTATAGTGGCCTATAATTGCTTACTCTACATCATTTTTGTCTCTGGTGAAGAGTTTTCACATTGGCAATCATACCACATTTTCTTATTTCTATATTGACCAACGTATTTAAAATGTAAAAGAATTGGCAATGCACCATAATCATTACACAATAGAGAGATACAAGAACCTTTATTCATAAAAGGTTAACCGTTTCATTTTCTAGAGGGGTTTGGACTTGTATTCTAGCTTATACTTAGTAGAATATTCCCAGGCAAGGGTATGATGATTTTTCAACGCATGATCATTGTGATCATTTGCTCCGCATGAACAATCCTTTTAATAGCAATTCAGCATGCGTATGTATTTATCTGAACTATCCTGTTGTCGAAGAAAATCAAATATGGAATGAGAGTCCTCCATTTTTCAAGGCTATACACTATCCAAGTTTTACAGTATCATATCGAAAAACGAATAGAGAGTTTAGAGCATCAAATTGCATTGCAAGTAAATTATGTAAAATGTAGTGTTCAGACTTGTTTAGTGAACAGCCTCCAAAATTGAAGGAAGCATATTCGATATGTGATTTTCTTGGACAACCGGATGGTTATCTAAGTAAATATTCCACTCTACCTGGTGGGATCTTTCCTATGGTTGTTTGAAAATAAATATCATGAGCATAAAATGTTGAACATGATAAAGCAAATGAATAAGTTAAAAAATGGAGAATGGAAATGGGGAATGTGTCAAAGAGACAACAACTCTACCAAAGAGCAGAAAACAGCCCAAGGCTCTTTGGTCGGGTTGTTGTCTCTTTGACACATTCCCCGTTTCCATTCTCAATTTTATTTAACATTTGGCAAAAACGAGTCCTTCCACTTTGAAGTGACCCATTTCTTTCGTTTCGCGCATAAAAATAAAAATAGTGATGTGCTCAAATTGATTCGTCTTGCAATCGTCATGTATATATCTATAATGTTAAGCGCACCATTTAATTAGAAATTAAACAATTCGAGGCAAGATTCATTCTATTCATCATTTTGTCGTGCATTTTTAAACTTATTTCTCCATTAATCTAGAACGATTGTAGAAAATATTACATCTCATAATCGAAAATAGTTATATGTGTATTTATATCCTAAAAGTTCATACAAATAATAAATATATAAACAGAAATCCTATCTTTTCTCTGTCTGTATGTGGTCCGTTGCAGGACCGAATATTAGATACTATCGAGTCCAAACATTTTTTGCCGGGTTACTTTAGACACAGTGATAGGTGTTCCGTCACCTAACCTTGCATTGTTCAACGACCAGCACTTTTTTGTTCAACTAGTCAATAGAGCAATCAGTAATTACAAGTAATTAATCAACTATGTTAATCCTGTAAAATAGATGAAATGTGTGCGACTCCATCCAACAGGAGTCAATTTACCATTTACAAGTATATGTAATATGTCAAATATATATTTGTTAAATAGAATAGACGAAGAGAAACAGAAATTGTGCGGGTCAAAAGAAAAACGACAAAAAGATACTACAGAGATATAAAATTCTATTACTTTTTAGGTTTTTTACAAAAAGTTTATGGTATTGGACACCTAAAAATTTGATTGGCGATTAATGTAATAATTTCAGTTATCTATCTTTTTTTTTTCTCATGTTTACTAGTAACATACTATTTGCCGCAAACTAAAGCATTCTCTCTTCATAAAATACAGTTTTTTCATGATTAGGCGATTTAAATAACAGAAGTATACACTTGACCTAAAATCTACTCTAGCAATGAGGGAGAAAGACTGAAATTGTCACTTCACAATTAAATTATATGAGCTTACCCTAAGATGTGTTGTTCGTCACAGTTTTTCGATCTCTTAATTCATCTGTGATATTTGAATATGTTATAGGTTAAACATGTCCAGTATGTCTGACATTTTTACTGGTTTGTCATGTTTTTGGTTTTGACACTAAATACTTGTGTCTTTGGTGTGTGACTTATGATGAATTGTTAAGCTACCCCATCGACGCACTTAAAATCACTTCACTCAGAGTAAATTATTCATTCATTTTTACTCGCGGATCTAGTTTGAACTTTGACTAAGGAGAGCGACCAACAGTACTCAGCGATATACCACTTTTATATTTAGGTTAGGTTCTCAATTTCTATAAATAATAGGTAAACTACATTTGTACTAAAGAATGTTTGATAATGTGCATGTCCGTAAGACAGGATTAAAAATCGACATTCGGTTGCTATGGGTAACAGGTAAACTTATTCAATTCACTGAATCACTTTTCGGTGTGCATGTCTGTCTAATATGGGTCATGTGACCGTGCTTTAATGGTCAGTAGATCAACTCGAACGTCTTACATGTATTAAGAATGGTATCTTATAGCTTTGGACATTTCATTTATTTATAATCAATTAAACCAAATGAAAAGTTAATATTCTTGATGATATACAAAATTAGGTATTGCCTACTTTGAAACGATATTTACATAGAAAACTTATTGACAATATTTGTTTAAAGAAATAATGATACATGAAAACAATTATGTTTTTTGTAGATGGACTTTTTTAGATATTGTATAAATTGTCAATTTTCTTCCGTTTTGATGGTAGTGGTAACGGTTAGTCAATGGAAATGTACATACTGCAAATCTAGTATGAGCTGCTATGAACCGAGTTCTTCATCTCATAGTATATACCTGTCAATTTACTATCCAATTTAGCACGTATTTGCAACTCGAGTAAAAAATTAATTGTTCTACTGATAGTTTATTTTTGGTATCGTCCGTTTATGAATTTATAAATCATTAAGAAACTAAGGTTTTTATACCCTCACGCAAAGTTGACATAAGATGTATTTGGCTTTTATTTTTATGTTGTTTTTGGTCATATAGCTCTTCAACTGCTTCGGTTCTTATACATCATTGGCTTTCAAATATTCGGATTCGAGCGTTCCTAATGAATTTAAATCCAGAAACGCCCTGAAAAGAAAAAAAGTGTTGTTTTCAATTTTAACAGCACTGGGTACTGACATGATTTATAACAAATCTTTCTTAAATTGTTCGTTTATAAATTTATAAATTTATTTTTGTTCTTCATCATGGGTTGATAGGCATTTATATATATTCATCTATAGTGGCACATAATTAAGAAAGCGAGATAAATAGGCATAATCAAGCAAATGAAAGGAAAGACAAAAAAAATAATAATACGATCCGAAATAACAGAATAAAATATATGGACGAAGTATAACATTTTCATTAATATAACTATAATTGTAATTACAGCTCAAGCACATTTATACGTTAATAATTCATCGTTAATATCTAATCAGTGACTTTAACCCAGGCAAAGTTGACCTTAGATGGATTTAGCTATTACTTTTAGGTTCTTTTTGGTCATATAGCACTTTAACTGTTTCTGTTCTCATATATTCTTGGCTTTTAAATATTCGGCTTAGATCGTTCCTGATGAAGGTAGATCCAGAAAAGCGCGTCGGACGCATGAAATCTATCAAGTTGTTTTTTTTGGTTTTTTTTTAATTTTTTATATTTGGTTGACTATTTTCATAACAATTGTTTGTAAAACGGGAGTTCATTAATTAGTTTAATTTTATGAAAGCCTACTCACTAGTGTTCAATTTGGAACATTGAGTTACCAGTCCTTGTGTTTATAAATGAGGCAAACACGAATAAGGAACTTAACAGTTTATATGTCAATCAAGCATAAAAATTGATGATTTTAAAAAGCAATTCACTCCAAAAAGAAAAGATGGCAGTTGCTGGTGTAAGTATGTACATTGAGATAAATATGTGTCTGTTTCTTTACATGATTAGATGAAAAAATAAATTGTCAAAAAACAGGCATATATATTTTAGAGGTGGTGGGCGTTCTACATGTTTTTAAAAAATTATCAATTTCACAGTAAAACTAAAGCTATGTTAATTTAGAAAAAAATATAGCTCTACATGGCCCATAGTATAGCGGATAGGCATTACAAAAGGAACTATCAATATTATTTCTATTTCTCTTCACAAGGTTTCATAGTACATACTTTTTTGTGTACAAAGTAACTTGATGGATGATTGATAACCACAATAAGAAGATTGGATTGTAATCTGATCAAGGAATTAAGAACCATATTATTATTCTTTATAAAATGAAAGTAACCTGTCCTTTAAAGATATTTTCAAATCATGGATTTTAAAAGTAGGGTATAACATTATATGTTTCAGAGTTAAGTGTGACGTCCATTTTCACTGAACTAGTACATCTTTTGGTTTAGGGGCCATCTGAAGCCCGCCTCCGTTTGCGGGATTTTCTCGCTGTGTTGAAGACCCATTGGTGGCCTTTGGTTTTTTCTGCTCTTTGGTCGGGTTGTTGTCTCTTTGACACATTCCCCATTTCCATTCTCAATGTTATACTGTATAAAAGATATGTTGAAAACTAGAAACATACACTTCTTTAATTTGGGACAACACAAAATGTTAATCCAAAATAGCTAGTGGCAATTTTTGTCCATAATATCTTGATTACAATAAAATAAATTTTACCCTTCTGATTATTCATGCAAAATTTCTACTTTAAGTATGAAACCCATTCTTTCAAAATGAACAAAGATACAAGGAATTTTATTTGTGATGTGAAATAATTTGTCATTTCACACAATTTGATCTTTGATTGTTTGTTTTTTTCAGTTGAAGGTATAATACGAATTAAAGTTGAATCGGCACAATTGAGATGTCATTTACATGGGGAAAATTTGAAATCAGATGATTGCAAGAAAGAGCCACGAATTTTAGACATGTGTTTTATTAAGAAACGGAAACAACTGTATCTTTTATACATTGATGCTGACAACATTGAAAATAGTATTGTCACTCGGCAGATAAGAGGTGACAAGTCCCCACAGGACTCATGCAGGAATATTTCTCTTGTAAAGCATCCAAATAGATTAGCAAAATTAGGTGATGACGTAATTGCCTTGATATACAAGGATGATTTTAATATTCTTACATTTAAATTTATTTTTGATGAAATGAAGTTAGAAGATGGACCTTCATATAACCTGAATAAAAAACAAAAATCAATTATAGGTGAAAAAGGAATTCAAGGAATAGCCGGTATATCAGAAAAACTTTTTATTTTATCTAACAGATCCGAATTATTTCAATTTAAGATACACGAGGGCAATGTAGAAATGACAAATCTTTCAATTAAAGACCCTTTTGATACAGCTCGCCGTCTATCCGTAACGACTGGAACAGATACACGTGTGTTTATTGCAGATGAAAATGATAAAAAAATTGTATGTATTGACAGTGAAGGTGTTATCAAGGGTACAAGAAAGAGTCACGATCGTGCTCTCCAAAACGTTCGAAGCATTGCATCGACAGATGACAAATTGTTCGCTGCAACTAGTGAGGGTGTGTGTGTATTTAATCATACGAAAGGGAAATTTGAAAACACCGATAAAAATGAGAAAGATCCATATAGATACAGTCCTATTCTAGTGGAATACTTGAAACATGTAAGTCATGCCAGATCTTTATGCCTTGAAGTATTTGAAAACGAAATATATCTTGGATTATCATTTGTTATTGATAGAAAAGATCATATAATAGTTTTTAGTGTTGATAAAAGTAATATTTCAAATTTTAATTCAATATCGAAATAATATTTTTGTTGCCTTAAGTGAGATTTGTACAATTTAATCTTTCTCTTAAATATATGTTGTTGTACAAAGAAATGTCATGCTGTTATGTCTGTTATAAAAAGGAAGTGTTCAGAATAGACTGTTGAATTCCATATATACAATAATTTACTCCACTATCTTTGATAAAATACACTACTTTTAATATGTAAAATGTGAATAAACCATTCCCCTCCACTTTAAAAAAAAAAGGGTAAACACAAAAAAAGAAGAAAACAGATAAATCAACAAAAAAAGGAACCCATACTAAATAACATGCTCTTATCTTTTATTATATTTGTTCCATCGCTGCAAACGTGTTAATAATTCGAATGGCTAACGGTGAAATGTGCGGTACTAGTATAAAGACGAAAAAAATTAAAACATGCTTTATACCACCACTGGGTCGATACCTCTGCTGGTGGACTGTATGTTTCCAAGGTAACAGCAGCCCAATAGCCAATACTGGCATGAAAATACGAATTTGGTTTTAATGAAATTTGCTGCTGTAAAATTTGGGAACTATTCCAAATTAAGGAATGTGTCTCCCTCATGCAAAGCTTTAATTCCTAATATTTTTCCTAATATCGATATGAGTTATGACCTTTTTGGTTTTATGAGCTCTGCAACGTTTGTTTTAGGTTTTGGATGTTTAAATATTTTAGACTCGAGCATCACTGAATAGACATAAATTGTCGAAATGCGCCTCTGGTGGAGTATAATTGGAACTGTTTATGTTATTTATATCTGAGTAACGACAAAAAGTTAATTTGGTACCGTTCATGTTATTTATACCTGAGTAACGATAAAAAGTTAATTCGGTACCGTTTAATTTTCCTACCATTGTGTCGATATATCAGCTGGTAAACTGCTAGTCCCCAGGGAGTATCGCCAGCCTAGTAGCCAGAACTTAAGTACTGGCATGAAAATACGGATATTATTTTAATGAAACTTTCTGTTATAAACTTTTCGAAATTATTCTATATTAAGGAATACATCTTCCTCATGAAAACCTCTGATTCCTAAACTGAATTCGGATACATGTTAGGTAGGATCTTCTTGGTTTTATCAGCTCTTTAACATTCGCTTGATGTTTTGGATTTTCAATTATTTTGGACTTGAGAGCGTCACTGAAGAGACATAATTTGCGTATCTGGTGCAGTAAAAGTGGTACCGTTTAAGATATTACTACCATTGGGTCGATGCATCTGCTGGTCAACTGTTAGTCCCCAGGGGGTATCACCAGCCTAAAAGCCATTACTTCAATACTGGCATGAAAATACGTATATTGTTTTAATGAAATTTGCTGTTATAAACTTTTGAAAATTACGGAATATATCTCCCTCATGCAAACTTGATTCCTTATCTGAATTTGAACCCATGTTAGGTAGGCCCTTTTAAGTTTTATCAGCTGGGTAAATATGCACAATTCAGTTCAGATAGTCGGGAATGGTAGCCTTTTCCTCAATTACTCTGCCCATATCGTAAACTTGGAAATGTATGATGGCTCGTTTCGAAGCCGAGACATTTTCACAGATGTGGTTAAAATTTTCTGGGTACGAAGTGAAATTAGATTTTTCACAAATTGGACAACCCTGAAAGGCCCCACATTATGCCGCTTCAGCAGGTGAAAAGTCCCCAATTTCACACAGTGAAATTCTCTTGAATTTTCAGTTCTTTACAAACATTAAATAACTCCAAAGTTTTTACATCTTTATTGTATAGTCTTCTGCTCCTCAAAAAAGCACAAATGATTAAGTACAGTCAATTACTGAAAATAGCTTCATGTCCAATAGCATTGCATACAGTTTCTTTTATTTCTATCTATAGTTGAGTTTCTCACTCTGAGGCGCATTAGGGATTTTGACCAATATTGAAGATGTTAGTTCAGATGTTTACAAACATTCTTGTGCGATCCTCTTCTGTATGACTTTCTGAATAAAGCTGTGCATTTTTGTTCATTTCTGAAAAAAGGGTAGTTTCAGCACTTAAAGTCAATGAATCTAATATAGTCATCAATTTTGATTACAATGTGTAAGTATGATATATTGCTTCAAGTAAAGATTCACATGTCACAATATGGATGACAAATCAGATGAGAACTTTCAATTATAATACTAGTACTAGTATACAGACCCTGTTAATTTTTTGACATTTTTACCTATTATGTCTGTTTGTTTTGTTCACACATTGTTGTCAATATAATGGAATTTAATGCGACTGTCATACAAGTGAGTGCTTTAGTTAGCTATAAAACCAGGTTTAATCCACCATTTTCTACATAAGGAAATGCCTGTACCAAGTCAGGAATATGACAGTTGTTTTCCATTCGTTTGATTTGTTTGAGCTTTTAATTTTGCCATTTGATAAGGGACTTTCCGTTTTGAATTTTCCTTTGAGTTGGGTATTTTTGTTATTTTACTTTTCAAAGCATTTAGAAAAAAAATGTTTTAAAAGTGCATTTGAACTCAAAATATGCAAACAAGATTTAATACTAGTTACTACTGGAAATCTGATATTTCCAACCTTAGAATCCACTTTAAACGGATGTGAACATCATTCTTTTTATATAGTATTAAGGGCAATATATTACCAATTTTAAAATCTTGTGTTTTAATATAATTCCACCTTAAAATTAGGGTTTTTAATGTTCTTCAGTGTCAACACTTCATCAGTGAGAAATGCATAATTAGTTTTCAAATAAACATAATGACAACACAGATTTTTATGATGTTATGAAATAACTACTTTTTCAAATAAGGCTATGCACAGTTTTCGGTGTTACATAATGAACAGTTGCCTAAGAGTTTAATTTAAAAAGGTTGGACGAAATTAACAGAAACTAAGCATATGTATATAATATCAAGTCCATAGCAACAGTTTTCATACCTGCAAATTTTCACATCCTGACTTGTCCTTGACTGTAATGTCAATCACATAAATACCATCAATGTACAATCAATTAAGAGTTTGTTTGATAAAAATAATGCTTACCAGTACTTCATTTCTTTGTAAAACTTCTTATTAGCCATTCCAGCTTAAAACTGGGGTAGAACGTCGCAAACTGAAATAAGGCGAGAAAAATGATCCAGGTTGTGTTTTTAGTTCATGCAGCTTCAAACTGTAAACTTCATTAAAATTGACAAATTATTGACAGAATTATCACAAAAAAGAGGTTTTCTTCCCTTTGTTGGTTTGCAAACATTCAGTTCAACCCTAGTGGGTATAATAAACCACCTCCAGCCTAGCCTAAAAGGTTTCAGCACCTGTGTTTTAAAAATGTTTTAATCCTCCCTCTTTTCACTCGAGATGATATTATCTTGTGAATTTTTGTTTTGCATTGAAATAACAACAATCTCTTTATTATTTGAAATATATTTTACTGTTTTTTTGTTAGTTTAAGTGCCCAGCTTCTAATTACTGTTCGAAATTGTTCGTATAATTTATCATGATATTGTTAGATACTTGTGCAGAGTTATTTCCCTTGATTTCTGGGTTCTTCACATTCGTACTATAATAGCAAATTCGTGTGCTCTCTGTGTCAAATAAACTTACAATTTACCCTTTCCAAATGCTTGCATGAGAAATCAGGCTTGTTGTTTGAAGAAACCCATGCAATGTGCTTGAAAAGTTTTATATCAATAGGACTTAAACCCATGGTTCGTACCGTATTAAAAATAATTATATTAACTGCGGCTAATATTAATAAATAATGTTAGTGTGGAACAATTGGTGATACTTTGGTATTTATAAAAGTAAACAAACCTTTATTTTTTTTCTGAATTTGATCAGGTGAACGTTGATACATTCATCAAAGAAACAGACAGACACTTCCAAAAACCATAAATTGGGTAAAGATGCGCAATTCATTTCAGATACTAGTAGGCATTAATGGTAGCCTTTTCCTAAATTCCTCTGCCCATATCGTAAACTTGGATATGTAATGGCTCGTTTCGAAGCTGAGACATTTTCACAGATGTGGTTAAGTTTTCGGTGTACGAAGTGTGTTTAGATTTTTCACAAACAAGGCAACCCCGAAAGGCCCCATATGAGTCCGCTTCGGCAAGTGAAAGGTCCCAATATCACACATTTAAATTCTCTGGGAATTCAATTCTTTACAAACATTTAATAACTCAAAAATTTTTACGTCCTTATTGTACAGTCTTCTGCTCTCCAAAAAAGCACAAATGGTTAAGCTCAGTAAATTATTAAAAATAGCATTGCATACAGGTTTTGTAATTTCTATTTATAGTTGAGTATCTCACTACGAGGCGAATTGGGGATATTGACCCAGCTCTTCAACGTTCGCCCGATGTTTTGAATTTTCAATTATCAAATGTATTTTGGACTCGAGCGTTACTGAAGAGACATAATTTGCGTTTCTGGTGCAGTAAAATTGGTACCGTTTAAGTTATTACTACCACTGGGTCGATACCTCTGCTGGTGAACTGTTACTCCCCAGAGGGTATCGCCAGCCTATTAGCCAGAACTTCAATACTGGCATGAAAATACGGATATTGTTTTAATGAAACTTGCTGTTATAATTTTTTGGACATAGTTCTTAATTAAGGAATATATCTCTCTCATGAAGACCTCTGATTCCTTATCTGAAATTGAATAAATGTTAGGTAGGCCCTTTTTGGTTTTATCAGCTCTTCAACGTTCGCTCGATGTTTTGCATTTTCAATTATTTTGGACTTGAGCGCCAGTCACTGAAGAGACATAATTTTCGTTTCTGGTGCAGTAAAATTGGTACCGTTTAAGTTATTACTACCACTGGGTCGGTACCTCTGCTGGTAGACTGGTGGTCCCCAAGAATATCAACAGTAGGTGGCAAGTTTGTCAGTACTGGCATGAAAATACGGATTTTGTTTTAATGAAAATTTGTTGTTATTAAATTTTGGATACACTTTAGGCTCTTTTTTTGTTTCATCATGTCTTCAGCGTTTGATTAAAGGTTTGACTTTTTTTAATATTTTGGACAAGAGTATCACTGAAAGAGAGGCGAAGGATACCAATGAGACATTCAAACTCATAAGTCGAAAATAAACTGAAAACGCCATGGCTAAAAAAGAAAAAGACAAACAGACAAATAACAGTACACAAAACAACATAGAAAACAAAAGACTGAGCAATACGAACCCAACCAAATAACTGGGGGTTTTCTCAGGTGCTCCGAAAGGGTAAGCCGATCATGTTCCACATGTGGAACCCGTCGTGTTGCTCATGTAAGTACAAACCTGGTGATATGTCTAATTCGGTAGGTCACATTCAGGGGAAGGGGACGAGATTGTAGTTACGACAATTGGAACATATCCGTCGTCATCTGTGAAACAGATATACCATAACGTTCAACCAACTAGTGATGGCGTCCGTAAAATTTTCGAAGGGATGATTTCAACTTCAACTTCAACTTGAATAGACTCGAAATTACAGTAATCGGCCAAATTGCACGGCAATTAATTGAAATATACAAACATATTTAACAGATTTGTAGTTCTGCTAGGAGGGATAATAGATGGAGTATGATTTTGACATAATCACTTTACTTTTATATATAGAGTATATAGTTCTCCACACTTTTCACTCTACCTTGACATTGATCTCTTTTCATAGTTTTATCTAGTAAAAGATTCAGTGATAATAAGTAAGCAGCATTCGGTAATTTTATAATCTAGGAAAAGAGGACGGATTGGAGGCTACGACACGTGGAACATATCCGGTTTAAACATTGACACAGATTTTTCATAACGTTCAATCCGATAATGTTGTCGTCCGTCAAACTTTCAAAGGGATGACTTCGACTCTAACACCCTTGTTCCGATCAATTTCTTTATTAAGAAATAATCCTTTGAGATATATATAAGTCAAATCTATGTTCAGCCTCAATCTGTGTCCTTTCCTTAAATCTCTGTCCTGTAACGTCATGATACTCAAATATGTGTCCTTTTTATTAGGTATCGGTAATTTGAATTGATGTCATGAAACTTATCTCTGTGCTATTTGGTTTCACCTGAAATTTATTTAACCATTTGCCCATCAAGACTTCGTTCAACTTGATGAACATGCCGGAACAGTGGTAAAATTTCACAAAACAAGTGTATCTTCCTTTGGCGTTTTACAATGTTACTTAATGGTATCAGTTACTAGATTTATAATTATATAATATTTAAGCCGTGCAATGACCTGCATTTATTATTGCAAAGTTTAATGGTGGACTTATGTTCATATGTAGTTATCAGCCTATTTTATATGTGCAAGTAAACTTTTAACGAACAATGACTGAGAAAACTCTCTAGTCCTAATAACTCTGTTACACAACGCTGTAAGTAACAAATATGACCAAGTAAACATTTGGAGCTAAACATCCGCATGGCAACACATGACACATATCAAAACGGTAGCGTGTGTGACGCAATATAGGACAGGGTATGACTTGGTTAAAAGGACACAGATTTGAGAAATATAATTGCAATGAATAGGACATGTATTTGAAAAAGGACACAGATTTCAGCCTAGACATAGATTTGACTCATGCATGTATATTCCATATCTAGGCGTTAATTGGGTGTGAGTACACAGCAATGGACAGTTCAGATTGGGAAAATTGAAATCATGTCTTTAGTTGTAGGTAGATTGTAGTTTTCAACCGTCCTTCATTACAATAAAAAAAAACGTTGCATGATTGTCAATGTGTCATGAAATAAAATTTCTTTCATAATGTAAGTTCTAAATGGAAAAAAATATTATATTACAGTATTTGTTCCTAACGAAATAAAGGGTATAGAATATTTGTTCCAAAAGGAATAGATCTTTTGGAATTGTTTATTACAAACTTTCTAGGAAAACTTCTGTTAGGCAGAACAAATATACGTTGCCAAATGAAACAACTGGTTTGACAAATAGAAATGTTGTGTTAAATAATGCATGTGTGCACTCAATCATCTCCCTAGCCTGCTGTCAACACCGCAGTGAATTTGAACTCCGCTTCGGCAAGGCGAGTTCGACTAAGATCTTAATTGACTATAATAGCAAGTTTTCTTTTCGCCGGGTAATCCGACTTCCTCACAAAAACCTAACAACCATGATATAGCCAAGTGTACTGAATGTGGTGTTAAACACAACCAATCAATCAATGAATCTCCCTAATTTGGGACAATGGTTAAAAATGCAACATTAAAACAAAACATAAAAATAATGTGAAAAGGGCTTGACTCCTCAGATTCGCGCTATTAACACAAAAACAACTAACAAAATTAAAAAGGCACAAATTTAAGTTATATATATATATGAGCACTCGCAGTTAATAAAAGCAGGTTTTAAGTCTTATTTCTACCAATACATAGGCCATAGCAAATTCATAGATGTAAGAGGATATAAGCTTTTTGTAATATCCTTAATTAATGTAAAGTGAACATATCCGTTTGATAAATCGATGACCTTGGCCTCTTTTGAGCTAATTTGCAAGCATACATTCAGGTGGATAAATGTCTCATTGCATGGCAACATCTTAATCCTATTTTTATACAGAGTTGTCTTTATTCTTTGCAAGCATACATTCGTTTGGTCTCTTGCGGATAGTTGTCAATGTCAACATACTCTATCCGTTATTTTTATACAAAGTAGCTTTTTAGACAAATTGTTTCTGATATAACATTTATTTCTTCATTTACATAATTTGATAAATTGATATATGTTTGGAAAATTATTTCAATAGGTTTTTTTTTCTTAAAAAGAGGAAAACTGTATACATCATCAGGGTTTTGAAGGCTTATCTATTTATGACTAACTATTCATGGTAAAGGTGATATAGAGAAATTGAACATCAATTTTCCATTTGAAGCATAACTTTGTGTGAAGCAACTTATTATGTTTCCTTTGTTCTTGAGAGTAAATAACACACCAGACCTCTCATAAACTGACAATAATTATGAATACCTGATTATGCTCTACAAAGAATCGATTTACATAAAAAGAAAACCATTCGATAAAAGTCAATAGGACAGTAACACCACAACAACAAAAAAGAAACAATAGGGGTCAATATACCTTAATGAAAACTGTTATGAACGTTTAATTATACTTTGATAGCTTTGTTTGGTCGAAAATGTTGTTCCTGGCAAATTAAAGAGTTGCAGATTTTCCGTTAAGAAATTCCGCCAACTTGTGTCCTTCGAGTGACAACTTTTGTTTTTACACTTGTTGTTAATCCTTCATTCCATTATAACTGTTATTTACCTGCTTTATATTGCTAATTAGGTATCAAGATGGAAAAAATAGTGCTTACTTCCAAAATTATGCCGCATTATGTATGTGTTGACAGTGATACGTATGAATAACATTGAACGTTAGCGACCTATTGTCTACAAGGATGGTTATATGTGTTACGTATGCATAAAAAGGGAATTTTCCCACGGTAAACATGATTAATACTTGAATTCGAACTTATCAGCTGAAACTATAGGTATTTATTTTTCACATACGAAAACATCTTACAAAAAACCGTTTAACATTTAAATATTTATTGTGCCTGCAATTGTTGTATTGCGTTCTAAATAGAATGAATTTCATAACAGCGTGGACATGGACACATGATATTTAAATGTTATCGTGTTTATCACTGGCTGTCGACATCAAAGACTTCACGCAATTGCAGTATTGTAAATGCTCTTTTGTTCCGACGTTGGAAAGTTCCGGGCGGAAAGAACTAACTAGCCGAAAAGTTCCGGAGGAACTTATTAACTAGTTACTTTGTTCTTCCTCTGGTTTAAAAGTTCCACCGGAACAAAGTGACTAGTTGAAAAGTTCCAACGGAACATATCAACTAGTTAGAAAGTTCCTTTTTGCCAAATTAGTCAAAACCGGAACTAACAAACTAGCCCAAAAGTTCCAACGGAACTTATCAACCAGGCAGAAAGTTCCATTTGGAGAATTGATGCAAAGTAAAAGCGCAACATATTATATTTGAACCTTTCAAAGGGTAACCAAGATACTGATTACAAAAGTCAAAAGGAACTTATCAACTAGCCACAAAGTTCCTCTTTGGCAAATAAGTCAAAACCGGAACTAACAAACTAGCCCAAAAGTTCCAACGGAACTTATCCACCAGTCACAAAGTTCCATTTGGAGAATTGATGCAAAGAACCACATGAGGAGGGGGGTATTCTTCCCTCTCTTGAGGGTACCATGAATACTAAATTTGCATGATAATGCAACTTATTCCGTTTTATGTGAGCTATGAAATACAACTTAAATTTTGCATATTTGTCCCCAAAGAAACCCCTTTCAGTGCTTTGGGTATTCTTGTAAATTAATGGTTTGCTCTTATATATACTGATACTCATTCTTCCCCCTCTTTCTACAAAAAGGACGAAATATGGTATATTCGGAACGATGTAACTAGTTGTTCTGTTCCGCTAGAACTATTCAACTAGCTACATTGTTCCGGGACTTTTCAACTAGCTACTTTTTTCCGGAACTTTTCAACTGCACTCGAAATAAAACAAATAGTTGGAAAGTTCCATCGGAACAAAGTAACTGACGGAACATAGTGGCTGTTACATTATTATGTCAACATAACAGTAACAGTGCACTGTGTAATGATAACCTTTAAACTGGGTGCACTCGTTTAATTATTCTAATATAAAAGGTATTATGAACATATTTAATTCATGGATAGATACTGAAACACAAATTAAAAAAAAAAGTACAATTCTAAATCAAATAGCTGTGATCCGTCCATTCGTTTTTCAAATCAACAGAACAGCTGCATTTAACAGGTCGGGCACATTTCCTTATACGAACATGTATTATTTAAATTAGCATACGTATGCCCCGTCAATGTATGTTTTAGTGTTTGTTTACAAATAAAGCTTCTTTTTTTTATTTTAGCGATTGACCAATCCACTGAATGATTTGCAAAGCATGATGGACTACTTGTCTATAAATGCATGATGGACTACTTGTATATATATATTCAAAACAAATTCCTATAAACTTTCATGCAAAAACTTTTATTTTATGAATTGACATGTGTAAAATAGTAATGATGTATATCCCCATTGAGAGGTCCCTGACATACTGTAATTGCGAGAAGTCTTTGTCGACAGCCAGTGACCGACACGATAACACTAATGTCTTGTAAAAGTATTAAAAACTTCTTTCAAAAAGAAAAATGATACGAGGCAGTTTATCCTTTATTATTCAATTCCATCAGCAAGGTACTTGAGTAATTGATTACAAAAGCGTTATAAAGAAAATCTTAAAAAAACACTTTTAAAATAGTTCAAAAAAGTGCGTCCTCTGTGATACAGATGCCTTCACATTTTTTGCCCTATATTTACTGCGTCGCTCTTTGATTAGTTGGCTTATAACCTCATTAACTTCATAGTTATGTGATAACGTTGTTACGGGAATGTTTGATACTGTGCAACATGTTCTGTTGCTGAAACTGGCGAAGATGCCGAAACAAAAGCCAGTGTCCGACGACTTGTCTCCTGTCTATAAAACATAAATCCACTGGCGGAACTAACTCACAGACTGGTAGAGCGAATACAAACGATGACTTTCAGTATGGATTTTTATTTACACTTTAAATGAACGGATGGTGTCAATTCAAAAGGCTGACTCCGACTGAAAACTTAACTCCAGTCGACACATTATAAAGATAGACAATGCTTACAGGTTACCAAAGAATTAAATTACATAATAATAAATTGACAAATTTTACAAACATACAATTAGTACGTAAAAAAAATAACAATAGACGATGATTGAAAAACGGATTAATGCCAATGCAATCATACATGTACTGAACAAGAACGGATAAACGGATATTCAAAAGAATTATCTATGTACGCTATAAACATTAATGGATTAAAAAAATAATGAAACGAAATAGTGATGTAGCATAAATTAACATATCTCTTGTAGAGTTTTTCACACAGTTTTAGATTAAAAAAGCACATGAATGGTATTTAAGAATGCAAATCGAAACACATTGTCTATTGAAGTTAGAATGAAATTGTCTGAAAAGATTAGACAGAAACTATAAAAAAAATATTAGAAATAAGTCCGAATGTCCGAAATAAGAAACACACAATTTGGTTCGTCTTTTTTCCACGATCGCAGTTACTGCAATTTAAAATTAAATGAATGTTATGATGTTTCTATAAAATTTCTATTTCCTTGTATTTATGCAATTGAAAGTTCATTTTGAAGAGCCGTTTCCTCTACACAAAACGTCCGGTATTTTTGAAATAAATATCTATTGCGTACTTTTTGCCATTATGTTAGAAAAATGATTTGCAGAAAGTTAAATCTGGTCTTATACTCTGTGTTTTATTTACAATGCACTGGAACGGAATACACTGGAAAGAATGTGTGTTGGTAAGATCCTTTTCTTACATTATTTTCTTTAAATTAGTGGGTTTCATAATAAAGTCATCTTTTAGATTTGCTTTAAAGACAAATCAAAAGAGTTCAAACAGACATCGTACAAATGAAAACTGTATAATTCCTACACTTCACGCATCAGAGATTTTTCTAATTATTCTTAGCCTTAATTGTCATAAATTTTCCCACTTATTTACATATTCGATTAAAAAAAACATATTTCATTAGAAATAGCCAATGACTTGAGAATAATATAAAAATACATTTTATTGTAACAAAGTAAAAAGTCAGGGTTTTGTTTACTTCCGTTACCAAAAACAATCATTTAAAAAAAAAACTTATACATTTCAAATAAAAATCAACTTCTTTCAACATTTTTTACCGCCCAAAAATGCATTATTTGCATGCCATGCTAGTATTTTGAAAACTTCTAATCTTTGTTAGACCTATTATGATATAGGCAGCGAAACTTAAGTTATTTTTAAACATTCACCTAAGTTTTTCACAAAATCTGAATCTTTTTTTAACTAAGTTTTCAAGGACGCCAGTCTAATCTTTGGTATGGGACTTTTGATATTATTATATTACAGCCATGTATACTTTGTTTAGAAATATAGGGCATTTTTTTTTAAATAATAATCAATTAAAGTATTTAGATAATACCTTTAAACAGACTTTTGTACAAATGTACATAACAGAATTAAACTTCACATATTATGTATGTAATTATTACAAAATGCAATAGTGTATTGGCTCAAACACATTTACAATACATTAAAGTTTAGGGAACAGTCATTATCTATCAGCTGAGGGGTCGGTTCATTTTAGGGGGGGGGGGGGGGGGTCATTACCAAAAATATCATACAGTTGGGGGGGGGGGGGGGGTTGCCATCAAAAATTTTATTTGACTGGAAGGGGGGGGGGGGTCACACAATGAAAGTTTTTATGTCTAACAAGCATATAAATTGTTGACGATATTGAAGTGAGTGTGCAATCTTTTAAATAATTTCTGTCATTATTAAATCATTGATCATGTACAGCACTAGCAGGATGCCTAAGTTCTCAAGGGTAGTGAATCTGGTCACTCCTTATCACAGTCATCTGTTATGGTTCATTATCCCATTGAACTATTATATTGACCCTTTATCCATAGGATGTGAAAGTTTACAATCCGACTTATCTCAAGATTAACAACTGTATAAAACATTTGTCTCTTACTAGTTTTGACCACAGGAAACAATGAGTTTTAAAAGTTTCTGAACATGTGTATTACAACTTTCTGAAGTGTTCAAATCATTTTGATGCGATTACGGATAGATATAGGACTGTAAAAGGTGTGTACGTTCTAAAATAATTTGTAAATATGTATAACTATTTTATGAAATTATTACAAAGATATCGAATAATAATAAGAATTTTTAATGTTCAAATCGAGGGCCCTTGTTGGGCAGCATGGCATTCACACACACAAAACAAGACACTGGGGTTTCGTAAAACATTTTTCACATTGAAATAAAATATTGAAAGTTCATATAATTATTAACCTACATTTATATTTCTTTATGTCAAATAAATCATGTACATTTTTGTACATATTTGATCCAGGAAGGACTAGAACCATAAAATCAGCAATATTTGTAATGTGCTATTTTCAGTTGCACTTCCAAGAGTGGGATTGAAATAAAAAAATAACTATACGATGAGAAAATTAAAATCCACAAAACATTTATAAAACTTCAAAATTTTAATAAAGGCATTAAAAGAATTGAGACATATTGTTTACTCTTTTTTTTATGTTTTTTCATTCACAAATAATTCTGTGTCAGACAGTAAATTTACATTTATTCATAATAGAGGGGAAATCATTATTGAAAGGTTATATATAAAATTTGTACAATTTTATAGGTTGCAGTCAAATAAATTAAATTTGGAACAAAGAATTTTCTTTTTTTTTTTTTTTTTTCTTTTTACGTCATTTCATTCATTTATAAGAGCACATGCTAATGTATATAAACAAATTTGGCTAGAATTAGCAGTTTCAAAACCAGGGACAATCTGTATTAAGATATGACTTCATTCTGTTCATGAAGGTTCAAGTTAAAATGCAATATATTTTTTTTTCATTTAAATGCTTATTTTGTCAATTTTTCTTCTTGCATGTGTCAGATATTCATATTCGAAAGAAAAAATACAAGACGAAAAACTCTATTGTATACTCAGGGTTTTCTCAAAGAAGAATAAACTGAAAAATGTTTACTAAAATCAGTTGCATCAGCTTCAAAACAAAGTACATGGAAGGTCATGATGAAACATCAAGGCAATATAATATTTACAGAATATCACCAGAGACATATATATACACATATATATACACATAATCACTTTAATACTAGTGTTTGCTAACCAGACAAAGTAAATTATCTTTATCAAATTAATTAGTTCAAGCTACTTATATAAAATAACAGAACTATAGTGTAGAATGTATTATAAAATATCAGTTCAAAATCAAAGAAAATGAGTACTGCAATCAAGGAAAATCTTTTTATGCTGTATTCTGTTACGGAAAGTGTCAATCTCCACATACTTCTCATAGCTATTTTTCAAGTCAATGCCTGCAACTTTGTACTATGTAGCTTGCAGTTATCATCTTTTTTGTTGGGTGGGGGTCAAACTATGTTCTCAGGTGGGTCATCGTGTGGTTCATAAGAATCATGGGGGGGGGGGGGGGGGGGCGGTGTTGCCAACAAAACCTTTTAATGTGAAAAATTTGAACCGACCCCCTCAGCTGATAAATAATGACCATTCCCTTATCACATATAAGAGCATAACATCGTTATATAATATCCAAGCAATATATAATTGGTGGTTTTAAATATATATATATATATATATATATAAGTCTAGAGATTTGCACAACGATACTAATATAAGATGGTATTATACGAAGATGTTGTTAATAAATCGTGTTGACAAATATTTCGGCTTAACAAATAGCCTTCTTCGGTGTCAATTATTTTAACAATACTGATAATATGTATAAAAATAGCTCAATAATACAGGTAAGTTTTGGTCTATTGATTTAATCCAAAATCCTGAACATCATAATATAAAACAAAACTCAATACTCAAATATACGTGACTGTGTATATTTACAACCCAAAATGAGTGAAAAATAAAACTTAATATTTTTTATTGATGCCGTTTGGATGATGTACATTTAGTTCCTTTATCCAAAAGCTTTCCCGAACCTGTCGCTGGGCATCACTCCAGTGAATGTTCTGTTCAATCACTAGGATCTTCATGCGGTTAAAGTCATCAAGTGTGTGACCAGACTGTCTGAAATGCTGAGAAACTGGGAGAAGTGGCTTCTTAGAGATATCACTCCTATGGCCATTGAGGCGTTTGTGGAAAGGCTGCTTTGACTCACCAACATATTGGAGGCCACAAACCGAACATTCTAGAATGTAAATAACATTCATACTTTTGCAGTTAACATTGCAAAATATCTTATAGTTATTTTCGGTTGCCTTACTGTGAAAAGTTGATGAGTGATGCATCTGTAGGCAGCATTTGCAGCGTTTTTCATCACACGAACGACATTCTCCAGAAGTATATATATATATACAAGTCTAAATTGAAAACAACGTTCAAACCTATGATTGCGTTGGATAAAAACCGCAATTTTTATACGTGTGCATGCAAAACAAATTTCTTGTTAGAGGGGTCTAAATACAGCACAAACAACATTTTCCAAAAGACCAAAAAAGTGAAAAAGTATATTTTAACAAAACGCATTTGACTAACAGGTCGAACAACAAATGTTCTTAAACTCTGCTGACTGCCATTGGCGATTGCCAAATAAACGGATCACCGATGTAATAAATGGATCTTAATTATAAATCTAATACTAAACAGAAAACAATAAACTTGCGGAAAAGATGATATACCGCAAACAAAAGGTGCAAAGGTTTTTGTACACCATATCCGGATTTCGACAATTAATGTCTCTTCAGTGATATTAGGAATCGAAACAGTATTTATGTACAAGTCTAAATTGAAAACAACGTTCAAACCTATGATTTCGTTGGATAAAACCCGCAATTTTTATACGTGTGCATGCAAAACAAATTTCTTGTTAGAGGGGTCTAAATACAGCACAAACAACATTTTCCAAAAGACCAAAAAAAGTGAAAAAGTATATTTTAACAAAACGCATTTGACTAACAGGTCGAACACCAAATGTTCTTAAACCCTGCTGACTGCCATTGGCGATTGCCAAATAAACGGATCACCGATGTAATAAATGGATATATATGCCTAAAAAAGTGTGCAAATCAATACCAATATTAAAAAAGGAAACAGTAAATACAAGTATCAATAAATATTTCGGATAACAGATATCATTCATCAGTATGATAATAATGGTGTAAAATGAATCATATCAATCTACGTATTTATACATCCAAAAATGAATAGCACTGTGCGATTTGAACTGATATAAATCTAGACTTTCAGAGTTGACGAAGGTATAGGGGTTATAACAGAGACGGCATCAGTATTCTGTTAATTCAGAAATTATTGCGTACATTTACTATTGCGATTTTTGAAGAATGGACAAAAATGCGAGATTTATTATTGCAATTTCAGGAAAATCTGCATACACTTATATGTATCAGATATCAGAATACGAGTTCTTATTATTGCAATTATCCCCCAGTCGCATTATTCGCATTTATAGAAACCTCGCAATAATTTCTGAATTTACAGTATTCAGTATTTGCTTGCAAGTCAGACATCTTTTGTTCCCACAACCCTTGCAAGAGCCCGCTGACGAAGAGCCTGGTTTAGAGGATAAATCAGCTCTCATCAGCTAGTCTTTAAGGCTTTTGGGCCTACAGAAAGCCAGTACGGGTGATGATCTTTGATAGTTTTGAATGTTTTTCTATTTCTTTCCAATTTTCTAGGATAATGTGTGATAATTTGTCAAATTAAGGATGGTAAGTCAGCACAAACGGGACTCTTTTGTTGACCTTAATCTCTTTATATTGCAAAAGTTCATCTTGGCTGACGTTTTCAGCGCGAGAAAAAACCTACATAATTATCTTGTCTTTTGTAGCCCCGATTTTTAGGTGACCACGAAGCTCTTGTAATCGTTTTTTCACAGAATCATTGGTGGAGCAAATCCGCTTCGTTCTGATGGCCTGGCTGTAGGGAATTTTCTTTGTGCAGTGTTTTGAATGACAACTTATGGGAGAAAGATATTGATTGTGAGTTTGCAACATAGATCTGTAAACATAATTCGATCCTTCACTTGTGTTGCAGTGTCAAAAAATGAGATCTTAGAGTCGGAGATTTCATAGTTGAATTTTATTGAGGAATGGACGTCAATGGCATGTTGACAGAACTTCTAAGTTCTTGTTTAGTATAAATATTAACCCACTTCATGTCAATATCGTCGATAAATCGGCACCAAGAGAGAGTTCAAGGATTCCATTTTCTTAAGATATGTGTGTTGTATCTTGTATGTAGGATGGTATGTTTTATACGTGTGGTCTTAAAAAAGTCAATAAATTCTGATATTTTCTCTGTAGAGTGGTCATTGGCTGAAACTATTGGTCTACCTGGATTGTAAACTTTGTGTATTTTTGACAGAAGATAGAAACGTCCCGTCTTTGATTTTTCGGTTGTAGGTATTCAAATGTGTCCTCATCTATATGATCCTGTTCACACATATTTTTCAGGTCTGTGGTGACTGTTTTGTTGAATTTAGGAGTTGGGTCAGAGTCTTATTTCTTCTTAAATCTTTCATCAGAAAGTTGACGTTCTGCCTATTGAATATAATCACATTTGTCCATGACGGCAACAGCGCTGCCTTTATCTGCTAGTTTTATTATTATGTCGTCTCTGTTTTTAAGCAACTGCACAGCTTCATTTTCTTCAGATGATGAATTGTTGAATGTATGGGAAGTAACGGTGTTACGTCGCATTTAATTTTGTCAATAATATGTCTAAACTGGCACATTTACTGGGTTTAGGAATCTATGAACTTTTTTTCCTAGATCTTGGAATTTCCACATTGGGCTCATACATGACACAAGATCAACAACTTCTTTAAAAGTCTGGTCAACTATTCGTTGTTTAATCTTATTCAAAAAATATTTTATCGAAATTGACTGAAAAAAATTATGGCTTGGAAAGGTAGTTCTTTAAATTTTGTGTCATAGATTTCAGATTTTTTTTACTTTTTAAAATCATGTTTACATTAAATGTATCAAAAACACCTGTACAAAATTCCAAGATTAGGGGCATCTTATCTTTTGGATATCTTCGGAATATAATATATATTTTTTTGTATATCTAACCGATTTTTTTAACAGTTCTATTGTGTAGAAAAATGACCACCATTCATTGTAATAGAAATTATATCGTTGATATCTAGTTAGTTGTTATATTGGTTGCGTTGTTCCTTATGAATCTTGACATACTCTCAACAGAAGAACTACTTCTATTAGTCATTTAATTGATGTTATGCCAACATCACTTTCTTTTTAGCGTAAAATTAGAAATTAACAAATATGGTAACTGTCCGAAATTGGGTCAAAATGTTGCGTATTCTAAAATATAATAGAGGTCACCTTGACAATGGTGATAAAACATTAATTTGAATTGACCGGAGAACGATTTGATATAATAGTGATAAACAAAATGTTTTCCTTTCTTAATAACATACAATTTTAGTAATCATTGTAACGTCACCTTTGTCCAAAGTTTATGTCAAATATCTGTCACAATAGTTCCCTGTAGTCATCACAATAGTTCCCTGTAGTCATACGTATTATTTTGTCTGATTTGAATACGATTGTTTCCAATGATTTCCTTGTTAGTTTTTTAATTGTTTTACTACATCTGTTTCCATTTTTAGATTATAAACAAACCGAAGTTGAATTTTAAATAAAGGATAAAACAGAAACAGTTGTCTGTTTCCTATCTTGACTTACATGTACTTTTAGAAACTGACAATGAGGGTCAATTGAGTTCTGATCTTTATGGCAAAAGCGGTGATGCTAAATTTCCTGTACCAGAAATGAGAATACTTGAGTTACAGTTATGAGGGTATGGATGGGATTTACAGAATAGAGAATAATGGGCAAAATGTGCAGAATAAATGGCAAAAAAAAAAGAATAGAGAAAAATAAGCCAAAACAATAAAGAATAGAGAATAATGTGGTGCTAAAATATACAGAATAGAGAACAATGGGCAAAAAGTATAAAGAATAGAGAAAAATTACCTAGAAAATTAAAGAATACAGAAATGAAAGACCCCCATCCAGACCCTAATTTATCTTGGAAAATACTTGATAAAACCAAGGAGTTACATTATATAATATAACCATGAGTTACATTATATAATATCACCTCCATGATAAAACTAAAGCAACGGTACTTGATGATGTAGTTCGCAAAAACTAATGCATCTGTTGTGTAGTACTTGCACCTTCTTTGAGATATATTTTTAACCTTAGTTTAAGATCTGCAAAATTTCCAAAAAGTACTTTTAAATCTGCAATAGTGTGCTCAATTTTTAAGGAGTAATTGAATGCAGTCCTGATAATTATAGACTTTAATGTAATACATTAACGTGTCACTACAATTATACCAAACTTAAGGATGATGAGTTAATAAGTCTTAATATTGATAAAAAAAATTAAAAAAATGGAGTTATATTTCTTAAAAGGCATTTGATTTGGTCAACAATCTTTCTTATTGAAAAAGTTCGAAATTTATAACGTCTCTAAAGATATTCTTGAATGGTTCAAATCCTATTTATCGGAGGGACGGCATAAAGTTAAGATCGCAAACACATTATCTGATATTCAAATCTTTCAATGCATTGGCACCTCCCTAATCAAAAAGAAAATATACAAAATGTAAATGTTGCAAATTAGCAGGTTTAGTTCCATTATCAACAAAATAAAAATACAACTGCCAAAGCCAAAGACATTGTTTTAAAGAAAACATTTGTGTATTTTGGTGCACTAATATGGAATAATTTGTGTTCACTGAGGTTGTGAGTACGAACCTGCTCGTTCGACTCGATCTTTATTGACTAGGATTGCCAGTTTTTCTGCCAAAAGTTGGTGGTTCTCTCCCTGCACACGACTTTCTCCGATAATAAAAGCTGGTCGCTGTGATTATACATCAATCAGTCAAAACATTTGGTTGTAAAGCCTCTGTCCTATGCCATTAGATATATAATTAGAATACTTTATTTTAATTCGATAAAGTATAAAACATATAAACATAAGCTCTGGTGAGCTTTTTCCGTCTATGAAAACGAATACAAAAACAAAGTCTCATACACGTATACAACATAAAACTGAATACAGTCATGCAACAAACAAACAAAAAATCTTAGCAAGCTTATATACAAATTACGATAGAAATGAATGACAATAACAAACAGCAATTCATGTGGCAAGCGCATCTCTGGGTCACTCAACAGCACTGAGGTCAGCACCGGTAAGATAAGAAAAATGTAAAGAGAAGCACTACATATCAAAGCAATCGAAGCTAAAAATTTGAGACAACAAATAAAATTAAGAAACCGTTTAGTAAACAAATTGAATAAAATGAGTTGCAATGCATACAGTATCAGCATGAGTGTGTTGACTTAATTATATTGTTTGGCTTATCAGAGCATACAACAGGCTGAAGCAGATCTCAGCATAGCGGGTGATATCAGGATTCCCTTAGGGTTTGTTATTTGTCTCTTCTTGGTCGATTTTTCAGATTGTAACATCGGTAAACTACTGTCGCCTTAATTCATTAGATTGTGAAGTCCAGAGAATTCCTTTGAGACGGTAAAGATGCATCACAACCAAACACGACCTTGTATGGTGAAACTCGTGCCTATAGAGGGGAATCCGTTTGGCTGTTCAGGATGTACAAATTCGCATTATTTCTGGACAGGGACGGACATAAATATGTGATGCCTCGTGAAAGGAGAGTGCCACGATGTCTGCACGTGAAGAACTCGTCTAATTACCGTTTCGTAGGTGGCCTGTTGGAAAGCAACATTTATGTCCCTATCCAACATAATAGAAAAGAAAGGATATGGGTATCCATACATGACACAAAATCAATATATGCAAGGAAAAAACAAAAAAAAACAAAGGAACATCCCTTTTATTGCTGTTCTTCATCATAAAGTCACAACGGAGCAAACAAATTCTCACCTCACTGCAAGTGTAGGAGGGCCCCTAGCACCGGTTTGAGCGGAATTCTTTGCAAACTGACGATCACGCCACAACTGTGAATTGAAGAACAAAGCCATGGAGTAATATCAATAAAATAAATCTGGCAAAGATATCAAACATGTACTGTCATAATTTATCCAGACAATCACACTGAAGCGTGTAAAAAACAATACAAACATTAAGACAACCACAGGGCACATAGCGATATATGTTAGATAACTTGGCTGGAAATAACGTATGTATAGGGCAAATAATACGGGTAGACTATACAAGATGTAACACCACTAACTCGGGCCAAGTCAAAAACAACATACACGTAGTATATATTTAAAACAAAATTGTTCCTACGCATAGGTGTAAATATTAAACTATTTAGAATACATTTTGGTATTTAGGTATCAAAGAAAGGTTAAGTACTGGGGATCCTTGTAGAACAACTTTTGACTGATAATTTTGAGTAATACAAAAATGTATGAATTAATTCTAAGATTTAGGGCATATATTGCCTGTATTTCAGATATGATATGAAGTACCTGGTTTGGTGTATTCAAAGTTCTTGTAATCAGTACGGTCTGATGTGTAAATAACGGTATATTGACATCCAACCCCCCAACCCAACCCAACCCCCCATAATTGTTTGAAAGTGAAAAAATTAAAGAAGAAAGCAATGGGGATCAAGAATAGGGGGTGTGCGTCTTATTAAAATTTGATTACACAGACTGGTCTTAAATTCAGAGAGCGATGTAACAAACACCAGAGAAGTTTGAAGTTTTAAGCGACATTTGAAAATCTCCAAGAGTCCTCTTTATCAGGGTCAACCCATTGCAGAACATACCTATTTGACTTATTATCAATGTGTTCTCTTCCTAAATATGCATGAACAATCTGCTACTGAACGCAAACAAATAAAATCACTCAGTAAAAAAATCCCTTTTTTAATCTCTGCTTCATATTACACACTTCTGGTTAGAATCTATATTTTCTATAAAAAAATCTTTTATAAATTTTATTCCATTACAAGAACAGTTTATCCTTCTGCCAGCATGACAAGAGTTCATACTTAACGCAGTTTCGCCAAAAAGAACTAATTATAGACATACAAACTTTCCGGATTCCCAGCTGGTATTTGAAGAATAAACTTAATTCCACCGAACCATTAGTTATTTTCTTTGCAAGATCTGTGTTTTTTGTCATATATGTCTCGATGAAAATGTCATGAAATTAAACAGGCAATTCATTGAATTGTGTTTCAAAATTTCAGTCATTTGACAAAATGACTTGGTAATTTTAGTCATTTTATAAATTGCCTGTAATTTCAGTCAATGTGATTAAATCAGAAAATGACTGTAACATATATATTATATATTGAATTCTAAAAGATCATCTTGTTTCTTTTCAAATACTGCTATTTCTTAGTTTTATTTCTCTTATAACTTTTAATTGTAGGAAGAAAACAGCCATGAAAGATAAACCAACGCCTTATTGTTGTTTTAATCATTATCATGACAAGAGTGAATGCAAAGGTAATTACATTTTGTTTTTTGCCTTTTCTATATTATCACAATTCTAGCACCAAGCTGAATTAACTTTTAAATCTGAATCGTGATTTATTTTTCAGAATGTAAACCAGGAAGCAAATCAACAGATGGAAAGAGATGTATTCCTTGTCCCCCTAACACATACGGAGACATTTGCAAACACAATTGTAACTGCGAATTGAATCAAAAGTAAGCAATAAGTTAGATTCTTTTAAAATATAAAACTGAACTGCAAAATATTAAGAAAAAATTATCCGAACGAAACATATCGAATATCTTGATTAAACTTTAAAACAAAGAAGATGCAAAACCTGATTTTAATGCACAATGTATTTGAATTTGTACTATTAGTCTGATAAGCTTAGTTTGTTTGTTTAAGTTTTCGAATGTATTCCCTTTTCCGGAGCTTTATCGTACAATTCTTTGAATCATAAAATACAATGTTACATCTTACAAAGTCTATCCGAATTATTTGCCCTATAAATACGTTATTTTATGCCAAGATATCTAACATATATCTTGATGTGCCCCGTGGTTGTCTAAATGTTAACATTGTTTTTGAACGCTTCAGTGTGCTTGTCGTGCCAATTATGACAGTACATGTTTGATTTATTTGCCAAATTTATTTTATTGATATAACTACATGGCTCTTTTCTTCAATTCACAGTTGTGGCGTGATTGCCAGTTTGCAAAGAATAACTTTAAGTGAGGTGAGAGTTTTTGCTCCGTGTTGAAAGCTCCTCGCTATGACTTTCAGATGAAGAACATCAACCGTTCAAAAGCGCTGTTACTTTGCTTTTTGTGTTTTTGGCTGTGCATGTATTGAATTTTTGTCATGGATGGATGCCCCATATCCTTTTTTATCTTCTTGTATCAAGCTCTAAAATCTTAAAATTAGAAAATTTAAATGGGAAGATATGATCTAATTGCCAATTAGGCAATTTTCCATCAGAGACCAAAAAGTAGAGGTTAGCAACTACAGATCACCGTACAGCCTTCATCAATAAGCTAAGCCCATACCTCATAGCAAGCTTAAAAGGCCCCGACATGACAAATGTAAAACAACTAAAAACGAGAAAAATAACTAATTTCATTTTTTAATTAGATGTGACAGACAAATTGGTTGCATAAATACTTATCCAGCATTGAGGAATGAAACTATCATACCAGTCAAATTGCCCGTTACACATGAATCTACAAGTATAAAAGGTATTTTTTTCAAAAATTTAATAAATTATATAAATCCGCTGACGGATTTTAGCCTTCAGTTTAAGAGCACTCAATTAATTGATTTTGCTTCAACTTTATATTTCGGATAAATGAAGAACAGAATACTTTAAGAACTTGTATTAAGTCATCCGTCGTAAATATTATAAACTGTACACAGAAAACTATTTTTCAAATGTCTATGACAAAGATTTGTAAAGACCACAATATGGTGATGTTTCGATACTTTTAAAACTGGGATTACCTTATAAAAATATTAACAAAGCCATAAAAGTTGCTATCCAGGCTGATTACCGTGAAGACTTTTTTTCCTTTAAATTACCAAATGACATAAGAAATAGATCATCATTATCTGTCAACATAAATGAAAATATAAGATATGAATATTGATTTTTTGAACAGATATAGTATCATCTGTGAAGCCCATAGTAATAAATAGAAACAGTGCCGTTTTGGAACATAAATTAACAACATATGGAATAGAAAAGATTAAGCACGTGACAAAAACAAGTAATATAAGAACAACAGAAACAAAACAACACACAGAGGATATTCTGCCACCAGGTTTGTTTTAGTTTTAAAAAATTCATATGTTTTTATTGTCCCCTGCGCAACGCGGTTTGAGGGACATAGAAGTACAGTGCGGACTCGACCATCCATGTGTCCGTGCGTCCGTCCTCTCACATGTAAAATTCAGCCAAATTTTTATGAAATGTATATTAAGGGTTTATATCAGCAATTTCTCGGACGAGTTCGAAAATCATTGGGCTGATCAACTATTTTTAAAGGTGTTATGCCCCTTGAAAATATGAATTACATGGACAATTGCAATGTTCACATATCTTGTACTGTTATGAAATTTATATCAAAAGTTTGTATCAATAATGTCTGCATGGGACGAGTTCGATAATCAGCACAAATCAATCATTTTACAGGAGCTATGTCCCTTAGAAAGGGAACCCGATTTTTTTTAAGGAAATTGCACTGTAAGCGCTGCTCTCAACCCTACATTTCTGGTCAAGATTTTTTTTTATGAAATAAATGTTTATATTAGCAAGGATTTGGAAGAGATCGATGATCAACGCCAACCAACTATTTTTTACAGGAGGTATAGACCCTCGGAAATATATAAGTTACATGGAAATTAACACTGTTCGCGTTCTCATGCCTACATTTCTTGTAGGATATTTTTAACGAAGTTCAAAAGAAAAAAAAAGAGTTGTTGCCTTTAAACTATGTACATCGGCGGGGGACATTTGAACACTGTTCTTTTACTTTCTTTTTTTTTGTGTTGAAAATGTGTTATACTTATAAGAAACAAAGAGTGGTTGTGACTTGAAAAAATGGAAAATTATTTTAAAGAAAATCAAACTTTAATGTAATAACCAATACGACTTTTCTATTGCATTTTGATAGTCTTATATGAAAAATGAAAAATTTCTACTTTCAGACACCAATTTCATATACTATGTGGTAGTAGCTGGAGGTTTGGTGGGTTGGTTTGTTTTTTGTGCTGCTGGGGTTAAAATTGGTTATAGGCGTTTAAAGCGAAAACACAATCTGCGTAATCAACAGTCCGAAAATGCAACAGTATCAGCTTTAATTAGTCCGTTTGCCACAGAGAGCATATATGATGAAATAGAAGAAATGTCCACTCCAAATCTTATATGCAGTCGTCGTCATTCCTACTTGAGTATACAAGAAGACGAAAAAGAAGATTTAATCGAATCGGAAGATAAAGACATTGTTCTTGCTTGTGAAGTTCAAATAAATTCTCAAAAAAGGAGATCATCAGGAGGGAGTGAGAAATCAAGTTTATCTTGTGGAAACTGTCAACAAAATGATGAAGGCGATTACCTTCATCCGTATACGTCGATACAGATTCAAGAGCAACAGACATACACCACATGTAATTAACATAAAAACATGATTATCACATTTCCCGATACATTGTAATATAAAAATAATAAACTTTCTGTTTTGTCTAAAACAGTGACACCAACAAATAAACTTACCTGTATGGCGGCACATGTAGTTGCTTGATCATCAGTCTACAAGTGCCTGTCAACATTAAATGTGCAGTTTTCATGATCAAATCGCCATCTACTATATTATTTTGATATAACATACCGACACTTTTCCTTTCCATACCTTTGCCTTTTTGAAAAGGAGGAATTAATGATAATATCAATGAACGCACTTACAGGGTATGTACTCCATGAAAAAAGTTGTCAGCCATGTCCCGTAACGTGAAGGTTTTTTATGGACACTATATTCATGCCCTGCCATTTTAATCCAATACATTAAGTCCTCTGTTATTTTAGAAGCCCTGACATTTTGCAAATTTATTGTCGGCTAGTTGTCGTGCAAAAAGGGAACGTCAAAAGTTTAATTGAAAACAACTAACACATCGGTCTTTAAGATCATGATCTTTTTATTACTAGTATCAGCAAAAGAACTCTGCTTTTATTTCATATTGCCCAGAGAGCTTTTTGTTGCTCATTACCTATCTGTTTGTTACAATTAATAACGGCTTTTAGCGAAACGTTAGAATGATAAGACGCCATATATGATTTATTTCTTATGAAACAAGAATCTTGCATTCTAATTGGTTAATTACCGGGTGTAAGCTAAACTATTTACACTGGATATAAAATTTGGTTTAAAATTTATATGAAAAAAATTGCATTAATTTCAAAAAATGCAAAAATTACAACAAAAAATTTGGAAAAAATTCTCAAAAAAAAATAAAATTGGGACCAATATTAAAAAAATATATATAACTTAGCCAAATTTTTGGCCAAAATTAAAAAAAAATAGTCATATTTGACAACGCGCAGCAACATCGGTGTTGAAAAAAAATGTAGTGGAATTTCTTCATAAGAATTTTTCAATTTTACACCCCGGTATAAAAATGAATAAAGAAACGCTTCATAAGCCTAAGTTCGTTTTCTTTGTTTAATCATTTTATCAGTTTAGTTATCTAACCGTTCGTTATTTCTTATGATTATTTGTAAAGAAGCATATCTTATGTAAATATTGATACTATCAGCAAATTTTGATATTTATATAATCATGCAATCAGGCAGATGGTCATAATTGCTTTTTGAAACGCATACCTTCTTTTGTTAAGAATTCGAGTTTCAGGTTTTTTTATAAAGAGTTGGCGCCTATAAACGTATTTACACTTTTGGTATTTAGCTATATTTTGCCTCCGAATGACCTTAGATCTACTCCGAATCACCTTTTGACGTCAGGCAACAATCACTTTATAATTGTGACGTCAAATGCTTTGAATTGTGATGTCAAAGTTTACGGGAACCTGTGTGATTTTACGTAATGGCGGACAAATTTGCATACAAGTGTAAATACGTCTATTTATGTAATGATAATAGTGCAGTTTTTTGTGTATGCCTGTTTCGGGGAAAAGTACATTTCCGTCGACAATTATATTTATTTGAATCATCGGGTCGAAGAGCGAACCATTGCCATATCTGATTGTGGTCTAAGAAACTGCTCTGGATCTACCCAATTGGTAATTGGATCTGTTCAGTTATTGTCCTTACAGTTCATCGTTATTAGATTTTTCATGTTCCGTCTATTAACTTGAAAACTTAAATAGACAAAATGTAGACATAAAAAATAATTAGAATACAAGATCATACAATACCACAAAAATATTTATATGAAGGAAACAATCGGGTTATTTTAGCGTGTTTGCCTATTAACTTGAAAACTCGAATAGATTCAAGCATTTCAAGCTACTTTAAGCCTGTGGTTTATCTTTTTGCTGTGCTTACAAATCAAGAAAAGATACGTATCATGGCTAGTGAATGATATTTTGATATGTCTGTATGAAGAAATCGTGCTTATCTTTACGTTTTTGATGTCACAAAAAGGGGGTCATGAATCTGATATAGCAAAATTTTACTAATATTGAATTAAATGTGATTTGGTAATAAGAACTGATATTTCGATATGCTTCGACAAATAAGCGAGTCACGAAATATCTGATTTTTAAAAGACTGACCAGAACATGCGCTTTGTCAAATGTTATGGCTTTGACGGAACTGGTTATGCTATTTTCCTCGTTAAAGAAATGAAGCAATTAGAACTTGGTCTTTTTTAGACTTGATGGGAAAACACATAGGATTCAATGTCTACCTGTATTTATATTTGTAACAATGACTAGATTCCTGATCGATTTTAAAATAACAAAACGGTACCTGACAAGTGAGCATTAAAATACACAAAAAACCTTTAGAATTTCTAATCATACAAAAATTTTGAGACTTTTTTTTTGTCTATTCCTTATTTTTTTAGCCATTTATTCTGCACTTTTTGTCCATTATTCTCTAATCTGTAAACACCCTATATCATATTCGGGAAGTAACCGCGTTTTTTGAGAATTTAAGTAAATGTGTCATTTTATATAGATATATGGTGTCTTCTAGCTATTCCTACATTTATATTTTCAGTTTCTGTCTATTCCTACATGGAAAGAACAATAGATGATTCTGGGAACTCCAACATGAATTTCTAATATTTTACCTATAAAATTAAAACTGCAGGAATAGTCAGAATAAACCAGATACATGTATAGTACACATGCTTTGCAATTTTATTTAGAAAGATCTGTAAATCATATAAACAAACCATACATTTGTAAATATCGTATATCAGCTCATAATTTAGGCATAGAAACAGGCAGACTCTATATGTGATCCGTGTAAACTCATCGAACGTTAAACAAACTTATTAGTAAATGTTATCTTATTAATGTTGTAATAAGATCTTTTAATATTGTTTACATTGGCAGTAACATCGATTTTGTCATCAACAAATTAGAACATAATTAAATTTGTATTCTTTTCGAGTGGTTTTTTGGGATGTATAAATACACATCCACGTTTATTTTCTATTTAGAGATTGCTTTATCGATATATAACATGATACATATTTATTATAAGATTAAATCCTAACTATCATACTGCCTGTCGATACTTTTATTTCAAAGTTCATTTCACAAGTCATGTCATCTTTGACTGTCCATGGCGTTAAAACACTAAATCCCTGGGATGTGTTTTAATTGATTTTAGTCTCTGATGCATGATTTTTTACTATTAATTGTTTTTGGCTTTTAACTAGCTTTCAGTAACTGCGAGTACTCCCAAATCGTACTTTCGTGTTATTTGACCTGTTGACACAATCTGCTATTCAATGTTTACTTATTTTGTGTTATATCTCGTCTCACTATTTTTAATATGTTCCACCTTTGATAAGTATTAAGTATGACGATACATTTTCACTTCTGTACTCGTACTGTGAACAACAAATGTATTTATTTTGTAAAAAATATTTCCGTACTCCTAACAACAAAATTATTATATTTAAATTTATCTGTGTACGTTACTTCCATTTTTTTCCCAGGTTAAAGTTGTCTTTTTGACATTGTTCTACATCTTTTTTTTTTTTATTAATATTGTATTTATATTTTGTCATAGATCAAACTTATTCGTTCAGTGCATGTTTACTTGTTTTTGTTTATATGTCTTTTTGATCGAATTAAGCCATTTCAATTGATATTTTATAGTGTGTCTTTTTATGTTGTAATGTTACACTACTGTTTCAGGTAAGGGTGAAGGTTGGCGCCTGTTAAAACGTTTAAACCCGCTGCATTTGTATGCACCTGTCCTAAGTCAGGAGCCTGTTGTTTAGTGGTTGTCGTTTGTTGGTGTGGTTCATAAGTGTTTCTCGTTTCTCGTTTTTTGTATAGATTAGACCGTTGGTTTTCCTGTTTGAATTGTTTTACACTAGTCATTTTGGGGCCCTTTATAGCTTGCTGTTCGGTGTGAGCCAAGGCTCCGTGTTGAAGGCCGTACTTTGACCTATAATTGTTTACTTTTTACACATTGTGGCGTGGATGGAGAGTTGTCTCATTGACACTCATACCACATCTTCTTATTTATAGATATTATTATGTTGATAAATGTACAAACTGTAACACTAGCTTTATTGTAGATGAATCATTTATCAATTATGGACTTTTGACGAGGTTCAATATAATCTAACAGGTCCATATATAACGTGTTGACGGAGTGAAAGTTCTTAGTTAATTTATTCATTACATATTATATGTAAATAGTGTAAGTTTGAAAATATACAAAATATATATTGGGAAACACGTGACCAAATAAACCAATGAGAAACAAGAAACATCAAACCATATGTAATATATCTCTTTATACTTGAATGTCAAAAATATAGTCAAATCCGAGAAAAGTATATTAAAAAGTATTATTGAAGAAATCCATCTGCATACAAACTAATCCACATGTTATCTGTCAGAAATATTAAAGAATTAAAGAATTTTGGTATATTATCTAAATCAGCAGAAAAACTGAGAATTTAATTGCATGTATTATATATGTAACACTCTCAAACGTGTCCATCTCCCTAAACGTGTCCAATAACCTTAAATGTGTCCTTTTCGCCAAACGTGTCTTGAAAACACAAATCACCCAAACGTATCCAATTATTTACTTCGCTTAAACGTGTCCGATTTTTTCCCTCTCATATAAAATGTCTGACAATTGTTATCCGCCGAAACGTGTCCAATTACACCCAACATCATGACAGTAGTTACAAAGCGGCTTGTCAATTTCAACTTTATTTTGAATTAGGATTAAACAATCTGATAATGTAGTAGCCCCTTTTGTTGTCTATACAACATTGTCATTTATTCATGACAATGTCATTCGATGTGTTTAAGCATCACCGCTATTTAACACTTTGTACATTGGATACCAATGACAGTTTGTCCCGCCTTCTTAAATTGATAGACAACCGTATTTTGAACGTCATATCGGGACACTTTTATACATGGATTAAAAATAAATCTATTAAATTAGAAATAATTTTCAGTAGAAAATCCAAATAAACTACTTTTTCCATTCCATTTCAAAACAAGCAATGCATTTTCAAGACATTTAGTCAAACATTTTATTTTTTTAAAAATGCATCCTCTTCCAAAAAAAGGGAAAAAAATCGTTGCATAAGAAAGAAAACTTCAGCATGTTATATTTAGTACCGATGTTTCAAATACAAATCAACTATGAAAGTTATTCTGGAGTCGTAAATTTTACGGGATCCATTGATTTCATTTAAATATGAGAACAGAGGAGAGATCAGGAGTTGTATAAATATAAGATTACATTGTACTTGCTTGAAAATAGTGCGTTTAAAAGGAAAGTTCTCGTTTGCAATAAAAGTCAGGAAAAACGTGCCTCTCTTTGTCAATTGAAATTTATACATTTTCGCTACGACTAACGTGCGTGAATATAATATACTTTTCTAAAAGAGGCAATGCATTTCACACACTAGTCTAACTCTTAAATGTTAATTTTTACTAAAAACTCACGATGTCTTTTATGAACAAAAATATGATAGATAAAAAAATACCGTTTTCGTCGGATATTCTTCGGTGCAAAAAGATGAGGACAATTTCCCCTGTATTTTTTTAACTTAATTGCAAGCTAAATATCTAAAATTTTGCATCGCTAACCAAATTTAATTAGTATGAATCCGAAAGACATTACATTATAAACCTTCTTTTTCATGGTGAATTGGTAATAATTATACACTTTCGAACTTATTCTTTGGATAAAGAAAGTCTGTGATGTAATTTACAACGCACAAAAATATGTTTGACTGGCATTATTTATGTGCCTGTCCCAAATCAGGAGATTGTAATTTAGTGGTTGTCGTTCGTTGCTGTGTATTATATACTGACGGACTTTAGAAACGCAACACACATTTTTGTGGGTTTTCGTTTTAAAAATCATGATTGATAATCATAGAACTACTATTCATGCTTACCATACTTCTTTATGTTCAGAAAAATTCAACACCTGACTTACCAGAGATTATTGAAAATACCGGATTATTGAAGTCGCACGAATTTCTTTGAGAGAAATTTGAAACCCATAATTGATTGTTTTAAGGGTTTTTTTCGTGAAACAATTCTTTCAATACATTCCCAAACTTGCATATATAAAAAAAATGTTGCATCTCTATATTTCCGAAACTGAGCAATGAAAATCTTAATCAAACCATAAGAATATTGCAGGCTGCAATACGTGAACGTGCTGTTTTCAAACAATTTCACATCAGAAACTCGCCTTACTGTCCTTACAACAATGGTACAGGCAGACGAGATTTGTTAATGACCATCCATGACCAGATCAACATGTAGTGACAACTCCACGTCAATAAAATTAGATTATGCAACGTCATTTGCGAGACATGTTTATGGCCACAACGGCAACTACTAATCTTGGCGCCAAATGCCTTGGCAGACAGATTCATGCCAAAAATTTTTCCCATATACTGAAATGCCAAAGAATTGTCTGTATAAAAACATTTAAAGCTCAAAAGTTTAATCCGTTTTATTGCCAAAACACACTGTAATGCATGGGACAGAGGGAAAATCAGAAGGTATAAAAAAGAACTCAAAACATGCCCAACAGACTTGGTTGACCTTTCTAACAATCATTTTGGCGTTGGTTACAGGCAGTCATTGCCTTCGACGGTGACACATCTTTTGATAAGGGGAAAACCAGGGTTTCAGTGCATACCACATGATTTGAACATTAAAGATGACGTCATCGTTTCAACTTTCGAAATGCAAACACTTTTTAGACAATAAAGAAATGAATGAAATTCATGATTAAATCTTTTTTTTTAGAAAAAAATGCATATTTGAAAATGATAATAAAAAAGAATAATCTAGTGTTGCGTAACCCTTTCACTGCCACGCCGATTTCATACTTTGCCAGGGCAGATTTTGGATATTCAAAAAACAAGTGTACTGCTTATGACGTCCACAATGAGAGAACGTCACGGAGAGGGGCACAGATAGAGGTGTACACAGAACAACAAGTATCTTGGGGTTTTTAAGATTTTGATCCGAACCGCAGCAGAAGAAATGCGAGTCCTATATTTGAGGGGTGTCGTAGTAATTTCAAGCGATACATTTATGTTTAGAATTGTTTCAAATTTAACCTAATAAAAGTATATCAGTTAAACTTGAATATTGAAGATCGAACATTTATTGAGTATGTCTTATTGAAATTCAACCTATTTTCACGGGAGGGGGGTCTCTTCCTATATGAAGGTATATACATATGTGCCGCTGGAATGGGTCCCTTTTTTGATTCGTCAGATATATCAATGGGGTGCAATTTTACCGAGGAAATATATCAATAGGTAGTAATTGACCAATTGTGATATATTTAGGTACTATTTGAGCTGATAAATATATGAATGGGTTATGATTTCGCTGTGAAATATATGTATAGGTAGGGATTTCACAATTATTCAATATATGAATGGGGGGTGTTTTTTAAATCCTAGCTGCATAACTGTACCCAAAATCCTGGCAATGTTGAGACCCCCCCCCCCCCCTCCCCCCCGTGCCTATTTTAAAATGAATAAGATTTATTTACGTGTATATACTGAATAATTGTAGAAGTACAATGATTTTGAACATGATATATCATAAAAAATAAAAAATCTTTGATAAGTATATTGGAGATTCCAGAAATGACATTAACAGTTTCTATTTAGTTGTTATTGGCTTTGAACTAGCTTTCAGTAACGGAGTGCGAGTACTCCCAGATCTATACTTTGTGTCTTTTGTGGTTTTTTTTAGTTGTTTTTGTTCTTTGTTACGATCTGATACGGGAGACAGATTTATAAAAGTTTTTTCAACTTTTCCGAATCCCATATTTGAATTTTATGTAAAATTGTACTACTGCATTGTTATAATTTTCCAATAATAAATACTTTTTAACCCTTTGAGCGCCGAGATGTTGTTTTTTCACATTGTTTCGTTGCCATACATATTTGAATGACGTTACTATAAACGATACGTAACGTAACGTCAACACATTACCTACAAGCATATGCACGTTTTCCTCTTTAATCGATAAATTGGACATCTCGTACATTCGGAGAAATTTCCAATATCCTCGGGACTAACCTTTAAACTTGAGTACACGTAGCAGACCTTGCGTATATTCAGTGATTTTGTTTTATTTTCGGGTTGGAAATCGAAGTTATTTTATTTCATTTCTATTTTTTTTTCTAGAATACTATAAAATAAAACAACGACAATATGGAAATAAATGAACATTTTATAACATGATATATATATAATAACAAACAATAAAGAAATATTGAACACAATATAACTCAATTACTGTATTTTGAGATAAAGGATCATGCAAGATTTGATATCATCGAGGGATTCAAAAGACGAGCAGTGTTCTCAGTTTCTTCATAGTTGGCGCGGATCTGTTTTTTTCTAAAGCACCGTCGACGAAGAGTCCGACTTAACACTTTGCGCATCACCACAAATGTCGGAATACTAGTATACAGCATAGTAAAGATTTAAACATCAAAGTCTAAACTGATTGAGCATAAAATCGAATGACAACTGCGTTCAGCGGCGAATATTTCATGAATATTAACAGCAATAACTTATCATTTTTTCTGATAATTAAATGTATAATCTGCAATAAGTTTACTTTAACATTACAATTGTGTGACTTATCCTTCATTTTGATTTGCCGATTTGGTTTTGAGGAACGTCACTTGTCTGACTAAACCAAACCAGTAGTAGTGAACTTTTAGCATCAATTTTTCTTTTTTTTATGTAGCCTAAACTGACCTTTTTTTGTTATTCAAGTCAATATTTTTCATTACGAAGGCATGCGAAGTTCCCTTATTTTCCCTCAATCTTTATTTTTTCATGCAACATTTGATGTCTAAATTTGATGTTTATCTGTGGTTGAAACTGTCTTGACCCTTTTATGGAGTAAGCCGATTTTTACAGATAATATTTAAGTTTTATGAACTTAAGTTCAGTAAAGAACACACTTATAGGTACAGGTTTAAGAAATCATTTGCTGTGTCCGACTTAAATCAGTTTTGTCATTATAAAATTAGGCTTGTCGATAAAATTATTTTATATTTCTTGTTGCGATCTTTGACTTCAAAAATCTGATATAAATCCCTTTTTCATTGGTGTGATTTAGGCAGATGATGAAAAGAAATAATCTAATCGTAGAGACACACTTTTTTGGCAAGAGTTCATTTAGGAATTCCAGTAAAATCGATATGGCCCCAAATGCTGTAACTATTTTCTTTCATTGCTTCCTACTTTATGATGTAGTACTTATTTTTCAAAACTAGTATATGGTTAGTTTGAACATGGAAGTATTATATTGATATAATACTTCCATGGTTTGAAGTATGACATGAAAGTGGTAAATTTTGGTACCAATAGCTATAGTTTACCCCAATCATAATTACGGACGATGTACTTTCCTTTTGACTGCGGTTGTTGAAGTTTTTGAATTTGATTTGATACATGCACAAACATAATCACAAACTGGTTACTTCAAAAACCCTTCTCCAATTTTAAAAAGAGATGCGGACTCGGTGTAAATGAGACTTTAACCCCAGGACAATATAAATAGGGGTCAACTTACAGTCTAAAAAGATAGTCGGACATTATACGATATTTCAAACACTAAAATGATAAAGTATACTTAGTCTGTGAATAAGTTATCAGACTACATGTACTAAAATTTGTTATCAGCATTCATTTCCTAAAATAAAATATAGCAGTCGGATATAAACGAACACAACCGCTTGGACAATAAAAAAATCACACTTAAATAGTAATGGAAACAACGACTGGGACAAAAATCAACTCTGACCTGAGTGAAAACAACCGCCGTTGACTGACACGGATAAATGGTGCCGAGTTGAAATAGTCACTTATATCCCATCATTTGTATAACGATGAAGCCGGGTTTCTGCTTGGGTCATAAGACAAAAAAGTATGAAAACAGCTATTCATTGACATTAATTCAGAGGTTTTATGGGCACAATTCCCGGTGATTAAAAAAGTTATTGAGTTTAAAGAAAAAAATGTTGACCTCGTTAAATTGAAATGGCTAGAAGGGTAATAGAATGAAGGATGATAAAAACAAATACAAATTGTATTATTTGAGAAGGAATCCAGACATGTATACATGTACCCCATTTCCATTCTCAATTTTATACAGTGACCATCTTAATGTCGGTTACAGTTGCAAATATTTCATTCATATCATTGACGAATATAGAAATTAAACGTGAAAAAAATGTTGTACATTAGGCATTCGTCATACCATTGGGTTTTATTTTATTTTTTTACAGTCGAAATCAATATTTATTGTGGTAATACGTGTGTTCTAATATGGTAATAGTTTGGCCTCGGGAATTACTGAGGATACATTTACTGTGTTTATACGTATCTGGTGCAGAAGTAGTAAGTGCATGTGGTGTTAAACGTTCAAGACAGCAACAAATATAGTAAGTCGGACGACACACAAACTTCTATCTATCTAGATGGGGTTAAACGCCATACACAGAATTCTGAAACATAATCCCCAAAGTCGAACGGGTTGGAACAATGTGAAGTAAAATTGGTACATATGGAGTTTTAAGTCAGCATAAGTGTTAAAGATGCTTCATAAATATTTTAACTTTACGTTATCAAATTTGTGTAAGTCTTAAAATAATAAGAATTACTGGCGGAACATATTTTTTTATCAGTTCTATATTGATTTTAATATCTATAAATAAAATACACTAAATAAAGTGCGACTGGATTTTTTTTCCTCTCAAAAAACCAATGTCATAAAAAGATCATATTTTTAAAATTAAGGACACTTTTTGATTATTTTGATATCAACATGATTATATTGGACGTTCGTAAAAAGGACACGTTTTGACGTCCTTCAGCAACTAGACATGTTTGGGAGTTCAGTGACGTCATATAGACACGTTCGGGGGATTGGACACGTTGGGGGGGGGGGGGGGGTGGGGGGGGGGGGTGGGTGGGGGGGGGGATGTGGACACGTTTCTGACTGTTACATATGTGTTCTTACATATTGTGTTCATTAACATATATCATTCTCCGTTCGTATTTTGTATTATGTATTATATTGTATTCCATGTACACTTTTATATTTATATATTGTGTAACTCAAGAATATTTTGTATAAAAATTCTTATTATTCGTGCATATAAAAATATAAAACAAATCCAAGTTAAAATTAGGTGATACAGAGTTAACGGAGATATTGAGATCTTTAATTTTGAAGTTGAGATTGTCTATTTGGTGTCAGATCAGTGAATTTTGCCGGGTCTTTGTGTTTTTTTATACTGATTCCAGAGCGAGATGCTATAAACGATTATATTCAGAAATGTGACTCTAGTAGAACTATATGAAGCGAGAATATTGACTATTTCTCTGTATTGATGAATGATATTGTCTACGGAGCTATTGGTCCGTAGACACAGTTATCGGCCTTTGGTTTTCGATGTCTACAAATATAGTCCCTAGTGTGGACAGTGCATAACTCGCAAATTTTTTTCATACACTGAAAGAGATTTTCCATTTTAATTTCGAGGGGTTCGTCCAATATGTTAAAGATTTATGGTAAGCTGTAATTAATAAATTTCTGGATTTTTTTTAACCAACTGTCTTTTACGGCTGTTGATATAAGGATTTGTCTTTCGGCAACTTGTCTTTCTATAGAGTTCTCTAGTCTTGAAATGATAGCAAAAGTTCCCAAGGCTTATTTATGGATTTTACTGATTACTGGAATTGTACCTGATAATATATATACGGTTTAGATATTTAATCTTACATCTTAGAATATTGTAAAGTGCTCAAGGCTTCAATGATCTATTCAAGAATTAGTTTCATTGCCAGTGCAATGTTTATAATTGATGCATGACTTCCTTTTTGAGATTTTTGTTTGTTTCACAATTCAACTTTTAGTCAGTTTCAATCACTGTGTGATAAAACCTTTCAATCTGATAAATGTGCTTCGGGGCAGTTGTAACTCATTTATACAAACTCTTTGTTTTGAACTGTAAATAGACCCAAATAATAGGATAATCCCTTACTAAGAACATGATTTACATTCATACTTCACAATTAAGAGGCATCCAATTCTACAATTTCATTGGTCGAGAGTACTTTGCTATATTCTAAGTATATGTAAGAGAATGATAATCCCTTTCTTCATGATTAAGTACGAGCGTCAGATCACCCTACCTTGAGTTTCTTTGTTCTGCATGCTTTCTTTTGTTCTGTAACATTTTGGCGGGAATGTTGAACACACATTGAAACTTAGAAATATTTAATTGGAATAAAGACTAACTTTCAAAATTTATGTAGAAAAAATCCACTAAAATTCCAGTGTCTATGCCGGGAATCGGACTCTAGACCTTAAGCATATGGACCCACGATTCATACCCCTACACCAAGACGACTAGACACAAATTCACTGTTTATTTAACATATTTAAACATTGTATCCGGGGCTCATAAAGGGTATATACTATATAGTAATATATAAAGTATATTATAATAATTGTATGGCATTCTGAACTAGATGTGATCAGATGTTATGAAGCGTAAAAGTTTTTTTTTTCGTATATTCTAAAAGAGCTGGGATGTAAAACAGTTATCCCACTCGGACTTGGTGTGTCAGTGTAAGATCACCCTCTGGCCTCCGGGATAACTATAACAAACTTTCAAAACACTAAACTTAACGTGCAGTTTTGATTATATCGCTTTTTGAAATTTTTTTTAAAAATATTTTATTAAGATATTAAAAATAGAAAACGGGCGAAAAGAGAACATACGTATCATTGTCGCGTTTGGGTACCTGTACGTGCTAAACGGAAAAAAACGGGACGAAACGAAACAAAACGAAAGGAAACGAAATGAAATGAACAGTAAATTTTAATTAAAAGTTAATATATAAAATAAAACAAGAGACAGACGGTTGTAAGCGGTGAATAGTGGATAACAAAATAAATATTTCTCAAAAGCGGAGAATTAATTTTAAAACAAGAAACACGGCTCTGATTATGATCATTCTTAGTCAGGAATAAAAAGCAAAAATTTCGAATTTATTGGTCGAAATGGACAAAAGAAATTCTAGGTTGGATAGTTAACTCCTATTTCACTATTGTGTTTGTTCTACACTTTTGCCCAAACGTCACTTGCTTGATAAAGCGCCCAGCATTTAGGAGTACTGGCATGAGAACTGACATCATTTAGAACAAACCTTTCTAAAATTGTTTAACTCCAAGGGGGAATCGGTCCGTTGGTGGCCTGATGCAAGGCAAAATTTCTGTTCCTATCAAATATACCCTAATTTATCAGTGGCAGTCTAAATTTTCCGACCTTCATCCCGAACGGCCTTTATTACAAGACCTACCTATTGTATTTTTTTGGTAATTTGTTCTCGTCCTGAACATGCATGAAATATTTGCAACTGGACGTTAAGCAACCAACAATCAATCATCTAAAGTTGTGTGTATACACATTTACAAATTTTAAAGAAACTAAGGTTCAACTCCCTCAGACAAAGTTGACCTTAGATGGATTTTGATAATTTTAGGTCCCTTTTGCTCTTTTATCTCTGCAAATGTTTCAGTTCTTGTACATCATTGGCTTTCAAATATTCAGCTTTCAGCGTTCTGGATGAAGTAAATCCACAAAAGTGCTTGGGACGCATGAAATTTATAAAGTGTTGTTTTCATTTTCTATTGGACATTCCATTCAATTCAAATGTTATTGTCAATTGGAAATAGTACATCGGGTGGATTAAGTGTGTGTTTTTTGTTTTATTCGTTATTGTAATTATTTTTTTTTTGGTGAGGGCGGGGGCTCTTTTAGTAGAATAGTTGTGTTCATATTGAATTTATCGGACTTTTCACTCCTATTCCTTAGTTTTCTAACCCCCATTTTTAAAACTCTGGGTTCGCCACTGATATATATATAGTGGTCTAAATACAGCACAAACAACATTTTCCAAAAGACCAAAAAAGTGAAAAAGTATATTTTAACAAAACGCATTTGACTAGCAGGTCAAACAACGGATGTTCTTAAACACTGCTGACTGCCATGGCGATTGCCAAATAAACGGATCACCAGATGTAAAAATGGATCTTAATTATTAATCTAATACCAAACAGAAAACAATAAACTTGCGGAAAAGATGGTATACCGCAATATAACTATTATCGAAAAGAATCTTATTTCGATGTGACAATGAAGCCACCGTACATATTGTTAATAAAGGTCGTTCCAGATGTTTATTGATAATGAAACTTATGAGAACTCTTACTTTGTATGCCTGTAAAAATAATTTTTGTTTTCCGGCGCCGAACACGTTCCTGGAGTTCAGAATAATATCAGTGACTCTCTTTCTCGTTTACAGCTAGAGCGTTTCAAGATCCTTGTACCGTTAGCAGACAAAGTACCTCACAAGTGCCCGCCAGTCTCACGAGTAATGTGGCATTAAAGTCTACAGTGTCGGATTTATGGCGACATGTGTTATCAACTAGAATATCTCAGTCTTATAAAGTTGGATATCGAGCTTATACTGCATTTCTTGCTAGCAACGGGGTTGTCTCGTTAGGTAAACCCATGCCATGCCTCCGATTTCTGAGGATATTTTGATTTATTTTGTCGCACATTGTTACAAAAACTTGAGACTTTTACATACAACCATTAAATTGTATTTATGTGGAATTCGGTTTTATTATATCCAAAGTAACTGTGATCATCCGTTTGATTATACAAATGAATCGACACTCCATAGACTCAATATGATCATACGCGCCGTCAAATGTATACAAGGAGAGCATAATCCAAAACCACGTCTTCCTATTACTTTTCAGGTACTTGGGAGAATTTGAAATTCTCTTAGAACAGGTGTTTTCTCTACCTTTACTGATTGTATGTTAGAAACGGCTTGTACAGTAGCCTTTTTTGGATTTCTTAGATGTGGTGAATTTACAGTTTCAAAACATTTTGATTCTACTGTAAATCTAAGTGTAACGGATGTTGAGATTCTCGATTCTTATGCTATTCTTCACCTTAAAACCTCAAAGACAGATCCTTTTCGTAAAGGTGTCAGTATACAGCTTCACAAATCCGATCATACCATTTGTCCTTTCGCATACACAAATATAATGACAACACAAAAACATATTTTTATTATCAAAACTACCTCACAACTGAATCATTAAAATAATCAACATAGTGTTGCTCATATATTAAAACTGACGGCACGCATTAATTATATAATCAAAATGCCGACAGATACACATGGATAGACGGGCGCTTAACGTACAGCGCAACTATCACATAAATATGCAGGCTGAAAATAATGTTTGTTATATAATTTTATATGGTATGAATGTATTCAGCTTTTATAAGACCAACACGCTGAGTTGGATGTTAAAGTTCTACCTTTTAACATTATCCTGGCTCCAAGCTACTAATACTTGGTCTTACTCTTAAATTCAGCGTGTATAGCGGGTATGCAGTGTAAAACAGATATCAACAAACTCCCACTTTCGAGTCTAGCACAACGTTCATTGCGACACCATTGATTCAGCTTTCCTATCGTACGTTCAATGATTTCATTACCAGAAATGGATGCAGATAGTAAGAAGCCTTATAAAAATTAATCTGAAATCAAATTTGAGGGAATACACGTGTATTGAACCATTTTATTGCTTAACGTACAGTAGAAAATATTTACACACGCAACCCCTTCCACATTATTCGGCTTACTGCGAGTTGATCAGTTTTCACTGTTATTCCTTAATGATAGGCGCTTTTTCAAGCAACCGACGTTTTTGCAAAAGTGTTGAACAGACACAATAGTGAAAAAGGAGTTAACTATCCAACCTAGAATTTCTTTTGTCCGTTTCGACCAAAAAAAAAATCGAAATTCTCTGTTATCTTTTGATCAGTTGTGAAAACCAAATATTTCTGAATGATTTATATGAAACGCTTATCTTCAGTTCAATGCAGGTTTAAAAATTGTGTTTTTTTCAATAACTGCAAAATATTAAAAATTTCAGGATATCTTATGTGATGTCCGATTTGTTTATAGAAATACAACCTCTTGTTTTAAGTTATTCTCTTTTTGCATTTAAAATGATTAAGTTCGTTCCGTTCTTTTTATTCCTACTCAAGAATGATCATGATCAAAGCTTTCTTTATATTTCAAAATGAATTCTCCGTTTTTGAGAAATATTCATTTTGTTATTCAATTTTTCTCCGCTTAGATCCGTCTGCCTCTTGTTTTAGTTTTTACATTTCATTTAGTTACGTCATTTTACGTTTTGCTTCATTTCGTTTCGTTTTGGCAAATTTTGTTTCGTACTTTACAGGTACCCCAAACGCGATAAGGATACTATGTACTCTTTTCGCCCGTTTTTATATTTTTAATTTCTTAATCAAAAATCAAAAAAATAAAACTTTCAAAAAGCGAAATAATCAAAACTGCACGTTAAGTTTAGTATTTTGAAAGTTTGATTAAATATCTAAACTATTCAATTCTAAAATGAAATTTAGAATTGTAAAATTTCTATTTTTTGGTGAAATTTTCAAAATTAAATTTGGAATTTCGATATTTTAAAACTTTGATAAAAATTCTAAAAAACTAAAATTTGAAAACTTTTAAAAATTTTACATTGATAAGTGTTACACGGACCTTTTTGCTGTGGGTAATTCCTAAATGTACAGCGGTTTCAACTTTGACAATGAGAGAATATTATATGTTGGTTTAAAATGGTGTGGAGTGGAGGTTCCAACTCGTGCCAAAAAAGCTGATATTTTAATAGGTGAAATTTCTAGTAGTGGTTGATACGCCATATAAAAAAGACAATAGTAAATATTAAATGTCGGTTTCAAGAATTATGAAAATGGTATAGAGTGGAGGTTCCCACTTATACCAAGAAGACGTTGTTTCGGTGAAGTTTCTTTTTACAAATGCTAGTGCTTGCTCTGCAATGTAGAGTTATGAAATAGAACTTTTTGTAGAACTTGAACTAGTAACTTACGAATTAGAATACTGGTGTAGAGCAAAGGTTCCCACTCATACCAAAATGGTTGATTCGGTGAGTTTTGTTGAAAATATAATGAGAGAGTGAAATCAGGTTTGAAAAGTCAAAGTAATGGTGTAGAGTGGAGGATCTCACTCATACCACAGAGCCCGTGTATCTGTGAATCTTCTCGTTATGCTAGTTTGTATTAATAAAATTGCTAGAGTTCAATACATGTAATATAATATATCTTCAATACACAGTTAAGACATCCAGAAGTGGTACTATTAAAAGAAAATACTACTATCTGACCAGTTGAGTTTGGTGTAGAGTGAAGGTTCTCACTCATACCATGGAGTAGTAAAATATTATAGCATAGAGTTTTCTCAATAACATTTAAGCATTTATCTCATAAAATTTGCTCGATTTCAATGCAGGTAAAATACAATGTTCAATAAAATGCACATTCATGGATTATTAAAATAACTTCGTACGTTTAAATCACCTGAGATTCTTCTTTTAAGTATGAGTTGATGTAGAGTGAAGGTTCCCACTCATACCATGTAACAGTAAGACCGTAACATATAGTTAGAATATAGTTGCCAGCTGATTCATTTGTTTGTCCAATAGTCCTTTCGCATTTGAATTTTTAATTTTTTGAGCCAAACTTTAGATAAAAGCCTATCTGGATGAATGCCGTCTTTATAAAGGTCTAGATTGTATATTGTAATCTCAGGACAGTGCTTGTGTTGCGGCAAGTTCTCCTACTGGGGTTGTGTAACAAATCCAAGTTAAAATTAGGTGATACAGAGTTAACGGAGATATTGAGATCTTTAATTTTGAAGTTGAGATTGTCTATTTGGTGTCAGATTAGTGAATCTTGTCGGGTCTTTGTGTTTTTATACTGATTCCAGAGCGAGATGCTATAAACGGGTATATGCAGAAATGTGACTCTAGTAGAACTGTATGGAGCGAGAATATTGACTATTTCTCTGTATTGATGAATGATATTGTCTACGGAGCTATTGGTCCGAAGACACAGTTATCGGCCTTTGGTTTTCGATGTCTACAAATATATAGTCCCTAGTGTGGACAGTGTATAACTTGCAAATTATTTTTATACACTTTCCAAATTTATTTCTTTATATTCTATGCATGAAATATTAAGGGGTGAAATTACATGTTAAAAAAAATGGGTGATGAATTTTAAGGTAAAGTTGTGATTTTGTCCAGTTGAAATAGGCCAGTCAATAATTAGTATGTCTGAAGCTGTCAAACTGTATTATAGACCCCCTTAACATAGAATTGTCCATATTTTGAGTTAGAGATGATAGATTTTTCTAAAATTTTGATATAATTTGCCCCAAAGGTAGTACACTACACAGTAAACATCTTTTTGAGATAGAGCTGGTGCGATTTTTTTAATTTGAATTTAATGTCTAAATGAAATGCACTACGAAATAACTGTGTTCTCGGTCCTATTGTCTGTTGATTTAAGTGAAATCCGTCCTTGTTGTCTGTTAAAGATGTCAGGTCGCATGTACCAAGCCAAATATAAAGGTGGATGGGGCCTAGAGATTCAATTTTGTTTTTGATATTGTCTCGCAATCACGAGACTCTTTCTGCTGTTTTAGCTCCCTTCTTTATCCATCACTTTTTGTGGTCTATTTTTGATGTATATGATTGGTTTTGGAGGTAATTACCCTTGCTATCTGATAATACTACGGAGTACGGAATTTTACCCCCCCCCCCCTCTCTGGACTTTCGTAGATATTTCCTGAGCTTATTCTCGGTAATGAATAATATTGGTGAAGAAGTTAAGTTATTTATGCTAAACTATATATAAATGGAGAATGAGGTAAGCAGCTATGCGAAGCGAAAGCTCAAGCAGACAGTATTTAGTCCAGAAAAAGCACACAGAAATGTTAAATGTTAAAAATATGCATTTAAATGCACTCGCAGATATATCTTTAGCAGCATGAAGCATACGATATGTGAATATGGCATCGATGGCTATAGATGTCTATGGGTTATAATTATTTTCAATGTGGTTGCCAGCACTCAGTCAAAGCGCAAGAAATACGGATGCACTAAAATTGCATCAAAAATGCCTAAAGCTGTTAAATTTAAAAGATCAATGTCTATGTACAGCAATATCGAGTTATTAGTATTTGAATGTTAAATGGGGGAACACAAGTCATATATATATATATTTCTCTAATTCTTCGTCAATTTATCCCTTTCTGTACCCATTGTATAAAAAAAATTTAATCAACGTGTTGTTCGTTTGATCTCAGTTCTTCATTGGTTAAAATCCGATTATGACGTCGAATTTTCTTGCTTTCCTCTGAATTTCCTATTGTGACGGCATGAAAAAAGGCGACCATGCCTGATAACGTCACATAGAAAGAACACATCTTTTTGCAGATCATTCGAAAAGAAGGAATAAATTTGCTTGCGTATTGTTTGAAAATCATTAGAGAAACAGATTCCACCACCAAATCTCGTGTAATACGATATTTATCCACTCTCGACAGTTAAATTTTAAATATTTAAAACGCTCGGCGAGCCTCGCGTTTTAAATTTGAAAATTTAACTGTCTCGAGGGGATAAATATCGTATCACACTCGATGCAGTGGTAGAATCTATATATATATATAAACGCCTAAAAAGTGTACACAACAACACCAATAACAAAAAAAGGAACTATAAATGTAATTATTTATAAATATTTCGGATTACAGATATCCTTCATCAGTAAATATGATTGTGATGTTGAATGAATCATATATCAGTCTACTTAGATTAAACTATACCAATCTTGAAATTTATACAATAAAAATGTCAAATCGAACATCAGGTAAGACGCTTGCACAATTCTAAATATGTGTTAAACACGACATAGGTTATATGACTAATTATTAATTAACTACACTGTTATTGGACTTAATATGATGAAAACTGCCTATGCAATATAAAGGTGTCAACTCGGCCAATACAGAATAACTCGGCCAATATAGATTTTTTTTTCTGTATTGGCCGAGTTCTGATCCGGCCAATACAGGATTTCGGAACGTCTCTAGTTTTTAGATCGAAAGTCACGATAAACACAAACTGAAAGTAAACAGTTGTTTGGAAGACGCAGTTTTCTTTACTCACCATAAACATGCTGAAACGTTCAGTATGGCATATATTTCAGGCTAAAGACGGTCACATTCATTTAAAAAACATTTTGAAAGCAGACGATGGAATTATTTCAGGTTTGGGGAACGAGTAGATTATCACAAAGTCCATTTCTTGTCGACCTCAAAATTTCACGATGGTACAAATCGATTTACTGTTTACTTTCGCTTTTCATGTTTTGTAAACTGTCATTTATTTTTAAACCCGAACCAGGCATATGCATTCTGGAAGGGTGACCTGTAATTGTATAAATCTTCGTTCTTTGGTCGGCTGGCTTATAGATAGTTGTATAATTTTCAACTCCTACATTATTTTTTTTTAAATATATTCAATTTGTTTCTGCATAACACATGCAATAGCAGTACCTTTCCAATTACTATTTATGTGTTGCGTCTAAATTTAAATTGTAACACTTTATAGTGACTGGAAAGGGTAGAAAAATTCAGCAGATTACAAAATGCTGAAGACACCTGGAAACAGCACCAGATCATTAGATATTGTATCTTATAAAAAGAAACTGAGATTTGGATAGTTCCACTTCAAGGTAAAAATGTTTATCTTTTGTGAAATGAAATAAAAAAAATATTGTAGCACTGTAGTTAATTAATAAAGATACTATTACGTGTATTTCTGTATTGGCCTTGTTATTGGTCCTCGGCCAGCTGTATTGGCCTTCGGCTTCGCCTCAGGCCAATACAGCAAGCCTCGGACCAATAACAAGGCCAATACAGAAATACTCACGTAATAATATCATATTACAACAGAGAGTTCAAATATATGCTTTAAATAAAAATAATAATGTGCGATATGAACTAGCAAAATTCTAAAGCTTTAACGGTGACGACAGTTATGATGTTACAAGAACGATTGCGTCAATAAGAATTCCAAATAAACAGCACTGAACGATCTAAATTTGTAAATATTTCAAATTTGACAACGGTAGAGTAGTTGCAACAGAGTCTGCGTATTTAAACACCGCAAACAAACGGCCGTTAAAATATAATAATACATTTTGACTAAGGTTAACTAGTTGAACGTGGCTTGGTACTTTTACATCCCTCAAAAATTTAAGCAATCTAAATTGGTATATTCAACAGATTTATTTTAGAGATGAGTAAGGTAAAGAAATAGAAACAGAGACTATAATAAAAAGTAATATAACCCAAATGTGAAGCACTGCATGGAGTCGAACTACATCTTTTCATTTATCTCATTTGGTGCAAAAGTTGTTAAGGTTTCTTATCCAAAATCTTTCCCGAGTGAGTCTATCCTCCCTAGACCAAGCAGAGTTGTGGTCAATGATTGTAATGGTCAGTCGATTGAGATCTGCCTTAGTGTGGCCAGGGGATCTCAAATGTCGACTGAGAGGGAGGTCTGGCTTGCATTGGTAGTCGCTACGATGACCGTTCATTCGTTTGTGAAACGGCTGTTCTGACTCGCCAACATACTGTTTACCACATTTACACTGTAGGAGATACACAACATTTGTAGTCTTGCAATTAACATTGCAAAATATGGTGTATTCTGTACCAGTGGAGTGACTGTTAAAAGTCTGGGTAACCAGTATTTGTTTGCAAGTCAGACATCGTTTGTTTCCGCAAACCTTGCAAGAGCCCACAGACGAAGAGCCTGCTTGAGAGGATAAATCAGCTCTCACCAGCAAGTCTTTAAGGCTTTTGGGCCTACGGAAAGCCAGTACAGGTGGCTCGGGAAAGATCTTGGATAGTTTAGGATGTTTTTCGATTTTTTTCCAATTTTCGCGGATTAGGTGAGATAAGTTGTCAAATTTTGGATGGTAAGTCAACACAAAAGGCACCCTCCTGTTGACCTTTTTGACTTTATATTGTAAAAGTTCATCTCGGCTGATGTTGTTAGCACGAGAAAAACCTTTATCAATGTCTTTTCTTTTGTAGCCCGATGTTTTAGGTGACCGCGAAGTTCTTTTTTTTTGCAATATCGTTGGTGGAGCAAATCCTTTTTATTCGTATGGCCTGGCTGTAGGGAATGCTCTTGGTGCAATGTTTAGGGTGACAACTCAAAGGAGATAGATATTGATGTTTGTCTGTGGGCTTGCAATACAGATCTGTAAATATGTTTCCATCCCTCACTTGCGTTGTAGTGTCAAGAAATGTGATCTTAGAGTCAGAGATTTCATATGTGAATTTTATTGAGGGATGGGCATCGTTGGCATGTTGAATGAACAAATTTAGTTCTTGTTCAGTATTATCCCACTTCATGTCAATATCATCGATAAATCGGAACCAAGAGAGGGGTTGATAAAGAGAAGAATTGAGAATTCTCTGTTCTAATTTCCCCATAAAAATATTGGCATAAGACGGGGCCATCTTTGTTCCCATTGCTGTTCCATTAACTTGGAGAAAGTGTTCACCATTGAATGTGAAGTTATTGCATTGTAATACCAAAGTTAGAAGCTGGATGAGACATTCAGTCGGTGGATGTAAGGTGTTACGAGAGTTCCAGACTTCCCTACAGGCTTCAATACCATCGTCATGGGGGATGTTAGTATAGAGGGAGGTAACATCAAGCGAGACAAGGATCGTTTCAGGTGGGAGAGGGTTCAAAGATTCCATTTTCTTAAGATAATGTGTTGTGTCTTGTATATAGGATGGTAAATTTTCCACATGTGGTCTCAGATGAAAGTCAATAAATTCTGATATTTTCTCTGTATTGACTTTATGTATTTTGGGCAGAAGATAGAAACGCCCCGGCTTTGATTCTTCAGGTTTTAGATATTCAAATGTTATTTTATCAATATGTCCCTCTTCACACATGTTTTTCAGGTTTGTGGTGATCTCTTTGTTGAATTGAGGGGTGGGGTCAGAGTCTAATTTCTTATAAAATCTCTCATCAGAGAGTTGACGTTCTGCCTCTTGAACGTAGTCACATTTGTCCATGACGACAACAGCGCTACCTTTATCTGCTGGTTTAATTATATATATATATATATGTGTAGGACTCTAAAGTGCGATGTGGACGCTAAAACGTGATGGTCACGCTAAAGTGCGATGGTCTACGCTGAAGTGCGATGGTTTGGTACGCTAAAGTGTGATGGTCTGTGCTGTTCAATGATCACGCTTACTGAGTCCGCGATCGATACCTCAATAAGTTAAAGTGCATTTTTCCGCGAAAGTGCGTTTGTTCATAAACGTTAGAAGTTACCGTAGAAACGTTAAAAAGCATTCTGACATTTGTACAAAAAAAAAACCGGACATGCCGGAAAACCAGAATATTTGTCCAGGGTTTTTATTAGACAACGAAAAAGAAAAAAGAAAAAAACCCACATGATTCCCATCCGGAACCTTTTTGGTCGATGCTAGACGAGGTTAACCTGATTTGGCTAATTTGTGTTAAAAGTAGGGCCTCAAAATGACAAGTGTAAAATAATTCAAACTAGAAAAATAAGGCTTTAAAAAAAGAATATGTTTGTTTGCCCTAACCCTACCTACCCAGAAAATAGCTGCCTACTCAAAATCTTTTATTGTCCTGGTGTGAAAAAGTTTTTTTTTTAATCAGATAGACATGAAGACTAAAAAACATCTGACACTTCAATTTCTCTTTGCCGGAAAATGCCTACCTACCTACCCACTGTCTGTACCTTTGGTAGGGTTTGGGCAAACCAAAATATTTTTAAGTGTGGCCTAACGGCCTTATTTATATACAAAACAATAAACGAAAAACAAATATGAATACAGCAACAAACTACTACCACTAAATTACAGATTCCTGGCTTGAAACAGGTTCATAAAGTATATACTAGCTTCCGCAATGTAACCATTTAACTTTTGCAACTAATAACCGAACTGCCTTCAACGACGCATAGGAAGTGTGAAACAATTTAAAAAAGAAAGACAACGGCTTGATTTATAAACAAAACAAAAAGCAAAAACCATTGCCTGAACACCATATCCGATACACTATCACACTAAAGCGTGCTATACCAGCGCACTTTAGCGTGTTATATACCATCGCATTTAAGCAGGCAATACCATCGCACTTTAGCGTGTTATACCATCGCACTTTAGCGTGTTATACCATCGCACTTTAGCGTCTCATATACTCGCACTTACAAAAACAAACAACCATCAGACTTTAGCGTTTGCCACAATCGCATTTTAGCGTAGACCATCGCACTTTAGCGTGACCATCGCACTTTAGAGTCCTGTATATATATATATATATTTAGACCCCTCTAACAAGAAATTTGTTTTGCATGCACACGTATAAAAATTGTGGTTTTATCCAACGCAATCATAGGTTTGAACGTTGTTTTCAATTTAGACATGTTTATATTTTTTCGTTTGGGATTGTATTATATTTTCCTTCGGGTTTGTATGATCCGTTCATCCTATTTAATTTGACTCCTCAAAATTCAAGAGTCTATCCTAAATTGAGGTAAATTGTATGGCTTTCCAAATACCGTTTCGATTCCTAACATCACTGAAGAGACATTAATTGTCGAAATCCGGATATGGTGTACAAAAACCTTTGCACCTTTTGTTTGCGGTATACCATGTTTTCCGCAAGTTTATTGTTTTCTGTTTAGTATTGAATTTACAATTAAGATCCATTTATTACATCGGTGATCCGTTTATTTGGAAATCGCCAATGGCAGTCAGCAGGGTTTAAGAACATTTGTTGTTCGACCTGTTAGTCAAATGCGTTTTGTTAAAATATACTTTTTCACTTTTTGGGTCTTTTGGAAAATGTTGTTTGTGCTGTATTTAGACCCCTCTAACAAGAAATTTGTGTTGCATGCACACTTATACAACGCAATCATAGGTTTGAACGTTGTTTTCAATTTAGACTTGTATATATATATATATATATATATATATATTGTTACATGCACACGTATAAAAATTGCGGTTTTTATCCAACGCAATCATAGGTATGAACGTTGTTTTCAATTTAGACTTGTTTATATATATATATATTGTTGGGCTGATGTTTAGACGAGTTATATATATATATATATATATATATATACTTTTTCACTTTTTTTGGTCTTTTGAAAAATATTGTTTGTGCTGTATTAAGACCCCTCTACCAAGAAATTTGTTTTGCATGCATCCGGATATGGTGTACAAATTTTTGAACTTCATGTTTGCGTAATACCATCTTTTCCGCCAGTTTATTGTTTTCTGTTTGGTATTGAATTAAAAATAAAGATCCATTTTGTTACATCTTGGTCCGTTTATTTGGCAATCGCCAATGGCAGTCAGCAGGGTTTAAGAACATCCGTTGTTCGACCTGTTAGTCAAATGCGTTTTGTTTAAATATACTTTTTCGCTTTTTTGGTCTTTTGGAAAATGTTGTTTCTGCTATATTTAGACCCCTCTACCAAGAAATTTGTTTTGCATGCACATGTATAAAAATTGCGGTTTTTATCCAACGCAATCATAGGTTTGAACGTTGATTCCAGTTTCGACTTGTATATATACAAATGTATATATATAGATTGCCTAACAATGTAATTTTAACACACCATTCAGTATGTAAATATAAGAATGTTTAAAATATTTACAAAATGATGAAAATAAACGCAATATTTCGCTAGACTAACTAGCTTTATCAAGCGTGCATCTATCCAGGTGAAATCGGATGTAGATGATAAGAAACTTTTGCAGCTCAATGTATGTGTTGCACTTGAATTTAGCTGCCTTGAAAATAATACATAATTTGGATGACGTTCAAGATTTTTACAAAATTGGTAGTTGAAGTTAGCAACGTCCATTGGCCAATATTACAGGATAAAAAGGACGATGCTGTGTACTAAATTATTCTTTATCTTTCCTGTATCTTTTCTCATCTTTTTCGTTAAGACCATCAGGTTCTAAAGTGTGGAGTTGGTGGATCCAAAAATGTTCTCTTCTCCTTCTCGCCGTGGTGTCCCACTCGGTGTTGACTTCTATGATTTGGAAAGTAACATTATCAAAAGAATGTTTCGTTGAACGAAGATGTCTTGTGAGAGGACAGTTTTTGTTGGTTTTGTACCATGAACGATGGTTATTGAGCCGAATATTAAATTTGTCCATTGTTTCTCCCACATACTGAATGCCACAAGTGTCACATGTTAATATATAAATTGAGTTCTCCGTTTTACAGTTGGAATTTGAGTAGATGGTATAATTTTGTTTAGTAACGGAGCTGATGAAAGAACTGCTTGTATTGGCAGCTTTACAACACAAGCAGTTCCTTCGACCACATTGTTTGTAGCAACCGGGAGATGGAGTAGGCTGCTTTGCTAATACAGATGTCACTAATTTGTCACGGATGTTTTTAGGTCTTCTGAAAGGCCATGACTGGTGTTGAGGAAAATACTTTTTTAAGATTTGAATCATTTTCTATAATTTTCCAATGCTTCTGAACAATGGAAGACACATTTTTAAAATCAGGATGGTAAGTGAGTACAAGGGGTGTTCTGTTAGCTGCTTTATTCTTATCTTTGTACTCTAGAAGATCTTGGCGACTAGTTTTATTTGCTCTTTCGAAAGCGCTATCAATGATGTTGTTATTGTATCCTCGAACAACTAGATGTTTACGTAGTTGTCCAAGTCTAGCATTTTGCGTATTTTCAGTAGAGCATATTCTCTTGATTCGCAATGCCTGGCTGAATGGGATGCCACGGAAGCAGTGTTTAGGATGGCAACTTTTAGGAGAAAGGAATTGATGTTTGTCCGTTTGTTTGGTATGAAGGTCCGTTATAATAGTTCCGTTCTTGATGTTACTCGTAGTGTCGAGGAAGTTTATTTTCTCCATAGATGATTCATATGTAAATTTTATTGAATGGTGGAAAGAGTTACAGTGTCCTAGAAATTCATTAAGATGTTCTTGTGAATCTGTCCATTTGAAATCAATATCGTCAATGAATCGGAACCATGATAAGGGCTGGTATGGAGCACTAGCCAAGAGGCGTTTTTCAAGTTGGCCCATAAATATGTTGGCATATGACGGGGCCATTTTTGTGCCCATACTAGTACCGTCTGTCTGGAGATAATGTTTTTCATTGAAAGAGAAGTTGTTGTTCTCTAGCATTAGTTTCAGAAGTGTAACAAGGCACTCAGTTGGAGGATTTTTTTCACTACGAGTGTTCCATACCTCTTCACACGCTGTTATTCCTTCGTCTTGTGGAATGTTGGTATATAAAGAAGACACGTCCATGGATGCAAGTATAGTATTGCTTGGTAGAGGATTGAGGCTTTCCATTTTCTTTAGATAATCAGTCGTATCTTGAATGTAAGAGGGTAGTTCTTTCACATGAGGTCTTAGATGATGGTCTACAAATTCTGATATCTTTTCAGTTGGATGACTATTTGCTGAAACAATTGGTCGACCTGGATTGCCCGTTTTATGTATTTTAGGCAACATATAGAATCTTCCGGCCTTTGCTTCGTTCTCAAGAGGTCGGAGATAATCAAAGGTGTCATTGTCTATATGCTTTTTGTCGAACATCTCTTGAAGGATGGTGTTGATCCTTCGAATAGTATTTAGTGTTGGATCTGTGGTTAATTGTTTATAAAAAATGGAGTTTGAAAGTTGGCGATTTCCCTCTGCTATGTAATCTGTTTTATTCATGACAACCACAGCGCCCCCTTTGTCGGCAGGTTTTATTACGATATCCTCATGATCTTTTAACGCTTTCAAAGCAATGCTTTCTGACTTGGATAAATTATAATTTCTGGTATTTGTTATACAGGACTTTATATCAGACCTCACGTAGTTAATGAATGACTCCAAGTTATCATTTTTACTCTTAGGTGGTTTCCATGAACTTTTTTTCTTAAATTTTGGGATGGGCGTGACTTCTTCATTGGTGTCAGTATCTGAATCTGTTAATCCAGCTTCTTCAAGGTTTTTCTTGCCCCTATTGTAGAAAAAATCTTTCAAGCGTAAACGTCTAGCGAATTGGTCTAAGTCCTCGTCTAGCTGAAAGTTATTTACATTTGATGGGATAGGACAGAAGTTTAAACCTTTACTTAAAAGAGATTCTTCAGCACGTGTAAGTTCTTTAGATGACAAATTTACAACAATGCTTTCAGTTTTTTGTTTCCGTCTTTTGAATTTTCTTTTTCTAGGGACCTTATGGTTTGTTGTATTGATATCATTCATATCCTGATTTAAATAGACAGTGTGAATTTTATCTCTTTGAAATTTATTCCTTTGTTTTTCTTCATATTTGGATAGTTCAATTTTTAAAGGCAGTGCTTTAATGCCTTTCTAGTTGCCGGGTTAATCCTTCCTTCCGCGATATCCAACTTATCTACGTGGGGGGTCATTAGACTCCAAGTAGATCCGGAAATGTTGAATTCTCTCCTCTTCTTATTGCGATATAAATTGTTTTTTGTTTCATTTCATTTACATTGGGAAATAGAGAAACGATCATTGTGTTTTGTTAGTTTTAAAAACTTTTGATATATTAGTATTTTGCATTATAAGCAGTCAACCGATTGACAAACTAGAATTATTTGAATTCCGTGTGGAAAGAGCTCGGGTTAATTTCGAGTGTTATCTGCAATCTAGATGTTTATAAATCATTTCAGTCGTTGATATAATAATTAAAGGTCGACTGAACATGAATTATATTATACAATTTAAAGCGCATTTCTGTTTATGCACGTGAACCCGTCTAACGTTATTTTCGCAGTTATATAAAGTAGCAAATTATCGTTCCTGAATAGGTGGCGCCGTGGTAGCGGATCCTGTTCCTCTACTTCCGGTTTCTGCACTGTGCAACTATTTCAGTTATATTTTTAATTAACGATGCCAAGTACTTGTTGTTGTGTACCTGGATGTCATTTAAGAGGAGGACATGCATTTCCAAATGACTTAAAAAGAAGGAAAAGTTGGATCAACGCCATGGCCCATACGCAGATTGGACGAGAACACGATGATATCGTGGAGTCCATCTCAATCAGCTGTTGTTTGCAAGGCACGTTTTACTGAAAAAGACTACGTGCAGGAAACTATTCATGGTAAAACTCTATTTTCTTTGTGAAATATATAGTTATATATGTAATCGCCATGCGAATAAACCAAAGTCTGTTTACAACCGCAATTATCGTTTTAGAATAAAAGGGGGTGGGTAATTCAAGACGTCATAATTTTTTGGATTACGATTCAATGTGATCTGTTTGAGATTTTTTGGTGATTGCTACAATTATAATGATTTCTTACAAGAGGTATATCTTAGAATTATTTTGGCAGTAATTATGCTAATGTAGTAATGACAGGAATGCATAAGCTATGCCTCATAGACTTTCTTGAAAAATATCAATGACAATGTTAACAGGAACAAAACAATGACATGCTCTCATCTATATTATAGTTATTTAGGTACAAACAATGTACGTTTGTTGCATAAGTCTCTCATGTTTTGTCCTTTGGATTTACATAACATACATTGAATCAGGCAAACATAGTTTTATCCAGATTGTAATGAATAAATCTAGTTAATATTTCGCCAGGTAGTACAAAGTATACATTGCTAATGGAAGTTCATTTAATTATAAAAAAACTAATGTTTTATAACGTTTTTCAGGGCGCAAACCCACCATACAGAGACTTAAGTCTACTGCAATTCCCAGCCTATTTTCCTGGACCAAGCAAGAGACTGAATCGTCTGCAAAAAGAAAAATCAGGGCAGTTTCCTGTGAAAACAAAAGAACTAAACTTGATGACTATTGTAGTAGAAATCTAGAGGAAAGTTTTGATTGTAAAGTTGGTTTTCCTGAAGAAGTCATTCATACTGCAGAAAGGATTTATGACTGTCCACCACCAACTGCCGAGCTAATGTTGAGCTTCACAGATGGAATTACGCAAACACCATCAATGCCTATGTTTTCAGCAGAGAATTTTGAAATGAAAACACGTGACACAGCCATGCATTTTTATACCGGTTTAGAGTTGTATACTAAATTTTTATTTGTTTTGACCACACTTGGTCCAGCAGCACATTGTTTGAGATACATATATTTTCAAATTGATAGGGTGTCAGTTGAAAATCAGTTTTTTTATGACTTTGATGAAATTGAGGCATCATACAACCAACTTGGAACTGTCTAGATTCTAGATTGAATCTAGTGTTAAGAATATTGTGTATACATGGATTGTTTTTATGTCTAAACAGTGGTGTGAGGCTAACACTTGGCCATCTAGTGGTTTAGTCAGGTATTTTTCACCATCCAACTTCAAATTAAAGTTTCCTACGACTTGGATTATTATTGACAGCACAGAATATCCCGTGATAAAACCTAAAGCTCCTAGAGCTCAGGCAACCTTTTCATCAAATAAAAACAGAAACACTGAAAATTCTTGAATGTTCGACACCTGGTGGTTTAGTCAACTATGTCTCTATGTCACATAGAGCGAATTATTGGACTTGGCAAAACATACAAAATTCTAATAAATCCTATGAATGGAACTGAAACAAAACTTTCATCTGAAATAACATTTAGTTGTTTTATGTTGTGTAATTTTAGAACTTGTATTGTGCCAAAGGATGCATAAATAAAAGTGACGCAATGAATTTTGTTCTGATATATATATATTTACAATTACATGCACATGTAAATTGTAATGCATATAAAAATAAGGAGATGTGGTATGATATTCAGTGAGTTTATCAAACTAAAGTGCATAAGAAATGGGTTTAAGCAGTTACAGGTGTTACTGTCACCGTACAATCTCCAACAATGAGAAAAACTCGTACCCTGTAAAAAATTTCAGAGATCTTACAACTAAGTTTTGTTGTCTCACCTTGACTTTGGTGAATTTTTTATATCTGTTGATGTAAATATAAAAAAGAAGATGTGGTATGATTGCCAGTGAGACAACTCTCCACACATGCACAAGAGACCAAATGACACAGAAATTAACAGCTATAGGTCACAGTACGGCCTTCAACAATGAGCAAAGCCCATACCGCACAGTCACCTATAAAAGGCCCAGAAATGACAATGTAAAACAATTCAAACAAGAAAACTAACAGCCTATTTTATGTAAAAAAATGAACAAATATAACAAATATGCAACACATAAACAAACGACAACCACTGAATTACACTTTTATAGGCTCCTGACTTGAGACAGGTACATACATGTACATACAGAATGTGGCGGGCTTAAACATGTTAGCGGGATCCCAACCCTCCCCCTAACCTGGGACAGTGGTGTAACAGTACAATATAAGAAAGAACTATAAAAATCAGTTGAAAGAGGCTAAACTCATCAGATGGATAAATACAAATACAAGTGGACGTGGTCGGGTAGTTGTACATCCAAACAACAAAAAGACACTAAGTACAAATCTGAGAGTACTCGCAGTTACTGACAGCTAGTTCAAAGCCACTAACAACTGATAAAAAAATCTTGCATCTAAGACTAAATTATCAATCCGTAAGCTCCCTTTAGAATTTTATAAATTTTAGATTTTACATTTCTGAGTTATGGGGTTTTATTCATTAAAAAAGGGGGGATTTTCCAGTTTTTGACAACAACCCAAAAATGCTTTAAGCAGTTCACATGAAACTCTGGTGAATTATTTATAGCTATTGATGTAATCTCCCTATTGATTTTCATAAATTTCAAATATGACATTGAGAAGAAATTGAACTTTATTTGTTTATAGTCTGGCAACAGATTTATTAAGTATTGCACAACAGCACAGTGTTTTGCACAACAGCAAGAAATCTTTAATTAAATATAAATTCAATTCATATAACTGATTTCAAGTTCATTGACAACATTTATTCAGAAACTATAATATGTCAAATATTTAATTACAATCCAAATTCAGACCTGTATCAAGCTTGAATATTGTGTCAATTTTTGCCCCAGCTGTTCAGGGTAATACCTCTGCGGGTGTATCCAGCTGCGCTCAGCGAATCAGTTTATTTCTTAATTAAGAACTCCTTTTTATACGACCGCAAAAAATTTTTTGTGGTTGTATATTGGTATGACGTTGGCGTCGTCGTCGTCGTCCGAAGACACATTAGTTTTCGCACTCTAACTTTAGTTTAAGTGAATGGATCTCAATGAAATTTAAAAATAAGGTTTAATACCACAAAAGAAAAGTGGGGATTGATTTTGGGGGTTATGGTACCAACAGTTAAGGAATTAGGGGCCAAAAAGGGGCAAAAAATAAGCATTTTTGTAACTTCCAGACATAACTTGTGTGTAAGTGTATGGATCTCTCTGACATTGTACCACAAGGTTCCATATCACAAAGGGAATGCTGGGATTGATTTTTAGGGGTAATTGCCTCCAAATTTTCGGAATTAGGGGCCAAAAAGGGGCAAGAAACAAGCATTTTTCTAGTTTCATGACAATAACTTGTGTGCAAGTCTATGGATCTCTCTGACATTGTATCACAAGGTTCCATATCACAAAGGGAAAGCTGGGATTGAATTTGGGGGTAATTGCCTCCAAATTTTAGGAATTAGGGGCCAAAAAGGGGCAAAAAACAAGCATTTTTCTAGTTTCATGGCAATAACTTGTGTGTAAGTGTATGGATCTTTATGAAATTGTACTACAAGGTTCCATATCACAAAGGGAACGCTGGAATTGAGTTTGGGGGTAATTGCCCTAAAAGTTTAGGAATAAGGGGCCAAAAATAAGCATTTTTCTAGTTTCCAGACAATAACTTGTGTTCAAGTGTGTGGATCTCTCTGAAATTGTAATTGAAGGTACCATACCACAAAGGGAATGCTGGGATTGATTTTGGGGGTAATTGCCTCCAAATTTTAGGAATTAGGGGCCAAAAAGGGGCAAAAAACAAGCATTTTTCTAGTTTCATGACAATAACTTGTGTGTAAGTCTATGGATCTCTCTGACATTGTATCACATGGTTCAATATCACAAAGGGAATGCTGGGATTGATTTTGGGGGTAATTGCCTCCAAATTTTAGGAATTAGGGGCCAAAAAGGGGCAAAAAACAAGCATTTTTCTAGTTTCATGGCCTAACTTGTGTGTAAGTGTATGGATCTTTATGAAATTGTACTACAAGGTTCCATATCACAAAGGGAAAGCTGGGTTTGAGTTTGGGGGTAATTGCCCTAAACGTTTAGAATTTGGGACCGAAAAGGGGCCAAAAAACAAGCATTTTTCTAGTTTCCAGACAATAACATGTGTTCAAGTGTATGGATCTCTCTGAAATTGTACTACAAGGTACCATACCACAAAGGGAAGGCTGGGATTGAGTTTTGGGGTGATGAATCATAAGGGGGTTCAAAAAATTTGGGGGGGGATTCTTTTTCCTTTTTTTTCTTTAAAATTTTCAATTTTAAATTGGTTATTTCTGATTTATATATAAAAGCAAATAATAATGATATGGTTTGAATAGGTAAATTAAATTTTTTTAAGTATCTTAGACCACTTTCATTCTGTGTCAGAAACCTATGCTGTGTCAAATATTTAATTACAATCCAAATTCAGTGCTGAATCAAGCTTGAATGTTGTGTTCATACTTGCCCCAACTGTTCAGGGTTCGACCTCTGCGGTCGTATCAAGCTGCGCCCCAGCGGAGCATTTTATTTCATTCATAAATTACTTTATGCTTGGAAATATAATTTTGCTTGGAGTTGAAAGAGTTGACATGTTGCAATGTACATTTACTCTACATAGTTCTATGGTACCAAATCAAAAGTTTATATAAAGAAAGAAGTCAAAGGTTTCCCATCATAGTTTAGTTACATACATTTTTTTTGTACCTAAGGTCGTTGAATATAGATCATTATATAAATAAGGAGATGTGTTATGATTGCCAATGAAAAAACAAAGGATTTTCTTATCCAAGGAATAGATTACCTTAGCCGTATTTGGCACAATATTTGGAATTTTGGGTCCTCAATGCTCTTCAACTTTGAACTTGTTTGGCTTTGTTACTATTTTAATCTGAACGTCACTGATGAGTCTTATGTAGACGAAACACACGTCTGGCATATTAAATAATAATCCTGGTACCTTTGATAACTTATTTGACTATAAACATAGATAAAAAAGGTACAAACTGGACATAATGCACTAGTTCATAAACAAGTGAGAACAATCGCCTTCATATAGTGCTCAAAATATGACATTCATAAAACTTATTCAATATCATTAGAGAACTCTAAATCTTAAATACTGAAAGCCACCTCTGATAAGTACACTGTACTATGCAAGATAATGATATAACTGGACTTAAAATACACACAACCTGTAATTAACTGCCTTTACAGCGCTTTCGTGCTTTGATTTCAATATCTGCGAGGCGACGTTTAATTATTGGTAAATCGTCACGTGAAATGTTACTATTGTTGATGATATCTGATATTTCATTTACAATTTGTTTGTAATTTGTGGTTGTAAAAGAAAGTAACAGTTGAAGTAGCTGGATTGAACAGTTTAACAGAATTTCATTCCAACGGCTCATTAATCTTTTGGATTTATGTCCCGGTGCCTGGGGACTCACTTTGATGTTTAAACCTTTTGGTACAGTTCTACTTTGAATATATTTTTTTAAGTTTGATAAATGATGTTCAGTTTGTAGTTTCTTTTTAGTTAAAGATCTTAATTTCTTGAAATGCAGTGCGCTATCCATGATTACACAAACATTTGTGAAATGCGTGCTACTGAAGATAATAATATAAGTGCCTATAAATAGCAGCACATGACATACAAATCTATGGGAGTGTGGATTAATCAGTACAGAGATTAATTCAATTACACAAATAAAATTATAGATTGCCTAACAATGTAATTTTAACACACTATTTAGTATGTAAATATAAGAATGTTTAAATAATTTACAAAATGATGAAAATAAACGCAATATTTCGCTAGACTAACTAGCTTTATCAAGCGTGCAACTATCCAGGTGAAATCGGATGTAGATGATAAGAAACTTTTGCAGCTCAATGTAACTAACTAACTAACTAACTAACTAACTAACTAATTTGATTCAGTATAAAATCCAGTACAAATGGATCATCGCTGAAATACATGACATAGAAAAACAAAACAAAAATAAAACATAAAGAGACAACAATTGTGACACTTATAACAAACAATAGACAAAACAACCACTTCCATATTATGCAATTCTTCCCACTGATGAATTTCTAATCAAAAAACATTTGTCTATATATAAAAGAAATCTGTTGAGAACATCAGTCACCGAACAGTTCATTAAATATCTAAATTTATCAAAATTATCTAAATTACAAAAACACGGTATAATATTAACAATGTCATCATTAAACTTTTTCCTCTCGTCTTTATAGAGGTTACATTCACATATAAAATGAAACTCGATCATCTTCAATTTTGTTATCAATACAATGTTTACATATTCTTTGATCCAAAGGCGTATTATTATATCTGCCTTTTTCAATGTGTAAATTGTGGTTAGAAATTCTTAATTTACATAACTGTCTAATATATTGTTTTGAGATATTCAACTTTGTATAAGTCTTAGGTTTATATTCCTTTTTTAACTTGTAATATGTGCGTAATTTGTTTTGGTTTTCGCCTGACAAACATGAGAAAAAATATTTTCCATATCTTTCTTGTAATATCTTTTTCACGGCAGAAATGAGTTTTCCTTCTGACAGAGTTCCTTTATTATTCCAGACATGGTCAAAACCAATGAATTTTAGAAACTGAAAAATGTGTTTATTGAAGGTACATGGAAAGGTACAATCAACATCTTCGATTGACTTATATGCTAATTTTGAAAAATTCAAAAGAGGGTATTTATACAAATATATCCAGTATTTAAGAGATTGCAAAATAACAAATATAGAGATTGGATAACGACCAAGTTCTGCCATACTGGTAATATTAGAAGCATATTTAGTTGCACCAAGTACAAATTTACAATATCGAATGTGAACCTTTTCAGGTGCAAAATTTAAAAAAGTTTTTTCTAAATCATCATTTGAACCTGGTGTTAATCTTTTGTCCAGGTTAAGAATGTACGGACCCCACAATTCACTTCCATAAAGAAGGACTGGTTTAACACAGGAGTCAAAAAGTTTTAAGAGCAAAGGTGTATTATTATGTGTACAGTGAAATTTACGTTTAATCATGAAAATTACTTTAAGAGCTTTCTTACTGAGATCTTCAACTGCAGGACTGAAAGAACCTGATGCTCTCATTACAATACCTAGGTATTTATACTCTTGAACACTTTTGATAAGATTTTGCTCAAAATAAAAATTACAGTCTTTCAATAATTTACCTGATTTATTAAATACTATTATTTGAGTTTTTTCTATATTCAGTGATAATTGCCATTTTTGACAATAAAGTTCCAATGAGGATGAACAGTTTTGTAGCCCTTCTTTGGTTTGAGACATTAAAATTATGTCATCTGCATACATTAAACAATTTAAGCTTGCATTCCCTATATCTACAGGATCACATTTCTTATCAAGATATCCTGGAAAGTCATTCATAAATAAATTGAAAAGAAGGGGACTCAGTATACACCCTTGTTTTACACCAACATTTGAGAGTATAGAATCAGTTAGTCCGGAGTCTAGTTTAATTGAATATTTAACACATGTATACATATCTTTGATTAAATGGAAAATCTGCCACTAATACCTTGCTCAAAAAGTTTAGAAAAGAGAAAATTCCTCCGAACTGTGTCAAAGGCTTTTCTAAAATCAACAAAACAACAATATAGATATTTTTTTGCCCTAAACATCTTATCCACAATAGATTTTAATGTATAAACATGATCAATTGTTCTGTTAGCTTTTCTAAAGCCTATTTGATTTTTACATAGTATGTTGTTCTCAGTTACAAATAAATCTAATCTGTTGCATAAGATCTTTACAAACAACTTACTTAGACAACTAGATATTGCTATACCTCTGTAGTTACTTGGATCTCTAACGTCTCCTGTTTTAAAAAGAGGTTTAATCATACTTTCTGTCCAACTACTAGGAAATAAAGTTGATTTCAAAATGATATTGAAAAGTTTGCAAATACAATTCAACATATTCACACTAGAATGTTTAAGCATCTCATTACTTATACAGTCAAAACCTACACTTGTGTTATTCTTTAAACTTTTTATAGCTTTCAGCACTTCCTGCATATTTATATCATAATCAAGTAAAACATTATACCTTGAAGGAAAATCATCCTGTTCATTACTACAATCTACATTTAAAAGTTTATCAAAATAATTATACCATTCATCAGAGGGAATATTGGAGCTCTGATCACTGATGTCCTTGTCAGAATATTTAAATTTATTAATAATATCCCAATAAGCCTTGGGATTTTTGTCTTCTAATTCCAGTAAGGAATCGAGCATCTTTGCTTTATACTGTCGTGTTTTTTTTCGTACTAGTTTTTTGAACTGCTTTTTTAGTCCACAGTAATTCTTCAACTTTTCTTCATTTACAGAACCCTTAGAGAGTGAACGAGAAGATTGGATTAAATTACGATACATTGATTCGCACTCACTGTCAAATCCTAAACTAGATTTCTTTCGTTTACGTTTTTTAGATTTAAACCTGTTACCCTTGGGAAGATTTAAATGACTTCTTATCTTATCGAGAATGTTGTGAAAAATATCTGTTAAATCCTCAGTGGCTTCATCCTCCCCGTTTCTTTGTAATACTCTGTCTTTACCTAAGAATAGTTGTACATTAGATTCAACTTCCTTTGATAACATCATATCTGTATAACATTTTTGAACCGCATTGTTCCATTGTAAACCCTTAGGTATTGGTCGCCCAACTTTTTGTTGTACTTGAGAATAATTTAAAGATAAACATACATTTATAGGACAGTGATCAGAGTGGACGGTAAAATCCTTTACAGTAAAAAAACATACATTTTTTAGCATATTATTACTAATACAATAATCAACAACAGCACTACCATTATATTGATGGGAAGTGGGTTTACCTAATGTATCACCTAAAGTTCTTCCATTTAGAATTCGGCTTCTAGATGATATGCAAAGCTCTAATAGGCGTTTTCCGTATTCATCAGTCTTGGTATTCTTTTTAGTACAATATCTCCTATAATGTACATTATCTGCCAAATATGAATTAGGAAGTATATCTTGTAAACTTTTGACATGATCAGATGAAATAAAGTCCAAATCATTTTCATTAACATGGGCATTTAGGTCCCCCATAATGATAGTCTCCCCTAAATTTGAAAACCTACTCAGGTCTTGCTCTATCTTCTCTAGTGTTGATAACTCACTTTTTAGAGATTTAGAGTAGCTAGATTGTATTGGTGAGTTGTAAGCAAAACAAACAAATATATCAGATGAATATGAAAAAAAAGTTTTACTTAGTTTTGCCCACAAAAATTCAGAGCAATTACTTTTTATTAATGAAATTCCTTTACTAACATTAGGTCTGGCATATAAAGCAATGCCTCCATGAATAGTTTTACCTTTCCTGGGGCGAGCAACCTTTTTCAATAAGGTATAACCTTTCAGTCATATATCATCTTCCTTATCAGCCTTCGTTTCTAATAGGCATATAATATCAGAATTTATATTTTCACAAAAATCAGGGTCATCAAGTTTACAATATCTATTTCCATCTTCCCTGTAAAACAAATCATGAACATTCCAAGAACTAATTGTTAATTTGTTTTTTAACATTCTTTGAATTATAAGGGATTCAACAGAAACCTTCAGAGTTGAAACAAAATTTTTTGAAAAAAAATAACTTAACCAAGTGGAAAAGTTACTAAAATGTAGGATTTTTTTTATCTTTTTTAATGTGTATCCTTCGAATTTGGAAAAAAAAAAAAAAAAAAACAAGTTATGACTAGAAAGATTTAAGACAATTGACTAGATAAAAATGAAAAGTAAAATAAAATATATCTTAGATACAATAAACAATACAGTAGAGTCATTATATATGTCAGGTATACATAAATATGGTGGGACTAGTTAATTCTTGAACATTTAAAGGGCTGCAACAGTGTTTACAACCATTTCAATCATTTTCATATCCTTGTTATCTACAAATCTGTGATTAACATTGTTATTTCTCATGTCGTGCTTGTTCATTTGATCTTTAGCATAGCCATCATAGAAACCATGGTTTTGGTAGTTTTTGCCACTAATTGTATTATTTGTTGGTACTTTGTTGTTCTTTTTGTATGAAGGCCACTTTCCATTTAGCACAAAATTTAAGGTCTTTTTCAAATTTCCTGCCAAGACTCTTGTTCCCTCGTTAATGTTAATGTAAAGACCATCTTTGTCATACAGATTCAACTTGACATTATATGATGTGTCATCAAGAAAAAAGTTAGAGTTGTCACACCATGTAACATTTTTGTTGTCTCTTATTTTTGAGTACAATGTTTCATTGAACTGGCAAATATTCCTAACAAGCCTAGTTGTCCTACATGGTAAAAGTGATGAGATGATTATTCTTGCGCCAAGTCTTTCAAGATTTTCAATGATTTCAACATATTTATCCACAGCGGAATACACCACATCAGGTGACCGTCGTATATCACTTGTTCCTACATGACAAATTACGATACTGTCAGTCAGATCTTCATACTGTTGAATATATTCTTCAAGGTCTGCTAATGTGGCGGTTCTTTTAGCCAGACCCTCCAACTGAAAAGATGCTGTCAGCCGCTTGACATCAATGAACTTTGGGATGGAACTATGATGAAAGATAACCCTTTTTTTAACAGGGTTTTGCTTGAATGTGTGATATTGAGCGAATGAGACTTCTTTCTCCTGAATCACTGTATCCTTTGCTGCTGAACTCTTTGTATTCTGATGCACATTTGACTGGTGTTGGAATCCAGACGTTTTTGAGCATGACTCATTTTTGGGTTGTTCTCCCTTCACTGCTGACCATTGACCTCCTAATATATCTTCTTTTACTGTTAGAAGCCTGTCGTGTGATTTTTCAATGGTGGCATCTTTTTCCTATAGTTTAGCATGTTTTTCATGGAGAAGAATTTCTAGTTCAGTTTGTTTTTCAGTGAGAACTATTATCTTATTTTGTAGCTTTTCCTCCGCTGCCTGAAACACTTCTTTTGTTTGATAACTGTTCCTCTCCAATTCCTTTGCTTTACTCATGAGTTGACATTTTTCTATTTCAGAGTTTTCAATTATCTTCTTCTTATCAATATCTGATTCTTGCATTTTTTCACGTAGCATTTTAAGCTCTCTTGCATGAACTTGTTTTAGTGTTTCTATAGACTCGGGAGATGTTTCAACCTTATTCAATAATTTTATTACATCTTGCACGATATCATTTCTTAACCCTTGAAGATTCATACTGAGTAACGTTTCAAAATTTTTTATAGATGAATCTGCATTTAGAATTTCCGATGACATATTTATCGTGCTTTCTTCTAAGATTGATAACCTTTGCTGAATCTGAGAGGATTTTGAAATTGAGTGTGGTTCATTTGAAACACCATTGATTGAGTCTGTATTGATTGTGGTATTTTCATTCTTTGACTGCAACAATGTGATTGGAACATTTTCTGGAGTTTTAAGTTTGATCTGACCTTGTTGTTGCAGAATTTCTGAATTTGTAGATAGGATTTCTGAATTTGTAGACAGATTTCATTGATTTCATTGACATGTGCACTTTTTGGAATGGTATATGTTGATTTGTGCAAGACTTAATATTATCTTCTCCGTTTTCAAATTCCAGACTTTTTGGGGTGGTCATTTCAGAACTAGACGATAAGTTTTCAACTATTTGTAGGGTTTTTTGAAATTCGTTTGAGCACCACTCTTTGAAGGATTTCCTTTGAATCATTATTTTACCTGTGGTCAGGTACACAATAACTTTATACATCAATGCATCCCCTTCATAATCCCCAACACTTTCCGAAGAGTGTACTTCAAACTCCGTTCTTTCGATTGTACCTTGTGAAGTGGAGTCATGCCATTCTACTTTTACTGAGGGGTTATTCTTGTTACCTATTATAAGCAACTGTCCTAATGCGTGGAGCCAAAAATGCATTCTTTCACGAGATGTTATAAATACTGTGCAATATGCGGCTTTCCTACATAATGTAAGGTCTATTTTTTCGAATGGTGTGAGTATTTTATTGTTTGTCTTTTGCGCCTTCTTATAAGGTGCTGATGGTAAGGTATATATGTTTTTCAATTCAGATAATTGGTACCGGTTTTCATAATTCACCGCCATTTTCTTTGTTTACAAATTGAAATATATATAAATAGCTTGTTATCTACTGATTAATCCCATCAGTGATGTCGGAATCTTGTGATATTTAAAATTAAATTGCATGAAGTTTGTTTCTGTTGATTATCCCTTGTAATGTTTGCTTAATAAAGCATTATTATATGTAAAGTTTCTGCTTGCCAAAAATAATTAACGTGGTGCCGATGTTTTCACCGGAAGCTGCCTTACGTTGCAATGTATGTGTTGAACTTGAATTTAGCTGCCTCGAAAATAATACATAATTTGGATGACGTTCAAGATTTTTACAAAATTGGTAGTTGAAGTTAGCAACGTCCATTGGCCAATATTACAGGATAAAAAGGACGACGCTGTGTACTAAATTATTCTTTATCTTTCCTGTATCTTTTCTCATCTTTTTCGTTGAGACCATCAGGTTCTAAAGTGTGGAGTTGGTGGATCCAAAAATATTCTCTTCTCCTTCTCGCCGTGGTGTCCCACTCGGTGTTGACTTCTATGATTTGGAAAGTAACATTATCAAAAGAATGTTTCGTTGAACGAAGATGTCTTGTGAGAGGACAGTTTTTGTTGGTTTTGTACCATGAACGATGGTTATTGAGCCGAATATTAAATTTGTCCATTGTTTCTCCCACATACAAGTGTCACATGTTAATATATAAATTGAGTTCTCCGTTTTACAGTTGGAATTTGAGTAGATGGTATAATTTTGTTTAGTAACGGAGCTAATGAAAGAACTGCTTGTATTGGCAGCTTTACAACACAAGCAGTTCCTTCGACCACATTGTTTGTAGCAACCGGGAGATGGAGTAGGCTGCTTTGCTAATACAGATGTCACTAATTTGTCACGGATGTTTTTAGGTCTTCTGAAGGCCATGACTGGTGGTGAGGAAAATACTTTTTTAAGATTTGAATCATTTTCTATAATTTTCCAATGCTTTTGAACAATGGAAGACACATTTTTAAAATCAGGATGGTAAGTGAGTACAAGGGGTGTTCTGTTAGCTGCTTTGTTCTTATCTTTGTACTCTAGAAGTTCTTGGCGACTAGTTTTATTTGCTCTTTCGAAAGCGCTATCAATGATGTTGTTATTGTATCCTCGAACAACTAGATGTTTACGTAGTTGTCCAAGTCTAGCATTTTGCGTATTTTCAGTAGAGCATATTCTCTTGATTCGCAATGCCTGGCTGAATGGGATGCCACGGGAGCAGTGTTTAGGATGGCAACTTTTAGGAGAAAGGAATTGATGTTTGTCCGTTTGTTTGGTATGAAGGTCCGTTATAATGGTTCCGTTCTTGATGTAACTCGTAGTGTCGAGGAAGTTTATTTTCTCCATAGATGATTCATATGTAAATTTTATTGAATGGTGGAAAGAGGATATCGTAATAAAACCTGCCGACAAAGGGGGCGCTGTGGTTGTCATGAATAAAACAGATTACATAGCAGAGGGAAATCGCCAACTTTCAAACTCCATTTTTTGTAAACAATTAACCACAGATCCAACACTAAATACTATTCGAAGGATCAACACCATCCTTCAAGAGCTGTTCGACAAAAAGCATATAGACAATGACACCTTTGATTATCTCCAACCTCTTGAGAACGAAGCAAAGGCCGGAAGATTCTATATGTTGCCTAAAATACATAAAACGGGCAATCCAGGTCGACCAACTGTTTCAGCAAATAGTCATCCAACTGAAAAGATATCAGAATTTGTAGACCATCATCTAAGACCTCATGTGAAAGAACTATCCTCTTACATTCAAGATACGACTGATTATCTAAAGAAAATGGAAAGCCTCAATCCTCTACCAAGCAATACTATACTTGCATCCATGGACGTGTCTTCTTTATATACCAACATTCCACAAGACGAAGGAATAACAGCGTGTGAAGAGGTATGGAACACTCGTAGTGAAAAAAATCCTCCAACTGAGTGCCTTGTTACACTTCTGAAACTAGTGCTAGAGAACAACAACTTCTCCTTCAATGAAAAACATTATCTCCAGATAGACGGTACTAGTATGGGCACAAAAATGGCCCCGTCATATGCCAACATATTTATGGGCCAACTTGAAAAACGCCTCTTGGCTAGTGCTCCATACCAGCCCTTATCATGGTTCCGATTCATTGACGATATTGATTTCAAATGGACAGATTCACAAGAACATCTTAATGAATTTCTAGGACACTGTAACTCTTTCCACCATTCAATAAAGTTTACATATGAATCATCTATGGAAAGGTGTTGATCCTTCGAATAGTATTTAGTGTTGGATCTGTGGTTAATTGTTTATAAAAAATGGAGTTTGAAAGTTGGCGATTTCCCTCTGCTATGTAATCTGTTTTATTCATGACAACCACAGCGCCCCCTTTGTCGGCAGGTTTTATTACGATATCCTCTTTCCACCATTCAATAAAATTTACATATGAATCATCTATGGAGAAAATAAACTTCCTCGACACTACGAGTTACATCAAGAACGGAACCATTATAACGGACCTTCATACCAAACAAACGGACAAACATCAATTCCTTTCTCCTAAAAGTTGCCATCCTAAACACTGCTCCCGTGGCATCCCATTCAGCCAGGCATTGCGAATCAAGAGAATATGCTCTACTGAAAATACGCAAAATGCTAGACTTGGACAACTACGTAAACATCTAGTTGTTCGAGGATACAATAACAACATCATTGATAGCGCTTTCGAAAGAGCAAATAAAACTAGTCGCCAAGAACTTCTAGAGTACAAAGATAAGAATAAAGCAGCTAACAGAACACCCCGTGTACTCACTTACCATCCTGATTTTAAAAATGTGTCTTCCATTGTTCAGAAGCATTGGAAAATTATAGAAAATGATTCAAATCTTTAAAAAGTATTTTCCTCACCACCAGTCATGGCCTTCAGAAGACCTAAAAACATCCGTGACAAATTAGTGACATCTGTATTAGCAAAGCAGCCTACTCCATCTCCCGGTTGCTACAAACAATGTGGTCGAAGGAACTGCTTGTGTTGTAAAGCTGCCAATACAAGCAGTTCTTTCATCAGCTCCGTTACTAAACAAAATTATACCATCTACTCAACTTCCAACTGTAAAACGGAGAACTCAATTTATATATTAACATGTGACACTTGTGGCATTCAGTATGTGGGAGAAACAATGGACAAATTTAATATTCGGCTCAATAACCATCGTTCATGGTACAAAACCAACAAAAACTGTCCTCTCACAAGACATCTTCGTTCAACGAAACATTCTTTTGATAATGTTACTTTCCAAATCATAGAAGTCAACACCGAGTGGGACACCACGGCGAGAAGGAGAAGAGAACATTTTTGGATCCACCAACTCCACACTTTAGAACCTGATGGTCTTAACGAAAAAGATGAGAAAAGATACAGGAAAGATAAAGAATAATTTAGTACACAGCATCGTCCTTTTTATCCTGTAATATTGGCCAATGGACGTTGCTAACTTCAACTACCAATTTTGTAAAAATCTTGAACGTCATCCAAATTATGTATTATTTTCAAGGCAGCTAAATTCAAGTGCAACACATACATTGAGCTGCAAAAGTTTCTTATCATCTACATCCGATTTCACCTGGATAGATGCACGCTTGATAAAGCTAGTTAGTCTAGCGAAATATTGCGTTTATTTTCATCATTTTGTAAATATTTTAAACATTCTTATATTTACATACTAAATAGTGTGTTAAAATTACATTGTTAGGCAATCTATGATTTTATTTGTGTAATTGAATTAATCTCTGTACTGATTAATCCACACTCCCATAGATTTGTATGTCATGTGCTGCTATTTATAGGCACTTATATATATAAAAGACCAAAAAAGTGAAAAAGTATATTTAAACAAAACGCATTTGACTAACAGGTCGAACAACGGATGTTCTTAAACCCTGCTGACTGCCATTGGCGATTGCCAAATAAACGGATCACAAGATGTAACAAAATGGATCTTTATTTAATTTATTAATTCAATAATACCAAACAGAAAACAATGAACTTGCGGAAAAGATGGTATACCGCAAACATGAGGTGCAAAAATTTGTACACCATATCCGGATTTCGACAATAAATGTCTCTTCAGTGATGTTAGGAATCGAAACGGTATTTGGAAGGCCATATAATTTACCTCAATTTAGGATAGACTCTTGAATTTTAAAGAGTCGAAATAGGATGAACGGATCATATAAACCCGAAGGCAAATATAATACAAGCCCAAACGAAAAAATATAAATAAGTCTAAATTGAAAACAACGTTCAAACCTATGATTGCGTTGGATAAAAACCGCAATTTTTATACGTGTGCTTGCAAAACAAATTTCTTGGTAGAGGGGTCTAAATACAGCACAAACAACATTTTCCAAAAGACCAAAAAAGTGAAAAAGTATATTTAAATAAAGATCCATTTTGTTACATCTTGTGATCCGTTTATTTGGCAATCGCCAATGGCAGTCAGCAGGGTTTAAGAACATCCACTGTTCGACCTGTTAGTCAAATGCGTTTTGTTTAAATATACTTTTTCACTTTTTTGGTCTTTTAGAAAATGTTGTTTGTGCTGTATACAAAAATGTCTCTGAGAATAGTGAGGTAATCGACCCCCTCTCCCTCCCCCATTTGGCAAACGTGAACGCCATAATTAATGGTCAATACATGGGTTATTTTCAAAAAAAAATTTCAGTACACCTATGCTAAAAATTTAATTTTTAAAGTTAAATGCAGTTGTAAGTGTTTAAATGAAAGTTTGCAGGATTTATGAGTCGGAACATCAAAAATAAACACGATTCAGATCTATTTTGATAAGATTAAAATATATTTAAGTCCGATTTTTACGTAATTTCTGTGCGTACAGTGTCGGGTAACACATTTCAAATGATGTTTTCCCTATTTTCTGATTACCTTGCTATCTGCAAAAGGAACTATTTTAGAATTTTAATAATAACTCTTACGAAAAATCACAGCTTCTTTATTATTCTATGTAACATTTTTTTTCTACAAACTAAATTCAATCGGCGTACATGAAATGCATGTCTATCCTGTTACCGCTACTATAACTTGTGTCAAATCCCTTTTGCTACTTTTGCAAATAAAATATGTTTAAACTAAACTACCGCTACTAAATCAAACGTTATTTTTTTTTTCTCCCTATGAATATGGAACTATGCAGTGATGATTTCAAAAGAACAAAGCTTCCTACAACTTTAACACAGCACGTTTCTTGCATAACAGTATAGAGAAAAGAATATTCAAGACATTTAAAATAATAGTGGGTACCCCTTTTGTCATGTCTATGCTGTTACCAACTTATTTATTAATTACATCAATACTATACTTGTAAAAAGTGCAATTACGTGTTGGATACTAAAATCACAGAAGAAAAACATTATCACTTCATCAAAGGGAGTAGTTATTTCATAACAGCATTCATAAATGAAGAAATTTGTCTATCCTGTTATGTCTTACCTGTAACTATGGTTACTATGGTTACAGTAACCAGATGGACAATATTTGACAGAAACGTCTTTAAAAAGGGTATAATTACATCTAACCCGAATAATTCAGTCGTTATATTCCGCTGATCTACGATTACTTCATTAACTTCGCAAGTAGGAGAGATCGATTACGGGGAGGGACTGAATCATTCGGGTTAAATTACATCAAGGATTTGTATAGTAAGATCTTACTATACAAATCCTTGATTACATATAGTTTTACACATAATGAAATGTTTGGTTGTTTGAACTCATTTAAAGGTTACAACGTCTTAATCTTCGCAATTTATACAAATGTAATACTGCTATCGGTAACAGGATAGAACTTAATATAGTGATATATAGAGAATATCATATGGCTTTTTCAATATCACACCCGTATCAACCCGAGACACCAATATAATCCCAAGAGCTCTGCTCGAGGGATTATATTGGTTGAGGGTTGATACGGTGTGTGATATTGAAAAAGCCATATCATATACACTTTATTATATACATATACTTCACGTAGATGTTTTTTATGTGACATGAAGTCATACAGGTAAGGAGGTTTGAAATGACGTCATACAGATTATAGGTTTGACATGACGTCATACAGATTTAGGGGTTTGATAAAGCCTTTGACACAGTGACTGCAATCGATGACGTGACGTCATACAGATTAAAGGTGTGATAAAGCCTTTGCAACCGTGCTGATATCGATATCATCACGGGTGGCTGATACAGCACGCTTGTCAATGATTGTATTACACATACAATTAATCTGTATTTACTACTAAGTATATAATAAATATCGTTAACGTACTTACGTTCATGTTACCAAAAAAAAAAAAAGAAGACAAAAGTAAACCAACATGCCGCTGGGAATTATTTGATGTTGGGTTTATTAGACAGAGAAAAAACAATGCTGAACATTATTAATTGCTATCTTAAACTTGCGTTGCTGGTGGTTATTTTTATAACCTTTGAAAACCAATTTTTAGAGGTATTTTTCAGTACAACAAGGAAAATTGACAAATAATCTATCATTACATAGAATGAAAATATATAGAAGTATTTACTCTTGAAAACCATCTTATTGGCTATGAAAAACAAGCGGCTTAAAATTTTATCGAAACCTTTTCTAAATAACCAAAAATTTCTTCTGAACATGGTAACAGGAGAAACAAAATATTGCACCACCTATCAAAAAATGTTTCAATGTATTCTTGTATGACATTATCAAGATTACATCTTTTTATATGCTGTTCCATAAGTACTGTTTGTTTTGATTTACTTATGAAGAGGAATGTTTGAATTAGTAACTTTAATTCAATTTTGTGATTTCAAAATTCGACTCTTTTTTTAAATGACCCACATCTGGAAGTTGATCATGTTTAATATAATCGTTTAAAATTATTTCACAGATTGTTGGCAAATCAAAACACATTTTTTTAATCGGTGCTGAGACTACTATATGTGTTATAGTAGTCTCAGATCGGTGCCTGTCTGAATATCTTTTGCGGGTAACAATAACTGCGGGTAACAATAAAAAATGAAAGTATTATTCTCGGTATTATTACCTGCAATTTCCGTTGTTACTTTTTGTGGGAAATCGTAGCCAGTGCCCAAAGTTAATTATTTTTCTATCCTCTCCAATCTTTTCAAACTCAATATTGTAAGATCTTGAGAAGTTCGAATGAGATTGTCCTTGCGTTATAGCATTGCTTTCACTCCCCTTACTTATATTATCCCCTGACCTGTACAGCCTCAACAAATGTTCAACAAATGTTTTTTTCGAACCAATAGGCCCTATCTCTCAGTTTGGAAATTGCATATAAGATGTCAGAGGGCCACGGACTACCGCCGCTGCCAAAATGTTTTAATGGACTTATAGCGAACGGAGAAAGGGTTGTAAATGGTTTTGATCCAGATGCCAAAGACAAAGTGAAAGATGCAGATGCTATAAAAACTAATCTTTCTTTGAAAACAGACAAACACAATGAATCAGAAAAAAACTCCTCGCCATTCTCAAGACTTAATGTTGCACTCAATAGACTTAAAGATGAAATGGTAAGAAAAAAAATGTTGAGTCAGGTATTTGACATTATAAATTGTATTCAAAATGTTTCACTGAAATCAAGGATTTGTATATTTTAAAGGAATGGAAACGCTACTAGAGATCAATCAGGACTGCAGCGGAGCAATAATCTATGTTAGTTTTGGTAGGAAATATGATAAATATTATAAAGAATCATGGAGGCTGTCCATTTCCTGTTTATATATATATACCAGTCATCAAAATTCACTAGGTCATCTTGGTTGAGAAGATACATGTATGAAGGAAAATAAAAACCAAGACCAGTATAAACAAATGCTGCATGTAATCAATTTGTTCCAACTCCAATTTTGTCCAATTTTTCCAAGATTTGGTCAATACACCTTATCGCTATAGTCCATTTTGGAAATACAGTCATTTAGACAACTTCCTGTTTGGGCCAAAAGTCTCAAAAATAAAGGTCATCAGCTATGAGCTGAGGGAGAAAAAAGTTTGGAAAGTGAACATTTTCCAATTTTGATAGTTTTATCATGTTTATGAAACAATTTTGAAAAGACAAATTAAAGTCATTAAAATTGCGTTGTATGATGTGTTTACACTCATTAAAAATGCGTTGTTTGATGTGTTTACGATAGTATAAACATGTCTCTTATGAAAAGTTTTGAAAAAGTTGTGTAATTTTAGAACTTATCTGGATTGGCATAAATAGCGAAAAAGGTGTATTTGTCCCATGCCAATTTGTCAATTTGTTCCAACTGAGTTTGTTCATTATTACTGGGACTTAACAATTTCTTCCTACTTTTGAACCATACATTTAACTGTTTTAATTTGTACAGGTACTTGTAATTGTTAAATGTTTATTTTTTCATTTGCAGGTTGGTCTACGACAGTTAGACATTTCATTGTTGTCGCAGCTATGGTCACTGAATGATGCAATACAAGATTACAAGGCTGTTGTACAAGAAAGATGTTCAGAGACTAATTCAGAATACTCTTGGGGTATGAACAGTAGGACCAGCTCTATTGGAAGTATAGATGACTATGACTGGAATGCAGACATTCATTTACAACCAGAAAGTCACGTCCCTAATTCAGTGCACAGTAGTACATCAAGTCTTCTTCAGCAGATTAATGAACTTAAACAAAGGGCTGAAACAGAATTTTGATGTTGATGTTTATGTTACGAAGGGTTTACATTTGTTAAAAATGAAATTGAATTTTATTGATAATTATCAGACAAAGCGATGCAGGTGATTTTTTTTTATAGTGCTATACTTTGTACTTGCATATATATCAATTTTACATGCACATTTATAGATTTCATCCTACATCAAAATTCAGTTAATTTCAGATACTTGAATGTTCAATTCATGTACATGCAGCTATTATTTAATATAATTTTAATGCTTACACATACATGTATTGACATTGATACACAGCAATTTGTTACCTAAAATTTTTAATACGGTAACTGAAATTTAAAATAAAATAAATTGATTAAAAAAACATTCAGATAAAATTCTAATTAATGTTTTTAACAATGTTTAACAGATAATTTTACAACACACGAAAATATGCTTCAATAACTGAAAAATAGTGCTGTAAAATAGACTTCTTTCTTTAAACTATTATGCTTTTGTGTTTCCTTATAGAAGTTAAACAGATCTATTGACATGACATATTGAAAGCAATGCAAATGAACAAGTCAAAATATCCACTTTTGTTTCAAAATATAACATCCTTGTATAAAGCGTTGACCTAGGATCTGTATTTCAATCATATTTACATTTTTGATGTTGTTCAGTTAACTTATAGGCATTTTGTCTGGCCTTTATTCTGATAGTATGTCATAAGTATCTGTACTGAGTGTTAACATTTTTATGTCAAAGTTGTGAAATTAACATATCCAAAATATTGGTGCTGAACTTGTTGTAACAAGTGTGACTATACAATTTTTTACTATTGTTGTACAGAATTCCATATCAATAGAATATCATTTGTTTTCTTATATATCCCATAACACTCAGGCCATGAACTTTTTGTCTAAGTTATATTGATTCTTTTAACTTTTACAAAGGACAGATGTTAGCCATGACTTGTATCATTATAACCCAAACTGATGATGAGAGATTTACAAGAGGTGTAATTGGATAGTTCAGAAGGGTTAAGGGTAAAATATTTAATCTTTTGGTTTATGTCAATAGAGAACAGTCCTGTATATATTACTAAATATGTGTGAAGATTTTTACATCTGTATTTTGCTTATCAGTTATTGCACATTGTTAATATTGCACCCATTATTTATTATATATTTTCATACTCCTGAAATGACACCATTGAACTTCACTGTTTATCATTGGAAAATGGTTTAATTAATAATTTCTTTGTTTTATGAAATAATAAATGGACCCTCTTATGTTGTAAAGAGGACAAGGTTTACTTTAATCAAAAGATGGCTTTGTATTTCAACTGTATCATATATTATCAAAAAGGCCACAATAAGGTTCTTAAATGGATCCATTTCAAAAGCCTTAATGCTAGTTTTTCTTATTTTTCCTATTTTGGGCATTATTTTTTTTTTTACATGAAAGCTTCTGGAAAACCTTGACCACAACCTATGATCCAAATTGTGCAAAGGTTTATATTGAATATTTACATTGTATACACAACTATTTGCTGGATCTAAAGTTTAGGCCAAATTTGTATATGCTAGAAACTGTTATTTATTATTACAAAAATAGTGTTACAACATGAAAATGCTTGATTTAGAATCATAACTTTCACAATTTATAATGTAAATTACCAAAATAAAATTACTTTGAATTTATATTACTATAATATCTTTGTAAAATTTGTAGTATTTTAGCCTGATTGAAAAGAGATAAAAATTAAAGGGCCAATTCTGACCTCGGTTGAATCTACTCCTCAACTTATTTCTTTATATCATTGCAAGTGCAAAATTTAGTGAATCAATTTTGATAGTTTTATATTTTGGTACAAATTTCTTTGAACATTTTATATACAATAAGTTCAGATTTTTTTTCAATGTAAGTATTATTGCAATTGTTGATCATCAGACATAATGTGAGATTAGATAATAGGAATTCAGGAAATGTTGTATACAAATAAAGCATCAAAATTTGAAATTTGATTTCTAATTAATGGGATGCATATTTTGTCACATTTTTCTCAAGAATAAAAACTTTGCAAATATTTCTAAATTTACAATGTTTGCTCCAGTTTAAAGTCAAAATTTAGGATCTGGTTGTTATAATTGTAATGTTTGTTTACTTGCAAATATAGTGAATATAATGATTGTGTGTTATTTCTTATTTACTATAGGGATACAGTAATGCTGTCATTTTATTAGTCATTTTGTATGTTACAGTTTATCATAAAGTGTTTACTTTATTTATTTATTGTACAACATTTTTTTTAATCTTGTGGCATAAAATGAACTTGAGGAAGACTACTAAATAAATTATTGATGTTATAATAATAGATTTAAAAGTAAATGCCAGCTGCCATGTAGAAGATCCTGATATAACAAGAATACCCATTTACACAGTAAATAAGATATGGATATGGGCGATAGTTCTGCATTGGCTAAACCTGAGCAACATGCAAAAAAGAAGGGAATATATGTACAATTCTTATGAAAGTTACTTTATATTAGTACAATTTTTCTTTGAAAAAAATGGTAATTCATAACATATACTATCGTTCTGTAACAGTTACTTATCATAATACAAATACATACAAAAAATCAACTGAGGAACAATGTCAAAAAGTTTCGACTACGAACAAAAGACTTGGATTTTTTTCTAGGGAGGTAAAACCAACACAATGGTACACTCAAGTTTTAACTTATAAGAATACAATTAAAAACTAATAATCACCTCATAAACTCAAGAATCACCCACCAGAAATAGCAAACACAGATTTCCTATATTTCTATATTATTTTCTATATGATATAAAGACTTGTATTACATACTTAATTTAAATATGAAGTATAATAGCTAGATTTTAATTAACAGGAGTTATGTATGCAAAACCTACAGGGTATTTGTATATTTTGAAAGCTTTTGCGAGGATGTAGGCATTTAAATGAAAAAGAAGTACTGTTTGACAGTTAATGGATAACTATGTTTCATTTAACATTAAATATGAATTGAATAAATGTTATGCATCATTTAACTTTTCATTCTTTAATTAGTTCTCTGATTTTGATAAAATGTTTTTACTTTAGATTATGAAATAGATGTGATATTTGTTGTGCTTTAACATAATTAGATAAACGTTTAATTAGTTTTAGTTGATTTGTTTGACTTAAACAGACTAACATATACTTAGCCATGTGTTCAGTTTTGTTATTTTCTCTCTTTTTTTTTTTAAACAATTGCAAATTTTCATTGGGTTGAGAAAAGAATTATAGAATATAATGATTTCTGAAAATGGTTGTTGGATTTTAATTTTAATAGTTTGGCATAACTTTTCCAGATTTTTACCAAATTTTGGTAAGAAAATATGTGAACTTTGAAATTTTTATGCTTTGTGAGTTTTGATATACAAGTTAGGATTTATACATTTATAGGCAGGACAACGATGACAAATGTAATGTTTTTTAGTAATCTTCTTCATCATTAATTGTAATTTGTATTTATCAAATGAAACTTTTTTTTTACATTTCAATTTGTCTTATTCTGGTATGACAATTTCCAGAAACAACTAATATGAAAATAAGATGTGGTATGCTTGCCACAATGAAACAACTCTCCACCAGATAAATTTATTTTGAATAAGAATACTTTGTTTTACAGTCAAAAAAGTAAGTTGATGAAACATATCAATTCATTTACTATATAGTATTATAAGAAATGACAAAGGCATTTAGCAGTAGATAGGATAGACGGGCACTAGTTAATTTATACCACAAATTACCAAAGGTTGTTATAGGTACAATTCTACTTAAAAGTGTATTAAATAATTTATTGTATGACATTGTGTAATAATTAGATTTTTATGACAGATTATTAAGTTATTTAATAATTTTAAATCAATGATTTATATTGTTATTTAGGACATTATTGCATGCACCATATATGATGTTATTTACAAAATGTTCATATTGTTCTTAATAAAAATGGTCATAGGTTTATAATTAGTAGTTTTAGTAAATAAAACACCAGTTAAACAGTTAGTCAACATTGATAAAAAAGGTGCAGTATCTCAACTTTAACATTTGTTGTAGATCAACTAGCAAAGAATTCCACCCAAACCAGTGCTAGGGGCCATCTTGAACTTGCAGTGAGGTGAGAGTTTTTGCTGCATGTTGAAGACCTCACTAGAACATTGAGATGAAAAATAGCAATAAAAGCACTGTACCTTTGCTTTTATTGGTTTATTGTTTTCTTGAGCACCTAGTGATTTTGTGTCATGAACTGATACACCTTATCCTTTCTTTTCCATGGTTACAGTTGAACCTGCTGAAAAAATGGCCTTTAAACAAAATATATATATGAGTCTATTGTTGAATATAAAAATAAGGAGATGTGGTATGATTGCCAATGAGACAACTATTCACCAAAGTTTAAATGAAGTGGATGTAAGCAATTACAGGCAACCGTACAGCCTTCGACATTGAGAAAACCAATACTGTGTAGTCGGCTATAAAAGGCCCAAACAAAAAATATGCAGCAATTTAATTGAGAAAACTAACGGCCTAATTTATAACAAAACAATTATGACAAGACATGAACCAACGTTGGACAACCACTGAAATACAGGCTCCTGACTTGGGACGGGCACACACAGAATGTGGCAGGGTTAAACTAGTTTGCTGGCACCAAACCCTCCCCATACCTGGGACAGTGGTGCAACAGTACAACACTAGAACAAATTATGAAAATCAGTTGAAAAGGGCTTAACTCATCAGATCGATACAAAGCAGAAAACATCTAACGAAAACACAGACTGGTGGTGGCAGCGTATCTATACATCCCACGACAAAAAAGACAATAAGTAAAGATCTGAGAGTTATCAGTTACTGACAGCTAATTCAAAGCAAATAACAACTAATAGAAAAATCATGTAACTAAGACTAAAATATCAATCAGTAAACACCCAACATCCAAGGGATTTAGTGTAAATCGACAGATTGTAGTACTGTGAATGTGCATATGTGTATAACAATAATAAATGAAGACTGTTTGTTGCCCTCTAGATGTCTTTGATTAATTTTGTCATTGGGTTGCTGTCTTATTGATATATACCCCTAAATTTTTTTTAATTCATACCAGGTCAGTCTTGATGACAATTCAGCGACTTTGACCTCATTGACGTGTCTTTGATAATCATTAAATGTCTTTGGCAAACTGCGGAAATAGCATTATTTTGATATAAATATATGTGACGTTATTGCACTTAAATCTGTGTCCATTTTATACCAATTACATTTAGTAATGCTATGGGACCTGTGGGGTACACACACTGAAAACCTAAATTAGTCAATTTGACCAATTTAATTGGTCATTTTGACTGTCCTCTAGATGATAATGCATTTTAATCATTGTGACTATGCTCTTAGTCGTTTGACTAGATGGTTAGTCACATTTGACTGAGTAGGGTGGTAATTATGACTATGTTAGGAAGTCAAAATGACTATATGTTATACTCGTTTTGACGAATTGGATTTTTCAATTGACTATGCACATTTGTCAGTTTGACAATTGAATGCAGTCCATATGACTTATTGAAATGGTCGAAAGTGACCATGTTGGTAAGTCAACATGATTACTGTGAATAGTCACGACCAATAGACTGTTAGACTGTTATTTTAATTTGTGTTGTGTTTTTTGTTCTACTATTTTACTTTGTGTGTGTTTCTATCCGTTTTGTACTTTTATGTTTCATTTCTTCTGTTATTCTACTCTATGTTGTTTCTCTTCCATAGGATTGACAAATACATCTGGAATATAATATCATTAAAAATACCACAGCAGCAATACTAACAATGACAACAGTATAGGACCACAAAGTGCTCAATGTTCAAAACCTTCATATATCTTAAGTTTCCATGTGTTACCATTACTCAGTGACATATATTGAAGTCTAAAAATCAAATAAAGAAAATATATTTATTATAAACTCATTTTTACATACATTATGATATCCCAACTTAAATATATATTTTATACATTTTCAGTATGTCAGAATTTGAAGTGTTTATTTCAGATATTTTGTCGGTATCAACTCTGTGTCAGTGTAATATTCTCTCTGGCCAAAACTCTCTCAGCTGTGTTCATACAAATAGCAATGTCTTTATTTGCTGAAAAATATAATTATATCATTTTAGAAGCTAAAATATAACAATAAATAAGTATATCAGTCATGTTAAAAGTTAAATGAAAAAAACAAATTTTAAAATCTTTGATCTAGTGATTTAGTCACTCATCTTATACCATTATTTTGTAATGTAAGCACCGGGATCTTGACAGCCACCCATCCTATATCACAACATTGTAATGTAAGCACCGGGATCTTGTCAGCCACCCATCCTATATCACAACATTGTAATGTTAGCACCGGGATCTTGACAGCCACCCATCTTATACCACAACATTGTAATGTAAGCACCGGGATCTTGACAGCCACCCATCTTATACCACAACATTGTGATGTAAGCACCAGGATCTTGACAGCCACCCATCTTATAACACAACATTGTAATGTAAGCACCGGGATCTTGACAGCCACCCATCTTATACCACACCATTGTAATGTAAGCACCAGGATCTTGACAGCCACCCATCCTATATCACAGCATTGTAATGTAAGCACCAGAATCTTGACAGCCACCCTGAGCTTTTTTTTTAATTTATTGTTGTGAATATCGATTGCAGTGTTTATTTTTAACAGCGTTTGGTCAGATGAAAAAAAGATATCGCTAAATACTCTTTTCAATCGACAATACGCTGTATGTGTATCACAATTGATATCCCTTTTACATATCTCCCCCTTTTTTATTGTCATTACGTGTGTCGATATTACATTCATAACACTTCTTTTTCTTAAATTTAATTTTTGTAAGTTTAAATTAAAACAAATATACATGATACTTACTTTAAACAATTGGTTTAATTGACAAAATAACAGTTTCGTGCCTCCTGGTTTGTTTACATCTACACGATCTAGGGAACAAAGGGAACGCGAAAGAGTGCGCGTGAAAACCGATACTGTACACCACGTGGTGCTGTGACCACTAACATAGTCAAATTGACCGTGCAGGTAGTCACAAGGACTTGATGGATAGTCATATATGCTGTTGACTACCTTTCGGCTAATATTTGACTAACTTAATAGTCATAGTGACTAATTTAAATTTTCAGTGCATAGAATGTGGCGGGGTTAAAGTTCTCAAACCCCCTCTAATATTGGACCGTGTTGTAACAACACAACATAAGAAGAAATTTTAAAAATCACTTTGAAAGGGCTTGACTCATCCCACTGGCACAACAAGCACTAAAAGCAACTTATAAAAAAGATAAAAGACACAGTATACCGATCTAAGAGTACTCAAATCTATTTTACCATTTGCCCTTGAAGGCTTTGTATCTTATTTGACAAACAGCTAAAATGCATTTATGAATCTTACAGATATATTGTCATCGCTTGGCATTCCTTTCATTCTGTAAACTTTTCATTTTCATCTTCCTGAATATCACATCAAATTTTAGCCAATCTTTGCAGCAATGATATATGTTAGGTCCTCTAAAAATAATCCTTATTTTGTTCTTATCAATGAAAAACATTGCCATAAACCTTTGATGCTGGTTAGCCAATTTTCAAAACCACTGAAGATATATGGTGAAATTTCTTAAAATGATTTAAGGAATTTGTGATTGGGAGATCTCTACTGTTTATAGCTGTCCATAGCTGGTGTACTTTATTTTCAGAAAGGGAAAGTCCGTATGACCATACATGTGTATGTATGTCCTGGTCAATCCCTTGGGTCATCAACTCATTGACAAAAATCAATCCATTGATACATTCCTGTCAAAGGTATAAAGCAGACTTTGTAGTGTCAGTGGTAACTGTAATTTTCTTGCTCTTCCTTTGATGAGATGCAGTTAACTCAAGTATTATTACTTTTATGATAATTGAGAGGCAAAAATGATATTGTTGACTTCATTTTTGTCGAGCCTGCGACTTTTGTCGCAAGAGCGAGACATAGCGATCCTACATTCCGTCGTTGTTGGCGGCGGCGTCCACAAATATTCACTCTGTGGTTAAAGTTTTTGAAATTTTAATAACTTTCTTAATATCCTGGATTTCTACCAAACATGGACAGAAGCTTGTTTATGATCATAAGATAGTATCCATAAATAAATTTTGTAAAAAAAAGTCCTGTTTATCCGTATTTTACTTATTAAAAAATGGACTTAGTTTTTCTGCCAGTTTACATTACATTCACTCTGTGGTTAAAGTTTTACAAATTTTAATAACTTTCTTAAACTATCCTGGATTTGTACAAAATTTGGACAGAAGCTTGTTGATGATCAAAAGCTAGTATCTAGAAGAAAATTTTGTAAAAAATTATTTCCTGTTTTTCCGTATATTACTTATAAATGGCATTATGGACTTATAGTTTTTCTTCCAGTTAACATTACATACAGTCTGCAGTAAAAGTTTTTAAAACATTTATTAGACTCATAAACCATTCTTGATTTTTACCAAACGTGGACAGAAGCTTTTTACAATGAAAAGATAGTATGTCGAGGAAAATGTTTACTAATTTCTTCCCCATTTTTGTTGAGCCTGCGATTAACAGCAAAAGTAGGCGAGACACTGGGTTCCGCGGAACTCTTACGAAATTTTAATCTAAAAGTAGTCCGGATAAATTTCATATAGTAACAAATCTGCACAAGAGGACACTAGAATGCCAATGACCTGGAAGATTTGTCAAGCAATTTCTTCAGATATTTATTGTAGGATTCTTTTAATTTTTTTTATCAGTATTGATTTCTTGTTGAATAATTCAAGGCTGTAATATTTTTAAAACAAAACAATTGCACCAATCATGTAGAGAGGTCACACAGCAGGATTAGACAAAATGTTAAGATAGCTAATGGACTTGTACAAAGCCAAAACCTAAATAAGAGGGCACATCCTGAAATGTCTCACATGATTGACTAATTAGGATTGAATTTATGTTGAAAGTCACGAAGAAAAAGTTTATACTACAAGTATAACATAAAATTAACATTATCTCTGATCCATTAAAATGATGTCAAGGTCAGATAAACCTGCCCGACAAACATGAACTCCATACACCAACTATAGGAGACATATTGCATACATTACAAGCAGACCTAACTATGAAAATCTATTGCCCAATGGACCAAGAAAATGAGGCCAAGGTCAGATGAACCTGCCCGACAATATGAACTCCATACTTAAACTATAGTAGACAACATATTGCATACATTACACGAGAAACAGACCTAACTATAAAAACCTATTGTCCCATGGACCAAGAAAATGAGGTCCTGGTCAGATGAAACTGCCCTACAATATGAACTCCATACACCAACTATAGTAGACATATTGCATACATTACCCGAGAAACAGACCTATTAACTATGAATAGGATTTTTGTGGGTAAAATCCTTGTTCATGAAATATTTACACTTACCTGCCTCCTTAACTAGTTGCAATTTCCCTCTACTTCCCCATACGTTCGTCGAGTTTTTTATTATAAATACGGTAATACCTCCAGTTATCTCCCTTGCGTAACTCTTCAGTTTCTCGAGACCAATATTAAGTATAAACTGGACCCCTGTTGTGTTCACTTATCGCTACACGGTGCGAAGCTATAGATGGAACGGCGGACCAGTTTATATTAAGTTATTCCTCGAGAGGGGAGGAGGGCGGGTGAGGCAGGTAAGTGTAAATATTTCATGAACAAGGATTTTACCCACAAAAATTCTAGTTCACTTACCTGCCTCCTTAACTAGTTGCAAAAGAATTCGCAGCCCTACTAAAGGAGGTGGGAAAAGAATAAAACAAAGAATTAAAGTAACAAACAGTCTGTTTGATTTCCTTATAGATTTTGTTCTATTTATGTAAATCCTTAGTGCACGGCAAGGGCATAGTTTCAAATCCTCAGAATCAGTTGCATAAGAATTAAATGAAGGAATGAATAATGGCTCCCAAGGCCTATTCAAAGTCTGTGTTTTTGCAAGAAACTGCATATTTGGTAATAGTTTAATTCCATTTTTTTTCAAATCTAAAATGTCCATCATCTAATGATAAGCTATGAATTTCACTAACTCTACTGGCTGATGCAATAGCTACTAGAAAAGCTGTTTTGAATGTTAAAAACTTTAATTCCACTGAATCTAAAGGTTCACAAGGATGTTTTGTTGGCATCAATAAAACCAAAAGTAAATTCCAATTTGGGGTCAATTGACGAATTGTCGGATTCATATTAAATAATCCTTTAATCAATGAAGATAACTCAGAACTGTTTGAAATTTATAATCCATTATTATGAATCAATGCTATGGCTGACTTGTAACCTGTTATAGTCTGTGGTTTGCATTTTCTTACAGTAGAAAGATCTAACAAAAATTCTGCTACTTCTGGTATAGTTGAAGAAGTGGAATTGATATTGTGTTCTTTACACCAACTGTCATATATTCTGAGTCTTGCATCATACACTGTTTGAGTAGAAGTTTTTTCTGGCATTTTCCATAATTTCTGCAGTTTTTTCAGAAAATCCTTTTGACTTATGGCGCAATTTGATAATTTCCATGCCACAAGATTCAATGTTTCTGGACTCTGATGAAATATTTGTATTCGATTGTGAATTTGTGAAAGCAGATCTGGCAAAAGAGGTGGTTTTATTGGAATATCTATCAGTAGATCCAACATCTGAGGATACCAAGATTGTCTCGGCAACATTGGTGCTATTAGAAGAACAACTGTCTTTTCTTCTCGAATCGTTTGTAATGTCCGAGGAACAAGGATTGGAGGAGGAAATGCATATGCATACATGCCGCTCCAATTTACAGTTAGAGCATCTACTTGAAATGCTGCTATGTCTGGAACCGGAGAGCAATAAACTGCCAACTTTTTGTTTTGAGCTGTTGCAAACAGATCTATACTTGGAGTTCCCAGTTTCTGAAATATCATATTTACTATCATAGTGTTGAATGTCCACTCTGTCATCTTGAAAAGATTTCCCCCCTCGAAAGAGCATCTGCTAGTAGATTTATCTTTCCCGGAATGTGAACTGCACGGATAGTTACATTGTTCTGAATACACCATTAGTAAAGGTCCCAAGTTAGGTAACACAGTTCTGGCGAATGGGTTCCGCCCTGATTGTTGATATAACTTATCACTGTTGTATTGTCCGACCTTATCAAAATATTCATGTCTTTCACGATCTGTACAGCTAGCTTCTTGAAGAGCTAACTGTAAAGCCTTCAATTCCAACCAATTTATATGATTTAGTTGGTAAGACTTTGGCCATATTCCTGATGTCTGCCAAGTTTCTAGATGAGCTCCCCATTCTAGTTCTGAGGCATCTGTGATCAATGTCAACTGAATTGTCGGCTCCTGTAAAGGCATTCCTTTGAAAATATTTGTCCGATTTGTCCTACATTTTAAATGTACTGTCAAGCTCATTCGTACAGGAATGAACTGATTCAATGACTGGATGTTTGGCCTCCATAGTGCTAACAAATAAAGTTGGATTGGCCTCATGTGTAATCTTCCCATGGGTATTAGGTAAATGCATGAAGCCATCAGACCTAGTAATTTTAAAATTACTACTGCGTGAGCATCAGCTGACTGTTTAGTAATGCATGTATTATTTCCAAAATACTTTGAAATCTTGTCTCTGTTGGTGTTACTATCCCTTTCTCTAGATTGAAAAGGGCTCCCATGTATTCTATATGTTTGGTTGGTATTAAGTTTGACTTTTTCTGATTTACCAGAAGTCCCAAATCTTGAACTAGACTGAGTACAAAACGCATTTGCTTTACAAGAGATGTTCTGTCTGAATTGCTGATCAGCCAATCGTCTAGATACATGAATATCTGAATCATTAACTTTCTTAGGTATGCTGCCAATACAGCCATGATCTTTGTGAACACTATTGGGGCAGATTTGAGCCCGAATGGCATTGCTCGAAATTGGTAGCTGTGACCTAGAAATCGGAATCTCAGAAATTGTTTGAAATCTGTGTGAATTGGAATATGAAAATATGCATCTGCTAAATCCAAAGTTACTGCATAGTCTCCCTTTTTTAAAGCTTTCATAATCGAACGGAGAGTTTCCATCTTGAAATGATGAGGCACTACTAATTGGTTTAGAGGTTTCAGATTGAGAATCGGTCGCTGACCTCATTGTCGTTTCGGAACTACGAAAACTGTGCTGTAATAACCCAAGTTTTCTTGCCCAACAGGAACATGTTCTATAACATTTTTTTCTAATAAAACACTTATTTCTGTTAAAATTACCGACTCGTGAATACCATATCTTGGAACACTTGTCTCTTTTATGTTTAAACATGGATGGCTCATAAACTCCAGTTTTAGTCCTTCTAGTAAAGTTTCTAAAACCCATAGATCTCCTGTGATCGTTGTCCACTTCCTGTGAATTAAACATTAGCATACGTGCCCCTACCTGGGGTCTTATATTTACAGTTTGTACAAGGTTCTTTGAACTTACTTCCTTGGAGCTGGGAAACCTTTTGGGTTCCCAATGCTTTCCGAAAAAACTTTCCTTTCCTTGAAAAATTTCCTGGACGAAAATTATCTTTGTTGGATTAAGTGTTTGTTCTGGCAACTTTAGCTCCATGTTTAGAATTGTCAGAATAGTCACCTTTCCTCTTTCTGTTAAAGTCATTTACAGGAGTGCGATCATCTCTAGACTTGTTAGAGTTCTTGCTATAACTACCAGTATTATTATAAACATTCTGGGTCTCTCTAGCATCCCGTAAATTTTCTGCTGATGTATGCAGTGTGTCAAAGTATTTTCCATCAAAAAGTTGACTGCCAAAAAACGGGCAACTTTAACAACTTCTTTTCTGTGGACTTACTAATGAAGTTAACATTTTTCAGAAAAAATTTCCTTCTACTTAATACTGAATTTGCCATGATTCTGCCTGATAAATCAGCCATACTTCTAAAGCAATTAATTAATGCTTTACGTCCTTCAATCCTATCATCTTCACAAGTTGCCTCACCCAAAAAGGCAGAAATCATAGTACCATATGAAACTGCTCTAAAAACTGCCATGGCAGAATTGTCTATACGACGAAAATCATTATCTAATTCTCTGTGAAAAGGTGGAATATTAACTCAGATTTAAAAGAATTGCCTTTATGACCAATAGATAGCCCTTCCTCAATATTGTCATCTGACTTAGGAGCGGACTACAGAAAGCATTAAAATCATCTTTCTTAACCATGAAAGCCTTATCATCCCTGCCACGATCAGCTCTGTTTTTCAATGACCAGAGATAACTTCCTTTTCTACAGATTTTACCATGTCAATAATTGTACCTTCCAAAGGTAATTTAATTGCTGATTTTTTATCATTCTTGTCAGGTTTAATCTTGCCGAAACAAAAGAAGGACGTTCCTGATCTTGAGTCTCTGAAGATTCAGGTTCTATACTGAGAACTGTTGCCATTTTATGAATAAATGAAACCCACTCAATTGGATTAGAAGCACCAGGTGCCCCTTGTGGTACCTCAACTGGGGTGCATGTAAACATTTGACTAGATCGTGGCGATGCAGACCCATCATCAATCTTTTCTTCTGGATCAAGATAAGAAACCTGATCTTGATCAACATTCGTAATTAAAGACATCTGATCGTCATAGCTTTTGAATTTGTCAAAATGTGGCCTTTGGTTTTGCAAAGTTGCAGAACTAGGCTTTCCAGGAGGTTGAACTTCAAGAAAATTAGCATTGATATCAATCAATTTCTTTTTGAATAAGTTTTGTATTTGTAATTGTGCCTGTTCTTGTACAATGGCCGAAATATCGACCATACAAGTGCTGTTGTCAGGTGTATTTTCAGTGACAGTGTCGTCCTCTGAAGCTCTGACTGCCGCCTCCACAGGAGGACTTATGTCTTTGAAATCTGTCAACCCGTCTACGCAGGCGGGTTGAGACAGTTTATTCAATTTAATTCTCTTCTGAACACTTTTTTCAATCATTTTCATGATCAAATTCCGATGCTCCTTTGACCAATTTTTGCAAATTTTGCATGGGAATGACTCGTTACAAATACGATGTTTGTAACATTCATCGTGCTCATCCAGAGTGTTCATCTTGTCCGGACACCTTACACACTTCTTAAACTTATCTTCCTAGAGCTGTTTCTCCATCTTACGATTCAAAAGCGTACGGGGAAAGCAACGCATGTGCTTTAATGGCGGCCGCCGAGAGAAACTGAAGAGTTACGCAAGGGAGATCGATAACTGAAGGTATTACCGTATTTATAGTAAAAAACTCGACGAACGTAGCTAGGGGAAGTAGAGGGAAATTGCAACTAGTTAAGGAGGCAGGTAAGTGGAAATATTGAAGTGAACAACCTATTGTCCCATGGACCAAGAAAATGAGTTTAAGGTTCGATGAACCATACTGGACAAATCTGTACGCCTGACAATCATTTCATACACCAAAACCAGATGTGTCGGAATGACACGAAAGGTCCCTCGCAAAAAAAGCTTGAAGCCATTTTTAGGAGTGGAAATTTGAGAATGAAAGTCTGTATAACTTATAATTTAAGTCCAAAGCCTGTAATTTCAGCAAATATCAATGGAGCGGAACCAAACGTATACTTGATCTGAAGACTCACAAACTAAAAATCAGCTCAATATATGAAGTGGTTGAAAAAAGGCTGTATAACTGTTTGTTGCAGAATGACGGAATGAAGGATAAGGGTATAACTATATGACCCAGACAACTTTGTTTGGGGCCATAATAAAAAGATGTATTGCTTACAATTTCCAAGAGATGGACAAAAACACTAAAACTTAATTAACATTGACCAATAAACCTTGAAAATGAGGTCAAGGTCGGAGGAAACCTGCCAGACGGACATGTTCACTTTACAATCATTCTATACACCATGTATAAACCTACTGCTTATAATATCTAATATGCGGACTCAACCACGAAAACTTAGCTTTCATCACTGATCCATGAAATAAGGGCAAGGTAAGGTGAACCTTGTCCGACTGACATAGACCTTGCAAGAATCACATATACCAAATATTGTTATCTTATTTCTCACAAGTGAGAAATTCACATTACAAAAAATACTATTCAGTAATTTAAGCAGTCACTAAACCATGAATATGTGGTCAAGGACAATGGACATGACAGAAGTAAATCTTTGTAACATGAAGAATCTGTATACTAGTAATAGGTTAATAAGACGCATTCATGTCTTCTATACTGATATTTATAAAGGTTTATACAAATACCTTACACTGTCAAATTATCATCCGTATGTCTTGCTTTGTCCACCTTTTGTTGTAGACGAGACACAAATGGACAATATAACTGGGAAAGGAATCAATTGAGGATTTCTGTCATGATGTTTTGTTGATCTTTTAATGCTGATAAGTATTGTTCTTTACAGTTTCTGTATTATCTATTATAGTTTTCAAGATACAAGGTAAAACGCAACAATTGTCAAAATAGTTGTCATTTAAGGGCAATATATCCTCCAAAGTCATCTAAAAATTTTGTCATAGACATTTTTTTCAAGGAACATTCAACAAAATTACAAATTGGCAAAATTGTCATTCAAGGGAAACAACTTTCAGGAGTCAATAAAAATTTAAGTCATCACTACAAGCTGATTATTTTGGTTTTTATTGTATCATAATTTCAAAAATTATAAAATCAAATAAACTGTTGACACAGATATATGGCTTGCCTGTAGGTTACTTTGAAAGTAAAAAGCAAATATTGATATCAAAATGGAAATACAGTTAACTTGTAAACTATGCAAAACATTCAAAGTCAATGAACCATGACTAAGATAATATCTGCTAATACAACTCATACCAAATATCATCGAGTTATTAAAAGTGGTTTCCCTTTAAATAACCTAATAACAAACATGTAACCAAGGCAAACAATTCCAACTGTCATTGGTAATGAGATTTGCTAAAACTAATGCAACTGCATACCAAATATCATTGACTTACTATTAGTGATTCATTTAACTGACCTAACTAATCACAAACTTAACTAATTGATGAAACCTTCATTGACTAAAAACAGGACTTCTATTTTAAAGTCTTGCCTCTGTTAATTCAATGACCGTGAGACAAAAAAAAAAAAAGGCAAAATGCTTAATCCAAGGACAATATCACTAATTTTCGGTCACGGTGATCTATTTGTAGATCTTTTATTGCTGTTATATTTTTTCTCATTATACATGTAGATGGTTGATCAATGATAGGTTTCAAGATATCTAACTTTTATGGTCCTACAGATGTATTTATCAATCCTGACTTGGTGAATTCTTGCTGTTTTCTACTTCTGTGAAAGTACTTTTATTCATGAGTATCAATATTCGTGGATTGAGCAAAAGTTACATGTTCATGGGTTCTTAAATTCGTGGATTTTAGTTTCCGGAAAAAAATTCAGGTGAAGAATTCAAACCCATCAGAAACGAAGATTCTTGAAAATACTCATATGGTGTTCATTTTCACTTACATGTTCGTCTTTCATTTCTGACAACATTCAATTTTTTTAAAAAAAATAATTGCTTTCAGAAATAAGCTGATTCATCTCTGAATACAATTGTCTCATTGAAGGAAATTGCAACTTTGAAAGTAAACGTTTTAATTGTTGCACATGTGTAATCAGAAGTGGTGACACTAATTAACCAGAGATCGAATGATCAACAGATAAACGATCATCAAGGGCCATGAACATATCATTTAAAGAAAAAGGTTGCATAAAAAATGCTACAAATGTACTTTGAATTACTACTTATGAGATAAGAAAGCAAGACCAATATGAAATTATCATTTTTTGTGAGAGAATTATGAGGAGATAAAATGAACACTTCCATCATCATATATCTTCAACGGAAGTCGGACTTTCATCTTTCAAAACCAATTTTTCATGAGAATAAAAAGGTTAAAAGCCAAGCGTACAACTTAGGTTATTTAAAGAATAAAATCCTGTCTAAAGTTGTACATGCTACGCCACTGCATATAGTTCATAGTGTGTTTGCTGATATTCGATGTCTTCTCTAGATTATATGCCCGTATCCATGTAGTCAAACAGGATCTTTCCATGTCCTGATTTGGACAACTGTTGTTATATTTCGTTTGACATTTAAATTCGTAGATAAAGCCTTCCACGAAAACCACGCAAATTTGTACCCCACGAATAAAAGTACTTGTACAGTATAGTTTTCAAGATAACAGACAAAACACCTAAATAGGTGCAACAACAGTGCACACGCTAAAATGTCTTGCCTACTTTACTGACCATTGATTTTATGTTGATAGTCCTAAATATAAAGTTTTACTACAAATATCACATAAACTTAACATGATACAAGAAAATGAGGTCAAGGTAAGATAAACCAAGCCAGAAATACATGTACACCTTACAATCATTCCATACACTGAATATAGTTGACCTATTGCTTATAGCATATGTATAGTATACAAGAAACAGACTAGACCATGAAAACTTTATATTGACCAATGAACCATGAAAATGAGGTCAAGGTAAGATGAACCCTGCCAGACAGACATGTACACCTTACAATCATTCCATGGATCAAATATAGTTGACCTATTGCATATAGCATCCAAGAAACGAACTTAAACAGGAAAACTTAACATTGACCAATGAACCATGAAAATGAGGTCAAGGTCAGATGACACCTGCCAGTTGGACATGCAGACCTTACAATCCTTCCATATACCTAATATAGTAGACCAATTGCTTATAGTATCTGAGATATGGACTTGACCATGAAAACTTAACCTTGTTCACTGATCCATGAAATGAGGTCGAGGTCAAGTGAATACTGAATGACAGGCGTGAGGACCTTGCAAGGTACGCACATACCAAATATAGTTATCCTATTACTCATAATAAGAGAAATTAAGATTACAAAAAATCAACTTTTTTTCCAAGTAGTCACTGAACCATGAAAATGAGGTCAAGGATAATGGACATATAACAGACAGAAACTTCATAACATCAGGCATCTATATACAAAGTATGAAGCATCCAGGTCTTCTACCTTCTAAAATATTAAGCTTTTAAGTAGTTAGTTAACGCTGCTGCCGGATCAATATCCCTATGTCAAGCTTGTCGCAGGCTCGACAAAAACTGTCATTTTAGGGCACAAACTTTGATAATCAAGTGTCTGTGAGCACTGAAGGGTAAAGATTGTATTCATTTTTGAGTGGGAACTATGAATTAAACATTGCAATGTATTAGGCATTGGATGGCAATAATATTGGAGATAATGGTTCAACTACTATTATGGACGAAGGAAAGCAACTTCAATTTAAATATAACTTTAACAATGACATCATTGATCATTTTAGAACAGCTACCAGATTTATGAACAATTTATGTAATTTTCTTGACAAGTTTGGTTGTACTTTAGTATATATTATTAAATTGATAAATTTTAAGAAATTTTCATGGATAGGATGTGTAGAATATTGAGCTCAATTTTTTTATCTCAAAAATAGTGATAAAGTATAATTGAATGATGAAACCAGTCATATTTATTTATTTCTAGATTTTTACCAACCTCTTTATTCACATAAACTGTCAAGCATACAGAAGATGTCATTTGACATAGTTAAAAAACAAATAAACTTTGGACATTCAATTTCTTCAGTTCCATCTCCTTTATTAAAGCAAATATTTAAATCAGCAAGGACAAAAATAATACCGGTACACTACAATGTTCTTGCACACATTTGGGTAAATGTAGATGTGTAATTGATATGCATTTTATTTTATCGATTTCCATTTCATTAACAATTTACATGCTTTAAATATTTTTATTGACATAAAAGTTCTGTCAATTATGTCACAGTACTAAAAAAATCTTCCATTCCAGTTAATTGTATTATGTGACATCTACCACATTCTGTCATGGTTAAGTTCTGAATAATACTCTGGAAAATAAAAATATTGGATCAAAGATATGCAATTACATCTTTCATTTTTTCATATCCAACTAAATTAAAGAAAACTATCATCATTCATAACTGTGTATTTAAAGTTTATTGGCTATCTGGATTTATTAGTATTTTTTAAAGTTCCTGTAAATATGCCAGCATTTTCTGAATTCAATGACGTAACATTCTGATTAAACTATAATATGATTGAAATTTTTCAAAATATTTACAACATGACTGCTAAAATTGTTTGAATCTTCTTGAAAAGAAGATTGCTTAAATTGCTTTGTGAACATGTTATTGTATTGGAAAAGTGACTAGCAACCATGTATTATGAAATCAGAACAAAGCAACAGTATTCTATTAAAAAGAAGGATAGGTTACACATTAAAGACAGATTTTGAATAACAATGCAACTTGTGTATACCAAGAAGTGTGAGATTGATTAATTGATAGTTGATTAACATCCAGTGGCAAATATGTCATGTATGTTAAGGATGAAAGAAGGGTGAGAAGGCTGTACAGTGACCTGTAGCTGTTAATTTCTGTGTCATTTGGTCTCTCTTGGAGAGTTGTCTCATTGGCAATCATACCTCATCTTCTTATTTTTATATTTATTGTAATTTTTCAGATCTACAGAACCAATCAACAATTAATGTGGTTTCCTCTTCCTGTTGTCAACTTGGTAAATATTCTTCTTTCTCGTTTCTCTCTTTGGCAGGATTATAAACTGCTTGGAATATTTGGTGAAAATAAAATCAAGAGACTGAATTAGGAAATACTTACACCCATTAACTATCTTCCATTTTTATTGGAATGCTTTTGAAATTAACAGGACTGTGCAACTACAATAACAAAAATATTAGTGTATGGTGAATGATGGAATTTCATTTTTTTTTTTTTTTATTTTACAGACCAGAAACAAAATCAGAAAATTTTAATATAAAAATTTGAAAGTTTTGCTATTCTAAAAGAAATGCTAATATTATAGATAAAAGTCTATTTCTTTGAAGATGATCAAAACAATTTTCTGCATGTATAAGTAATCAATTGGATGGAATCCATCTGATTTTTGTGCATAGGCACATCAGTAAACATATCCTTACTTTATTAGCCAAGGGTCTGACATTATTGTCATGGTATGATATGGTGACTGATATATGCACAATGATGGTATAGCAATTTTTTAAGTAGAAAATTTTGGGTTTTTACATGCAAGAACAAATTAGGAACTGGGTTTTTTAATTGAAGCATTTTAAGGTATATATGCTTACTACTTCCAAAATACAATAAGGGCAGCTGTATTCCATTTAAATAAATGAGGTGGGTACAAAGGAGCCTCAAAATTAAACTCCAGCCACAACCAACATAATTTCTTGTGTAATTTTAAGCACTTAAAAAGGATACATAAACATAAATGACCCAACAGCCCTAAAACTTTTTTCCAGCATATGCCTTGTTCTTCCAATTCAATGTTTTGATTATCAGACTCACAAACTATAAACCACATGAGATCCCAACATGTTAAAATGATTTGTAGAATCTATTGACGGTTTACTGTTTTCCCTAATCTCCACAAAAAGCGTGACAAACAATTTAACTATTTATAATTTAGATAATTGAATTACCAAATAAAAAAAAAAATGCATTTCAAATTAAGGTGATAACAGCATTTAAAGCCTTTCTCCTACTGTTTCAACCTCTGTGAAAATGCAGGTTATGCATTGAGAGAAAAACATTGGGTCATAATTATGACGTGTAGGAACTTTTTTCTGGCTGAATTTGAGTTTTCCGAGAGCAAATTGAGAAATTAAATATATGGAAATTTAAAATGTAATAATATATAATGGGAAACATTCTTATTACAACTCAATAATGGAAGGTGTACAACCTCAATAGTTTTGCTAACTTTCTTGTAATTTTCAAAGATCCAGGATAAAAACAAAAATTGTTAACAATTTTTAAAAACATTGAAGACTGAAGAAGTTCTGAAATTTGGAAAAGTGGGGAAAATTTCCTCAAACATTTCAAGAATAGCAGATGCACAACTGCAATATATGTGCAATCAGTTTTTGAAGTTTCAAGGATCTGGGTTGATAATTAATTTGAATACTTTAGTAGGAGTGAATTATATGAAATCGGTACTGACAATTGCAACTTTGAATAATTACTATATATAGCTAATTTCCCAAGTTTAGAATAATGGGTGGAAATTCCTAAAACAATTCCATAATAACAGGTGCACAACATCAACATGTGTGCAATCTTTCTTTGAAGTTTCAGGGTTCTTGGTTGAAAACTGTATAAAATAAGGTGTCTGACATCACCTCACTATACGCCAGCTTTTGATTTTGTCCAAACTAGCAAAAACAAGAATGTGTCCATAGTACACGGATGCCCCCACTCGCACTGTCATTTTCTATGTTCAGTGGACCGTGAAATTGGGGTCAAAACTCTAATTTGGCATTAAAACTAGAAAGATTATATCATAGGGAACATGTGTACTACGTTTCAAGTTGATTGGACTTCAACTTCATCAAAAACTACCTTGACCAAAAACTTTAACCTGAAGCGGGACAGACAGACAAATGAACGAACGGACCCACAGACCGAAAAACATAATGCCCCTAGGTGGGGCATAAAAATGTCAATGATTGTGAAGCCCTCTACACCCCATCTAAATTCACAACTTCATTTTATTAACAAATTTCAATAATCCTTACAACATTAGCTATTTCCATCCAGTCTAGGACTTGATGAAGTTTATCCTCCTGTGATGTCTTTTTGTCAAGATTCCAGAAATGAAATTTAGAAAATTTGTGTGTTGCTATCAGTTTTCTTTCTTCTTCATCTGTATAAGCTTTTCTTGTTTCCTTTAGTATTATACCTTTGAAAAAAAAGCTAAAAACATGCTAAATATGAAATAACCAAACAATTTAAATTGTCAATCACTTATCAAGAAAAAATAATTCTTTTTTTTTGCTGTTATCTTGTTATGATTTAATTGTTCACGACAAGTATTCTAAATCTATTTAAAACCTCAAACAGTTAAGTGTCAGAATTATTCTAATTTTTCTTTTAAATCATTTTACACACAAAGTTGTATATCTAATTCAGAAGTAATAGGGTGTAATCCATATATACTTTTGTAACATGATACATGTATCTCAAATACACAATAGAGATGGTTTGGCAAGCTTTATATATAAAGTTTCATCACAAACCTTCACATATATATTTATTCTTTACTTCTTAAACAGTATACCACACCTGTGTAACCTGAAGGAACTACTTTAACTTCACCATCAAGAGGCCTCCCTCTAAATGTAGATGTCAAACCTGAAAAAAATGCCATAATAGTAAATTGTTTTTTTTTAAACAATTTTAAAATTATATTTTTTGAATGGTCAAGGTTCTCATAAGTCATGTAAGTACATGTAGATATATTTTCATTGTTTAATACTCTATTTTAACTCATGTTCATATGAACTTTTATTTTTACCTAAGTTTATATAATACTGGACAAAATAAGTTACCGGTAAGGATTTTCCATTACATTCTCAACTAATATATTTCACATCAATATTATCAGTTAATTATATCTTCAATCATATGAAGCTGAACTGTACATGTATATCAGGAGAAGAAGAAAAAGAAGTTTTATAACATTCCATGAAGGTTTGTCAAAGTTATTGATGTCTAAATAATGTATTCCCAGACTGTCACTTATGTTACTGGTTACTGGTTACTTTAATTATTAGTAAATCAGGGAAAAATGAAAAAAAAAAATGTTCTAAATGTTAAAGACAAAGTCCTTTGATTAGTAAAACATATTTTAAAATATGCACGTTGAAGATAATGATTATAGGCTGATTGGGTAGTGAAACATTTCATACCATAACAGTTTATAACCTCTGCCATTTAGTACTCATGATCAAAATTTTCCAATTCGTACCCTATGGGCCAAATGCATATACCATTCCATACCTTATAGACTTAATATGAAATGGATCATATTTTTATAATTAAATTACATGTGTGTTTCATGAGAATCCGTTAGTTTGGCTAACAACAATCGTGCGTCCTTCAAAAATTAACCTTCATATCAAAATGAAATGTTACATTCATGATGACACCTGCTTCCACAAAAAGTGCACAGGTAAATAAAAGAAAAACTTGATAAAACTTTTTTTTCATGGTCTTATTAGCATAAAAATGTAATTATATGAAATGAATGCTTCTTTTTGTAATGTTATTGGGGTGTTAAAGTGTTGATCGTGCACACATTATTAGAATGAAGCGCAACTTTATACAAAATGTGCTTCGGTCAACATTCATTTCTTAAGTAAATCGTTACAATTTTGTACCAACATCTGTATTGCAGGGCCTAACTGGATTTAGAGGGAGAAGTGAAATTCCATTACCGTTTCGGTTGCTTTGTGTTTTCGTGCTTATCCATGTTATCTATGACATATACATTAGGAATTTTTTTAAGAAGATGCAATAATAAAAAACCTTCAGTGTTTTTATATGATACTGCCTATATTGAAAACCCTTTAAAAAATACAGAAATTATTGCGTGCATTTGTTATTGCTTTTTTAGAAGAATGGACAAAATTGTGAGATTAATTTTTGCGATTTTTGAAGAATGGACAAAATTGTGAGATTAATTATTGCGATTTCAGGAAAATTGAATTACAAATATTTGTATCAGATATAATAAAATGCTTCGCTGAGCGCAGCCTGATACGACTGCAGAGGTCGAACCCTGAACAGTTTGGGCAAATTTGGACACAATATTCAAGCTTGATACTGTCTGAATTTGGATTGTGATCAAATTTTTGACATAATATAGGTTTCTGACACAAAATAAATGTGGTCAAAGATCTTACAAATCTATTGCGCAATACTGTGCAATTGAAGATTTCTTCTTGAAACTTTTCAAAAATTCGAAATTTGAAAAATTTGGAAAAAAATACGAATCCCTTAAAAAAATTTGGAAAAAAAAATCCCCCCCCCCCCCACTTTTTGAAACCCCCCTTGGAGCAATAACCCCAAAACTCAATCCAAGCCTTTCCTTTGTAGTATGGAACATTGTAGTACAATTTCAGAGAGATCCATTCACTTAAACACAAGTTATTGTCTGGAAACTAGAAAAATGTTTGTTTTTTTACCTTTTTTGGCCCCTAATTCCTACATGTTTGGGGCAATTAACCCCAAACTCAATCACAGCCTTCCCTTTGTTATATGGAACCTTGTGGTACAATGTCAGAGAGATCCATACACTTACACACAAGTTATTGTCTGGAAACTAGAAAAATGCTTGTTTTTGGCCCCTTTTTGGCCTTTAATTCCTAAACTGTTGGCCCCATAACCCCTAAAATGAATCCCAACCTTCTACTTGTGGTATTAAACATTGTGGTACAATTTCAGAGCAATCGAAATACTTATACACAAGTTATTATCCTGAAACTAGAAAAAATGCTTGTTTTGGGCCCCTTTTTCCTAAACGATTGGGACCATCATCCCCAAAATCAATCCCAACCTTTCTTTTGTGGTATTGAACCTTCTTAAAAAATTTCATAGAGATCCATTCACTTTAACTAAAGTTATTGTCCGGAAACCAATGTGTCTTCGGACGACGACATCATACCATTATACGATCCCAAAAAATTTTTTGCGGTCGTATAAAAATGAGAGTTCTTAAATTGCGATAGTCGCATTATTCACATTAATAAAAACCTCTCAATAATTTCTGACTTTACAGTAGTATTGACCATGTAGTTATTTATTTAGTAATATTTTGTACTGTCTGTTAAATGCTGTCAACTTGAATTTAAGTTTAAATAAAATTTGTTGCTACAATGTAGCATATAATTCATTTTTCAAAAGTCTTGTGTTCATCTACCTCAATTTATTTTTAAAATTCAAGAAAAAAATAACTCCCAGATTGTATCGGATGTTTTTTTTTATTTTATCAAGAACTGTTTGAGAATGATTGAGTAATTTAATTCATCTGTCTGAACTTTTCAATGTTTCATTTTAATATATAAAAATGTTTTTCTGTTACAAATCATGATGTATTGTTTTATGTGTACATGTTATTCTTATTCTATTGCCACTTGTCATAATTTTGTAAGTCCAGGACATCATATCAGCTGTAATTTGAGCTTCTCATGAATGATTGTAGGTCAATAAATAAAGATAAAGATCTGTCATGTCAATCACATATTTATTATATATATTAACAAATACTTTTTACTTTTCACAAATTTGATTCAATTGATAAGAAGAAATCAGCCATTAATTCCCAACCCATAATCACCAAATAGTATAACTAGTAATGGTCAGGGGAATTAATGAAATAAGTGATTAATAAAGCATTCATTTAAGTAGCAAATTAGAAATTCTGTGAATTTGTAGTTTTACCAAAATTTTAAACATACAGGTTTGGATTATATCTTATTATTCGTAAAATTGAAACAAGAGGCTCTCAAGAGCCTGTGTCGCTCACCTGTATTTACTGATGCTTTGGAAATCATGTAAAATAAGGTTAAAATCATAATAGTATTAGATATTAGATATTATAATGATATCTAAGATAATAACAAACTAGAGGCTCTCAGGAGCCTGTGTTGCTCACCTGTATTTACTGATGCTTTGGAAATCATGTAAAATAAGGTTAAAATCATAATTAATAGTATTAGATACTAGATATTTTATGATATCTAAAATAATAACAAAAAAAACTGCAAAATTTTTGTAAAATTACTAACTCAGGGGCAGCAACCCGACAACGGGTTGTCGGATTCGTCTGAAAATTTCAGGGCAGATAAATCTAAATCTGATGAACATTTTTGCCACCTGTCAGATTTGCTCTAAATGCTTTAGTTTCAGAGATATAAACCTAAAACTGCATTTTACCCCTATGTTCTATTTTTAACCAAGTCGGCCATGATGGTTGGAAGGCGGGGTCATCGAACAAATTTTTTAAACTAGATACCCTAATAATGATTATGGCCAAGTATGGTTAAATTTGTCTCAGTAGTTTCAGAGAAGAAGATTTTTGTAAAAGATGACAAAAATTTACAAAAAATTGTTAAAATGACTATTAAGGGTAATAACTCCTAAAGGGGTCGACTGACAATTTTGGTCTTGACAACTTATTTGTAGATCTTACTTTGCTGAACATTATTGCTGTTTACAGTTTATCTCTATCTATAATAATATTCAAGATAATAACCAAAACTGCAAAATTTCCTTAAAATTACCAATTAAAAGGCTGCAACCCAACAACAGGTTGTCAGATTTATCTGAAAATTTCAGGGCAGATAGATCTTGACCTGATAATCAGTTTTGCCCTTTGTCAGATTTACTCTGAATGCTTTGGTTTCAGAGATATAAGCCAAAATCTACATTTTACCCCTATGTTCTATTTTTAGCCATGGCGGCCATCTTGGTTGGTTGGCGGGGTCATCGGACACATTTTTTAAACTAGATACCCTAATGATGATTGTGGCCAAGTTTGGTCAAATTTGGCCCAGTGGTTTCAGAGTAGAAGATTTTTGTAAAAAGCTAACGATGATGGACGACGACGAATACCAAGTGATGAGAAAAGCTCACTTGGCCCCTTTGGCCAGGTGAGCTAAAAAGTAAAATTTCTGTAAAATTACTAACTCAGGGGCAGCAACCCAACAACGGGTTGTCGGATTCGTCTGAAAATTTCAGGGCAGATAAATCTAAATCTGATGAACATTTTTGCCACCTGTCAGATTTGCTCTAAATGCTTTAGTTTCAGAGATATAAACCAAAAACTGCATTTTACCCCTATGTTCTATTTTTAACCAAGTCGGCCATGATGGTTGGAAGGCGAGGTCATCGGACAAATTTTTTAAACTAGATACCCTAATAATGATTATGGCCAAGTATAGTTAAATTTGTCTCAGTAGTTTCACAGAAGATTTTTGTAAAAGATTACAAAATTTTACGAAAAATTGTTAAATATTGACTATAAAGGGCAATAACTCCTTAAAGGGTCGACTGAACATTTTTGTCAAGTTGACTTATTTGTAGATCTTACTTTGTTGAACATTATTGCTGTTTACAGTTTATCTCTATCTATAATAATATTCAAGATAACCAAAAATGGCAAAATTTCCTTAAAATTACCAATTCAGAGGCAGCAACCCAATAACAAGTTGTCCCATTCATCTGAAAATTTCAGGGCAGATAGATCTTGACCTGATAAACAATTTAACCTCGTGTCAGATTTGCTCTAAATGCTTTGGTTTCAGAGATATAAGCCAAAATCTACATTTTACCCCTATGTTCTATTTTTAGCCATGGTGGCCATCTCGGTTGGTTGGTCGGGTCACCAGACACATTTTTTAAACTAGATACCCCAATGATGACTGTGGCCAAGTTTGGTTAAATTTGGCCCAGTAGTTTCAGAGGAGAAGATTTTTGTAAAAGTTAACGGACGACGGACGCCAAGTGATGAGAAAAGCTCACTTGGCCCTTTGGGCTAGTTGAGCTAAAAAAAATGAACCTTTAGCTTTTTTTAAGTAGCAAGGTTTATGCCTTTGATGCAATCATTCAGCTGTAAATTCTATATTTGTTGAAAAAATGCTATAATGAAGGCTTAACATAATGAACTAATACTTTCTTAACAGATTTTTCCCAGCAGTCATGGCAGTGGGAGTATTTTTCCCGTAAAATTCAAGGTTTCATCTTAAAGATTATGTAATAAAATTTCACTGTTCTTGATCAAAATTTTACTGTTCGGGGGTGTTGAAATTAGTGGGGGTAATTAAAATAATAATACTTAAAGAAGTGATTTTTTGGAAGAAAATAGAGGTATGATACTTAAACAAGTGATTTTCATGTCATTATCCCAGATTCAGTACAAGGTCATCACCTGACATGACCAGTCATCCTATGAACACAGATGTTGGTTCTCATAATTTTAGCAACATACATTGTAATTAGTCACTGGATCATTAGTATTATATGTTTAAAGCTACAATAAAATTAAATCACTTAGTCTAGTGATTTATTTATACTACTTAAATAGGTGATTATTAAAGAAAGACAACTCTTACTTCAAACATTTCTGGACAAAATGTAACTTGAATCAGTGATTTAATAATCACTCATTTAAGTAATTCCCCTGACTGGTAATAAATAATCAAAGCATCGTCAATGCTGTAATCCAGCCAATTTTTTAGCTAGTCAGAAATTTTTCTGTTCTCTCCTTTTTATTTATTTTCTCTTTTTACCAACTCTTGTAAGACATTTCAAGACAACCATATCAAAACTTGTGTTTAGTGATTTTGGCCAAAAATGTGAACTGGTGTTGACAAAATTTCTATTAAAAAAACAACTGAGAGAAGATACCAAGGAGCCAATCTAAAATCATGAGTCTAATAAAAATAAACAACAACACAAGGATTGAAATGTAGAACGTCAGGCCACAATTAAAAATATTTCAGTTTGCCCAAACCCGACCCAAGATGACTCGGTGTGGGTAGGTAGGTAGACAAATTCTTTTTTTTTTATCAGAATTTGCATGAAAATATTAAAACAGTATACAGTCGACTCCACTTAATCGCATACCGCTTAATAGCATAATTCGGTTAATTGCATAATTTTCTCCTGCACAAAACCATTTCCCATTCATCTAATGTTAAATTATCCGGTTATATGCATAGCCTTACAAGTGGCCTTTTGGTTAATTCAATGCATAGAAAATAATTGCCGGCTAGATATGCTTAGTTCAAACTGACGAGATTTTTTACCGGAAACAGCAATTTGGTAAGTATATTTTTCTTGAATGCATCATTATTTTCGTTATTATTTCATATTCACTTTTGTGTTATTAAAATAAAGTTTTAAAACAGTTTCTTTCGTGTTTATATGATCAAACTGATGGAGTTTTACTTTAAATAACCCTCGATGTGTACACAGGTGAAGTTTCCCATGTTCTATTTTAAGCCTCGAGGTCATTAAATGTCAAACAGGTAATTGTTGTAAAAACATGACCATTCTATCCCAAAAGGTATTAATTATTGATTGGATTTTAAGCATTGTCCATAGATAACATTTGGGGTGAATTTTAAAACCAATAACGCCTGCTAATTTACTTTGAAAGACCATCCAATGTGTACTCTCGCAATTCTGCTTGGGGTGATTTGCATTTATGTTAAACATTACAGGGCATTTATATATGGTTGAAGAATTTTATTCGTCAATCTTTTATTTTTATTATTTTTGGAAAAGAGCATTCACTTCTAATTATTATATTTTCACACTTTCAACACTCGAGTCCAGCAAATAACCCGTACACGGCCTCTTTACTGCTTTGCATATACAAAACTAACGAGGTTAAAGAAACAGTGTTACATCACTGTGCAAGCGGTAAATACTGCATATCAAAGGCAGTTCATTACACATTTATTGTTAAAAATGATAATAAACTGTGTAGTGTAGTTGAACAGCTTATTTTAATCAAAGTGTAATGATGTACATTGTACATACGGGTCATAGAAGCAAATCTATTTTTAGAACAATTTGTTCTAATTTTGTATCCCAGGTAAAGGAAACGTCAGTACGCAAATAAACTAAAACAAAATGTGTTTATAAATTTTATTAAAAGAATACAAAATACAATAACATGAATAACACTAAACTTATAACTTTTATTAGAATAAATCAACATTCAACATGCTATAAGTGGATTATGGCCATTCATCTTTCTTCAGGGATTTCCTTTACTGTTGATGTTATTTGACTCCGTAATTTGGCATTTCGGATATAAGCATACTCCGCTTAATTGCATAATTTTGTCTGACAAATAGGCTATGCAAATAACCGGAATCGACTGTATCTTTTTTTCCCGTCAAACCTTTGTAGAGACAATCAAAAGCCATGAAAAACTGTCTGCCATTTTCACTTTACTTCTTTACGTTCGTTAAAAAAGAAGATAAAAACCGAGAACATCGAATATCGATTAACTGCGTCTCTTACACGCTTTCTTTTAATCTTATTCAGTTACTTTCAAACGCAAAGACGACGAACATTAAGTTTTATACGATGACGGAGCGGACACGAAAAAAATCGGCAAAAAAAGAATCTGAGTCGGCGGGTTTTTTTTGGGTCGGTCGCGTTTGGGCAAACATACAATATTTTCATTTTGGCCTCATTTATATCATAATTTCACAAAATAAACTGTTGAGAGAATGGTGTGTCTTGCCTGTCTACCAAAAAATTCAGAAAAATACAATCTGATTAATTCAAAGTTGCTGGATCATGACTTAGGGGGCAGGGCCTTGAAATAGTCATCAAACTAATATGTATTTACAGAAGTCCATCTTTATAGAAAATATCATTGATCTTTCACAAGTATTTCCTATCAAACTGACTGGTCTATTACAACAATTTAACATTGAAAATTGCTAATTAATTCAGTCACTGGACCCTGATCTACAGGGGCAGGGCCTCAAAATAGTTGTCAAACTGATATATACTGATAGTGATGCAATTTTATAGGAAATATCATTGATCTATCCCAAGTAGTTCCAATTAAATATCTTAATGTTCAAGGGGTATATATATGCTTCCATTTTATTCAATGAGATTAGAAAAGAATTCTACAGAAGATAATACTTTGGAGATACGGTCAACTGGACTGACAATAAAGCATACACCTCGGGCCTGTAATTTTGTTATTGCATCTTTGTTTACCTTACCCTCATGGTCATGCAATCAGTTAACCCATCAAAATGTGTCCATCTTCTTAGCACTACTACAAGTTTCCATGCTTTAAACACTGTAGTTGCCTGTTTCTTTGAAATTTTTGAAGGTTTGTCTCAGCAAGCTATTGGTATCACGACGGAGCGTCTTTTTACCACAGAATACCACAGAACACCACAGAATACCCAAAATATACCACAGAACTACACAAAATACAATAAAAACTACTAAAATCTACCACAGAAAATTGAATTACTTTACAAAATGCAAAACTAAAAATTCAGAATTATATTATTTTTTTATAATTTCGGGCTACACTAATGATAGGACGATTGACCGGATGAGATATAAATTTATTTAATGGTCATAACTTTTTTTGTTATTTGGTAGATTTTTTTTTAAATTTGACAAAAGAACTCCTTTGTTACCACCTTTACCAGATAAAGCTTTCTCTGACTCTAAATTGCATTGGCACTGTTCAACATATTTACTAAACATAGTATTAACAAGCTAATGTACTAGTTTGTGATGTCCATCTGAGTTGCTGCTAGTGTTGTCAGAAAACTTTTCCCTGGACCATGCTGGAGACAACTACCAACATGCCTCTATACAATTTAAGGCCCTGCATAAATTCTATACATAAATTGGAGAAGATACACACACATCAAAAGAAAAGTCCCAAATCATCAAATTTGAAATTTTTGACTATTATAAAGACACACTTATAATATTTTATTAGTCAACTAAAATAACTGTCCAACAACAACTTCAAATATCTTTTTTGAAAGTATTTGGTAGCCCTTAAAGGACTGCTTTATATATTATTCAATATTTAATAATATACATGTACTTATTGTAACAACTCTTAACATAAAATTAAACAAAAATGACAACTACAAAAACGATAAATTCTGGTATATACAAAATAGATTTAAGATATAATTACATTATGCATCTAAACATTCTAAAAAATGGAAGAAAAAAAAAATAACAAGAAAAAATTAAAATGTATTTAAAAAAAATAAATGTCAGAAATATATCCCAGAATTACAATTGTTGACTTGTGACTTTAAATATTTTTTGTGTTTTAATACCGGTAGGTGTTTTTAACATAGCCCCAATAATAGGCCAATTCAGTTGGGGGCGTAGCGATAGTGAGTCGACACTAAATAGAAAAATAAAATTTATTTGAATAATAAATGTCAAATTAAAAAAAGAATTAACAATTACAATAATATAATGTCTGGAGTATTTATAATTCAAAGTTCTGTGGTATATTTTTGGTGTTCTGTGGTATTCTGTGGTGTTCTGTGGTAGTCTGTGGTGTTCTGTGGTATTCTGTGGTGTTCTGTGGTAGTCTGTAGTGTTCTGTGGTAAAAAGACGCTCCCGTATCACGACGTATACAGGGCCAGGGGCCAGTTAAAGCCCCCCTCCCTCCGTGTGATGGACTTTTTCGCTGCGTTGAAGACCCATTGGTGGCCTTGGGCTGTTTTCTGCTCTTCGGTCAGGTTGTTGTCTCTTTGACACACTCTCAATTCTATTATTAATTATGAAATAAATTGATTTGATTTGATTTATGATATACCTTTACTTTCCTTGTCTTGCTTTATGGAGCTTGAAAAATATTCTTCGACTTTTGCTTGACCATTGTAACTTATCTCACATGGTAAAAGGTGAGTTTTGCAATCCGGTGCCATATTACAAGAGACCACGTCTATAACTACAGCACTCATCATAACAACTGCTTAACCTTTGTTTATACTGTCAGTTTCCCGCGGATTTGTCAGATTTACAGGTATGCAGTAATCTATTTTGTGATTGGTTCAATCAACGGATTGGAAAGAAAATAGCTAATCAAATTAGTCGTTAGCAAAATTGGTCCACTTATTTCCGGTGTCATGGCAGCCCCCATGAAAAATTTGACTTTGAAAAATTTTTGTTCTTCTAAATACAATATCCTTTTGTTAAATTAACTGAAAAATGCAATAGTATATAACATTATGAGAAGATATAGATATTCAGCTTCTCAAAGGACTGGATGGAGAAGATACCTCCCTGTAATGTATGCTTTTACTGCATGGAATTTGTTTGGCTATGTAGCTTGGCATAAAATGATGAAGAATACTAAAGAAAAACATCCAGAATACGATTCTTTAAGTCAAAGTAAGCTGAAAAGCTATTTTAACTTTTTAACGCAGCTGTGTTCTCCAGTTATAAAATGGCACTCAACAAAAAAGGGGGGGGGGGGGGGGGGGGGGGGGGTTATAGGAATTCTAGTCACTTCGGCACCTGATCAAATCGGCACCCATTATAGTCAATTTGGCACCTAGTCAATTCGTGACCTGGTTAATTCGGCACCCACAAAAATGTAACATTATGTTTTGCAAGTAAACTATTAATTGAAGACTCCGTTTTTCATGATTTTTTTAGAATATTTTCACTAGAGGTTTCAACGTATATTTGTTGCGCGTAACAGAAGTTCCAAATGGAAACTTTGTCATAAACAATGGGGCCATACTATATGTTCCTATTGGAACTGATATAATAAAGCTGAGACTACTATAACACATACTGTTATAGTAGTCTCAGAATAAAGGAACCTCTATTTCATGACTACTGCACATTACTAGTAAAAATCAGCTACAAGATAGGTGCCAACGTTATTCATTTCAAGTAGACAGGAAAGGCAGGAAAATTTTTTATCCTCATCTGTTGATTAAACAACAGCTTGTGTAATGGCTTCTTTGTTTACTTAATTTTTAATTATAAGAGATCAAAAACTACCTGAAACTTCGTTAAAACAACAATCTGGTTATTGAAATTGATATAAGTTCATAAGTTTTTTAAAGTGATAATCAATCTAAACATTATAAATAGAATATTGAGAAAAGTTCAAACCAAAAGACAACTGATTATTGTTTAATGTGTATTCTTCCTGCTTAATTACATGTGCTGAGTTTTTAACGATGTACAAAATGAACCTCTGAAATTGTAAGTTTGGCAAAAAAATATATATAAAAAAAAAGGAACAACTATTCTCAATAAAAAGGAAACAAAAAGGTAAAAATATCATAAGCCATGGCCTTATCAGTTTATTTTCAACTTGTGAGTTTGAATGTCCCTTTGGTATCTTTCCCCTCTCCTTTAAAAATGTCAATAAGTCCCAGTTGAATTATCAAATTCAGAAATGACTTTAAATAGGTGCTGATTTGACTAGATGCCGATTTGACTAGGTGCCAGTTTGACTTTTTTTATAGGTACCGAATTGAACAGGTGCCGATTTGACTTGTACCCGGTTATATTGGTGCTTCCCTTTACCTGGTAGATTTATTACTGCAGCTAGTGGAGTGGGGAATGTAGCGGTGCCTTTACCGGGTAGATTTATATCTGCGATAGTTGAGTATTCCTTTAGCTCAAACGGTATAGTTGTGGCTAACTCTGTTACTGTGTCAGGGGTCCTGGATTTGAATCCAGCAATTAATTTTGGAAGGCAAGTCATGTGTGTTGACTTTTAATATTAGACCAATTAAAATTAATTGGTAGATTTTCCTTCCTGCCTGCCCCACTGATATCGTCCCGCCCCGATTTGTTTATTTTGAAAAATTCACAATTTTCTGGTTTTTGTTTGTTTCCTTTACCGGTAACCATGCTGATAATTTTGTTTCATAATTTCCAATTCCAAAATATTGACTTAGTTTTTCTTACATTGTCGTATTTCAAGTATTTTAACCAGCCTAATTAAAACAATCTACAATGGCTAAGTTACATTGCTAGACATGCTAGAAGGAGAGATTGATTATGGGAAGGGCTTGAAATATTCGGGATGTGAGTATTTAGCTGTATCAAAGAACACAAATTGCATTACACCACAAATTTCAATGATTAGAAACCCGTGGATTCTTTATTTATACAAAAAAGTGTAGAGAAATTTTACCATAAATTCCCATGAACATGATGAATGACATCCAAAGCACAAGAATCATGTCACACATTGCTATGAAAAACATGACTAAAGTAAAGAAATCAAGTTGCCCCAATTACAAACTTGTGTTTTGAATTACACTGATTTGGATGGTATATATGCGTACATGTATAAAATTTAAGTACAAAATGTTGGCCAATGTATCATCTACATGTATGTTCCCTCTGTACTCAATATAAATGTTTTTCATACCAATGTGTGTCGTGATTCTTGCTCTTTATTTGGATATCATTCATGGGGGTTTATCAATCTGATGTCTGGATGTGGATAGTTATCACTGCAAATTAGTTGGTAGGGCCCATGTGTTCCTGAAACACTGCTGCATTTGATGGGCACTACAAACATAGCTTTTGATTAGAAAGCTAAAGAAAATTGATGCAAGTAGTCTTAAAGAGAGCATTCTTCCAAATTTTGCTACTGACTGAAAATTAGAATAGTGGTTGCCACTCAGAAATATTATTTGGAAATAGTTAAAAAAGTATGCAGAATTCTTTATATATAATTAGCTATTTGTGTTACCCCAAAATATGAAGAACACATTACAAAAGGGTTTCAGAGGAAAGAAAAATTAAATCCTCACACCAGTCCTAATTATGCCCCCGCCGTAGCGGAGGGGGCATTAAGTTTTACCCTTGTCCGTCTGTACGTACGTACGTACGTCCCAAAATTGGTTTCCGTTTTCTAACTTTAGTTTGCCTCTACCAAATGTTATGAAACTTATAGACAATGCTTATTACCACAAAACACAGATCAAGTTTGAATTTTGGTGGCCTCATTTTTACCGTTCTAGAGTTATGCCCCTTTACAAATGGAAAATTGATAAATTTATCAATTCCGTTCTCTATCTTTAGTTTGCCTCAACCAAATGTTATGAAACTTATACACAATGCTTATTACCACAAAACACAGATCAAGTTTGAATTTTGGTGGCGTCACTTTTACCGTTCTAGATCTAGAGTTATGCCACTTTACAAATGGAAAAATTGCTGAATTTTTGGTTTTTGTTCTCTACTTAAGTTAGCCTCAACCAAATGTTATGAACTTATACAAAATGCTTATTACCACAAAACACAGATCAAGATTGAATTTTGGTGGCGTCACTTTTACCGTTCTAGAGTTATGCCCCATTATAAATGGAAAAATTGCAAAATTTTTATTTTCTTCTTAATATCTAGTAATTTTTAAAATTGAGTTATCTTCCTTTGTCCATGATTATAGTTGAATCAACTACAATCAATGATTTATACAATGCAATGTTTAATTTTGACTTCCACTGATAAAACACAGATCAAGTTGAATTTGGGGAGTGTCACTTTAACAATTATTGAGTTATGCCCCTTTATAAATCGAAAGATTGCAAAATTTTTAGTTTCCATTCTGTAACTTAAGTTTGCCCCAACCAAACATTATGAAACCTATACACAATATTCATTACCACAAAACTAAGATCAAGTACAAATTTTTTGTTTCCGTTTTCTAACTTTAGTTTGCCTCAACCAAATGTAACTTATTATTGTTATGAAACTTATACACTTAATGCTTATTACTACATAATACAGATTAAGTACAAAATTTGGTGGCGACACTTTTACCATTCTTGAGTTATGTCCCTTTATAAACATAAAAATTGCTGAATTTTTCGTTTCTGTTCTCTAACTTTAGTTTGTCTCAACAAAATGTTAAAAAACTTAGAAACACAACCGTTCTAGAGTTATATGCGTGTTTACAAATAGAAAAATTGCTGAATTTTTAGTTTCTGTTCTCTACTTAAGTTAGCCTCAATCAAATGTTATGAGACTTACACAAAATGCTTATTACCACAAAACTCAGATCAAGTTCAAATTTGGGTAGCGTCACTTGACCGTTCTTCAGTTATGTCCCTTTATAACTATATGATATGCAAGTGGGGGCATCATCTGTGTCCACATGTGGACACTATCCACATTTATTTTTCCTATAAATTGTATGAAAATCTACTTATCATTTTTAGTTGGCCTTAGTCAGGTGTTACCAATATTCATTGAAAAAGGATGAAGTCTGTTAGCTAGCTACATGTACATGATGTATGTAAAAAAAGTCTTACTTATTTTCCAAAATTTAAGTACATGTATAATTTGTTTCTTATTACTAAAGTTCTCATTTTTGTTCAAGCCTGTGACATTTATGTAGCAAAAGTGAGACATAGCAATCCTAGATTCATTCGTCTGCATTAGCGTCATATAGGGTATATGTTAACCTGGTGCTGTATTTATGAGATAAAAAAAATATATATCAAAATAACTCATAAATAGAAAGAAATATAAAATTACTAGTCCACTAGTATGTTATTAAGATGAAAAAATCAAATAACATATCTATCTAGACCATACATGTACATCAGAAAAGTAAAACACAAAATAAAAAACCTGCACAGTCCAGCTACCAACAGGATGACCACTTACTAAAACACAAAATATAAGACCTGCACAGTCCAGCTACCAACAGGATGACCACTTACTAAAACACAAAATAAAAGACCTGCACAGTCCAGCTACTAATTGCAACAGGATGACCACTTACTAAAACACAATATAAAAGACCTGCACAGTCCAGCTACCAACAGGATGACCACTTACTAAAACACAAAATATAAGACCTGCACAGTCCAGCTACCAACAGGATGACCACTTACTAAAACACAAAATAAAAGACCTGCACAGTCCAGCTACTAATTGCAACAGGATGACCACTTACTAAAACACAATATAAAAGACCTGCACAGTCCAGCTACCAACAGGATGACCACTTACTAAAACACAATATAAAAAACCTGCACAGTCCAGCTACCAACAGGATGACCACTTACTAAAACACAAAATAAAAAACCTGCACAGTCCAGCTACCAACATGATGACCCTTTACTAAAACAAAGAAATAAAAAATATGCACAGTCCAGCTACCAACAGGATGACCACTTACTAAAACACAAAATAAAAAAAACCTGCACAGTCCAGCTATCAACAGGATGACCACTTGCTAAAACACAAAATAAAAAACCTGCACAGTCCAGCTACCAACATGATGACCCTTTACTAAAACAAAGAAATAAAAAATATGCACAGTCCAGCTACCAACAGGATGACCACTTACTAAAACACAAAATAAAAGACCTGCACAGTCCAGCTACCAACAGGATGACCACTTACTAAAACACAAAATAAAAGACCTGCACAGTCCAGCTATCAACAGGATGACCACTTACTAAAACACAAAATAAAATACCTGCACAGTCCAGCTATCAACAGGATGACCACTTACTAAAACACAAAATAAAAAACCTGCACAGTCCAGCTACCAACAGGATGACCATTTACTAAAACACAAAATAAAAAACCTGCACAGTCCAGCTACCAACAGGATGACCACTTACTTAAACACAAAATAAAAAACCTGCACAGTCCAGCTACCAACAGGATGACCACTTACTAAAACACAAAATAAAAAACCTGCACAGTCCAGCTACCAACAGGATGACCACTTACTAAAACACAAAATAAAAAACCTGCACAGTCCAGCTACCAACAGGATGACCACTTACTAAAACAAAGAAATAAAAGACACCACATACACCATGTACATGTTATTTGGAAAGTGTGATGATAATCATTGCATCATGACAGGAACTACTTTCTTAGAAGTGATTTCAGTACGTTATTGTTCTACTGGATCTAAATTTTCCTTGTAGCACAAAAAGCATTATTAGTGTATGGATATGCTGATTCAAATACAAAGACTACAAAAATTACCCTGGGTACTAGAGGCATGAAAGTGGAAGAAATGGCAGGCAAAGATTTATTTGACAAGTACAATAAAGAAGGAGAGCAAGTAGAAATGTAAGTAAAGGATGCATTTATTAGTATGTATAATTCACATGTATCTATAACACATGTATAACATTAAGAAGATGTGGTAGGATTGCCAATGAGACAACTCTTAACCAGAGACCAAATGACGTAGAAGTTAGCAACCATAGGTCACGGTATGGCCTTCAACAATGAGCAAAACCATACCGCATTGCAAAGTATAAAAGGCCCCAAAATGACAAATTTAAAACGAGAAAACTAACTGCCTGATTTATGAACAAAATGATAAACAAATATGAAATACAGCAACAAATGACAACCACTGAATTACAGACTCCTGACTTTGAACAGACACACAAAGAAAGAGGCAGGGTTAAACATGTTAGTAGGTGCCCAACCCTTCCCATTTCTACTTGTTAAACATAGTTCATGATCAGCTACATGTATGATCAACACAATTTTGGCATGCCTCATCCCTTTACCATACATTCACATGTTTAAAACTCCTTAGAGTGAATTAACATCAATCTAACTTGCCTCACCCAATTTTTGAGTGTCATACATGTACAAGGGTATTCCATCATGATCGATAAATCCATAAATAAATTATTTGAAATTAGATTTGGTGCAAAGAGCACACTTGATTTATGTGTCATCCAAGAACATTAACTGATTAATGACTGCTGGTGTATATATTTTAGTTGACAATAGACTTTTCCTTTTAATAGCAATACACAAACATGTTTGACAAATGTACATGTTTATTTGGTAGAACAGTGAATTTATATAAAAAAAAACTGCAATATATATATATAGATCTCCTCTTGAATTGCTTATAAGTATAAAACTGTATTTTTGGATGTTTAAAATTGTTATGTCATCATAGTTATAAAAAGATATGGTGAACAATATGTTTAATATTCAAGGTAAAAAAAAATAGAACCAAATTTTAATGTCACCCTCCTTTCTATTGTAACCCTTTTTTGATAAATACACACTAATAAATGGTTATTAATTTTACAACACTTTTTTCTCATGTAAATATTAATGATTTTTGGGAAAACCATAACATGTCATAACTTGTTTTTTATGTTCAGGAATTTTAAAAATAAAATGCTACTTGACCAAACTAAGAGAAAAACATCCCATCTCTCGGTATCAATTTTAAGTAGATGGATGAAACTTTTCCCAAATCACTTTGGAAATCTAATTTTAATGTTATTTTTCAGGTCAGTTGAAAATGTAGTTGAAGCGGATGAATGAGAAGAAGGCAGATGATTTATTAGAAGATTTTAGTGATACTCGTTACATTATTGACCATGTCATGGTCTACTGAAATTAGGGATATAATTCAGTGATTTACTCTTTTGTTAATGACTATTGTTTACAGATGTATTTTTGTTTTAAAATGAATGTCATCTAATAAAGAACATGTTTTTATTTAACTTAAAAGGATTGTATATAAGGTAGATGTCAGGATCAGTGGCAAAATTGTATACAATATATAACAATTATGGACAGAGACCTCAGTTTAGTGTCACCACTCTCAATATTTCACCATCCAACTAAGGAATGATGAAAACATATCTATCAATTGTGGATGAATAGTTGTGAAGCAATGATAATATTACCCGACAGTGTTCAGTTGTAGGTAGTGACACCATGGATCACTTCTGATGTCTGACAGTAGCCAGTTGTTGGTTGCTTCATATATGGGTTTACTTATGTTGTCTTGCATCATCCTTTGGTTTTCATCTGTGTCTCACTTTGATTATCCACAACACAGATTGACAGAATTCAACCAAACATGCTTAGATTCGTCTATAGGACATGAATTTGGGTACCTGCTGTAGTTTTTGATCTGAATTATTTTGGGGATTTCCCAGACCAATACTTAGATTTAATAGTTCTGCCTAACAGTGTCAGTTTGTAATTAATCTGCAACGCCTTCAAAATGGCTTGACAGGATTCCACCAAACTTTGGTTTTCCCTTACCAAACCATGGTCATTGATGTATCCATTTCCTTATATTATTTGGAAACAACAGACCACACAAGTCTGCCTTGAGAAGCCAACACATTTTTATAAGAAGTATACACAATGCAGATTCTTTTTCTATCAGCTTTAGTAGGCTAACAACTGGTATATAATGAGTAGTCTCCCCATCATGATGATTATGTATAATTCCAGGTATTTATATCTGTTACCAAAAATGATTGATTTATTGATTTTTGCTTGCTTAACGTCCAGTGATGTATATTTCATGCATAATCAATAAGAGATCAAACAATTTATACAATAGGTAGGTTCTTCAAGGCATGTTGATTGATTTGTAGTTCGTGTCCACCTGATAATTGTAGCTTTCCATCAAATTGAGTGTCTGCTAAAAACACAAAATGGTTAAAAATCATCATTCAAGGGCAATAGCTCATATAAGAGGTCTTCTGACAATGTCGGCCATGTTGACTTATTAGTAGATCATTTTTGCAAAACTTTTCTTTCAATCTGTTAAATAAAGTTTCTGCAAAAAAAAAATGGATAAAAAGTGGTTTCAGGTTGCACTTTGTAAATACAGCTGTTTCACAAGCCACGCCTCTTTTGGGGAGATATATAATATTCATAGATATTTTGTTTTGCTACGTATACTGGTTCCCAGATATGATCTCTATGTTTCATCTCATAGAGAAATAACTTGGGTATGTTACCAGTATGAAAACACATGGCAGCCGTGAAAAATGAATTCTGATGAAGACCCAAACTGAAGGTAGGGGTAGAACAGAATTTTAGTATAAGTTTAAACTCTTAGAAGTTCGGGGCATATAAATGTTGAAAATATGCCGCACAGCCCTATGTTTTGACTTTTGAATAAAAAAAGTAGTGCATATCAACTTTCCGTTCTAAGATATAATTTTTTACGAAACTTTATAGTAAAGATTGCACAGCTTTAGCTGCAAAGGGAGTTCATATGGGAAATTGCATTGTCTATATTTACAGAAGTGCAACCTTCAAGCGAAATAACTCCTATCAGGAGTCAACAGACAGTTTTTGGCCATGTTGACTGATTTGTAGATCTCTTCCTGTTAATCACTTCTGCTTCTTAAACTTTCTCCCAAACTATTATTGTTAATGCAAAAATAACAGAAAATCGTTAAAAATAGTCCTTCAAGGATAACAACTATAAGGAGTCAACTAACAATTTCAGCCATATTGTTGCCATATACAGTTTCTCCCTATGAACTAGAGCTTACCAAAAAATGGATCAAAAGGGTCTTTGAAGGACAATAACTATAAGCATAACAAGCGACTCTTCAAAGGAGTTTTAGCCCTAGAATGACAGTTTTTACCAAGTTTTTGTGTTATTGCCTATTATCTTGAAAATTATAATTGCAAAAAATATCAGCAAGATCTACAAACAAGTCAACGTGGTTGATTAATCAATAATATATAGGAGCTATTGACCCTCAATGACTTTTACAACCAATTTTTTGCCTTTTTTTACCAAAAATAAAGTAGATAAAGATAATTGATAAACAGCAAAAACGATCAGCAGGAAAATTTCTGCAAATATCAAAATAGCCAATATCGTCAGTTAACTCCTTTTAGGAGTTTTTGATCTCTAATGATGATTGTAATCATTTTTGTCTTGCCATGCACCAACAGTCGCAAAATGCGAGACCGGGATTATATTCTGGCTGTGTAAACTATATGTATAAAGCTTTTTATTTCAGAGGGCAGAAAACCTGAATGCTTTATTATACCTTGTAAACAGACAGATGCCAAATGTTACAAAGTTTCTGTCTGTTATATGTCCATTGTCCTTGACCTCATTTTTATGGTTCAATGACTGCTTAAAATAATGTATAGTTTTTTGTCATGACATGTAAATTTTTTACCAATTATGAGTAATAATGTAATTATATTTGGTATATGCATTCCTTGCAAGATTTACATAATAGAAAAACAAAGGATATGGGGTATCCATCCATGACACAAAATCAGTACATGCACAGCAAAAAAACACATAAAAAGCAAAGGAACACTGCAGTGCTTTTATTGCTGTTTTTCATCTCAAAGTCACAGTAAGGCCTTCACGGAGCAAAAAAACTCTCATGTGTGTCAGACAGTGTTCACCTGACAACGTGACCTCATTTCATGGATTAGTAATCAAGTTTAAATTACGTGATAAGTATTATTTCTTTAGGTACGAAAAGCAGGTCAAATACATGTTTATGCTGTGTATGGAATGATAGTATGGTGAAATTGTAAATCTTTTAGGTTTCATCTGACCTTGACCTCATTTTCATGGTTCATTTGCTCAATTTTTAGGTCTGTTTTTCAAATACTGTAAATTATAGGTTAACTATATTTGGTGTTAGGAATGATTGTATGGTGAACATGTCTGTCTGGCAAGTATCAACTGTCCTTGTCCTCATTTTCATGGTACATGTCTATCTGGCATGTATCATCTAACATTGACCTCATTTTAATAGTTAATTGGTTATTGTTAATTAAGTTCTCATGGTTTTGTTTGTTTCTTGGATATGATAGTAAAAGCAATAGGTCAACTATATTTGGTGTTGGAAGGATTGTAAGGTGTAAATGTTCGTCTGGCAGGGTTAATCTGACATTAACCTCATTGTCATGGATTGTCGATAATTTTAAGTTTATGAGATACTTGCAGTAAAGACTTTCAATATAAAATCAATCATGGTCAGGAAAGCAGTTGAGACATTTCAACATGAGCGCTCTTATTTTTGCATTTAAAAAAAAAAAAAAAATGCAAAAACTGTAATAGATGAAGAAAAATGTTAACAACAAATATGATCAGCAAGACCAGATCAACAACAAAGAGATCATTGTCATGGATTATATTCTATTCTTCAATTTTGAAAATGCACATAGATCCAGATGATGGATACAGGCCCTTTATAGCCTTTAATTCGTGTTGCTGTTGCATTGACACTTTTAACCTATCTTACAAAAACAGCAAAATTCAATATTTCAGGGCCAGCATTTGACAACTACAAAATATGCTGTAAAATTTTCTAAAGAGTATATAGATCTTGACATGCTGATCATTACAATTTACTCTTTTACCCTAACTCCTATAGTTTTCAAGATTACAGCAAAAAATTAGAAAGAAAGGATATTTAAGGGGCAATAACTCCAAAAGTTTCTGACATTTTCAGGGTTAATAGATCTTGGTGTGCTGATAATTTTTGCACTTTACATTTTTATACGCCCAATAACGGGACGTACAATGATATACCATTGTCTGTCCATCGTCAACATGTCGGACAATAACTCAAAAATCCTTTGAGCAGTGTTCATGAAACTTTGGTGACTGGTTTATATCTATCAAAATAAGCTCCCTTTAGTTTCTTTAGAACTTTATTGGTTGAAAAAGCGACAGACGTATCATGCGCTCATGGCGCAGGTCTTTATTATTCATGTTATTATTATGTACTGCTATTATATTCAAGATAAATGTCAAAATAGTTATTTCAGGGGTTGTTGGATTTTCTCCAATTTTCAGGGTAGATACATCTGACATGTCTTGCTGATCATTTTTGCAAGTAGCTCCTATAGTTTTTTTTAAAATATAACAGTCAAAAACTGTGAACATTGGTAAAAACTTACATTTCAGGGGCAATAACTTAGCTAGAGGCTCAAAAGAGCCTGTGTAACTCACCTGCATCTTCAACAATGGCCACTTTTAAGTAAAAATCATCATTAAAGGGGAATAACTCTATTAAGAGTCAACTGACAATTTCAGTCATGTAAACATATTTGTAGATCTTACCCTGCTGATAATTTTTCCTTTTTAAAGTTTCTTTCTTTCTATTATCGTTTTCAAGATAATAGGCAAAAAATGCATAAAAATGATAAATAAATTGTTAACACAGAGATATATCTCGCCTATTTGTTATTTTGATAATGCAAATGTTGAAATTAAAATATCAATACTTTAACATGCAACTTATGCAAATATTCAAAGTCAATGAACCATGACTGAAGGTACAGGGCTAAACAATCTCCATGGAAATGATATGTGCCAATGCTAATACAACTGCAAACCAAATACCATTGACTTTTCATAAGTCGTTCCCTTTAAACAAACCCAAACGCAAACAGTAACTTGTAAACTATGTAAAAGTTTCAAAGTCAATGATCCATAATTAGGGGGTGGGGTTATATAATCTCCATGGAAATGAAACTTGCAAATGCCAATACATTTGCATACTGAATATCATTGACTTAACATTAGTGGTTCATCTTAAACTGACCTAATCACAAACTAATACATGTCAACTAAGCAAAAGTTTCAAAGTCAATAGACCATGAATGAGGTGGCGGGGCCAAATAATCTCCATCGAAATGAGATATGCCAATGCTTATACAACTACATACCAAATATCATTGACCTACCACTATTGGTTCCCCATAAACTTACCTTATCACAAACTAATACATGTAAACTAAGCAAAGTTTCAAAGTCAATAGACCTTGACTGAGGTTGCGGGGCCAAATAATCTCCATGGTAATGAGATGTGCCAATGCTAATACAACTGCATACCAAATATCATTGACCTACCACTAGTGGTTCCCCATAAACTGACCGAATCACAAACTAATACATGTAAACTAAGCAAAGTTTCAAAGTCAATAGACCTTGACTGAGGGGGCGGGGCCAAATAATCCCCATGGTAATGAGATGTGCCAATGCTAATACAACTGCATACCAAATATCATTGACCTACCACTAGTGGTTCACCATGAACTAGACCTAATCACAAACTAATACATTGTTGACGCCGCCGCCGGAAACAGCATACCTATGTCTTGCTTTTTGACTCCATCAAGGCGAGGCAAAAATTATCATTTCAGGGCAATAACTCATATAAATAGTTGAATGAAGATTTTGGCATTATGGCTTATTTGTAGATCTTGTCTTGCTGATCATTTATGCTATTTAAAGTTTTTATCTATCTATTACAGTTTTCAAGATAATAGGTAATAAAAAAAGGGAAAAACATCATTAAAGGGCAATTACTTCAATAAGGAGTCGACTAATTTCAGTTATGTTGACTTATTTGTAGATCTTGTCTTGTTGATCATCTTTGCTTTTTTAATAGTTTTTAAGATATTAGGCAAAAACTGAAAAAATTGGTGAAAATCGTCATTAAAGGGCAATAACTCTAATAAGTAGTTGACAGAAGATTTCAGCTATGTTGACTTATTGGTAGATCTTGTTGTGCTGATCATTTTTGCTTTTCTAAAGATTCTATCTTTCTATAATAGTTTTTAAGATATTAGGCATAAATGCAAAAAATTGGTAAAAATTGTCATGAAAGGGAAATAATTCTAATAAGGAGTTGTATGACGATTTTGGTCATGTTTGACTTATTTGTAGATCTTGTCTTGCTGATTATTTTTGCTTTTTATAATTTTTCGAGATAATAGACAAAAAATTTTAATAAACTGTTGACACAGAAATATGTTTTGCCTGACGACAATCTGATGGACATTAACATTGCTAATTAATTCAAAGTCGTTGGACCATGAACTAGTGGACAGGGCCTCGCAATGGTCAACAAACTGAGATGTACGGACAGTAATGTAACATTAGAGCAAATATAATTTTCAATTGTAAGTAGTTCCTCTCAAACTAACTAAAGCAGAAAACTTTTAACATTGAAAATTGCTAATTAATTCAGAGTCACTGGACCATGACCTAGGGGGTAGGGCCTCAAAATAGTCATCAAACTGATTTGTACTGATAGTAATGCAACTTCATACAAAATATCTTAATCTGTCACAAGTAGTTCCTAACTAACTAACACACTAACTTAAGCACAATATTTTACAATTGTTGATGCCATCGTTATTGTCGCCGTCAAAGCAATCCCATGTCTTGTTTCCGCAACTTTCATCGCAGGTGAGACAAAAATGGCAAAATTTATCATTTAAGGGCAATAACTCTTATAAGACGTCATCTGACAGTTTTAACGTGAATTGACAAAGGTAGAGCTCAACATTCAGCACATTTTTGCCCCTGTCAGATTTTCTCAATTTTTAGAGGTTTTCAAAATAATAGGCAAAACTTGCATTTTATCCCTATGTTCTATTTTTAGCCATTTCAGCCAACTTGGTAGACAGGCAAGGTCATTGTACATATTTTTCAAACTAGATACCCTAATAATGATTGTGGCCACGTTTGGTTAAATATTGCCCTGTAGTTTCAGAGGAAAATTTTTTGTAAAAGTTAACGGACGATGACAGATGACAACGACGGATGATAAGTGATGAGAAAAGCTCACTTGACCTTTTGGCCAGGTGAGCTTAAAACAGGTAGACAGATTTCCTAAAATATTCAGGGAAGATAGAGTTTATTGTGATGAACACTTTTACCCAGTTAGTTTTTTTTCCAATTGCTTTAGTTTTCCAGAAATACCGGTAATCCAAAATTTGCAGTTTGATCCCAATGTTCTATTTTTAGCCACTTGAGCAATGTTGGTTGAATTTTGTCTTTATAGTGCTGTTACATAGCTGTTTCACTGAAATATAACCACATATCCCTTCATAGACATGAAATATGATGTTTTATTTGTTTCTGGTACTTACTGTACAATCTGTCATTAGTCTGTATCAGTAGATGTTTTACATATTTTTGGTGGCTTTTTGTATCTTCACCTTGTGTGATGATCTTTGGAAGATTAATGTCCCATTGGCATTTACATAAAATATGCTTAAATACAGTTCCTAATTATTTTGAAAATAAAAACTTCTGTTTCTGATACAGAGAAAGAGAAATATCTGAATACTTTTTTCCATACTTTAATTGTATATTAATAACTTAAACCTCAAACAATAATGGAACAAAACACACCAATATGATTTTTGCAATTTGTTTCCTACATTGGAAAAAAAAAGATGTACATTTTATTTTTGTAATATAACATAATATAAATTGCTCTAGGCTTAAAACTGTGTAAAATTAAAACTCTAAGACATATGGTTACAAGAGTCTACAAAGCGTACAATGCAAGGTTATCATTACACAATTATTCTAGAACTGAGCTTAACAATATATTTGGAATGTATTTGTATTACTATAGACCTAAAAATATTGACCTATATTTGGAACATACCTATAGTTATTTTTACATGAAGTACAAATCATAAATACATAACTGAATGTTCTTACTTTTACTAAAACAATCTTATTATGAAAGCAGTTTATATGTGCCACCCCTCTACTCTAATTTTACAGCCTAGAGTAAGGGGACGCCATATATAAACTGCTTACAATGTAAGATTGTGATAGTAATAGCAACAACAAAAAATAATAAAGGAAATTTAGCCGAAAAAAATTTCATTGAAAGTATCTAGCTAAATATAAACTGTAGATAATGCAAGGTAGTCCATGTCCCATTGAGCACCTTTGACTAGAATATATAAGATGTAAAACCCAAAAACAAATCCTTTATCAAATAACTGCAAACTAACTAAATCACAAATCCAAGAGGATTAGGGTTATATTGACTTAAAGAATGGATTGTTCTAACATATTATTTCAGAAAAGTTTTATAAAAACAGCTAGCTATTGAAAAGTTTTTGGCTCCCCAAAAAACTTCTAAATCTATGATTCTAAATAAAATATTTTTTTCCAATTTTGTGAGAGTTGCCATGGTATATAGCCTTCCTGCACTGATGTGGCAACTTGAAACAAACTTCATTTTTTCAATTCAACCATTTATATTTAGGTTTATATATATTTTTTACATGTATATTCCTTGACCTGCTTCATTGTAAGGTAATGTTGACTGAAATCAAATTCACAAATTAATTAACAAAATGCACACTATACACATGGAACAATAAGGATGTCATGCCATTTACCCAAAAGTTCAGTAGACCAATCAGAAATTAACAAAGACAAATCTTCAATAATATCTATATACTTTATCTAGTACAAACTACATTTTCAAAAAAGTAATGTTTTTTGTCAGTGATTACAAAAATTAAATATATCACAGTTTATTTTAAACATATAATCCAATTAAATTTAATCTGCTTTTAAATTACAATGTACTGTAAAATACATGGCAAGTCATTACAAAACAAAAATACATGGCAAGTCATTATACAAAACAAGAATATGTGTCCATAGGATATGGCCCGCTCAACTATAACATTTTAATGTTCAGTGATCCCTGAAATCAGGGTCAAAAGTGTAATTCAGCACATCATTTAAAAAGTTCACATCACAATAAACATGAAGACTTAGTTTCAAGATAAGGTAAGCACAACTTCATGTTAATCTACCTTAACCGAAATTTAATCCTGAAGTGGGACAGACTAATGGACAAATGGACAGACAGAAGGATACACAGACAGGAAAACATAAAGCCCCCCATTATGTAAGGGGGTAATGAAAAAACAAAAACACATATTTGTATTTTTTTTTTTAAATGTGGTTAAAAATTTCATGCATAATTTTGACATTTTACCTTAATATTTAAAACAAATATCCAGAAATATGTAGGCTGGTGTATTATTTGTAAACAGTTAAAAAGAGAAACAATTTGTAAAATTCACAAAATTAACATACCAAAGGTGTCTAAAATGCATTTCAAACTGTTTAATTTCACACATCAGATAAATGCTTTATGCAATGATACAGGTTTTTGATTTTTTAATGTATAGCTAAACAGTGTTTTCTTCCATTTGTTATAAATATCAACAAAATGAGAGAAGGAAAATTCCAGGTGTAGAAAGGAGTCACATTATGGACTGGTGGAAATGGCAGCCAAGAAGCTTCATTTTAAGAACGAAATACTAAAATGAAGCAGTACTATTGCACCCAACAAAAAAACTTGAAAAGTTGTGTTTTAGTGTTTCAAATAAAGCGACATAGGGCCTAATAATGCATTTTGTATCCTTTATTACTCACATATTTAGTTTCAGATGTATCTTCCACTAAAAGTGATATTACTCCACATTCTAAAAATCTAAATCTCATTTAGACATATAATTTTGAGAATATTACCCAACATGCATTAAATTCTGAAACCGAATTTAAAATATCACTGACCAAGTGATTAACCAACTATGATCTTTAAATCTGTTTTCAATAAAAACTGTACAAAAAATAAGTGGGTGAAACTTGTGCAAAGTCATCAATTTATAAGCTAAGAAAACAATGGCCTTAATACAACATGTTTGTTTCCTTAATACAACATGTTTATTTGATCTGAATTAGTTACATGTATCTAATAGGAAGATATAGAACAGTTAGAAGTTTAATTTTTGAACTGATAAGAATAAGATCACGGTAATAGGCTGAAGGAAAGACAGTGAGTGATTACAACAAATATTTTTAAGCTACTACACTTAATCATATTGCACACATAATGCAATAATTATATAGCACACATAATGCAATAATTATATAGCACACATAATGCAATAATTATATAGCACACATAATGCAATATGTCTTGTAGGATAGCACCAAATCACAAAGCCAATGTAATAGTATTAAAGCTTTATACCAGTCTTGCAAAACGCTATCACCAACTTCAGCAAACAAAAGTAACATGACAAAAGGATTCATTGTACAAAAAAAAAATATCTTATGATTGAAAAAAGTTAAGACAACAAATGGTCAAATACAAAATGAAAACACAAACATTTGAAAAATATTATGGATTATGTACAGCATTTGCAGAAAATAAATATTTTTTTTTAAATTGTATTTATATTAAAACTTAAAACTCTAGTATCGATTAACAAATAAATATTATAAGTATATATATTAAACATAAATTAAGGAAAATAATTCTACGCATTCAACAGCAAGATTTTAATAACTTCTATAACAAATGATATATTAAATAGTGAAAAAGTATTTCCAGAAGAGATTTAAAGAGAAAAAAAATAAAACAAATATTTAGTTCTCTTTCCTATAAAATTAATCATGGAATGATAAATATACATGATATGTTAAGTAGATTTATAGACAATCTATAGAAATTATAGTATAGATGGATCAGAAAACAAACATACTGTTACCATTAGAAATTCACTTTTTCATAAATATTCTTGAGCAAAAATAGTTTCAAATTTTTTTCACAAAGTTTTCAAGGCCTTAATTTATGATTACAGACTCACATTTGGTTTCTGCATAAATTACAGGCCATGTGTGTTGGTCCTTGACCAGTAATAAATTTAGGCAGTTTTATTTTTTGACAACCATTTATGTATTTTAAAGTCTTGATTTTACTTATTTACAGAAAAAGCTAGAATAATTACCTTATACCTGTCAGTAATTACATTATCAACAAATCTGAACAACAAGTTCTTCATAACAACAGTTTGTTCCTTTCTAAAAATTAGAACCACCTAAATTTTTAATATTCACTTTTCCACAAAAATATTGAAATTTAATTTATTATGCTTATGAAAAAAAGTTTAATTTCATTTAAAGTAAATTTTTTACACTAATTCCCAGTCTTCACTGATGGATAAATTTGATGATTTTCTGCCTTTTTGAGCATCCTGTGGCAATTCTTTGCGTAATAGATATCTTGTTTTTCTACAGAAAATCTGTCCTTCACGGCTTATTGCCCACAACTGGTCATTGACAGAACCTGAAATACAATGTATATGATGAAAAACTCAGCTTTTTGAAAACAAGTTTTCAATCACACTAAGGACTGTTTTTATTACAGAACGATGCGTCTATAATGTCATTTTATTCATCTAAATCAGAGATAAATCATAAAAGTTTTCATTTTTATCATCTACATCTACAGCACCGTCTTCTTACACCATTATGCTGCCGAAATTCTTTTGTGCAAAGAGGGCGGTTAGAAGTTAAAGTTTTGAACTGATAAGAATAAGATAACAGTAATAGGCTGAGGGAAAGACAGCAAGAGTAAGATTTCCAAATCGTGCTTCAGTTCTATCATGTTAATTGATCCCTATTTGGCAGGAATATTAATCATTTCATGAAAAAAAAATTCTAAGATTCCTCAAAATAATTAACATTTTTAAAAGTGAAGAATTTCTAAGTAAGACAACAGTAAATCAAATACTGTGGATTCATTTATCTTCATGGATACCAATTTTCGTGGATTGAACAAAAATTTGCATTTTTGTGGATATTTGATTTCATGGTTTTGCCAAGGTCTGCATACAAGCCTGTATAAAATTTGTCATTTGTTGATCGTGGTTCACCTGTACCCATGAATCCCGCAAAAAATTGGTATCCAACGAATAATAATGAAACCACAGTAAAGTGAAAATAAGTGACCAAGAAAAAAAAAAATTGTCCCCTGTCTTGCAACGATAATAGATTTATGTTGCTTTTATAAAAGCTTGGTTTAAATATGTAAATCTTCATAACCTCCTAATTTGGTGAATAAATATTTTTCTTCTATATGTACTTCTGACTGTGCAATACATTTAAAACATAAGACAATTGAATGTGGTACAGATATTTGTTTTGTTTTTATTATGTTAATGAAGTTCTGGGGGATATAGGAAATACTTTATCTGTCTGCAAGTTGTGTCCACTTCAGAACTTTTGCAACTGTCTCCAGTTTATAAATTATGCAAGTTTTTGCTAGTTGTATCCAGTTCAGAACTATTGAATGTCTTGAAGGATATATAATAAATACTTGGTATTATTGTTGACCACCTCAACTTTGGAAAAATCTTTATGGTTTTCTCTTGATTTTTTTGGTTTGTAACAAAGTATCTTTTTCAGATTTTGTAATAAAAGAATACTTGTTTGACTGTATGAGTAATCCAGTAATTTTGATGAAATTGACCTAAATTCACATACTGACATGTCAAGGCCTTTTATAGGTGACTATAAGGTACAGGTTTTATTCATTGTTTAAGGACTTATGGTGATCTATAGTTGCTTATATCCATACCATTTTGACTATGGTGGATAGTTCTTAAATTGGAAATCAAACCACATCTCCTTATTTCTGTATATATATTTACTATATGATAAACAAAAGAATTTGAAAAAGGAACAAGAAATAAATGCCTTTTTAGATTTTATCTTAGATATGTCAATTAGTTGTTATATCCCTGGCAAACAAAATTCACTTTGTCTGTCTGTCTGTCTGTCTGTCTGTCTGTCTGTCTGTCTGGTCTGTCCTGTCTGGTCTGTCTGTCTGTCTGGTCTGTCTGGTCCGTCTGGTCTGTCCTGTCTGGTCTGTCTGTCTGTCTGTCTGTGCAAGTTGTGTCATCTTCAGAAGTTTTGAATGCCTATTAAGTATATATACTAATGATACTAATATTGGTATTACTACTACACAACACCAGGAGGTGTGTCACAAATATGGTTGGATTGTCTGTTTGTAAGGGTTAGGTAACAAACTTAGTTCAACTTAACATATAAAAGTTGTGTTTGACTCTTGATTACCTTGAAGCAAGGATACAAATGATGCTTGATATTGCTGAACACCACTAGCTGCATGTTATGCATAATGTTGCAATGTTTGTCTGAAAGGTCAAGGTCAAATCAAAGTATATCAAAACAAGAATGTGTCCATAGTACACGGATGCCCCACTCGCACTATCATTTTCTATGTTCAGTGGACCGTGAAATTGGGGTCAAAACTCTAATTTGACATTAAAATTAGAAAGATCATATCATAGGGAACATCTGTACTAAGTTTCAAGTTGATTGGACTTCAACTTCATCAAAATCTACCTTGACCAAAAACTTTAACCTGAAGCGGGACAGACGGACGAATGGAGGAACGAACGAACAGATGCACAGACCAAAAAACATAATGCCCCTCTACTATCGTAGGTGGGGCATAATAAATACAAGGGGTATCTTTTTGTGAGCTTTACTCACAGTACCTGTAGTTTGCCTTGTTTTGATTTTCTGTATTCTTAACTTATGACCAGATAAGGATAATTTTTTATAGATATCTGACACAGTCACATTAGATATGAACAAATATTCATTATTAGGAAGTAATGTTTTATATCGATAAAGGAAGTAATTATATGAGATCTTGACAAATATTTCTTTTTAGAAATATGTTTCATCTTGATATATGATGGATCTACAGGAAATTTGGGCAAATATTCACTACTGTGGATTCATTATTTTTCGTTGAATACCAATTTACATGGATTTTGTGGGTACAGGAAACCACGAAATTACATGTTCAACGAATGACAATTTTTCTTTAGATTTTTATGCAGACTTCGGCAAAACCACGAAGTTAAATATCAACGAAAACGTAAGTTTTCTTGAATCCACGAAAATTGGTACCCACGAAAATAAATGAATCCACAGTATAATAAATATTTGTAAGCTTGATATATGAGGTACTTACATGAGATATGGACAAATATTCCTGGAATCTTTCTCCAGTAGTCTCCACCTGGATTATCTTTAGTTATATTATGACGACAAAGAACTTCTCCATTTGGGTCCAAGGCCCACAGAAATGTATTACTAAGAGCAAGCTCTTGTGCTTGAATGCCTGAAAATTAGTTATACATAAAATATAAGCATGCAACAAAAACAGAATAATCTAAAATTCAATACGATCAAGAACTAAATAAAATGTGTACAATTCACTAAGTTAATCTTCTATTAATAACAGTAGCAGGACACCAAATTGAATGAATGAAGAATACAAATGGACTTAAAATTGTACACCTATGAGACATAAATCTCATTCAATCCTTTAATTGACCATGTATCAAAGGCAAAATTTTATCATTTTCTTCTGGATATTATGTTTATGCAACGTCAATATAATGTTTTATGTACTTCTTTTTAAGCACACCAGAAATACTTCTTAATAAAAACACCAAATCAGACAACTTTGAGCAATGTATATTCCAAAATCTCTTAATCATGGCTGTAAAGCAGAGCCATGTCATTTTCTGTTTGAAACTGAAAGAAATGGAAGCTAATGCAACAACAATATCAATGCTTATAAGTACTCCATCATATACACATCTAATCAGATAACTTAAAATTTGAATGCTGTAAAATTCAAAATCTCTGAAGCAGGACTCAAGGACACAGCTTCATATTTCCTTGCCACTCTAGGCACATAAATCTTACAGATAATAGATCATTAAAGTTTCATTTAAATTATTATAAATTTTCCTCTTTAAGATTTTTTGTAAAAAGAGCCTCTTGAAACTGAACCTAAAGGATTCTAGTATTTTAAGATACCAAAAAAAACCAACAATGGTCCAGCATAAGTCCTTTTGTATAAATACATCTAACCAGAAAAATTTAATCATTTAAATAATGTAAAAATTAGTCACTTATATAGAGCATCATATTTTCAGCACCACTGAAGTGTATGAATGCTAATGAATCAGCAAGCCATATATCAATGGAATATATAGAAAATGATATCTATATATATAAATCATGGTTGCAAAGGTTTTATCAAACCTCTAATCAGTTTGACGTCACATAATTGATATCAGTCTCGGTTACAAAGGTTTTATCAAACCTCTAATCAGTTTGACGTCACATAATTGATATCAGTTACGGTTACAAAGGTTTTATCAAACCTCTAATCAGTTTGACGTCACATAATTGATATCAGTTACGGTTGCAAAGGTTTTATCAAACCTCTAATCAGTTTGACGTCACATAATTGCTATCAGTCTGGTTTACAAAGGTTTTATCAAACCCCTATTATGTATTACATCTTGTCTTGTGAAAAACATCTAAATTATTGCTATTGAGGTACATGTATATAATAAATTGTATATGATATGGGTTTTTCAGTATCACACACTGTATCAACCCTCAACCAATATAATCCAGCAGAGCTCTTGGGATTATATTAGTGTCTTGGGTTGATACAGGTGTGGTATTGAAAAATTCATATGATATTCTCTATATAATATGCATGCAATTAAGATACCAGTAATAACAATACATAATAAAAAATATAACAGGAATTACCAATAATATTGGACATTACAGCAGTCCACACCTAGCACCAACATTATGCATGGATATTGATACAACTATATATTCAAATATCAATAATGAATGATAAGTACTTATTTTAAAATTGACCAAATAAGAAAACTTAACATTTGGTGTTTGATGCCACCATCACATGCATTGCAGGCGAGCCAAAAACAAACCAAATAACATTTTAGATTTGTCATTAAAAATTCATTCCAAAGTATTTAAACTTCATTTACTCTAAATTGAACCAATTAGGGATAACTGTATTGTATTTAAGGTTGGCCTAAGTAAAATGTAGGTTTTACTGTCACAAATTGAGTTTACCTAGCAACACATAGCAGAGCTAGGTAAAAGGATATTTGAAATATTGAGACAGTAAAACTAATGTTTTAAGTAGGCCAGATAATTATCTGAGAACTTATCTTCATTCTAATGCTGAATCATTCTATTTTAATTATTATTTTTGTCGAGCCTTCAACTTTTGTCGAAAAAGCGATATAGCGATCCTACATTCCGTCGGCGTCGACGGCGGCGGCGGTGTCCACAAATATTCACTCCGTGGTTAAAGTTTTTGAAATTTTAATAACTTTCTTCAATTTTCCTGGATGTCTACCAAACTTGGACAGAAGTTTGTTTATGATCATAAGATAATATTCAAAAGTAAATTTTGTAAAAAAAAAATTCCATTTTTTCCGTATTTTACTTATAAATGGACTTAGTTTTTCTGCCAGGAAACATTACATTCACTCTGTGGTTAAAGTTTTTGAAATTTTAATAACTTTCTTAAACTATCCTGGATTTCTACCAAACTTGGAAAGAAGCTTGTTTATGATCATAAGATAGTATCCAGAAGTAAATTTTGTAAAAAAAAAATTCCATTTTTTCCGTATTTTACTTATAAATGGACTTAGTTTTTCTGCCAGTTAACATTACATTCACTCTGTGGTTAAAGTTTTTAAAATTTTAACAACTTTCTTAAATTATCCTGGATTTGTATCAAACTTGGACAGAAGCTTGTTTATGATTTAAAGCTAGTATCTAGAAGGAAATTTTGTTAAAATTTTGTTCCATTTTTTCCGTATTTTACTTATAAATGGACTTAGTTTTTCTTCCAGTTAACATTACATACAGTCTGCAGTTTAAATTTTTAAAACATTTATTAGATTCATAAACTATCCTGGATTTTTACCAAACTTGGACAGAAGCTACTTACTATCAAAAGATAGTATAGAGAGGAATATTTTTATTAATTTTTTTCCTCATTTTTGTTGAGCCTGTGATTAACAGCAAAAGTAGGCGAGACACTGGGTTCCGCGGAACCCTTACGAATTTTTGCATAAAATTGTCATAAATAAAAAATTCTGCAAAAGTTTGTTCTCGTCTTTAGCACCCTTACAGCATGGTTACATATTAGTAAACTGTGGAATTTACCCCCTCAAAATAAATGCCAAAAACCAATAAAATTCAAGATTACAAACATATTGTATTAGAAAGCAATTTTTTTGTTTAGTAGATATGAGCCTACATATTATACAGTCATGGACGATAAATTCATAATGTGTGATCTAGAATCAAGCAGTAAGGAATTAGGTTATGACCAGGACATAATTTTAAACAGATGAACATATTCTATATTGTTTCTTATTTACAGCAATAATTCTCCATTGCACAATGAACTTACCAGGGATGTGAATCCATGCTGTTCCTATAGGCATGTCATCTGTAATTCCAATCCTGACATAAGTCTGCCTTCTATTATCTATAGCCCACACCTGTCAATCATAGATATATAAAACTACATCAAGTTTTAAGTTATATATGAGATTTAGTAAGGACAACAGAATCAGACAAGGGTTATAAATATAGAATTTTTGTCTTGTTTTTTTATGATTTATACCAATTGAACAATTCCTTTAAATATGGACAGAAGTAAGACTTTTATAAAATAAAGTTCATCAATTACAGTCAATGGCATACAATAATTCACACAAATATGCATGTTCAATTATCTCCCATTCAAAATATTGATTTTTCATACATTTGAAAACTCCCCTTAAAGTTGTCGGACCTTATCTATTTTGCCTTTTTTATATCTTGATATGCTGAATTAACTTAAATGAAGTTTTATTTAAATTGATCAGACATGTAAAGTTGTGCTTACAAAATCAAAATCAAATGTGCCATTTTATTTTCTCTTCAACACGTTCAATCACAATGTTCCTGCAATCTTTGTATGGCTTACTACCAGTATAACTGTCTGAAGTTTCAATTAAATCTACTGAGGCAGTTTTGGAGTCAAAGACATATTTACCTTTAAAAATAATCAGATTTTGGTCCTGGATGTTCAGTGGAAAGTTGTATTGCCAAAATCTTTTTTCTTAGTTTTAAGTTTTGTTTGTTTTATATTTTATTTCCTGAGTTGTCAATTCACATGTACTGTTTGCTTTTGATTGTTTCATAAATACATTGTCCTTAAGATTCCAATGTCTGATCTCCCTTTTGGTGCTAACGATTTGTTATCTTCTGCTTATTATTATTTCAAATTGCAGGGGTTGAAAATAGCACTAGCCCTAGACCTGAGCTTGGAGATATTTTTTTTACCCAAAAGCTGCCTGATTGAATAGCATAGTATAAATCTTGTCCAGTAAAATTGTGTTTAACATGAAATTTCCCATCATAAATATATCTATTTATATATTAGCAACCAATCAGAACTTAAACCAAACTGAAAGGATTGCTGGTTATCATTCAGATGTAAGACTTTGTGTTACTTTTGAACTATGAACTATTAATACTTTAGACAAACCAATACTAATGCAGATAATTATGGTGGTTAATATATTTAATGTCAAACACTAATTTGACATGCACATTTGAGGATTGTTCAAGACTAGTGTTGGTACTTGTGCTTATTGAAGTTAATTTTGGGTTATTATGTCAGAAAACATAGGCTTTTCTATTGGAAATCAAATTACAATTAAGAAATACAAGATTATGTACATAAAGGTCTGAAGGTCCAGTGAAGACTTGTATAAATGTAGTCCCTGATGGTCCAGAGTCTACTGGTAACCAGGCAGCCTGTAAAGAATGAGTTGAAGGTGCCTTTACTCCTATTCTTTGGTATACTACACCATCACTGTCAATAGCCCAGACATTCCTAGACCCACAAGACAGATGGATTAAATGGGCATCACCTGTATAATAAAAAAAATCAACATTTGTCATAATTCATTATATAAACAATCTTTCAATTATACAAATACATGTTTTAGGAAAATCTCTCCCAAATACAATAGCTTTTCTACCTTTTGCTTACTAACAAGCTTTTAACTCATTAAAAAACAGCCAATGAATTTTGACCATTACTTGTCCCTGTTGAGCATGTTGTATAAATTCATATTTTGATAGTAGTTCATTCTGTAGTTTTTAGTAATGAGTGTTTGCCCTAGTGCTTCAATTTCTGCATTGGAAATAACAAAATTTTGAATATGAATACACATTAGATTGATTGATTGTTAATTGCATAAAGTATACAAAATAAAGAAAACTAAAAGAAGTTTTCTATTGAATATGATTTGATTCCTTTTTCATGGTTTCCTCTAAAACTAAGTTTTTGCTTCTTCTGTATAATGAAATCTGCTTACATAAACAAATCCTGCACAATACAATAAAGCAGTAATAGTGCAGTTCATTGAGAAACCTATAAAGCCAATGCATATTGCAAAGACAACAGCAAATCTCAAGACAATGCTTATGAAGTGTGGAAATGTTTTTAAAAATGTATGAATGACGTTGCAGAATATATTTTCAAATATTGAAATATAAAACATGCCTTTTAATGGCCCAAAGTACTGTAAAAAAAGTTGAATATTTGTTTGGTATTTGATTTCATGACTTTGCTAAAACCAACAAGATGTACTGTAAGCCATATATTTCCTAATGATACCCCTGCAATTAGTATTCAGTAAACAGGAAGTTAATGAGCAATCAATGTGATATACATCACACTGTATAGCATGATCAAATGAAGCTTGCCATTCAATTTAAGGAAGCTTCAATCATTGATTCACGAGAAAAATGCAAAAAAATAATAATGGGATCAAGGTACAAATGGACAGATATCGATGGACATAGGTAAAGTAGTATATTCTTCCCATTTGAAGCCTGGGTATAACTAAATACTCATATTAGTATTTAAACAAATCTGAATCAGTTGGATAACTGTTGAGATGATAATAATAGAAAATTACCCCCTGAAGCAATTAAGGTCACAAAATTAATGTTTAATTTAATAACCATACTGATCAATGCTGATTGAAAGTTTTTTCAAAACTACAATCATACATTATTTTTTAAATTGTCTGTCAAACTATTTTTCTTGAATTATAAATGCAAAAGCATATTGCGTTATTTAATGATTTGTCGAGGAAATTGCTTTAGAATCATGTTACTTTGATATTTTTAAAAAGATGTTAGTCTTTGATGCGTAGTGATTAACAAATTTGGAAAAAATTATGTACATACAAAATCTAAATTTCTTTCTATTCACGAGTTTTCAGTGATCCTCATAGCACTACAATTTTCTGAAATCTACCTATATGCAGCAAATATTTTTTTATGTGAATATAATGATTAAAAAGTTCTGTCATTAAGGTTGAAAATGAGAGAATTTTTTTTACAAAAATAGTTACCTGTTAATAGATTTTATTTCTTTTCTTTTTCAATTAATAGATAAGGTCTTATTTATTTTTACACAATTATGTGTAGTCTTCTGATCTATTCAATTAAATGCTTGTGTCCAAGTCAGGTCCATTTAAAATAGCCAAATGACCTTAATTCAAAAGTGTTAATCTTTGCTGGATATCAATCGATTTTTTGTTTGTTTATCTTCTGATCAAACTCAAAACATATATGGCATGTTCCTGTGATGTATACAGCCGATAAAAAAAAACAAATTAAGTTTGGTAATTATTCCACAGCAACATTTTTGACTCAAAACTTTTAAAGCCTGCTATTATCACCATTTGCTTTACTTAGAGGAAAATAATATCAGTATGTGATAACTCTGTTTTTGTTGCAATTTTTTTTCATTAATACTACATAACAGAATGATTTTTTGCAAACTATTAACAAAAGCATTCCTGGGGAGAATGTTCCAATCATTGAAGAGTTTCAATTGCAAGGGTGAAGATTTTTGTCACTAGATTTCCAATGCAATATGTGAACTTGTAAAATCAGTGTGAAAATTGGAATCAACATATAAAACTATTTGTACATTATTGAAAACTTTAATTGTTGGTATATATTATCATAACAGATATAAAATTCATACCTAATTGTTTCAGATCCAGGTCACACCACTTGGCACCCTCGGGACAATGATCTGCAATGCCACTACGTATGTACACCTTTCCATCCTCATTCAGGCCCCATACAGCCTCCTCACATACACTCATACACACAAACTGTCCTTTTGGGGGTCTCTCCTCTGTCCTAATTTTCTTTTTGGTTGGAGTGAATGTAAATATTTCACCATTTGGTTGCTGAGCCCAAATTAAACCTTAAAAGACAAAAGGGCATCTTGTTCATCTTTAAATCTTTTGTTCTAAATTGTGTGGCTTTCAGTTATGATTTATTGCAATAATAATATAGTATGTTTTTATATTGACCCTGTATAATAACAGATTGTAATATCAAGCCCAAAAGAATAGTTTAGAAACTATAGCAGCATTAAAATCTCTTTATTATATATTTCTATACATGTACCATTACTTTATTTGTTTCCCTTATTCCTGTTGAAACTTTTTGGTTTGTGTATAATATATTCTGTAATAACTGGTTTTATTACATTGGTTGCAATGAATTACCCTGATTTCCCAGTGAAATAAAAACCAATAATTTACATGTGAAATAAATCACATAGAAAAATATATAGTTCCTTCCATTTTCTTCTTTATTTCCATTTAAAAGTCCATGAAAATGTAATAAAAAGTACATTTATTCCAAGAATTAAAATATAGAAAAGTATTCAAGTCATGACCAAACAACATTGATAGTTAACTCATGCCCTACATGAATTCGTCAATTATTGTGTAGTTTGGTCACTCGTTGAATATTTTTCTACATTTTAATTCTTGGATTAGTTGTTCTATAATTCAAACTTTAAGGGAAGTGGTTATTGCAATAGGAAATTATTTTAAAAAAAATACTAGTACATTGTAGTTAAAATACAAACATTAAACACATTCTGTCTGATTGAATCCAGCTTTCTTAAATTAGTTATATTAAAAAAATATACAGTTTTGAACCAAGTTTATTCTATAGATTTTATCAAGTTTTCTGAACACAAAAATTAACCAAATATAGGTACAAATAGAAAATACTTGAAATTTTCAAAATCGCCAGTGAATGAATCTACAACATCAAGGCAGTATAAATTTTGAATCACATTTGATTTTTTTTTCATATATAGATATTTTTTATTTACACTAATTTTGAAAATGAGCTAATAAGTTGACCCAGTTGTTTACTTCCTGATCCTTTGGTCTTTGGTGGATAATTGTCTTATTAGCAATGATTCATCATCTCCTTATTTTTATAAAGATGTAGTTTAGCATCTATATAAAGTATATATTGTTCTTTACCATTAGTAGAACTCCTGTTTGGATTACCTCTGCACTAAATGTTCCAGCATATTAAATCTATATGATAGTGATGTTGCCAATATAAACCCAATTCCTTTCACAAACAATCTTGATGAATTGATAAAATATGTTGATACAAATGTTGCTGTGTATTATATTTTTTCCACTGCCTCTAAGACAATTATTAAATAGTCTTTCCTGTCATATATACTTACCCCACTCTAAATGAATGGCTGCCACTGAAATCAATTTCCAAGCTGTAGAAGCAACAATGCCAGTCAGAAAAACACCATCCCAACAGTGACCTTAAACAGAAAAATACTATGCTGTTAGGATGTATGGTATTCATAAATCATATACTGTGTGGTACACATGAAATTTTGAAGTAATCAAGGTCTGTAACTATGCTAAACTGGTCATTACAAATATTTGGATTGCCAAAACAGGCATGGCAGGAAGCATTTTAGTCTGGTGTTGCAATTTTTGGGACACAAAAGGACAAAACAAAAACAATTTGTTTGACAAAGAAGCATGGGATAATACAGATCGACAGACCACAAATTTTAGTTTTCAATTTGAAAAAAAACCAAACAACTTTAATTTTCAAGGTTATTTTTTTTAAATTACAAAGTAAAGGAGTATAATGCACAAGAAGCTTTTGAGAACTTTCTTTGCACATAATGTACGGAAATGCAAAAGATCAAGTAATATGAATGAATTACACAAGATTTTTTATGTTATGACGTCACAATTATATCATAAGATGTGTTTTTTTCTTGAAAATACATTATGTAAAGAAAATTATTGATTTTATGGAGTTTTCCACTTATATCATTTGAGGAAACATAAGACCTTTACGCTATTTGGATATCTGTGACACTTAAACTATTAATGTCATACATCAATCACTTTTCCTTTGTGGTGTTATACATTTTCTATTGTGACGTCAAAATTTAATGGAACCTTTGTGATGTCCAGAAATGGCAGAAATAGCGATAACATGTGTTGGCGCACCAAGTAACAACAAAATAATTTTAGAGAAGCTTGTTATAGCTATTTACATCATTTCACTAAATATAAAGTTGTTTCTTGGGTGCAAAAATACTTTTCCAAACCAAATTATACTTACACATTGATGTTAAACAAGGAAAATCAAGAAATTTTACAAAGTAAACAAATGTTGTCATGGTTTGTTGCCATTGTAATTCATCAAATTGTGAAATTTGTTTTATTTTCTATACATTGTTTACCTAAGTATTGTTAGGATAAATTTAAGATCATTTATGGTTACTTATAAATTTGTGCTAATATTACGACCAAATAAGGGCTTTATTGACCCTACTCCTTTGCTGAGAGTTTGGACAACACAAAGATATTTGAAAATTGATAGAAATTTTAATCATTTAATGTTTATTTAAATCTTTGCATTATATTTACTTTCTTTCATCATTTCAAAGCATGACAATATTTTTTAATAACTTGATTAAAGTACATATCATACATAATTTAACAAATTTAAAACATTGATCTTATCATGAAGCACATAATTTTTTAAGTGCAATTCACCAAATATTAAGTATTTCAATATATTTTTAACTGAAACTAGAGTCAATGAATGAATCATTTCAATAACAGTTTTATTTTTTTTTAAATAGCAATATGTGAATTAAAATTTATCATGAAATCTCAGAGTATACAAAAATTTATCAACTTCCAATTCATAAATCCCCAACAGAGCTATTTTCACAATCCTGTCAAACATACTGTTATTGGGAATATAGCTTACCTTCCATTGATCCTCTGCATAGCTGTAATGTATATTTACAATCAGGACAAACCCAGACGCCTTCTGTCCCTGCTGCTATCAGTCCACCCCTTTGGGTACCAATTAAATCTGCCAGCTTTTGAGGATCAAATACTTTGGCTAGTGACTTGATGCCATCAATTAAAGTGTAATCAGTAGTAGTTATTTCATTATTAATAGGTACCTGTAAAGCAACAAAACTACTTATTTATGAAGTTAAAAACTATACTTTCAATTCTATAACACTTACAGCTGCTGTGAGGCTGATTGGTAATTCTATTTGTCCCACAAGTCTGTTTCTTTGAAGGTGCATGATGCAGGCATTGTTAGGACTGATGTATCTACGCTGTAGTTGTCATCCCTCCCAGGAATTGATTGGCTAAATTTTAGATACAAATTTACACTGCATTCACAAAACAATATATTAATTTTACTTAGTAAGATGTATAATATAACTTCTGACAAATTCTAAGGAAATGTTTTGAATACATTTTCACCTAATTGTAATATCAAATTATAAAACAAATAAAGTATAAATCACCTGCCACCAACAGTTATCTCCTAATGGTGTTTCCATGGAAACATTTGTCATGAAATAAATTCTCCCTAGAACATCAACAGCCCAAGCCAAATTACCATCTCCAAATGAAACAGAGGAAAACATCATACCATCTGCACTGAAATAATATGATATAAACTTAAGGTAAACCTAAATCTAATTCTTTTGAAATTTACTAAGACGAAAAAAAGTAAATGATCATATATTAACTGAAACAAATAAATGCAAATGTTCTAAAACTTGATAAAATAGAAATTAAATCTTATGTAGCACTTTTTGAAAAAAAAAGGGCTCAAGTTACCTGACTTTTTATGAAATAAGTTAAAAATGGTATTTCTTAGGAACTTAGGATTTGTCAACAAAAATGTGTGTTAGGTTCGGTAGAAAGTACATCCACTCATTCTATGCAAGATTTGAGTTTTGGTGACTCCTATCACATTCATGAATCTAAATTCTTCATCGAGACATTTTATACAATCACATGTACAGTTGAACCTTGTTGTGTTTAAAACCTGGATAAGTGGAAGGATTTTGTCAGTCCCCATAAAATTCCTGTTTGTTCAATGCATTTCTAACTCTAGACTTATCAAGATTCTACTGCATATTAAAATTTCATGACAAATCCTCCTTTAAATCTTTTTAAAAAAAAAATCCTCATTTGGGCATCTGGATTCACCACTTGGCTAGGACATCAGTAGTTAATCAGATCTTTAAACATTGAAGTTGTACTTTTTGGGAAAATGAAAGCATAAATTTTTTGTTAACCAAAAAATTGGTTTATTATGTTAATTCCAGTATGGACAGATTTCACAGTAACAAAATAGAAAACAATGCATGGGATTGTATTATGCAGCACCATAAATAGTACCTTCATTGAAACTTATGCCTCTAAATTTCATTGATGAGATATCCTGTAAAAAAATGATTTAATTGTCTTAAAGATTATTTGTGAAAATAAAATACCTTTCCATTAAATATACTAACTTGACATATTCAGCCCATTCCTTTCCTTCCTGACAATTTCTCTTTACTCCAGCTCTATATACTAGCTTACACTGGTCAGTGATGGCCCATACCACCCCTGATCTACAAACTATGTGTTGTAATTTGTATGAAGAACACTCTATAAGTGTAGATTTATAACATGGTCTGTCCCTTGATAATCCTTTCTGTATTGCTACTTCACCATTAGACTTGATATACCTGCAAATAAAAGAAAAGTAAAAATTGTGCTTATGTCAACTGTTTCCACAAGAACAATACACTGTATGTGAGAATGAAAAATCAAGTTTGAAAAGTATTGGAGATTGTAACATACTATTAAATTAGATAAATATTTACAACTTGATGAATGTTAAAGTTACAGCTGAATTTCTTACTCTTGTTTGTGGTTGGCTAACTTTTTCATGACCATGCGAAACATTCATGTCTTTTTTGGTTCCAGTAAAATTCTCTCATGTATTTCAGAAAGTTAAAACAAAAGAAGTGGAAGAAAATATGTTCCTGTAACCAACATACCAAGCACAGTTATTGTCCACAGACACTGACTGAACCCCTCTGATTGCCTCAACCCACTTCATGCCTTCTGGATGTTTTGATGTGATTTTGGTACCAGCATAAACTGTATCCTTATATACTCTCCATACAATCATTCCTGAGGTAGAAACAGAAATCTGTTTTGCGTAACCGTTAGCTTTCACCCATTTGATGCCGGGAGATTTTATATTACTGTACCAAATATTTGAGCTTCTGTCAGTACACCATATGTGTAAATCTGACACAACAAGACTGAGCAAATTGCCAGATGTCACAACTTCTGTCCATGTATTGAATACCTTGCTTGATTTATTCATATTATCATTATCTGGATCACAAACTTTCACACTTTCAGTTTTATTGTCAAATATTTCCTCTGGTTCTTCAAGTTCACCGCCTGAAAGTGGATTTTCAGAACATTCACTAAGTCCACTACCACTTGTTGATGTTGTATTTGCTGGAGTATTGTATTGTGTATAAAAATCATCACAAGATGAACTGTTTGACCGATAAATTGAACCACTAAGCGGTGAACTTGGAGAAACATCTTTGGAAGGTACTTGTACCACTTCCTTTTTCTGCTTATCTTCAGTAACATTACTTTCTGATGACAAAGTTTCATCATGCATTGAATCATTGCCAGAATCTGTCTGAGATACATTAAATGATTCTTTTTTATCTTTTGTTGCAGCATCATTATTCCTTGGGAACTGATTTGTTTGTTCAAAACCTGAGAAAGCTAAACCTTCTTCCAAACTTGCAAGATTTTTTTCAAGTTTTGACAAAGAACTCTGCTTTTTGGGATGTTTCGTAACCTTTTCAGCAATATCTAGATTAGATTTATTGTCCTTGAAAAGACCATCTACAGTGAAGGAACTTTCTGCTTTATTTTCAATTGGTTTGGATGGCTGTGGTTTTGGTTTATTGTCTTGTTTTGTTTTTGTAATGTTATCTGTGATTAGTTTTACTTTATTGTCTTGTTTTGTTTTTGTAATATTATCTGTAATTGGTTTTGCTATGTCTTTCTCTACCACACACCCTACATTGTTATTTTTCGGTTTTTCCTCTTGTTTCATAGACATAATTTTATCCTCTTTTGGCACATATTCAGACTTTTGTAAGTTTTCCTTCACTTTAGTTTCATTAATCTGCACTTCTGCAATTTTCACAGTTGAAACTTTTTCAGAATCAGGAACAACACCATCTTTGTCATGAATATTATGTAATTCCTGTTCACGTACGCTTTTAACATCATCTTTATTCATTATGTGCCCATCAGATCCATGTTCTAATTGATTGTCTTCTGTGTAATTTCTGTTACTTTCTAAAGGCTTTAAGCCAATGATGTCAGAAATGTCCACATGTATATTTTCAGTTTCCATGGATACTTTATCATTTGAAGCACTGTCAGATGACTTTTCTTTGTCTGACATATGTTCACTGGTAGCTTCACTTTCTATTGAATTCTGGGATAGTGCGTCAGGGTCCTGATGCTTGATGTTTGTAGACAACTTGCTCTCTAGAATAAAAAAAATAAAAACAAATAAATAGGGGAGGCTATCATTTCTTATACTACAAAATAGCCATTAAAATAAATATGTAATGTCATTTTTCTCATGCTCAATGAAATATCACATTTATCATGTTTATAAAAACAAGTCAAACTGACTTGAATATAAACCTCAAATAAAAACAAATGGGGAATATGTCCATGGGACACAAATGATGCCCCCCCCCCCTTTGCATTTAATGTTATAAAGGGGCATAACTCAAGAACGCTAAAAGTGACTTTACCCAAATTCGTACTTGATCTGAGTTTTGTGGTAATAAGCATTGTGTATAAGTTTCATAACATTTGGTTGAGTCAAACATAAGTTAGAGAATGGAAATTTAATTTCAGGGGGAAAAGGACCCAAATGTGATCATGAAGTATTTGAGAAATGAATTATGAAGTTAAACTCACTATGAATCAATGAGGCTTATATAAATAGAATGCAGATGAACTATTTTTGACAGGTGTTTAGTTTTTACTCTTTATATGCGTCCTTATATCATATTGTATAATTGAAGGTCACTGTATACGATCTGATAAATGAACTCATGTATAACTTTATACATGTATGTAAATATAGCATAAAATGTAGGTCAGAGTGACCTAATTTTTGTGGAAGACTGCTATACTTGCCAAGATGCATCCTTACATCAGTCAGGGGCATTACTTAAACAAGTAACTTTTAAAATTACCTATACAAGTAATGTTGAAAACGAGGCTATTTAAAATATTACTTATATGAGTAACTTTTCTAAATATTATATTTATAGGTGTCCATTCATACAGATTTCACTACCTTTAACAAATTTTCACAGTCATCTTGTTATTTTTCCAATGTAATATAAAAACTAATCCTCCTGAAACACTTATTGCCTTTCTGATGCACTTATCTTTCATATCAATGCTTCTGGGTCAAAGATTGGTCTCTTGGGACTATTAAAATAGCATTTTCTTTGAAAATCTTGAAGGTAGACAGATATAAATAGATAAAAACTTGTGATTTAATTAAGACTTGAAGTTATTTATAATTTGTAACCCAAAACAATAACATACTTTCCTTAAATAATTGTAATTACTAACTCTTTCAAAGATGAATAAAATAACTTATTCAAGTAATATTTTTGTCATTATTTTTAAAGTAACACTTTATCTCCATACTCCTCTCAAATGTAATACATTCTTAATTTTATGTAAAAATTCATGAAAACTACATTTAGTCCATGCTTCTATTGAAATTAAAAATAACTTTATTGAGTAATTTAATAATTTTTAAAAAACAAAAATTACCTACATTGTATATAAGTAACTAAAAAAAATAAACTTGTTTAAGTCATGCCCCTGACTGTACATGCTGGAAGAGTAATATAAATTGATCTGATTTTGTCATTTTATATATACTTGTAATATTTAATTCCTGGTATCATTTTTAAGTAAATTTCATGCAACCTATAAGTGAATGACATTTATATTTATAAATATCCATTATGTTATATATTAACCAAGTAAAAGATTACCAGTTTTCTTCTTTTTCTTTTTCTTTGTTTTCACACTGACAGCAATGTCATCTGTTGGAGTATTGATAGGTATAGACCTAATTCTGTCATGTGATCCAGAATTCAGTTCAGAAGAACTATCATCCACTTTTACTTTAGAAGATACTTTAGAATCGTGTTGCCCTGCTTTGGTTTCATGACTAGATTTATGAATAACTGGCTTTGGTTCATTGCACAATGGTAGATTAGAAGTATCCAGTTCAGTGTCATCTTCAAATTCATGTGAATCATCTGTTGAAAATGGATTAAATCTATCTCGTCTTATAGGTGAAGTAATATTTTGGTCAGTAGACTCCGTAATGGGAGGAATTCCAGAGAAAATTTCAATCGTCATTAGATCAGGATTGTCAAGTTTCACAATGGGAGGTAACTCTTTCTGTTCAATATGTTTATCCACTGAGTCAGCTAAATTTGAGACAGAACTGGTGCCATCTGAAATATCTGAGATTACATCTAAATTTTTAATTTTGTCAATCACATTTTCTTTAATAAATCTAAGTGGTGATGGTGTTGTTTGAGTATTTTCTGCTTTTTCGTGTTTTATAGGAGCTTCAGACATAAAATCTGGGAGATTTTTATCCTTCACTAACCTCTGATATGTATTACCTGAAAAACATATTAAAGAAATTATTGTAAAAACAATAAAATGCTTCGCTGGGGCGCAGCTTGATACGACCGCAGAGGTCGAATCCTGAACAGTTGGGGCAAATATGGACACAACATTCAAGCTTGATACAGCTCTGAATTTGGATTGTTATTAAATATTTGACACAGCATAGGTTTCTGACACAGAAAGAATGTGGTCTAAGAACTTGAATTTTTTTAATTTACCTATTATGGTCCAATGTCCAAAATCAAAATACATGGTTAGATTCAGCACATCAAAGAACCCCATATATTCAATTTTTGTTAAAATCAAACAAAATTTAATTTTGGACCCCAACTTGGACAAACTTGAAAACTGGGCCCATAATCAAAAATCTAAACACATGTTTAGATTCAGCATATCAAAGAACCCCAAGAATTCTATTTTTGCTAAAATCAAACTAAGTTTAATTTTGGACCCTTTGGACCTTAATGTAGACCAATTTAAAAAACGGGACTTAAAATTAAAAACCTAAATACACGGTTAGATTTGGAATATCAAAGAACCCCAATAATTCAATTTTTGATGAAATCAAACAAAGTTTAATTTTGGACCCTTTTGACCTCAATATGAACCAATTTGATAGCGGGGCCCACAAATAAAAAATCTAAATTCATGGTTAGATTCAGCATATCAAAGAACCCCATATATTCAATTTTTGTTGAAATAAAAAAAAAATTAATTTTGGACCCCAACTTGAACCAACTTGAAAACTGGGCCTATAATCAATCAAAGCGCGAAAGAGCTGTAAAGGCAGTTAATTACAGGTTGTGTGTATTTTTAGTCCAGTTATATCATTATCTTGCATAGTACAGTGTACTTATCAGAGGTGGCTTTCAGTATTTAAGATTTAGAGTTCTCTAATGATATTGAACAAGTTTTATGAATGTCATATTCTGAGCACTATATGAAGGCGTTTGTTCTCACTTGTTTATGAACTTGTGCATTATATCCAGTTTGTACCTTTTTTATCTATGTTTATAGTCAAATTAGTTATCAAAGGTACCAGGATTATAATTTAATACGCCAGACTCGCGTTTCGTCTACATAAGACTCATCAGTGACGCTCAGATCAAAATAGTTATAAAGCCAAACAAGTACAAAGTTGAAGAGCATTGAGGACCCAAAATTCCAAAAAATTGTGCCAAATACGGCTAAGGTAATCTATTCCTTGGATAAGAAAATCCTTAGTTTTTCGAAAAATTCAAAGTTTTGTAACAGGAAGTTTATAAAAATGACCATACAATTGATATTCAAATACTGTTTAAAATAGTTAGGCATTTTCTTTTTAGAAATAAGTAAATGTTATCAACTGTATTTTATTCAACTCTGCAAATGTGGTTTGTTACTGGTAAGTATGGATGATAGTTGTTTCATTGGCAATCATAACACATCTCCTTATTTATATAATGATCTATATTCAACAACCTCAGGTACAAAAAAAATGTATGTAACTAAACTGTGATGGGAAACCTTTGACTTCTTTCTTTTATATAAACTTTTGATTTGGTACCATAGAACTATGTAGAATAAATGTACATTGCAACATGTCAACTCTTTCAATGACAATACTTTTTTAGAAACTATAACTCCAAGCAAAATTATATTTCCAAGTTTAAAGTAATTTATGAATGAAAAAAGGAGTTCTTAATTAAGAAATAAACTGATTCGCTGAGCGCAGCTGGATACACCGCAGAGGTCCAACCCTGAACAGTTGGGGCAAAAATGGACACAATATTCAAGCTTGATACAGGTCTGTATTTGGATTGTAATTAAATATTTTACATATTATAGTTTCTGAATAAATGTAGTCAAAGAACTTGAAATCGGTTATATGAATTGAATTTATATTCAATTAAAGATTTCTTGCTGTTGTGCAATAAACTGTGCTGTTGCGCAATACTTAATAAATCTGTTGCCAGACTATAAAGAATAAAGTTCAATTTCTTCTCAATGTCATATTTGAAATTTATGAAAATCTATAGGGAGATTACATCAATAGCTATAAATAATTCACCCAAGTTTCATGCGAACTGCTTAAAGCATTTTTGAGTTGTTGTCCAACAACAGTGCACACGCTGAAATGTCTCGCCTTCTTTACTAATCACTGATATTATGTTGATAGTCCTTAATATAAAGCTTTATTACAACTGTCACATAAACTTAACATTAACCAAGAAAACTAAACATTGACCAATGAACCATGAAAATGAGGTCAAGGTCAGATGAACCATGCCAGGCAGGCATGTACAGCTAACAATTCTTCCATACAACAAATATAGTTGACCTATTGCTTATAGTTTAAGAAAAACAGACCAAAACACAACTAGATACGCCCGCAGAGGTCCAACCCTGAACAGTTGGGGCAAAAATGGACACAATATTCAAGCTTGATTCAGGTCTGAATTTGGATTGTAATTTAATATTTGACATATTATAGGTTTCTGAATAAATGTAGTCAAAGATCTTGAAATTGGTTATATGAATTGAATATGCAATTAAAGATTTCTTGCTGTTGTGCAATACTTAGAACCTGTTGTCAGACTATAAACAAATAAAGTTCAATTAATTCTCAATGTCATATTAGAAATTTATGAAAATAAAAAGGGAGCTTACAACAATAGATATAAACAATTCACCAAAGTTTCATGAGAATTGGTGACAGCATATTTGAGTTATTGTTCGAAAACTGGAAAATCACCCCTTTTTTTAATGAATAAAACCCCATAACTCAGAAATGTAAAATGTAAAATTTATAAAATTCTAAGGGGAGCTTACATCAATACATACAAACAATTCACCAAAGTTTCATAAGAATTGCTGTAAGCATTTTAGAGTTTTTGTCCGAAAACTGGAAAATCCCCCCTTTTTTTATGAATAAAACCCTGTAACTCGGAAACGTAAAATCTAAAATTTATAAAAATCGAAAGGGAGCTCATGTCAATAGATATAAATAATTCACCACAATTTCTTGCAAGTTGGTGAAAGCATTCTTGACTTATTGTCCAAAAACTGGAAAATCCCCCTTTTTTTAATGAATAAAACCCCATAACTCGGAAACGTAAAATCTAAATTTTATAAAAAATGAAAGGGAGCTCACGTCAATAGATATAAACAATTCACCAAAGTTTTATGCAAATTGGTAAAAGCATTTTTGAGTTAATGTCCGACATGTTGACGACGGACTGACAGACGGACAACGGTATACCATAATACGTCCCGTAAACGGGCGTATAAAAACTTAACAGAGCAATGAACTGTGAAAATGAGGTCAAGGTCAAATAAAACCTGCGTGACTGACATAAAGATCATAAAATATTTCCATACACCAAATATAGTTGACCTATTGCATATAGTATTAGAAAAAAAGACCAAAACTCAAAATCTTAACTTTGACCACTGAACCATGAAAATGAGGTCACGGTCAAATGACACCTGCCAGCTAGACATGTACATCTTACAATCATTCCATACACCAAATATAGTAGACCTATTGCATACAGTATAAGAAAAACAGACCAAAACACAAAAACTTAACTATAACTACTGAACCATGAAAATGAGGTCAAGGTCAGATGACACCTGCCAGTTGGACATGTACACTTTACAGTCCTTCCATACATTGAATATACTTGACCTATTGCTTATAGTATCTGAGATATGGACTTGACCACCAAAACTTAACCTTGTTCACTGATCCATGAAATGAGGTCGAGGTCAAGTGAAAACTGTCTGACGGGCATGAGGACCTTGCAAGGTCGCACATACCAAACATAGTTATCCTACTACTTATAATAAGAGAGAATTTAACATTACAAAAAATGTTAACTTTTTTTTCAAGTAGTCACTGAACTATGAAAATGAGGTTAAGGACATTGGACATGTGGCTGACGGAAACTTCGTAACATGAGGCATCCATATACAAAGTATGAAGCATCCAGGTCTTCCACCTTCTAAAATATAAAGCTTTTAAGAAGTAAGCTAACGCTGCCGCCGCCACATCACTATCCCTATGTCGAGCTTTCTGCGACAAAAGTCGCAGGCTCGACAAAAACTGGAAAATCCCAATAAAACACCATAACTCAGAAATGTAAAATCTAAAATTTATAAAATTCTAAAGGGAGCTTACGGATTGATAATTTAGTCTTAGATGCAAGATTTTTATATCAGTTGTTAGTGGCTTTGAACTAGCTGTCAGTAACTGCAAGTACTCTCAGATCTGTACTTTCTGTCTTTTTCTTGTTTGGATGTACAACTACCCGACCACATCCACTTGTATTTGTATTTATCCATCTGATGAGTTAAGCCTCTTTCAAGTGATTTTTATAGTTCGTTCTTATATTGTACTGTTACACCACTGTCCCAGGTTAGGGGGAAGGTTGGGATCCCGCTAACATGTTTAACCCCGACACATTCTGTATGTACATGTATGTGCCTGTCCCAAGTCAGGAGCCTGTAATTCAGTGGTTGTCGTTTGTTTATGTGTTGCATATTTGTTATATTCGTTCATTTTTTGTACATAAATTAGGCCGTTAGTTTTCTTGTTTGAATTGTTTTACATTGTCATTTCGGGCCTTTTATAGCTGACTATGCGGTATGGGCTTTGCTCATTGTTGAAGGCCATACTGTGACCTATAGCTGTTAATTTCTGTGTCATTTGGTCTCTTGTGAGAGTTATCTCATTGGCAATCATTCCACATCTTCTTTTTTATATTTACATCAACAGATATAAACAATTCACCAAAGTCAAGGTGAGACAACAAAACTTAGTGGTAAGATCTCTGAAATTTTTTACACGGTACAAGTTTTTCTCATTGTTGGAGATTGTACGGTGACAGTAACACCTGTAACTGCTTAAACCCATTTCTTATGCACTTTAGTTCGATAAACTCACTGAATATCATACCACATCTCCTTATTTTTATATGCATTACAATTTACATGTGCATGTAATTATAAATATATATATATCAGAACAAAATTCATTGCGTCACTTTTATTTCTGCATCCTTTGGCACAATACAAGTTTTAAAATTACACAACATAAAACAACTAAATGTTATTTCAGATGAAAGTTTTGTTTCAGTTCCATTTATAGGATTTGTTAGAATTTTGTATGTTTTGCCAAGTCCAATAATTCGCTCTATGTGCACATGTTAATTGGAGACTTTTCTATCCCGTATAAGAGTTTTGGAACTAATTCTGTTTCTTTTTTTGAAAAAAGTTAGCAAACAAATCTTGCACATTTAAACCTTTGTCTGCCATCACACTGTCACCTGGATCACATAACTGAACTACATTTTGTATTCTACATCTTTCAACTATTTCATAGTCACTGGTAGAACCAACATATGCAGTAGAGACATAGTTGACTAAACCACCAGGCGTTGAACATACAAGTATTTTCAGTGTTTCTGTTTTTATATGATGAAAAGGTTGCCTGAGCTCTAGGAGCTTTAGTTTTATCACGGGATATTCTGTGCTGTCAATAATAATCCAAGTCGTAGGAAACTTTAATTTGAAGTTGGATGGCGAAAAATGCCTGACTAAACCACTAGATGGCCAAGTGTTAGCCTCACACCACTGTTTAGGCATAAAAACAATCCATGTATATACACAATATTCTTAACACTAGATTCAATCTAGAATCTAGAAAGTTCAAAGTTGGTTGTATAATGCCTCAATTTCATCTAAGTCATAAAAAAACTGATTTTCAACTGACACCCTATCAATTTGAAAATATATGTATCTCAAACAATGTGCTGTTGGACCAAGTGTGGTCAAAACAAATAAAAATTTAGTATACAACTCTAAACTGGTATAAAAATGCATGGCTGTGTCACGTGTCTTCATTTCAAAATTCTCTGCTGAAAACATAGACATTGATGGTGTATGCGTAATTCCATCTTTGAAGCTCAACATTAGCTCAGCAGTTGGTGGTGGACAGTCATAAATCCTTTCTGCAGTATGAATGACTTCTTCAGGAAAACCAACTTTACAATCAAAACTTTCCTCTAGATTTCTACTACAATATTCATCAAGTTTAGTTCTTTTGTTTTCACAGGAAACTGCCCTGATTTTTCTTTTTGCGGACGATTCAGTCTCTTGCTTGGTCCAGGAAAATAGGCTGGGAATGGCAGTAGACTTAGGTCTCTGTATGGTGGGTTTGCGCCCTGAAAAAGGTTATAAAACATTAGTTTTTTGATAATTAAATGAACTTCCATTAGCAATGTATACTTTGTATTACCTGGCGAAATATTAACTAGATTTATTCATTACAATCTGGATAAAACTATGTTTGCCTGATTCAATGTATGTTATGTAAATCCAAAGGACAAACAATGAGAGACTTATGCAACAAACGTACATTGTTTGTACCTAAATAACTATATTATTGATGAGAGCATGTCATTGTTTTGTTCCTGTTAACATTGTCATTGATATTTTTCAAGAAAGTCTATGAGGCATAGCTTATGCATTCCTGTCATTACTACATTAGCATAATTAGTGCTAACAGGGGCGTAGCTAGGCCAAAATGATGTGTACTCAATGCCGGAGAAGGAAGTCCTACGTCAGGGGGTCTGGGGCCGTTGAGGCCCCCCCTGAAGCTCTGGGGTAAATGGTGCAAAATCCTGCATTCTCGCAACTTCCTTGGACATAAAATGACCTCACGAAAATTTTCTTTTCATGAGTAACAAGACAACTTTTGAAGATAAATTTGAAAAAAAAATTAACTAGAGAAAAACAAACACGTACGGTTGGCTTAGAAATTTGGTTTTTCTAATGTGTAGACTAGTGGGTTGAGCTTGAGTAGGTATTAAGTACAATTAAAATACATGGAGCCACCACCATATATTTTAATTGTTACATAATCAGACTCAACCCACTATATATATATATATATATATATATAGAAAAACCAAATTTCTGAGCCAACACCATGCAACATTGAGGGTAATTTTTTAAGTGAGAAAATACATGAATAATAGAATCACATTTCTTCATGTTTTCTTTTATAAGTGAACAAGTAGTCTTTCTTTCGGCTTTTAATTCTCAAAGTTAGTTCTGAAAAATCAAGGCCCATTTCCTTTCCTTTCTTCTACTGAAGATGTCCAAAACCGTGTCTGCTGAAATTTGTTTTTCACGGTATATGTTCAATAGACCAAGCCCAGATAAACGATTGGTTTGCATTGTATTTCAGTCAAGTAAGTCTTCACTCTTATCATGGTACTGAAAGACCGTTCTGCCGTTGCCGTTGAGACCGGCACACATGCAAATACGTTAAGTGTATTAAAGAATCCCGGGTATAAATCCTTGTTTATAACATTTAATATTTCCTGTAAGTTGTTAGGAATGCCATCAAAATCTCCAGTGCATTTTGCTAACCAACTCCAAATTACAAAGAAGGAATAACAATTTCACGATGAACGATGCTGGTTCCGTAAATGAAAAGAGTAGTTTCCGGAACGGAATATGGCAGCAAAGTGATTATTTACATGTTTGTATAATACTTATTAATTAAATTTATTACCTTACTTTTATTCTTACTAGATTAACCATATTTTTATTTTTGTCAAATTTTCGATGTGTACGCAACTGCGTTTTTGCGTACGGGTTGCTACGCGCCTGGCTAAAATAATTCTCAGTATGATATACCTCTTGTAAGAAATCATTATAACTGTAGCAATCACCAAAAAATCTCAAACAGATCACATTGAATCGTAATCCAAAAAATTATGACGTCTTGAATTAACCACCCCCTTTTATTCTAAAACGATAATTGCGGTTGTAAACAGGCTTTGGTTTATTCGCATGGCGATTACATATATAACTATATATTTCAAAAAGAAAATAGAGTTTTACCATGAATAGTTTCCTGCACGTAGTCTTTTTCAGTAAAATGTGCCTTGCAAACAACAGCTGATTGAGATGGACTCCACGATGAAATCGTGTTCTCGTCCAATCTGCGTTTGGGCCATGGCGTTGATCCAACTTTTCCTCCTTTTTAAGTCATTTGGAAATGCATGCTCTTCTCTTAAATGACATCCAGGTACACAACAACAAGTACTTGGCATCGTTAATTTAAAATGTAAATGAAATAGTTGCACAGTGCAGAAACCGGAAGTTGAGGAACAGGATCGGCTACCACGGAGCCACCTATTCAGGAACGATAATTTGCTACTTTATATAAATGCGAAATAACAATAACGTTAGACGGGTTCACGTGCATAAACAGAAATGCGCTTTATTTGTATAATATAATTAATGTTCAGTCGACTCTTAATTATTATATCAACGACTGAAATGATTTATAAACATCTAGATTGCAGATAACACTCGAAATTAACCCGAGCTCTTTCCACACGGAATTCAAATAATTCTAGTTTGTCAATCGGTTGACTGCTTATAATGCAAAATACAAATATATCAAAAGTTTTTAAAACTAACAAAACACAATAATCGTTTCTCTATTTCCCAATGTAAATGAAATGAAACAAAAAACATTTTATATCACAATAAGAAGAGGAGAGAATTCAACATTTCCGGATCTACTTGGAGCCTAATGACCCCCCACGTAGATAAGTTGGATATCGCGGAAGGAAGGATTAACCCGGCAACTAGAAAGGCATTAAAGCACTGCCTTTAAAAATCTAAACACATGTTTAGATTCAGCATATCAAAAAAGAACCCCAAGAATTCAATTTTTGTTAAAATCAAACTAAGTTTAATTTTGGACCCTTTGGACCTCAATGAAGACCAATTTAAATAAAATGCTTCGCTGGGGCGCAGCTTGATACGACCGCAGAGGTCGAACCCTGAACAGTTGGGGCAAGTATGGACACAACATTCAAGCTTGATACAGCTCTGAATTTGGATTGTTATTAAATATTTGACACAGCATAGGTTTCTGACACAGAAAGAATGTGGTCTAAGAACTTGAATTTTTTTAATTTACCTATTATGGTCCAATGTCCAAAATCAAAATACATGGTTAGATTCAGCATATCAAAGAACCCCATATATTCAATTTTTGTTAAAATCAAACAAAGTTTAATTTTGGACCCCAACTTGGACAAACTTAAAAACTGGGCCCATAATCAAATATCTAAACAGATGTTTAGATTCAGCATATCAAAGAACCCCAAGAATTCAATTTTTGCTAAAATCAAACTAAGTTTAATTTTGGACCCTTTGGACCTTAATGTAGACCAATTTAAAAAAAGGGACTTAAAATTAGAAATCTAAATACACGGTTAGATTTGGAATATCAAAGAACCCCAATAATTCAATTTTTGATGAAATCAAACAAAGTTTAATTTTGGACCCTTTTGACCTCAATATGAACCAATTTGATAGCGGGGCCCACAAATAAAAAATCTAAATACATGGTTAGATTCAGCATATCAAAGAACCCCATATATTCATTTTTTGTTGAAATCAAACAAAGTTTAATTTTGGACCCCAATTTGGACCAACTTGGAAACTGGGCCAAAAATCAAAAATCTAAATACATGTTTTGATTCAGCATATCAAAGAACCCCATATATTCAATTTTTGTTGAAATCAAACAAAGTTTTAATACTGGACCCTATCTTGGACCAACTTGAAAACTGGGCCAAAAATCAAAAATCTAAATACATGTTTAGAATCAGCATATCAAAGAACCCCAAGAATTCAATTTTTGTTAAAATCAAACTAAGTTTAATTTTGGACCCTTTGGACCTTAATGTAGACCAATTTAAAAAACAGGACCCAAAATTAAAAATCTAAATACACAGTTAGATTTGGAATATCAAAGAACCCCAATAATTCAATTTTAGATGAAATCAAACAAAGTTTAATTTTGGACCCTTTTGACCTCAATATGAACCAATTTGATAGTGGGGTCCACAAATAAAAAATCTAAATACATGGTTAGATTCAGCATATCAAAGAACCCCATATATTCAATTTTTGTTGAAATCAAACAAAGTTTAATTTTGGACCCCAATTTGGACCAACTTGAAAACTGGGCCCATAATCAAAAATCTAAATACATGTTTAGATTCAGCATATCAAAGAACCCCATATATTCAATTTTTGTTGAAATCAAACAAAGTTTAAATACTGGACCCTATCTTGGACCAACTTGAAAACTGGGCCCATAATCAAAAATCTAAACACATGTTTAGAATCAGCATATCAAAGAACCCCAAGAATTCAATTTTTGTTAAAATCAAACTAAGTTTAATTTTGGACCCTTTGGACCTTAATGTAGACCAAATTAAAAAAACAGGACCCAAAATTAAAAATCTAAATACACGGTTAGATTTGGAATATCAAAGAACCCCAATAATTCAATTTTAGATGAAATCAAACAAAGTTTAATTTTGGACCCTTTTGACCTCAATATGAACCAATTATATAGTGGGGTCCACAAATAAAAAATCTAAATACATGGTTAGATTCAGCATATCAAAGAACCCCATATATTCGATTTTTGTTGAAATCAAACAAAGTTTAATTTTGGACCCCAATTTGGACCAACTTGAAAACTGGGCCAAAAATCAAAAATCTAAATACATGTTTAGATTCAGCATATCAAAGAACCTCATATATTCAATTTTTGCTAAAATCAAACAAAGTTTAATTTTGGACCCTTTGGACCTTAATGTAGACCAATTTGAAAACTGGACCCAAAATTAAAAATCTAAATACACTGTTAGATTCGGCATAACAAATAAATAAATGTGATCAAAGATTTTACAAATCTAATGACCCATACTGTGCAATTAAAGATTACTTCTTGAAATTTTTCAAAATTTGAAATTTGAAAAAAAAATAATATTTGAAGAATAATTCTTTTTAATTTCTGAAATCTGAAATGAGAAAAAATTGACCCCCCACAATTTCTTTTTATCCCCCCCCCTTTTTTTCCCCAAAAAAATTCTTTCCCTCAAGATATGGTCATAATTTCAATTCAAATTTCCAATGGAGTTGGCAACCATAATTACCCATTTAAATTTACCATAGTGCTAACTTAATCTATTTTATAATAGAATTAAAAATATAGTTTCAAATCTTTCATATGGATTTTTTTGTAAAAAAAAAGATGCAACATTTGCAGATATTTTTACTGGTCTACCTTTATAAATATGCATTTCTTTAAACATAATTTAAAAGCAGTGTAAGGGAAGTAACCAAAACGTTGTATTTGGATTACCTCCCTTACACTGTTTTAAATTATCTTTATTGTTCATTAACCATTACTTTATACATAATTTAAAAGCAGTGTAAGGGAGATAATTTCAATGATGTATTTGATTTATCTCCCTTACACTGCTTTAAATTGTTTTGTACTAAAGTATTTGTCCATTAACCAGGACAACCTTGTTTTTCCCCCTTTTTTGCCCCTAATTCCTAAACGGTTTGAGCCATAACCCCCCAAAGCAAATCCTAACCATCCCTTTGTGGTATGGAAACTTGTAGTATAATTTCAGAGAGATCCATACACCATTCCACAGTTATTGTCTGGAAACTAGAAAATGCTTATTTTTGGCCCCTTTTCGGCCCCTTATTCCTTAACTGTTGGTACCATAACCCCCAAAATCAATCCCAACCTTCCTTTTGTGGTATTTTACCTTATGGTCAAATTTCAAAAAGATCCATTCACTTAAACTAAAGTTAGAGTGCGAAAACCAATGTGTATTCGGACGACGACGCCGGACGACGACGACGACGACGCAGGACGACGACGACGACGACGACGCCAACGTCATACCAATATACGACCACAAAATTTTTTTGCGGTCGTATAAAAACGGGACCCAAATTAAAAATCTAAAAACACGGTTAGATTTGGCATATCAAAGAACCCCAATAATTCAATTTTTGATGAAATCAAACAAAGTTTAATTTTGGACCCTTTTGACCTCAATATGAACCAATTTGAAAGCGGGGCCTACAAATAGAAAATCTAAATACATGGTTAGATTCAGCATATCAAAGAACCTCATATATTCAATTTTTGTTATAATCAAACAAAGTTTAATTTTGGACCCCAATTTGGACCAACTTGAAAACTGGGCCCATAATCAAAAATCTAAATACATGTTTAGATTCAGCATATCAAAGAACCCCATATATTCAATTTTTGTTGAAATCAAACAAAGTTTAAATACTGGACCCTATCTTGGACCAACTTGAAAACTGGGCCCATAATCAAAAATCTAAACACATGTTTAGATTCAGCATATCAAAGAACCCCAAGAATTCAATTTTTGTTAAAATCAAACTAAGTTTCATTTTGGAATCTTTGGACCTTAATGTAGACCAATTTAAAAAACGGGACCCAAAATTAAAAATCTAAATACACAGTTAGATTTGGAATATCAAAGAACCCCAATAATTCAATTTTTGATGAAATCAAACAAAGTTTAATTTTGGACCCTTTTGACCTCAATATGAACCAATTTGATAACGGGGTCCACAAATAAAAAATCTAAATACATGGTTAGATTCAGCATATCAAAGAACCCCATACATTCAATTTTTGTTGAAATCAAACAAAGTTTAATTTTGGACCCCAATTTGGACCAACTTGAAAACTGGGCCAAAAATCAAAAATCTAAATACATGTTTAGATTCAGCATATCAAAGAACCTCATATATTCAATTTTTGCTAAAATCAAACAAAGTTTAATTTTGGACCCTTTGGACCTTAATGTAGACCAATTTGAAAACTGGACCCAAAATTAAAAATCTAAATACACTGTTAGATTCGGCATAACAAATAAATAAATGTGATCAAAGATTTTACAAATCTAATGCGCCATACTGTGCAATTAAAGACTTCTTGAAATTTTTCAATATTTGAAATTTGAAAAAAAAATAATTTTTGAAGAATAATTCTTTTTAATTTCTGAAATCTGAAATGAGAAAAAATTGACCCCCCACAATTTCTTTTTATCCCCCCCCCCCCCTTTTTTTCCCCAAAAAATTCTTTCCCTCAAGATATGGTCATAATCTCAATTCAAATTTCCAATGGAGTTGGCAACCATAATTACCCATTTAAATTTACCATAGTGCTAACTTAATCTATTTTATAATAGAATTAAAAATATAGTGTCAAATCTTTCATATGGGTTTTTTTGTAAAAAAAAAAGATGCAACATTTGCAGATATTTTTACTGGTCTTCCTTTATAAATATGCATTTCTTTAAACATAATTTAAAAGCAGTGTAAAGGAAGTAACTAAAACGTTGTATTTGGATTACCTCCCTTACACTGTTTTAAATTATCTTTATTGTTCATTAACCATTACTTTATACATAATTAAAAAGCAGTGTAAGGGAGATAATTTCAATGATGTATTTGATTTATCTCCCTTACACTGCTTTAAATTATGTTTTGTACTAAAGTATTTGTCCATTAACCAGGACAACCCTGTTTTTCCCCCTTTTTTGCCCCTAATTCCTAAACGGTTTGAGCCATAACCCCCCAAAGCAAATCCTAACCATCCCTTTGTGGTATGGAAACTTGTAGTATAATTTCAGAGAGATCCATACACCGTTGCACAGTTATTGTCTGGAAACTAGAAAATGCTTATTTTTGGTCCCTTTTTGGCCCCTAATTCCTAAACTGTTGGTACCATAACCCCCAAAATCAATCCCAACCTTCCTTTTGTGGTATTTAACCTTATGGTCAAATTTCAAAAAGATCCATTCACTTAAACTAAAGTTAGAGTGCGAAAACCAATGTGTCTTCGGACGACGACGCCGGACGACGACGACGACGACGCCAACGTCATACCAATATACGACCACAAAATTTTTTTGCGGTCGTATAAAAATGAAAACTTTTCAACAAAACATATACCATAATTTCAGAATTTTTTTAGTTCTTATTATTGCAATTATCCTCTTTTCCTCGATTGTGAAATCATCGAATTAGACTTATGACCAAATTTGTACTTACCACAAGCAACATGATAGGTGCCAGTAGTGAGGCAGGATCTGCTTACCCTTCTGGAGCACATGAGAACACTCCCAGTTTCTGGCGGAGTTAGTGTTGCTCAGTCCATAGTTTTCTATTTTGTGTTTTTCTGATTTGTTTGTCTTTCTGTTGTTTTTGTTTTTTTGCCATGGCTTTGTCAGTTTCCCTTTTACTTATGAGTTTTTAATGACCCCTTGGTAACTCAAGCCACTATTTCTAACCCTGGACAAAAATGCAAGATTCATTATTGGGATGATAGGAAATGATGCATACAGATAACTTACTTTCAAAATTTATAATTGTGAGTTTTTATTTTTGTTAAAACTATCCCATCGCAATTTTCACAACAATAAAACATCCCTTAATTTCTGAATCTAAAGTATTCAAATGTGTTTCGTAGTGCTTTCAACCAAAATTGACTTTTGTGACTGTTTAAAATTAAGCAGGAAAAGAGCTGTCAAATATACATTTTGAAAGGGCTGAACTTCCCATAAAAAGTAAGCTAACAATAATACTCTTTTGCAGCAGTCAGGCAAAGAATAACCTGCACATTAGATCATCACTTTGCATAAAAATTGATGAATTATTAATTGATACAGCAGAAAATTCCGCTCAAACCCATGGGCCTTTTTATAACTTGCAGTGATGTGAGTGTTTTTGAAAGCCTATCTGTGACTTTGAGATGAAGAACAGCAATAAAAGTGCAGTTCCTTTGCTTTTGGTGTTTTCGTGTAAGAATAGAGATTTTGTGTCATAAATTGATACACCATATCCTTTCTTTTCTATTACAGTACAGTACAAATAAACAAGCTAAAGTAAATTAGAACAAATTATTGTTTTGTTCATTGACAGATCTTGTAATATAGGAAAATCAATTTTTACATGAGTGTATGAAATTGCCAAATGTTTAAATGGTACAAGGCATTTTTTGGCAAGGATTTTAGAGCATAATGGCACAAGTAACAGCATTAATGGTGCAATGCCCATCTAAAATATGTTGTTGAGAGGTACATTGTATGTCATATATCATTATTTTGTGTTAAACTGATCAAATAGATTCAAACAGCTTAGCACAGTTATATAGGCATCAGAAAATAAAATAGATTAAAGGTCTTAATGAGTCATATACCTGCCAAAGTCTCAGGACGCTCTGCTATTCTTATCACATTTCTATCTGTATCTTTACGTAAGATAAATATTTCGTCATTAGTTACAGCAATGTTTTGAATTGTCCCAACATGAAATGTTCCTCCTATCACAGATGTATTGTCCATATTCAAAATAAACAGACTAGAATCTGACCATGTCACAATATATTTCTCTTTATACAAATACAAGGGCCCAAACTGAGCTTCTGGCAGAAACATTCTTATTTTTCTATTAAAAGGTAACAGTTCTAATGTTGGATGAGGTTTATTCATAAGTTCTTTGAACAGATATGTGCTAATGACAGAACCATCCATTTTGGATTTCCAGATACGCAGACCAGGTCGACAAGCATATAATTCAGCATCTTCTGGTTTACAAAGTCCTGGTATAAAAACGGCACCAAACTTTCCAAATCTGCAAGAAGAAGGTTCCATTGCAGGTCAAATTGGACCTCAAATCAAAATTAATTCAAATTTTTTCCAATTTGCAAAATTAAATACAAATTCTTTGTAATTTATTAAAACATTGCAGTATTAGCTTTAAAAGTATGGTGTACCTTTTAATAAATTATACAGACTTCCTTTGGTCTCTGGTGGATAGTTGTCTCATAAGCAATCATACCACATCTAGTTTCAAATGAAATGATAATCGATTTAGTAAAATGATGAATAACACAAAATCTTGATTCTATGTCAAACGAAAGTTTTATCATTTTTTCTACCTTCAGTATGTTTTCCTGCTTCATGTTTTAAAAGGTTTTCAATCCTACAATATAAATTTATATATACATATTCAATTTTGGGCTTTACCTCTGATTGACAAAATTTGTACATCTTATGCTTTAAAAATGTTATTTAATAACTATAAGGCTATTGATAGTATGAAACTATTGACACAGATATAGTGTCTAGTCTGCTTTACAGCAACAAAAAAAAACAAAGCAAACAGTAAAATTGATAAAATCCCATATAACTGCATGTATATATGAGTGGTCATCCCATTTTAAAACTTCCAAAGGTTACTCAAATAGAAAACTTTTAACTGAACAATGAACATGTCATTATTTGAAAATCAACAAAGAAAGACTAAAAAATATAGTCCAGGCTCCAGGGCTACCAAATGAATAGAGCAAGCCTGACAATTTTTTACAATCCTGTTTTTAATTTCTTCAAACTTTGAAACTAAAGGCAATCAAGGACAATGACCGAACAATGTAAATGGCAGATAAGTAACACCTACATTGTAACTTTTCTGCTGGCAAGACAAAAATCCGGTACATCATGATTCCATTAAAATTTGTTGCTTCAATCACTTACATTTTTCTGTCTTTCTGTCCCACCTGGACCAGTGAAACTTTGGTATCTGTTCGATATAACATAGATCTTTGGTTTGTAGAGATCAGTAAAGTTTTATGAGCATGATTCAGTTGTACAATTTCACTGTTATTCTCAATCAAACAAATGTTGGTCTCACATAATCCCTGAAATATGAAAAACAAGCTGAACTCACTAATGATACCATGCTATAAAATTTCAATTATTAGGAAGTTGATGAGCAATGGATGTGAAAACACATCACATGGTATAGCATGATCACATAAAGCTTAATACCAAATTTCAGAAAGAACTGATCCATGGTTCCTGAGAACAACACAAAGAGAAAAATGTCATACAATGACATTATGTGTTGGAATATATAAGTATTAATTGAAATAACAGAAAGTTGATGAGCGATAAGTGTGAAAACACATCGCATAGTTATTTATGCTCATTTTAAGCTTAATACCAAATTTCAGGTAGCTCATTTGTTGTTCCTCAGAAAAATGTTACAAAATTTTCATGGGAAGGACCAATGGACAAATAAACAAAGTGGGGGTATAATAACTAAAAACTTTCCTTTGCTTTACATAACAACACATTAATTCAAAGTTTTAACAGAACATATGTATCAATGTGTAAAATGAAGTTCAGTAAATAACTAAGAAACAGAGTACTTCTGGTAAATCATGGTAGTTTATCAAGCTTACATCAACACTGTGTTTTATTTACTGTATCTTTTATTGGAAAGCAATATGTTATGGTAAATTTCAGAAGCAATGGCCATAATTTATCATGTTCATTTTATTAAATTCTCATCTGATGCTAAGGCAGGAAAATCCCTAGTAAGTAAGTAAGTAAATTTTATTTAGAGTCGGACATGATATGTACAATTCAACAAGTTAAACATGAGCTCTGTAGAGCTCTTAACCGACTTGATATTTAAAAACCCTCCAGTAGATTTTAAACATAAGACAGTTTTGGCTATTCTTTTTATCCAGTTGTTTATGTACAGCTCTCCATATTTATATATATCTTTGGCTTTTCAATCTAAAGACTCCAAGCATTTCTGTTGAAAACAAAATCCAGAAAAGTGCTTCATACAGAGAAAAATTTAGTATGTTTAAATTTGACCAACAGATCTTTATCTAAATATCCTTGTATAAGTATTCTTGATTGTATAGGGCATTGATTCCATAAAAAAATGCTTTATAAAATCATTTATCAATTCAAACTAATTCTATAAAAGAACAGAGTTCCAATGTCCCCCGCTTTGCACATATTTTATCTATCCAAGAGCAATAACTAAACAATTACTATTTTTTTTGTTCTTTAAAACAATTTATAAATATTTTAGACAAATGAAGGCTTCAAAGCAAATGCAATGTGATTTCCATTATAATTAATTTTTCCAAGGGCATAACTTGTTAAAAATATTTGATCGGCACTTATTTTGGAAAGTGTCAGACATTGCTGATATAAACCTATGATATAAGTTTCATAAAATTCTGGCAAGAATTGTACACATGAGAGCGCTAACAATGCAATTTTCCATATAATCAATATTTCCAAGGGACATAACTCCTTTAAAATTAATTGATTGGTACCAATTTACAAATTTGCCAAAGACATTGATGATATAAACCTATAATATAAATTTCACAAAAATCTGGGAAGAATTATACACATGAGAGTGATAACAATGCAATTTTCCATATAATCAATATTTCCAAGGGGCATAAATCTTTTAAAAGTAATTCATCAGCACTGATTTTCAAACTCATCAAAAACATTGATGATATAAACCTATAATATAAATTTCATAAAAATCTGGCAAAAATTGTACACATAAAAGCGCTCATAAGGCAATTTTCCATATAATTAATATTTCCAAGGGGCATAACTCTTTTAAAAATAATTGATCGACACTGATTTTCGGACTCATCAAAGACATTGCTGATATAAACCTATGATATAAGTTTCATAAAATTCTAGCAAGAATTGTACACATGAGAGTGCCAACGATGCAATTTTCCATATAATCAATATTTCCAAGGGGCATAACTCTTTTAAAAATAATTGATCAGCACTGATTTTCGAAAGTGTCCAAGACATTGCTGATATAAACCTATGATATAAGTTTCATAAAAATCTGGCAAGAATTGTACACATGAGAGCGCTAAAATGATGCAATTTTCCATATAATTAATGTTTCTAAGGGGCATAACTCTTTTAAAAATAATTGATCGGACTCATCAAAGACATTGCTGATATAAACCCATGATATAAGTTTCATAAAATTCTAGCAAGAATTGTACACATGAGAGTGCCAACGATGCAATTTTCCATATAATCAACATTTCCAAGGGGCATAACTCTTTTAAAAATAAAATGCTCCGCAGGGCGCAGCTTGATACGACCGCAGAGGTCGAACCCTGAACAGTTGGGGGAAGTATGGACACAACATTCAAGCTTGATACAGCTTTGGATTTGGATTGTGATTAAATATTTGACACAGCATAGGTTTCTAACACAGATTGAATGTGGTCTAAGAACTTAAAAATTTTAAATTGGACATTCACCTATTATGGTCCAATATCCAAAATCTAAATACATGGTTAGATTCAGCATATCAAAGAACCCCAAGAATTCAATTTTTGATGAAATCAAACAAAGTTTAATTTTGGACCCTTTTGACCTCAATGTGGACAAAGTTGATAACGGGGCCCAAAAATCAAAAATCTAAATACATGGTTAGATTCAGCATATCAAAGAACCCCATATATTCAATTTTTGTTGAAATCAAACAAAGTTTAATTTTGGATCCCTATTTGGACCAACTTGAAAACTGGGCCCATAATCAAAAATCTAAATACATGTTTAGATTCAGCATATCAAAGAACCCTAAGAATTCAATTTTTGTTAAAATCAAACTAAGTTTAATTTTGGACCCTTTGGACCTTAATGTAGACCAATTTGAAAACGGAACCAAAAATTAAGAATCTAAATACACGGTTAGATTCGGCATATCAAAGAACCCCAATAATTCAATTTTTGATGAAATCAAACAAAGTTTAATTTTGGACCCTTTTGACCTCAATGTGGACAAAGTTGATAACGGGGCCCAAAAATCAAAAATCTAAATACATGGTTAGATTCAGCATATCAAAGAACCCCATATATTCAATTTTTGTTGAAATCAAACAAAGTTTAATTTTGGACCCCGATTTGGACCAACTTGAAAACTGGGCCCATAATCAAAAATCTAAATACATGTTTAGATTCAGCATATCAAAGAACCCTAAAAATTCAATTTTTGTTAAAATCAAACTAAGTTTAATTTTGGACCCTTTGGACCTTAATGTAGACCAATTTGAAAACGGAACCAAAATTTAAGAATCTAAATACACAGTTAGATTCGGCATATCAAAGAACCCCAATAATTCAATTTTTGATGAAATCAAACAAAGTTTAATTTTGGACCCTTTGGACCTCAATGTGGACCAATTTAAAAACGGGGCCCAAAATCCAAAAACTAAATACACGGTTAGATTCAGCATATTAAAGAACCCCATGAAATCAAGAATAAAACCCCATTGAAATTGGTCAAGAAATAAGCAATTTATAGGAAGTATCTTCTTTTGCACAATCCTGTGCTATTAAATATTTCTTGCTATTGCGCAATACTGTACAATTGACAATTTCTTGCTACTGCGCAATATTGTGCTATTGGATATTTCTTGCTATTGCGCAATACTGTGCAATTGAAGATTTCTTGCTATTGCGCAATACTGTGCAATTGAAGATTTCTTGCTATTGTGCAATACTGTGCAATTGAAAATTTCTTGCTATTGCACAATACTTATTATATAATAATTTACACATCCTGTTTGGTGTGTATCTCCTACCATATCATTATTATTTGATTTTAAATATAAATCAGAAATAACCAACTTAAAATGGAGAATTTTAAAAGAAACAAAAAAGGAAAAAAAGAAAAAAAAGGAAAAAAAAATAAATCCCCCCCCCCAAATTTTTTGAACCCCCATTATGATTCATCACCCCCAAACTCAATCCCAGCCTTCCCTTTGTGGTATGGTACCTTGCAGTACAATTTCAGAGAGATCCATACACTTGAACACAAGTTATTGTCTGGAAACTAGAAAAAAATGTGTTTTTTGGCCCCTTTTTGGCCCCAAATTCCTAAACGTTTAGGGCAATTACCCCCAAACTCAAACCCAGCTTTCCCTTTGTGATATGGAACCTTGTAGTACAATTTCAGAAAGATCCATACACTTACACACAAGTTATTGTCATGAAACTAGAAAAATGCTTGTTTTTTGCCCCTTTTTTGGCCCCTAATTCCTAAAATTTGGAGGCAATTACCCCCAAAATCAATCCCAGCATTCCTTTAGTGATATGGAACCTTGTGGTACAATGTCAGAGAGATCCATACACTAACACACAAGTTATGTCTGGAAGTTACAAAAATGCTTATTTTTGGCCCCTTTTTGGCCCCTAATTCCTTTACTGTTATTACCATAACCCCCAAAATCAATCCCAACCTTCCTTTTGTGGTATTGAACCTTGTGGTAAAATTTCATAAAGATCCATTCACTTAAACTAAAGTTAGAGTGCGAAAACCAATGTGTCTTCGGACGACGACGGACGACGACGACGACGACGACGACGACAACGACGACGACGACGACGACGACGACGACGCCAACGTCATACCAATATACGACCACAAAAATTTTTTTGCGGTCGTATAATAATTGATCGGCACTGATTTTCGAAAGTGTCCAAGACATTGCTGATATAAACCTATGATATAAGTTTCATAAAAATCTGGCAAGAATTGTACACATGAGAGCGCTAAAATGATGCAATTTTCCATATAATTAATGTTTCTAAGGGGCATAACTCTTTTAAAAATAATTGATCGGCACTGATTTAGAACTCCTTCAAGACATTGCTAATATAGACCTATGATATAAGTTTCATAAAAATCTGGCAAGAACTGTACACCTGAGAGTGCTAACAAGACCGGACAGACAGATGCACAGACGGAAGGACGCCCGGTTTTTACATGTCCCTCGCAACGTGCTTCGCGGGGGACAAAAACTAGAAATTCAATGGCATGTAGCCCTTATTATACATCTTTGCATCTAAAAAATAAAAGTGTAGAAAAAAAAAACTTACAGCATAAAAATCCACTTCTGTACAGGATACAAGACCTTTCTTATCACCACCAAATAGTTTCATACCGTTCATACTCCAACATAGACTTGTTACTTCACTTTTATGTATGTCTTTTACTATAAATTGTTGAAGCTGAAAATGAAATACAATAAAGGGGTTAAAATTGCTTACAACTCAAAATTATCAAGTTGCAGATCAAATATAAAATAATTCACTTTCATTAAAGCCAAAAAATCTTTGTCAAAAGTTTTATACCCAAGGTCTTTCAGAACGGATGAAATGATGGTTAGAGTAGAGCAGTTCTAGACCTGTTTTACGCCATTGGCAACACAGATAAAAATAGACAACTGTCCATTACATATGCCAATCTCTGAATCATTATTTGCCTTCAACATGTAATTCTCTAAAGGACAAATAAAAAACATTAAGATATAACTGAAGACAAACACAGACATAGTTCCTGATTTCGGGAAGGCACAACAACATGCAGCAGATTTAAATAACTCAGTTTTATTCTAATTCTATCAACATTAATTGCTGTTGAAATCATATCTGCTCCTGAGTATTTTAAATGGCTTACCTGAGTTCTTATCACCAGGTAAAATATTGTTTTCCAAAACTAAGCTAGCTCCAAAGAATCTTATTGAGTGTCTATTTTAAAGAGAAAGTTATTTATTGCTATTTTACGAATTTTTCCTTTGATCTTGCTGACTGATAATTTCCGTTCTCAGCGGAGTCGAGTGAAATGAAAATTATCGCTAGAAACTAAGGGAACACGTGCCGTTGTCAATGAAATTAACAACGTCTTCATAGGTAAAATAGCGATAAACAGATTATCATTGGTCATCTCAACTCGATTGCTTTTCTCGCTTTCGCCGTACCGGCTCAAGCGAGAAAATCAATCTTGTTGAAAAAACCAAAGATAATCTATAATTATCTAAAAATACTAGAACCATGGGACATAGTAGAAAAAGAAAAAAGCCTATTTTGATTAGTGAATGTGAGCCTGTTTAACCTGGCTCAGAGTAAAATATGTTTATTGGATGCCAACATAAATACACAAATACAGTATGTTAATAAAGAGCTGCACCATGAGCGCATGATACGCACATTGCTTTTTCAAAGAATAAAGTTCCATAACTCCTCAATGTCATATCAGAAATTTATAAAAAAAACTAAAGGGAGGTTATTTTAATAGATATAAACCAGTCACCAAAGTTTCATGAAAACTGCTCAAAGCATTTTTGAGTTACTATCAGAAAACTGAAAAATCACCCTTTTTTAATGAATAAAACCCCATAACTCAGAAACGTAAAATCTAAAATTTATAAATATCGAAAGGGAGCTCACGTCAATAGATATAAACAATTCACCAAAGTTTCATGCAAATTGGTTAAAGCGTTTTTGAGTAATTGTTGACGACGAACCGACAGACAGTGGGACGGATGGACAGACGGACAGACGGATGGACAGACAGACGGACGGACAGACAGACGGACGGACAATGGTATACCATAATACATCCCGTAAACGGGAATATAAAAATATTTGTTGTGTGAGGGCTTCAAATTCTTCACTCGGATTTTTTTTCTCAGGAAACTAAAATCCATGAACATGTACCTTTTGCTCAAACCAAGAAAATTGATACCCACAAATAAAAGTACTTTCACAGTATGTGTTTCCTTTTTTTCTTTGTACTAGTATGTTGCTATCATTTCTGTCAATTGAAAGCAAAAATATTTTTTTTATTGAGATATTTTGAAAAATATTTAATTAGGTTTTGGTAATAATTATAATGTGTTTTGCCACATGCTAGGCCAAGCCCCCTTTTTGAAACAAAGAATCAAATGCACACTACATTTTTGGGGAAAATAAGCATTGTTTTCAATTGATTCATATTGTCTGGTTACAGTCATGAATTATTTCTTCTTTGCTCCTTTTTATCTACACTAAATCAGTGCTGACGCTTACTTTTAACTTCTTTAATATAATACCTAATGTGATCATCACTTGTTCTTATAAAATATATAGGATCATGAATGACGATGAATCAAAAAATGCTTCACTTCAATATATCAGATTGATAATGAATGTACCTGTTTACTTTGAGATGGCATCACAGACGGAAGCTGGAATAGATAGATCAACCCTTTCTGTGTAGCTACTGCCACCTGGTGTTCAAGCCCGGAATGTATTGCAACACATGTTATCACATCATTGTGGGACTGTGAATAAATAAATTATGCCATACAACATTATCAGCAATATGTGCAATGGAGATTGAGAGGAATTCCTCTGAAAAGTGTGTTTAATAAGTACTCAAAAGTTATCATTAGTAAGTCTGAAAAAGTTTAAACTAAAGTTTCAAAATACATGTATCCAAAATCAAACTTGTGAGATTTTGTTTCCCTCATACATACATACCTTCTTAGTTAAATATGATAGTGGTAAAAGACATTATAGACAAGGGAGAGCTGTGTGAAATAAAATTATTTTTTTTCTTTATGATTCATGGACATTCATTTGTACTTCCGCAAACATGAGCAATTAACTTTCATCATATTTTACAGTTACTAATAACATGATGTAATATAAATAAATTTGAATGTGAGGCCAATTTAAACTTATTGCATTAAATTGTTGAGTATCACACATTTGAAGACCATAAAATAAATTCAGGAAGAAGAAGAGCAATAATAGCATGGTCTGTTAATCTTCGTATGAAGATGAGTCCTGTACTTGCAAACCATAATTTTTTTTTTCTATTTGCCAAAATGATTTGGAATCTTGGCAGTAGAGTTATCCAAGAAGATGGTTGACATTTACTAGTATGAATAATAGGATATCTGGTGTACACATCAACAAGACATTAACCAAACAACACAAATAACCAAGCAACATCTAGAGATCAACATTATAATCAGTGTTGGCTAATCAGACAAATCAAAGCACCATCAATGCTGTCAGCCAGCCAAACAAATTTGATAAAATAACGGCATATCCATACTGTACATTTAAATGATCATATCAAATGATTTCTTTAAACATATTTTATTGAAAGCAGTTTTAGAATTTAAGCTCTCTTTTCAAGTTCTAAAATTGTAAATGTCAATTATTCATAATTTTGGATAACTGATATTGAAATTGTCTCCCTTTGTATATATTTGGTAAAAGTATGGGAAATCAAATTTAATGTCAAATTCATATGAATAGAGTTTCTTGTAATTATATAATGTTATGAAAGATATAGATGGACAAGAACACAAACCCCTAAATTTAAATTAACAAGAACACAAATTCCTAAACTTTGATGGACAAGAACACAAACCCCTAAACTTTGATGGACAAGAACACAAACCCCTAAACTTGGATAGACAAGGACACAAACCCCTAAACTTAGATGGACAAGAACACAAACCCCTAAACTTAGATTAACAAATACACAAACCCCTAAACTTTAATGGACAAGAACACAAACCTCTAAACTTGGATTAACAAGAACACAAAACTCTAACTTTGATGGACAAGAAGACAAACCCCTAAACTTGAATGGACAAGGACACAAACCCCTAAACTTTGATGGACAAACACACAAACCCCTATACTTGGATGGACAAGGACACCAACCCCGAAACTTTGATGGACAAGCACACAAACCCCTAAACTTAGATGGACAAGCACACAAACCCCTATACTTAGATGGACAAGAACACAAAACCCTAAACTTGGATGGACAAGGACACAAACCCCTAAACTTAGGTGGACAAGAACACAAACCCCTAAACTTAGATTAACAAGAACACAAAACCCTATAATTGTATTGACAAGCACACAAACCCCTCAACTTACACAGACAAGCACACAAACACCTATAACTTAGATGGACAAGAACACAAACATCTAAACTTACATAGACAAGCACACAAACCCCTAAACTTAGATGGACAAGCACACAAACCCCTAAACTTTGATGGACAAGAACACAAAACCCTAAAATTGTATTGACAAGCACACAAACCCCTTAACTTAGTTGAACAAGAAGAAAAACCCCTAAACTTTGATGGACAAGTACACAGACCCCTAAACTCAAATAGACAAGAACACAAACCCCTAAACTTTGATGGAGAAGCACACAAACCACTAAACTTAGATGGACAAGCACACAAACCCCTAAACGTTGATGGACAAGCACACAAACCCCTAAACTCACATAGACAAGCACACAAACCCCTAAACTTTATTGGACAAGCACACAGACCCCTAAACTTAGATGGACAAGCACACAAACCCCTAAACTTTGATGGCCAAGCACACAAACTGTTAAACTTACATAGACAAGCACACAAACCCCTAAACTTGGATGGACAAGCACTCATACCCCTAAACTTACACAGACAAGCACACAAACCCCTAAACTTAGGACAAACACACAAACCACTAAACTTTGATGGACAAGAACACAAACCCTAAACTTTGATGGACAAGAACACAAACCCTAAACTTTGATGGACAAGAACACAAACCCTATACTTTATACCCACCTGCAGCTCTAGCAAGTAAACAATAAGCAAAGGTAAAAACTTCATCCACATGTAACAATGGCCAACCAATAATAATATATTCAGCACTGAAATATATGTATTTTTAAAACCTCAGAATCAAAGTTTATTAATACCTACATGGGTCCTCAGTCTTTCTATTTCTTTGTTCTTTCGGTTATACAAAAACACAACTCCAACATTGGAACCGAGAGCAATAAAAAACTCATTAGCATCTAAGGAAATAATATGTAAATCACACTGAATAAGCATCCCCTTTTGAGCTTTTTTAGGTATTTGTGATAGTAGGTAATCAAGGGAAGCATGTTCCTTTGGGATTCTAATTTCTGGGTTTTCATCCTCAGTCTTTATATCAACAGCTGCCATCTTCCATAATCTTAAATCAACTGGAAAATACAAAATAGGTTAATCTAAATAAGCGCTTGGCACACATATTCATTGTACCAGTACTGATGATGATGATGTACATGTAAGCCAAAAGAAAAGTTGAAAGTTATCATTTTTATATTTTTGTCATTCCCAGTCTCACTTATCCCTCCTTTTGCTATGGAAAGTTAAGTTCAAAATGAACATAAATGCTTCAAATTTATATTACTAATTACTGATAGCTCAACTTTTGTTATACATTTAAACTTGTAAATATATGTTCTATTCTCACTTCATATACGTAAGGATTTGATACAATGCCAAGTAAACAATCAATGAGAGTAATTCAAAGGAGAAGGTACAAAATGTATAATGAGACCACTTAATTGAAATTGAAAATCAAAAATAATTATAAATCTATCCAAAAAAAAAATCAGATGTAAAAAGAAATACGACTGTCAGATATAAGAATTTGTATATTTGAATTTTGACTTATTTGCTTTTGGGCTTCAAACATCAAACTTACATGTATAAAAGAAAACAGCAAAAACTGCCAAAAACAGCCTTCTTTTGAGATCTAGTTCAAATTTTAACTTTTATATATGAGCCCAAAAAGAATCTTTGTGCAAGAACTTTTGCTCAAAGATGTCAATGTAGGCAAAATATATTTTTATATACATGAAAGGCTGTGGTTCAAATCAGAACTTTGTGTAAATAGTAATTTTAGGTAAATAACACCATGTATTTATGACATCATAGCAACATTGAAACAGATATTTCAACACTAAAGTATCCAGATTATATATCACCCTATTCATTTAATAATATAACAAGAAATGATTGTAACAGGATGCTGTTACGAAGTCTCCCAAACGAAGCTCCCATAATTCTTTATTCCCAGGGTCGCCTGACATTGGGCAAAGTCCAGTGAAAATTGGTTTGGTCCAGCAAAGTTATATGCATTAGTGATGCCTGGGGACTAACCCTGTATATCATTCAAATCATCTTGGCATGACAAACCAGAATATATATGATTTAGGGGTGGGGATCTCGACCACTTACAAGATACTAGAACATTGAGGGTGGGGGGAACCCCTGGGGACTGACCCTATACGTCATTCAAATGTTAGAGACATGACGAAAAGGAATATATATGGTTTAGGGGTGGGGATCTCGACCATGTACAAGATATTAGAATTTTCTCAAATGGCAGGGGGTCGGGATGACCCCTGGGGACTAACCCTGTATATCATTCAAACCATCTTGGCATGACAAACCAGAATATATATGGTTTAGGGGTGGGGATCTTGACCACTTACAAGATATTAGAACTTTCTTAAATGGCAGGGGGTTGGGTTGACCCCTGGGGACTAACCCTGTATTTCATTTGATGTGCTTTATCATGACAAACCAGAATATATATGGTTTAGGGGTGGGGATCTCGACCATTTACAAGATATTAGAATTTTCTCAAATGGCAGGGGGTCGGGATGACCCCTGGGGACTAACCCTGTATATCATTCAAACAATCTTAGCATGACAAACCAGAATATATATGGTTTAGGGGTGGGGATCTTGACCACTTACAAGATACTAGAACATTGAGGGTGGGGGGAACCCCTGGGGACTGACCCTATACGTCATTCAAATGTTAGAGACATGACGAAAAGGAATATATATGGTTTAGGGGTGGGGATCTCGACCATGTACAAGATATTAGAATTTTCTCAAATGGCAGGGGGTCGGGATGACCCCTGGGGACTAACCCTGTATATCATTCAAACCATCTTGGCATGACAAACCAGAATATATATGGTTTAGGGGTGGGGATCTTGACCACTTACAAGATATTAGAACTTTCTTAAATGGCAGGGGGTTGGGTTGACCCCTGGGGACTAACCCTGTATTTCATTTGATGTGCTTTATCATGACAAACCAGAATATATATGGTTTAGGGGTGGGGATCTCGACCATTTACAAGATATTAGAATTTTCTCAAATGGCAGGGGGTCGGGATGACCCCTGGGGACTAACCCTGTATATCATTCAAACAATCTTAGCATGACAAACCAGAATATATATGGTTTAGGGGTGGGGATCTTGACCACTTACAAGATATTAGAACTTTTTTAAATGGCATGGGATGGGGGTGACCCCTGGGGACTAACCCTGTATTTCATTTAATGTGCTTTATCATGACAAACCAGAATATATATGGTTTAGGGGTGGGGATCTCAACCATTTACAAGATATTAGAACTTTCTCAAATGGCAGGGGTTCGGGATGACCCCTGGGGACTCACCCTGTATATCATTCAAACCATCTTAGCATGACAAACCAGAATATATATGGTTTAGGGGTGGGGATCTTGACCACTTACAAGATATTAGAACTTTCTTAAATTGCATGGGGTGGGGTGACCCCTTGGGACTAACCCTGTATTTCATTTAATGGGCTTCATCATTTAGAACATTTTCAATTAAAAAGATTGTGTCTATCACAAATGGTTTTCAATTTCTAATCATTTGAAAATTTGAAAATATAAAATCCCATAGGGTTCTATAGTAAAACCCTCTTTTCTTTTTGCCCCTCAAAGTACCCCTTTATAAACCCCATTGCACGAACAAAACCCTGATTGCACCACTAGACATGTTAGTCTAACATATTGTGAAACCCTAAGTTAATCTGACAAGCGGTTTTGGAGAACGGGTGCGGACAAGTTCAAATTTAAAAGCGGCGGAAGAAGAAGAAGAAGAATAATAATAATAAGAACTGAGCAAAAACAATAAGTCTTCCCAAACTTCGTTTGCGAGACTTAATTAACGTAATGTTGAAAGGATTGAATAATTTTACTATTTTTGAAATTCAGGGGCCAGATACATTATAATGGCATGTACAGTACAACCAAGGAGATTTAAGAAAATTATAAGGGTTCCGAGGAACCCTGTGCCTGACCTGCTATTGCTGCTGTTAGAGTAAAGTTGACCCTTAACCCTTAAATTATTTATGTCTTGAAAATTGAATCCAAGACTGTATTTAAATGTTAACTGCAAAATAACAAAATCCATTATTTTGCATCAGATATTATATTTTTATCATAAAAAGGCTAATCATGCTAATGGCAAAGTTTTATAAAATTATATGAGGTTTTGAAAAAGTTATTGATGTTTTAAAAACTTTAACATAGACAGTATCTAAATGTTTAACGCAAAAAAACGTCTTTTCATCAAGAAATATAAATGGTAAAATGAAAAAAAAATATTTTCTAAATTTTGCTATGTTTATTGTTTTTTTATCATAAAAAAACTTCTGTTCAAGTTTCATTAACTTCCATGAAGGTGCATGTATGACAAAATTATTGAGGCTTAAAAAAAACCACAGACTCAGATTTATGAACCTTAACATGCTTAATGTAAATGCCATGTACATGTAGGATCACTATGTCTAGCTTTCACGAAATGTTGCAGGCTTGACAAAAATTAGGTTTATACTCCCATGCTACCTTAATAATAGCCAGACTTAGTGGCAATAACCCTCAAACGATTTGTCATATGAGACTGGGGGAACTCCATCTGTACTACTAATCCTATTCTACAAGTCCCTGTAAACATTATTACATATACATTGTAGATATGCCACAACATTTTAACCAGTTTTCCCCATATATGTAACCATTGAAACCTGGAAAGACTCCAATCTAACTATAATATGAATGCTTCCATATGTGTAACCAATGTAGTCATTATGTCAATGGAGGTAAATTAATTCGGTGCACATTTTGTGCATTATATGGTAAACACACATCAAGTCCTGATAATCTCTACTTCTTCTAAGAGTATTTTTATATTCTGATTAAAATAGCCATCCAAGTCGTCATGTTTTTTTTTAGCAATACCTACAGTATGGTTTATACTAGTCCACTCTAAATAATTATGACGTCTTGCGAGGCTGTTATAATTTTTTGCTGTGATGCCTTCATACAACAGTATACAGCAAAAAACTTAAACAGCCTTTCAAGCCATCATAATTACTCATCCAGGTTCATTCGCCCAAAATCATGTTCGCTTCCATTCATGTTCGCCCTCTTTAACATTCACACCCTTTTTAATGGTTTTGTGTGGAATATTTTTTAATTGTGTTTTAGTTAGTATATTGCTTTAAAATAAAGATAATAAGATTTTATTGTTTTAATTGCTTTAAAATTATATAAAAGATAATAAGACTTTCAGTATTGTTTTAAAATAAAGTAACATTCTAAAAACGTAAACAGTTTTCTTTCAGTGTTTTGATCTAATTATTTTGACGAAATGAGAAATGAATATTGTTATGATGACCAACGGTCTAGTTCATTCTTCTAAGACCTGTAAAAGAAAGGCAGAAGATATCAAATGATCATCAAACTCGTCACAATGACATTGAAACTTGAAGCAACCATAAACATTAACATCTCATACAATCATTCAAATCATGCACTATTCCAAATCAAACTAGCACTAAAATATTTAGTAACTCTACACCTAAGCATAGATGTGGGTTTATACGTCTATGACCTAAGCTACAATGTAATTATAACAACAAACATGATTTTCAAACTCATAACAATAATACCAAATTAACAGTAATAATAAATAATTAAAATTTATTAATTAACCATCTAATCACAATAAAAAATACTCCATTTAAAAAATTCATGAATTTTTGTTCATGAAAATATAAATATTTTGATATATGTCTTAACAAGAGTGCACATGCTGAAATGTCTCACCTACTTTACTGACCATTGATTTTATGTTGATAGTCCTAAATATAAAGTTTTACTACAAGTATCACATAAATATTTATGATCCAAGAATATGAGGTCAAGGTCAGATAAACTTAGCCGGAAATACATGTACACCTTCAATAAAATCATTCCATACACCAAATATAGATAACCTATTGCTTATAGTATAAAAGAAACAGACCAAACCATGGAAATTATATATTGACCAATGAACCATGAAAATGAGGTCAAGGTCAGATGAACCCTGCCAGACAGACATGTACACCTTAAAATGATTCCATGCATCAAATATAGTTGACCTATTGCTTATAGTATCTAAGAAACAAAGTTAACCAGGAAAACTGAACATTGGCCAATGCACCATGAAAATAAGGTAAAGGTCAGATGATAACTGCCAGACAGACATTTACACCTTACAATCATTCCAAACACCAAATATAGTTGACCTATTGCTTAAAGTTTAAGAAATAAATGGGGAATGGGACACAGATGATGCAATTTTTCCATTTGTAGAGGGGCATAACTCTTAGAACGGTAAAAGTGAAGCCACCAAAATTCAATCTTGATCTGTGTTTTAAGGTAATAAGCATAGTTTATAAGTTTCATAACATTTGGTTGAGGCAAACTAAAGTTAGAGAACGGAAACGAAAAATTTTGCAATTTTTCCATTTGTAAAGGGGCATAACTCTAGAACGATAAAAGTGACCCCATCAAAATTCAAACTTGATCTGTGTTTGGTGGTAATAAGCATTGTGTATAAGTTTCATAACATTTGGTTAAGGCAAACTTAAGTTAGAGAACGGAAACCAATTTTGGGACGTACTGACGGACAGACGGACAAGGGTAAAACTTAATGCCCTCTTCGCTATGGCGGGGGCACAAAAACAAACCAAAGCACAAAAACTTAACATTAAGCAATGAACCATGAAAATGAGGTCAAGGTCAAATAAAACCTGCCAGACTGACATGTATATTGCAAAATATTTCCAAACACCAAATATATTGCGTTTCAATTTGGCAGTACATCGTAAGCCTATTTGAGTCTGACAGGCTGTAATGTAATATTGTACGAAAATGTATTCATTGTATATATATATATATACAGGTTGCACTATAATAAACCATTCATTCATATAGTTGACCTATTGCATACAGTATAAGAAAAATAGATCAAAACACAAAAACTTAACACTGTGCAATAAACCGTGAAAATGAGGTCAAGGTCAAATAAAACCTGCCAGACTGACATGTACATCATAAAATATTTCCATACACCAAATCTAGTTGACCTATTGAATACAGTATTAAAAAAACAGACCAAAACACAAAAACTTAACTTTTGCCACTGAACCATGAAAATGAGGTCAAGGTCAGATGACACCTGCCATAGAACATGTACACCGTACAATCATTCCAAACACCAAATATAGTAGACCTATTGCTTATAGTATCTGAGATATGGACTTGACCACAAAAACTTAACCTTGTTCACTGATCCATGAAATGAGGTTGAGGTCAAGTGAAAACTGTCTGACAGGCATGAGGACCTTGCAAGGTACACACATACCAAATATAGTTATCCTATTACTTATAATAAGAGAGAAATTAACATTACAAGAAATCTCAACTTTTTTTTCAAGTAGTCACTGAACCATGAAAATGAGGTCAAGGACAATGAACATATGACAGACGGAAACTTCATATCATAAGGCATCTATATACATTTGTACAAAAGTATGAAGCATTCAGGTCATCTACCTTCTGAAACATTAAGCTTTAAAGAATTTAGTTAACGCCGCCGCTGGATCACTATCCCTATGTCGAGCCTTCTGCGACTTGGCTCGACAAAAACATCTTTAAATTATTATTCAAACTGTATTTGAATAAAATTGTGTGCGAAACAAACCCAGGGGCAAACATGTGGCGTGCAAACTTGTATGGCGCGAATGTGATATGGGAGCGAACTGACCCGATAAAATAATTACTTGAACTAAATTTATATGAACTGTCTTTTTTGTTGATTGATTTTTACTTGCTTAGGTCCAGTGGCAAGTATTTCATGCATTTCTGTTCGACCTGTTGACAGGTAAACAGATTCTCACAGGCACTTATTTCATGCAATTGTAGAGGTTCGCTTCCTGTTTCTTTCCAAGAAACTTACGGAAGAATGAGGGAGAGGGCCTTTTCCATCGCACGAAACAAGTGCCTATGCGGAATTTCGTTTAAATAGGCTTAGCCTTTGGCTTCGAACTGACCAGCTGACGTAGCATGGTGTCTATTGGTGAATGTAAAAACAATTTAGAAAGAGTTTTAAGTTCATATTGAAATTTAATAAGATTGGGTAAATAATGTTACACTAAGACTGCAGGTGCTTTTTTATCTGAAGGTCCCGTGATCAGCTGTAACAATATTTTGACTTGTTTCGTTTTCTGAGTGTATTTCCGCAAGTTCCGGTTCGTACTGTTCACTGTTCTCGCCAGATTGTTCTCTGCTGAGAATACAAAGATAGTTTTTTTTGGGGCTAAAAACCACCAATTAGATAACCGACAACAACGTACTTGAACGAAAGTACTTTGGGGAAGGGGATATAAACAAAACAACCACAATTGGACAAACAAAATCAAAAGAAAAAACACAAGCACCCACATACAAAAGGAAGACTGACAATAAAACACAACTCGGCTGCAAGACATACTGAACCTGAACAGAAAAATAACCGAAGCCTGCCCGGTTTTGTTTTCTATCAATTTCAATTAAATTATTATTTTCGCGTTTTTCTGCATTATGTGAACATAAATATACTAGAATAACTTGTAATTTGCTATCAATTCCAAGTGTACTTGTAACAGATAAATTAGTCCTGGTAAAATGTGTCCGGGCGGACACATACTACTAGTATAAAAAGTCCGGCTGGTTACAGAGTTTACTCAGTGGTATTGTTAGTCCGATGTCACTAGCTGAGTAATTTATGTCCTCAGATTAATTTTCCTAGGAATTCATGTCCATGTCATTAATATTGCTAGGTAAAAACTCCCATGTCCTTTCTTTTACTAGGAAAATTTGTAAGGAAAGAAATCATTTACATGCCAGTAAACAATGGAATTTTAAATTGTTAAGCTTTAATATTGTATAACAGTTAAGCATTACTCTTCTAATAAGATTTATGTCCCCAGACTAATTTTCCTAGAAATTCATGTCCATGTCACGAATATTCCTAGGTAAAAACGTTCATGTCCTTCATTATTAGGAAAATAAGTGGACTTTTTTCCTAGGAAATTTTATCCTGGGAATTACATTCCTATGAAAATTTTGGTCATGGACTTGATTACCTAGGAAAAAATGTCCAGGGGACAAATTGTACTACCACTGAGGCCGAATTTACTGTTACGTTCTATCCACAGCTGTCACTGAGATATTGTAATACAGAAAACGCAACAATAATTGAAATTAGTAGAAAACAAAAAAAATAATGGATGTTAGAAATATGGGGCAGGCATAAAAAAATGTCCTGTCACAAGTTCATATGTTACACTGGAGTAATATTCAATTTAAGTTTGCCAATGGTCACTTCTGTACAAAATTGTTCAAATGATGTATATTACGATTGTCAAAATAATAGTAATTCTATAGTCTGTTAATGAATTACACATTTGTCTTTATGTAATTAGTTAAGGTTCTAGCCCACATTGTGTTACACAGCCAAATAATATTATTTGATTTTTCTTTACTTTTTTCGACTTCTTTTCAACCTTGATTCAACCGTTTAAAACTTCAACATTGAATGGATTTTGGACGTTGAACGTTTTGCATGAAATTTCTTTCATAGTTGATGTATATGTTACAGTGAATTTGTAGAATTAGGGATTATGTATAATCCCTGAAAATAGTAGAATCACTGGTAACTTTAGTGATTATGTATAATTTATAGAATTTTCAGGAATTATACATAATCACTAGAAAAAATGTCAGGGATTATACATAATAACTGGAATGAAGAGGCAATGAATAAAAGTAAAATAATTTATTCTATAAAATCATATTTAAACATCTTTAGAAACATATATATGTTACAGTGAATTTGTATAATCAGGGATTCTACATAATCCCTGAAATTTTCAGGGATTATGTAAAATAACTGGTTAGTTTAGGGATTATATATAATCACTGAAATTTTCAGGGATTATGTATAATCACTAGAAAAGACGTCAGGGATTATACATAATAACTGAAATGAAGAAACAGTTTTGTGTATGAAGAAAATGAATGTAAGTTAAACTAAATAATTTATAATATCAAATCATAATAAAACTTCATTATAAACATCCTAAAATATTTCCATACACCAAATTTGTAGACCTATTGCATACAGTATAAGAAAAACAGATCATAACAAAAAAACTGAACTATAACCACTGAACCATGAAAATGAGGTCAAGGTCAGATGACACCTGCCAGTTGCAAATGTACACCTTACAATCCTTCCATACACCAAATATACTAGTCCTATTGCTTATAGTAACTAAGATATGGACTTGACCACCAAAACTTAACCTTGTTCACTGATCCATGAAATGAGGCCGAGGTCAGGTGAAAACTGTCTGACGGGCATGAAGACCCTGCAAGGTACAATGTACGCACATACGAAATATAGTTATCCTATTACTCATAATAAGAGAGAAATTAACATTACAAAAAATATTTAACTTTTTTTCAAGTACTCACTGAACCATGAAAATGAGTTCAAGGACAATGGAAATGTGACAGACAGAAACTTCGTAACATAAGGCATCTATATACAAAGTATGAAGCATCCAGGTTTTCTACCTTCTAAAATATAAAGCTTTTAAGAAGAAAGCTAACGCCGCAGCATCACTATCCCTATGTCGAGCTTTCTGCGACAAAAGTCGCAGGCTCGACAAAAATGATAACCTTAAAGTATAATAAAAATGTTAGGCATAATATTTTAAAATGTCACACAAAATTAAAATATTAAGCACTATACATGTATATTAAAATGATAACCTCAATATATTTTACACAAAATACAAAAATGTTAAGCACAATATATTAAAACATTCATTAAATAAATTTGGATGGCAGAAACTTTTGCACATTTGCCCTGTTTTTCTACAGGCACATCTACCTGATTCGCATCTGTTTTACTACACTATCCACATTAAAAAAAAAACCTTGTCTTTCTCATATCGAATCAGATTTTACGGCATGTCTAAGAGAAATAAAGTTTGTAATACAATCATATGAAGGTACTCAAAAAAAGGGAATCAGCAGCCGTGAACTGATTGCTGATGCTAGCAGAATTCTGTTGCGTTATTTCTCTCAGAATTGAATTTCATGTTCTTTATCCCCTCTATGGACAACGCCCTCAATTCAACTCGAATCAACCACTGATTTGCTATAAAAACTAGTATACTTATGAGACGCAAATCATATAAATGGTACTTCTGTTTTTGTATATCTAGTTTTGACAACTTTTGCTTTTCACAAAATATATATTTGTTTCGTCAAATATTGAAGACTATCTATTTTTAGATCCATGCCCACCAACCCCGTCCCCTCCTATAGTACTGCATAATGCTGTAAAGAGTGTAATATGTATGAAATATATAGGATAATAGCAGCCTTAAAACAATTTAAATATATACTTTGTTAGCAGATAGAATTAAGCAGGATTTTAGTCTTTTTTACTTGGTTCTTTTGTCATCAAAGTGTAAATACCATTTTTTGTTCCTTGTCCATAGCTTGCATTTTGTATTTTCCTCTGCCATACTTATTTGTTTGTGAAAATATTGTGGTTCAACATACAGTTAAATAAAATATCACTGGTAAAACCTTTCCCTTATTTTTTTTTCATTTGGTAATCCCTGAAATCATATTAGGGAATTTGTAAAATAATTAGTAAAATGTTCAGTGATTATGTAAAATCACTGGTCATTTTCAGGGATTATATATAATCACTAATGAGTTTAGTGATTCTACATAATCCCTGAAAAACCAGGGATTCTACATAATCCCTGATTATACAAATTCACTGTAACATATATATATCAAAATATTAAGCACAATATTTTAATACAAATCATTAATTTTTACAAACTACTTTGTAAATTTTTATGACATCTACTATGAGGATCTGGATGGGGGTCCCTCATTGCTTTATTCTTAAATTTTTACATCATTTTTCTCTATACTGTATATTTTAGCACACTATTATTCTGTATTCTTATCTTTTTTGCTTATTTTTGTCTTTTCTTTATTTGTTCATTCTGACAAGCATGTGTTCTGTTAGTGTTTCTGGACGTTTAGTTGCATTTCTTTGCTTAGTTCGAATTCCTTGTTCGTAAACTTTCATCCCCTTTGTTTTACAGCAAATTACATGATCTGTGCATTTATGTTGGTATTATTAATATCAAATTTAAAATACTTATTTGTTGTGAGTAAATGTGATTTAACACATTTAAATAGAATATCGTTCGAAAAAACTGTTCACTTTAATAAGATTTGATAAATGGATAGGGCATGAAAACTGCCCACTTAAACCACAACGAGGTTATAATACGATTTATTTATCTGTATTTGATTTCTTTTTTACAAAACAGAGAATCTTTGTATTATTGATAATCCCTGAAAACATTCCAGGGAATTTGTAAAATAATTCTCCAAATTTTCAGTGATTATGTAAAATCACTGGTCATTTTCATGGATTATATATAATCACTAATGATTTTAGTGATTATGCAGAATCCCTGAAAAATCAGGGATTCTATACATAATCCCTGATTATACAAATTCACTGTAACATATATATATACACATGTTTATATTGTTGAAAAAAGTTTTTCGCAGCTTATGTCTACCATTTTGTGCGTAATCGTTTTCCAGAGTGATGATATACATTGTCGAATAATATATATTATTTATATATATATATTATATATGTTGGTTTTAAGGAAACATGTAAAATGAGTAAGAAATATAAGGCTCATATTATTTAGACTTTCCACCATTCAAATTCCACCAGATTTTGATCCTCATGTTTCTGATTTTGACTTTCTGACTGATACAAATGACTTCAAATCTATGTTTGGTATCACCTTTTAATACAATTTATACAACTCGAAGATGCTTCAAATGAAAAATGAAGCTCTTGCTTAGCTCGTCAAACAAACTTAGTATATCTAAAGTTTAATCTGAATTGCTTACATTCAAACAAAGACTTACAATTCAAAGACCACAACCACTAAAACAACCAATCGAACAGTTATTTTTACCTTATGCCAAGATGCCTTCCCCTATTCTATTCACATTCGTCGTCCACTCTTTTAACTTCTCAGTATTACTAAAGAGATATTTCATTTACTTGATACATATATGGTAACTGTTTCCTCTCTTCATTTTTCTAGATTTACCTATCTGAATACACGTAAACATCCTTAATTATAATAGTTTTTTCCAAGATGGCCGCCATATATAAGATATCAAACTCAAACAAAATTTACTAGAAGAAAACAAAGTGTTTTGTTTTGACGTACCTTCAGTAAAACTAAGTGCCCTAGCTATAATACCAAGTGTATGCCACATTTATATACTAAAGCCAAACATCGAAAGATTTGTGAGCAAAGTATAGAAAATTGTAACTTGTAGCTACGATACCATTCTTGCAGAACAGTAGTCTACAACGAGGGATCACGTATAGACACTGGCGTTGTTCCAATATTTAAGCTATACTTAACTAGAATGTATACTTCTCGACTTGAACAGTTTGCTCTGTGAGCAACTGGATAATACGACGTTATCCATTTCAAAGTTACTTCTGTTTTATTTCTCTAGTATTCTTCTTTAACATTACATTCAACTGAACTAAAACCATATCATAATGTATACAGGCCTTCTACTGGATGCTATCACCAGGAAAGGAGGTATCATTGACAAAATGTACAGTTTAAGTTTGCAGTTCATGAATAATCTAATTATCCATCTATCTACAGTACCAGAAGATTCCATTTATAAAACATTCAACATTGAATATGTGTCTCCTTCTGCAAAAACTGGAGGTTTTACAACAGCAGCCATGGACAATATTGACAAGAACAAGAGTTCAACTACGGCTAAAGAATCGTTACATAGTACGACAATTTCAAAATTTCAGCATTTTCTTAGTCTAACATGGCAAAATCGTCATAAGCTTTTGCTTTTGAAACATTTCCCTTATAATCTCTGGTACTTTAACCAATAAATTATGAGCCAGCACAACTGTTCGTATTATTGCAATAACTTAGTAAATATTTACTATAGAATAAGATATATCCTTAATACTAACCAAATATAACCGTGCGTTTAATCCAATAATAAGCGTTTTATGGACATTGACTCTGTCAATTGTCTAACCAGAACTACATACATGTATGCCAACCTGGTATAATTAGTCAGTTGTTCAACTCTATCCTTACATGGTATAAATAATTTAACAAAATGATAACACAGATGGCTTGAAACAGATGATAATGAAAACATTAAATATGTCTGGACAGCATTCCACGCATGTAGAGCCAAGACAAATGGTCATCCGCCTCTAGATATCAGTCAGCATTGACCAATGTTTCAGGAAGAGATCAAATCTGTTACAACGATTCGACGTTCAATGAATACAATCCAGCAATCTATTATTTTTTCCGAGACATTTATCAATCATCAATAATCACTTGTGATCAATTGTTTTTTTTTCTTTGCAAAATCTGAACAGCGGAACTGGGCAAACATATTTCTAGCAGAACAAAGAATAATTTTGTTTTAGGTCTTCATATAGAAATGGAATCGTTGAGAACTATTTGTGATTGATTAGGAAACAGTGGTTGAACACGTGTTCAATCAAGAAAACATAGTACGTAATGAATAGCAGATTCTTTTTAGAGGCTCTCATGCATCATGAACAAGAAATTCCAATAGGTAACAGTAGGTGTACTTCTCATTCTTATGCAAAGATCCTGACAAAAGTTTTACTGAGGAACGAGACCCTGGTGAGAACTATGTAACATTAAAGAATAAGAGTAATAAGAGGGGAATTGACAGTCCACTTAACCACAACTGGTCTGTAACATAAAAGATTGAACTTGACATTTTAATATTAGAGATCACACAATATTTTCAAAGCATGTGAAAGCTTTAGACGGGGAAATGTTTCGGCCTTTTACTGAGTGCTTCTTCGAGTGAATGCGGATGGCATATACCCTATTGGACATTTATCACAAAGGTATCTGCATTTTGTAATGAGTTAATAAAACGTGGTTGACAGATCTAAAACAGATGTCACGGTAGATGAAAATGCGCGAGGACAATGATAGTATGTACGGTTCTGTTTAAAATGTGGTGGGGAGTGAGGCAAACACTAAATGGGCTGTTCTTAAGAAACATTTTGAAAACCGCTGTGAAAAAATGTTGTTGTTTAGATGATAAAAGATAGAGAAGATACTAAGGTACTGAAAAATCAATTGTAGGACAAAACCAGATAAGAACAACATGGATAGAAAACGCAATAAAAAGGACTAACACAAATCACGACACAAAAAACAATAAATGAGCAACACCAACCTCACTAGAACAGGGGATGATCTCAGGTGCTCAAGAAGGGCCAGCAGTTCTTGTGACACCTACCTAGGTACTCTTGTTTAAATAGATTGATGAGTTATACCCAGTAAATAGGCGTATATCGTATAATAGTGGATTAATAAATGTCTCTTTTCTAATCATTAGGATCACAAAATTTAAAACATATACAATCCATTGGTACATGTAAATTATCTAAAACTTGACCAAATGTGAACGTTTGAAATGAAATAAGGTTTTCCATACCTGTACGAAGGATAAACAAAAATTTTCACTGGTTGACAACACAAACATTGAAAAATAAAGAGCAAATAACACAACATTGAAAGCATAAACAACACGAGTCCCTTTTCACCAAAACTAGGGGTCAACGCAGGTGTTCGGAAGGGTGTGTAGTTTCTGGCCAACTGGTAGCACTCGTGATGTTACTCATTGCCAGTAGAAATTCTGTGATCAGTCGTATCTATTTATCATCTTGATGTTACAACAATCGAGGAAAAAGAAAGGATTTGGGGCAAGGAGAAGTGGGACATATCCATTATTATTTGTGACTCAGGTAGTAATTAGCGGTCAAACAAATACTGATGGCGTCCTGAAAACATTTGAATGTTTCCATTTATGGGATCTTTGATAAAATTGTCTTGCAAGCAGCATCCTTGTGTCATGGAAACGCAATCCCTAGAATATTGTATTAACTGCAAAGTGCAATTCGATAGAAAAAATAAATATCAGCAAAGCCTTGTCTCAGTTTTGTTCATTTTCACTTTTTGGTGGCCATTTTGAAATTTTAAAAAAAAGGTGTCTTATGTAAAGTCTTGACTTACTAGAAACGTTGGATTACATTTTCTATGTTTTTTAAAAAGATTTGGTTTGAATATTATTTGCTTCAATTTATACATGGTTGTGAAATTTGGACTGATTGGCAGACATCTTGAAAACTGCCTCCATATTAGATTTTTCAGAGTGGGTCCATAGCTTAAATTGACTACCAAATATATATCTACAATTGTGCAAAGTTTCATGCTTTTATCATCAAACCCACAATTCTTCTAAAAATATGCACGAATCAACTGGACTATAATATTAATTGAAAAAATTGCTTGCAACATAGTAACTGAGTCCAACTCGAATATTCATGATCGTTCTTGTTTTTGTTTTCTTTTTACATTTCTATATATGTTATAACACCCAATACTAAAATGATTTATCTCATGTTAAGAGAATTAAAGCAGATTAGGAATAAACGTCCTTGAGACGGTAACCAAATATTCAAATATACAACTTTTTACTTCGAATCTACGGTTTCAACTGTATATTTAAATAGACAAAGAAAGTTGTCAATATATATCGGAGTTTATTTGTTCCAATCACTATAAGCATTTTTAAAATATTGATTTTATTTCAAACTATATAAGTTGCATTATATTCTTTATTTGTGGAGATTAAAGGTACGCGTTTCTGTTGAAACGATCCCGTACTAGAGACTATTCAATATAATGGCGACATCTTTTGTAAAGGCACAGTCACCAATTCAGTGTCAGTTATGTAAAACCGATGTCACCTTGAAATGGAAGTGTACAAAATGTGAATTGTTTATGTGTGAAAACTGTAAAATCACCAAACACTCGTCCGAGAAACACAGGGTAATATCAGTAAAAGATATATGTACAGATATATCAGATCGTATTAAATCTCTCAATCTTCCGGAGATAGTTGCTTCAGTTTTTAATTCATACGACACCGACTTGGTTGGGATAGGAAAGGTACTTTGTAATGAGGACGATATCGTTTTCTTCATGGGGAATTGTGACTTTGGCAAGCACAAGTTTATTAAAGGAAAACTTTTAAAAGCGTCATTGAAAGTGTTGTTGAATTATGACATCAGATGCATGGACTTCTCTGTAAATAACAAGGATGAGATTTTATTTGCGGCACCTCCAGGTAAAGAACTTATAGCTGCATCACCTTCTGGAAGCTTTAAGAGTATTATCCAGACTTCGCCTATGGTGATATTAGCCATTCATACTACCAAGCATGGAGATCTGATAATTGGTATGAGAGACCAAGGTCAGAAATATCCGATTACAGAAAAGAGTTCGAGACAAGTAGCCATATTTGACGCAAAGTATAAACGCAAATCAGTATTTGAGTTTGACAGGACAGGTAAAAAGTTGTTTACTTATGCTGGCCGAATTGCAACCGATTCGAATTATAATGTATATGTTGTTGATTGGATGGATAATGAGTTAAAAGGACAGATAATAGGAATGAATAAAAGTGGCCATAAAACCTTTTCTTACACTGGTCATCCCTTTTTCAATACAGATGACGTACCTTTAGTCCCTATGGATATTGCAGTTACATCGAATGATGTCATTATAATATCTGATAGGAATAATCATACTTTACACGCACTTAATCCTCAAGGAGAATTGTGTGGAATACAGTTAACACAGAACATAGGGATCATTCTTCCATATAGTCTATCAGTAGACAGTGAGGGTTTTCTGGTGATTGGATGCACAAGCTATAATGGGGAGGACGATAAAGCGAAAATATTTGTTGTAAAACTGTTGGTGTAGAACAACATATTCGGTGCTGTCATTGAAATAAAGCCCTTAAAACATAACTCAGGCATCAGGCAAAATGAAATTGAAGATTTTGTTTATTATTTAGAACCCTTATTATTTTTATTTGGCCCTTGTTATGTGTCAGATTTGTTGGCTTGGAGCGCCCAAGGCGAAAAACGATAACTCATCAAAAGACTTGAACGTATACTGCATATTCGGTATATAAACACGAATTTGAACTTGGTTTACATTCAATTTAAGCCATTTGAGGTATGATTATTGTTTTGAACTTCTTAAACTTTTTGCATTGATAAATACCAATTGCTTAAAAGATATACCTACCCTTTGATCAAAACTTGAGCAGGTAGCTTTAAAAGTATGATGATAACTTGTGAAGTATGTAATCTAACATACACAATCAAAGATCTGCCGTCACACCCAATTAAGATATGACATACAACTACTGACGATGTTCCTGACTGAGGACAGGCACGTGACAATGTTGCGTGTTAAACACGTTTGTTTTAGTTCTAAACCTTCTCCTATTTTCTAATCTCAATTTATTTTTTTTAAGATAAGATTAACAAAGCAACCATAAAAGAACACACATTAAAAGCAAGTAAAGGAACAATACCGAATTCTAAAATATGGTACAAAAGATAACAAAATGAATGACAAAATTATAATGTATGCTGTTGAAAATCAAGATTTCTAGTGTGCGCGTCCGTCCATTTCTTCGTCGGTTGGTCTAATCTGTATCAGGTTAAAAATTTTGGTTAAGGTAGTTTGCCATGAAGTTGTGGTCACATCAACTTGTAACTTGTAACTTAATTAGTACACATGTTCATTATGATGTGAAATCTTTGCGCTATATTTCAAATTAAGGTTTTGACTCATTTTTCGTGGTTCACTGAATATGAATGTTATAGTGCGAGCGGGGCATGATGTACTTCGGACATCTATTCTTGTTTTCTATTGTATTTTTTTTATCAGTATTCCACTGAGACTTAACTAAGTCTCGAACAAGTTGCCATTTCAGATGGGAATGTTTTTATATAATTATGTGAATTAAAATTCAACAGACAGTTTAACGAAATTTCTGACAATACAAGTTTTGTACAAGAGATTAGCAGATCAAACACATTCATGAATGCAGCCAACACTTCGTTTTAAAGAAGACGGGTTATACTATTTTACGGAAAACAATCTGCCAGTACAATGTCATAGAATGTTACATGATTATTTCTAACTCGTTTTAAAAAAAAAACTAACTCTTCACAACAAAATTAATGACGCCAAACGTTACTGCAATGAATAGTTTGCGGCTTTTGATGGAAAAACATTCATCTCTATTATTTGAACCATCTACAGGTCACAGCACTTAGTTTGTCAGTCAGTTTTGAATTTATGCAATATAAAGTTCGAGTGAAACATGTTGCCGTAGAAAAAAACCACCTTTTTAAATAGGAAAATGACGTGTATTTAATGAGCTATTATTATTTACACATACACGATTATATTTTGTCCACTAAGCAAATATTAATAGTACTGGACGTAACCATATACTAGTATGACACTTACAGATGTAATAGACATTTTCTAAAGTTTCAATGTTATAGAAGAGAGGCGAAAGACACCAAAGGGATATTGAAACTCATAAGTCGAAAATAAACTGACAACGCCGTGGCTAAAAAAGAAAAAGATCAACAGAAAAACAACAGTACACAAAACACAACATAGAAAACTAAAGACTGAGCAACACGAACCCCACCAAAAACTGGGGGTTAGCCGATCCTTCTCCACATGTGGCAAGACTTCTATCTGTTGTTTACACCATCGTTGTATTTTTAACCTCTTCAGTTGTCAACTTATTCGAACCAACTGCAAAATAGATATACCTTACACACAGGTGACAAAGGAATGTTTCTACCCCAATTGCAAAAAGGAAAATTCATTATTTGGAAAGTTTTTTCATAACGTTTGTCATATATACTACATCAAAGCAGATCTGAAATCAATTATAACAAGCATTCTGAGAGTATTGCATGGCAATACATAGTCCCCTACCGGTTAAAATTAATTGTACTGGAACAAAATGCCAACTTGACTATAACTTGTCATGGTGTAAACTATATAACAAATATCTTCAAGCATGACGAAAAAAAGTGTTGAAAACTAATTATTTAAGTCCAAGGACCATAACTCTCCACAAAATCATCAGACCGGAACAAAATTAGAACTTGGTCTGTAACTTGTCATGATAAAATTATATACCAAGTATCAAATCAATATCTTCAAGCATGACAAAAAAAAGTGTGGAAAACTGATTATTTGAGTGAATTTTTTAAGTCCAAGGACCATAACTCTCCACAAAATCATCAGACCGGAACAAAATTCGAACTTGATCTGTAACTTGTCATGATAAAACAATGTACCAATTATTAAATCAATATAATCAAGCATGACGAAAAAAAGTTCGGAAAACTGAAAATTTGAGTGAATTTTCTAAGTCCAAGGACCATAACTCTGCACAAAATTATCAGACCGGAACAAAATTCGAACTTGGTTTGTAACTTGTCATGATAAAATTATATACCAAGTATCGAATCAATATCTTCAAGCATGACGAAAAAAAGTGTTGAAAACTGATTATTTGAGTGAACTTTCTAAGTCCAAGGACCATAACTCTCCACAAAATCATCAGACCGGAACAAAATTAGAACTTGATCTGTAACTTGTCATGATAAAACAATGTACCAATTATTAAATCAATATAATCAAGCATGACGAAAAAAAGTTCGGAAAACTGAAAATTTGAGTGAATTTTCTAAGTCCAAGGACCATAACTCTGCACAAAATTATCAGACCGGAAGAAAATTCGAACTTGATCTGTAGCTTGTCATGATAAAACAATATACCAAATATCAAATCAATATCTTCAAGCACGAAGAAAAAAGTGTGGAAAACATATTTGCCGGACTGACGGATGGACAGACAGACAGACAGACAGACAGACAGACAGACAGACGGACGGAGTGCAAACCTGAAGTCTCCTTCGACTTCGTCGGTAGGGGACTAAAAAGATGCAGGATAAACCAAGGAAATTCAGAATTGCGTCATCGATATGTGACAAGTAAAATTGTTATGTTACAATATTTATTTGATATTTATGATTGCTTTTATTGACACCTGATAAGGAAAGACTTGGACGTTGTACCTTCACCTTGTTTTGCATCAATTGAATCCATCGACACAAGTAAACAAAATTGGTGTATACTTAAGAGTTAGAGATATATGACGTTCAACATGGTAACTGGAGTAATTGTCTTTATGAAATAAGGAGATGTGGTATGATTGTCATTGAGACAAATGTCATACAGAGTTTAAGTGAAGTTTATTAAAGAAACTATTGGTCATCGAACGGCCTTCAACACCGAGAAACACCTTTATCATATAGTCACCTTCAAAGGCCCCGACATGACGAAATGTGAAACAATTCAAAAGAAAAATGCTGCTTACTTTGAACAGGCTCATATAGAACGTGGCAGGGTTAAATAAGTTTGTGAGCGCTCAACTCTCCCGGTAACATGGGGCAATGGTGAAACAGCACAACATAAGATCAAACTGTACAATTCAGTTGGAAATGATTTAACTCATCAGATTTGCACGAAGCACAAATCAACAACTAACATAAAGACAAAAGATACAAATTACCGATCTGAGAGAAATATCAGTTACTGAAAACTAGTTCAAAGCCAAAATACAACTAATAAATAAATCATGTTTTATCAAACTGAAATACCAATCAGTATAAATCCTTGTTTAATTCAATGTAAAAAATATAAGTACATAGTATCAGCAGGATGCAGGACCATGAGTTTTCATAACTGTAAAGCAATACATATTTAGTTATGTTTCAATTTATCATTTGTGTCTTTAATTTACATGTTTTAAATGGCACACAATAGTCAAAGTTGTGACTGAGTGCGAAAAAATGAAGATAGATAGATTGATTAAATGATTTGTTTATTGGCTGATTGCTTGATTGAAATTCTAAAAGAAATATAACCACTGTAAAATAAGTTAGAGCGTCATGATTTTTTGTGACACGATTTGCGCGACTGATGGATACATAACTTGCTGGAATGATTGATTTCATAGGTAGCGAGAGGGAACGATATTTAGCATACTAGTAAGGTATCCGTTGTTGAAGGTCAGAAAGTACCTAACATGTACATCTGAAGAAGCACCAACCATTCATTCACGATACATCATAGACTTTGTCTTATTCTGTACTGCCGAAACACGATGTGTTGGGTCCTTAAGAATAGGCATACGTGGCTGTTAGGTAATTTTTTACCTTTAATATGAAGGGTTAAGACCGTTAAACTATCTACTACACAGAGATAAAAGAACCAAATCTACTATTGCTTAAAATATAATATACAAACACAAGTCCGCAGGATGTTTGACAACGGTGAGATTAAGTGATGTGATAATTCTTGAATTCTCCGTGTCTCACCAAGAGAGGGACCCAGATTTGGTCGTCTCTTTCTTCTTCCCAAACTTCACAAATTAAGTGACCACGTTATTCCAGCAATAAAAAACCAAACGATCGCAGTAAACGAAATACCCACACATGCAGACCAATTATTTTTTTATAAATAATAAAATTTAAAGCCTGATCGGGATTGCCTTCTAGTCTCCTTTGACTGCACTAGCATGTATACCAACATTGATTTCAATGAACTCATTCAATCTGTTGGACTGTTTTATAACAGTGCAGTAAAAGGTGATTATCGGATAAAATTACCCATCAGTGAGAGATTAAATCTTTAGTAGCCATAGTGTTGAAGAACAAATATTTTGAATATATAATGACCGATACTTTATACAGAGAATTGGCGCCATTATAGGAAATGATGCAGACCAGAAATATGTGATATTAGAGCATTCGAAGTTATCAATGAAATCATTGAAAAATAAACGAATGTGCGGCCATAGATCAGACATCAATAACAGTGCTAGAGACATTTTTTACCAGCATTTTAACCAGCCTGATCATTCAATCGTTTCTATGCAAGTTCGCATCATCGAAAAAATATACCACAGGACTAACAATCCTCATCTTGTAACATCTCTCCGTAGACAGAAAGAAGACTACTGGATTCGACAATTGGGAACTGCAACACCATATGGTTGCAATGACAAAATTGATGGTATAGGTATTCTATCTAGTCCTTCCTTTAGCGCGGTGAATGTGATGAACATTTTCAACTCTACTCCTCGACGTAGACGCAGTCATGGTCATCGTCTTTATACATCACCTACTCTCCATGATGTCTCTATTAATGACCTGCTGCCATTTATACAAAAGCCGTTAGGTATTCATCACATTCGCACGAAGCTTTATTCATTACCCCTTTTTAAACTTCATTCTCTGTACAACTTATGTTTGGAAACCACTGTTACAAACCCTCATGCAAACCAATACAAACTTATAGCTATCATTTCGGATATTGCAAGTCGCAGACTTTTCAAACCAGTTTGCATTGAAAAAGATGAAAAAAAGAAAAGATCCTTTCTTAAACTTTCCTTTGCCAACAAAGGTCTGGATGCCATCAACTTGGGCACTATCCTTCATCATAAATTAGTTCACTCGAAAATACCTCCCTATTTCAAAGATCAGTCTGTACCTATCATTTCTTATACCTATACCAAACCAATTGCAACTAAAATTTTCAATTACAAACACGTGTTGTAGGATCTCAATATTGACGACTTCAAGTCTAAACCTCCTGATTGCACCTGTGCTAGTTCCCCATTCATATAATATCCGGCTGGCCACGTTATTACTGGTGACCTAACATTGTCAATAAAACTTCTCTGCGAAATTTGTTATCCAACGGCCTGAAATATCGTGAGCCTAAATCCATCAATTGAAAACACAACTTCAAAATACTGATGGATTCAGTCTAGGATTATGCCTGACAATGGGCTAAACGCGAGAAAGAAGACGTAGATACTCTTTCCGAATGGATTAAGGCTGTGAGGTCGTTAATACAAATCAGAATTAAGAAACTGAATGGGTCTATTAATACCCATGCTACATCAATCTTTAAAGACCCAAATGTTGTTAAACACTTGTCTTACCTCCATAACAAATATGTTGTTGTCCCCGCAGATAAAGCCCCAAACAATATCGTTTTTGTGTGTAAATCACATAACATAAATTGCTTGATAATGAATAAGGTATTGACAATTCACTTGGAAACTCAGCATATACCCCACGACACTTACTAAAGAGGAAATCCTGGATAATCATATTATGTTCCTTTGGAATTTCAACCAAAGATGAAGAACTGGATCTTCAATCACTGTATTAGATACCTAAACTACATAAGTGTCCTTACAAACAATGGTATATTGCTGGGTCTTCCAAGTGCTACACGAAACCTATTTATAAATTATTAACATCAATTTTATCAGCAATCAAAGCCGGGCTTCAAAGGTATTGTGAAACTACCTATTCTAGAGGTGACGGGAATCAGATGTGGATACTAAAAATTTCCAAAGATCTTTTGGAGTACATACAATCTAAGACTCTTTCATCGTCCAATAGTATTAAAATATTTGACTTTTCTACACTTTACACAAGTAGTCCTCATATCAAGTTAAAAGACAAATTGAAAGAGTTGGTTCTGCTTTGTTTCATAAAAATAGAATGGCCAACGTAGATACAAGTATCTTGTCTTTGGGAGGGATACATCCTACTTTGTAAAAAATTACTCTGATTCTAACAAAATTTTTTCTGAAACTGACATTATCAAGATGCTAGATTTCTTGATTGACAACATATTTGTTACGTTTGGAGGACGTGTTTTTCAACAAACAATCGGCATTCCAATGGGAACCAACTGTGCCCCTCTTCTTGCCGACCTGTTCCTTTATTCATATGAGGCTGACTTCATACAGGAACTTCTTAGGAAGAAAGAAAAGAAGTTAGCAGTATCCTTCAACTTTACTTTCCGCTACATAGATGATGTTCAACTTCCCTCACTAAATAATTCAAAATTTGGTGACTATGTTGAGCGCATCTATCCCATCTAACTTGAAATAAAGGATACAACAAATACAGTCAAGTCTGCCTCATATCTTGACTTACATCTAGAAATTGACAATGATGGTCGGTTAAAAACAAAACTTTATGACAAAAGAGATGATTTCAGCTTCCCAATTGTGAACTTTTCATTTTTATGTAGCAACATTCCAGCAGCGCCTGCATATGGAGTATATATCTCCCAGTTGATACGATACTCCAGGGCTTGTATTTTCTATCATGATTTCCTTGATAGAGGGTTGCTGCTCACAAGGAAGCTATTAAACCAAGAGTTCCAAGTGGTGAAGTTGAAATCCTGTATGAAATATTCCACACAGAATGTACACGGAATATAGTAGGAATATTGCATTGAATTCCTACCAGAAAAGAGTTATATTCTAATCAGACAGTAGTAGGAATCTACACGGAAAATAGCCGAAATATTTAGATTAGCAGGAATTTCTTAGTAGGAATATTGTATATTCCTACCAAGAATATTTAAATTAGCAGGAATAATTTGGCGGGAAAATAAAATCCTACTAGAAAATCTGGCAGGAATTTCCACATAGAAAAAAAAAATTCTAGTAGGAATCTAAAAATATACAAAATGTAAGTGTAATATATTCACAAATACACATCTGGGTCAATCATTTAAGTTTGAATCTCAACAACAAAAAACAAAGAAAATGCATGGAATATATATTCATTTAAAAAAAGTTGACTTTTGAAATGTATGAGGAAGCTGTGATATATCCAAACATATATGTAGATGCATGGCAAAAATGTTGATTCTAAGATGAAATAAAAGAGTAATGAATAATTAATAAGTAAAATTATGCACTATTGTTGAATTAACTGATTACTAAATATATTGGCAAACAGATAAAAAAATTCATCTCAAAAGTATAAAATTTACCTTCAATCTACATGAGTTATACTTTCTCATATTTCAATATTGTAGTTGTTTAACCCTTGCAGCATATTGTGTTCCAACACAACTTTTCATTCTTCTACCCTCCAACTTTTGAACTTGTGAACTGGAACTTGTTTGCATTTAACACAGCAAAATTTGTGTCATTAGCAAACAGGAATCTAGTTTAAGATAATTAAAAAGATTCCATGTAGAAGGATTTTCTAGAAGGAATAAATTAATTCTGGTATGAATCTTGTGGTAGGAAAATGAATAATCTTATCATATTTTATGTCCAAATTCCCACTTCAGATTTTCAAGACAGAAAAAAATCCATACAGACTTTTAAAATTCCAGCTAGATGGTAGGATTTTGCAAGTGGAGAAAATTAAAAAAATCCAGTCAGAATTTTGTTCATTTTCCATGTCCGCCTACTTTCTATATAGAATCTTTGATTCTAGGTGAATTCCTACTACATTCCTACTAGTGTCTAGGTGGAATCCTACTACTTATTTCGTACGGGTTCATCCCTTCGTAAATTTTACGTTCCTAATGTCATAGCTACAAGCCCGTCCCCTTTTCCCGAATGTGACCTACCGAATTAGACTTATTACCGGGTTTGTACTAACATGAGCAACACGATGGGTGCCACATGTGGAGCAGGATCTGCTTACCCTTCCGGAGCACCTGAGATCACCCCCAGTTTTTGGTGGGGTTCGTGTTGCTCAGTCTTTAGTTTTCTGTGTTGTGTTTTGTGTTCTATTGTTTGTCTGTTTGTCTTTTTCTTTTTTAGCCATGGCGTTGTCAGTTTATTTTCTACTTATGAGATTGAATGTCCCTTTGGTATCTTTCGCCTCTTTTTTAGAAAACTATAAACGATGGGTCAGGACCCTTGAAGAAGCACCCACCTTCCATTTGGGCCACGATACATCATCGAGTTTGTCCTATTTTGTACTGCAGAAACACGATGAGTTAGGTTTTGGGGAAAAGACATACGTGACTGTTAGGTACTTTCTGACCTTCAAAACGTTAAAGATAATGATAATAATAGTGTTAAAAGCTACTAACAATGATTGATTTATCAATCATAAAATTATTGAATGATCATAACAATGAATGAATGATCTTGATAATTTAAAAAAAAAAAGCAAATAAATATATTGATATCACAAAACTGCTACTGGTGGATGACCAAGTGGTTTTTTTAAGCACTTTACGGCGGCTCTCCAAAACAGGTTTTCACCTACGCCTGTTTGGTACCTTATATGAGGTGTACTCTCCAGCAACGTACGCAGTGGACTCGTCATGTGCTTTGAATTAATTGTTTTCAGCATTATTAACAAGAAAACCCCCTTTCCTTGACGTCGTCGCCTTTCCTGAACTACGTCAACTTCCCACTGACACCACTCACTTTTGGCGAAGTTATTTGACATCACAACAACAACTTTCCAACTTTTCTGAAGGTATTTGTCAATATTTCTAGTAATAGGTTTTCCAATATCGAAATCCCTTTGATGAATGCATAGTTTTATTCCCTCATCTTTTTCCATTTTCCGCAAAAAAACGTTTTCCCCATTCTCGATCAGCATCACAGTAGAGAACGAATGCATGATATTCGTAGTTTAAACATTCACCAAATGCAACATGACCTTGTCTGCGATTGTACACAACTCTAAGCAGGTAAACAGTATTCTTTATATTATTCTGACATATCCAAATGCAAAGGATAATGGCTAATATTGATACTCCAAATATAGCCATAGTATATAACGGATTCCATGGATTGCAAATATCATTAGTTGGGTTGTAGCTTTTTAAGTATTGCCCTACTAATTCATTTGGATATCGACATTTGTAACGGTAAGGATAACCAACGATTTTTACTTTGGTTTGCTTAATCCATTCCAAAAACCATTTTTGGTCACATGTACAAGAAAATGGATTGGCTTCTAGATTAATTTGTTCCAATGAATTTAGTAATGTAGACGGCAGAGATGTCTTATTCATGATTGAAATCAAATTAGAACTGAGATCTAGAAATTTCAAGGATGTCATATTACCAAATATTTCACTGCTGTGATCCAAAGTATGTATACTATTGTCATGGAGATTCAGCTTACGTAACTTTCTAAAATTGGTAAGCAAATTTCTTGGTAAATCAATGAGGTCGGTTGAATGTAACAGCAGTGACTCGAGATTATCAAGTGGTTTGAACATGCAATGAAGAATACTTGCATTATTTGGCAAATAATTAAATCCAAGATTCACATAATTTACATTTGGACAGAATCTAAAGATTGTGGAGGGGTTGAATCTTTCTATTAAGTCAAAGCGAAATTTACAGATATGCATTACAATTTTTTTTATAGACGTATTGTTAAACGCAAAATCTTCAATCCGTTTTAATGTATATATCTTTTCTAAATTAATTTGTTTTAATATTTTTAGACTGGAAAATATATTATTGTTTAACACTTCAATTGCAATGCCGCTCAACCGTAAAACCTCGAGTTTAGGCAGACAAATAAAAGACGTTTTATCAATATTCTCGATATTTTTTTCGCTTAAAGACAAAATCTTTAGTATTGGAAATAAACTGTCGTTAAAACTGCAGAAATTAGGAACTTTTTCTAATCTATTTCCTTCAAGTGCTAACCTTCTAAGACGCTCCATTTTCCAGAAATGTATCGTTGTGAGTTTATTGTTTCTAAGGAGTAAGCTCTCACATAGCGTCAAAAATCTAAATGTTGATCCATTGATGGAGGTAAATAGGTTCCCTGTAAGATAAACATTTTTTATCTTTGAATTTATGAACGATGCAAACATATCATTTGGAAGATACTCCCAGTTGTTATTAGTAAACAGGAGTGTTTTGATAGATCTTGAAGACAGTTTTGTTAGTGCTTGCTTCAAATCATCCACACTTAAGGAAGTTTCGTTTTTTACTTCTAAAACTGATAGACTTGTTAGATTCGCAAAAGCTTGTGGATGAATGTGACGTATGGAGTTTCCTGACAATATTAATTCATTCACCCTATGCAATGTAAGATTTATCAAGGCAAAACGCCCGATATCTTTCATGTTAGAGTTTCCTATTTCAATACTTGTAACAGATACTGGTAATTTTGGAATGTAAGATCCATTGCAAATGGCCCTTCTAGTTCCACTTTTTTTAAGAAGACACTTGCAAAACTTTCCACATTCATGATAGGTATCAGTGTAGATAAATGTCATTATTGTAAAGATCGCAAGAATACCAAACCAAATGTCTGTTATGATCATATTTGCAACCTGAAATAGACATATAAATAACCTCTCTGCTTGTAGATTAATATTTTTTTGTTTATTTATACAATTGACTTGTTATCATTATCATTGTTGTTAGAAATTAAACCATACAATTGAAGCATTATTAAGTATATTCATTTCTTCAAAACATGATAACTGAGAACTTATATATATATATATGACTTGAAACAATCCGAAATACTACAACACACATGTAGTATATTGATAATTATTTATAACAATGAAAACAAGCTGAAGCATAGTTGTTCAATTCTTAAATACATGGTAAACGAGAACAAAAGATGAATGGTGTTGTCTTTTATTCCCAAAAGTCTCGATACACACAAGGCTGAGTAAAACTAGTTGCTCGTGGTATTAATTTCAAGAGTATTAATACATAAATATTTTTCAGTGAAAATGATATAAAAATTTTACGCAAGATATTTAATCGGTTTCGTACATTAAAAATGTAAGCATAAAACATAGTTTAAAAGCACGAGAAAAAATTATAAAGGTTGCAGAAATGTTCGAACTTGATTTGTCAAATAGTATTTAACATAAGGATTCGGAAATTGCTTCCAGAAAACATGATATCATTTCTAAATTTGGCTGAAGTTCATACTGCCAAAAGATTTCGTAATAAAAGTTATCTGCTTGTATTGGTCTTTCTTGTTTGTCATTACAGCTGTGTTTAATGTTTTCTCTCGACCGTTAATTTTCCTCTGAATTAGGATTTCCCTTTTGATCAGTCGGTTTCAGTATCTTCCTCATGCCGTGTGATGTTTACACAGTAATCGAACTCACTTGTTGCTGTGATGATGTGCATATATATATATATATGTGTGTGTAGGACTCGTAGGTGCAATGTGGACGCTGAAGTGCGATGGTCTGCGCCGAAGTGCGATGGTCCGTTCGCTGATGTGCGATGGTCAGGCGTGTGATGGCAAGTTTAAAATCTACAGATGTGTAATTATTATCAGAAGTAATTTTTTTTAATATTAAGTAGATAAATTTGCATTCATGTTTGTCTCTGTATGTCCTTAGTTGCAGTTGCATACTAAATGAGAGATTATCCTCTTTGATTTTTGTACATGTAGACATAATTCTGCGTTAACTTTCTATCTTTACTTTGAACCTTTCATGAGTTCCTTGTATACCGTAATATTATAATACAGGATTCTGGTTGCGGACCCGTATGTATTTAGAGAATGCCACGCTCCATCATACGTAAAAAGGAATCTTTTGTAGATTTCGAAACAAATCCACCAAAGAAGGTCATCTTTCCCCTCTACGCCAATCCTCCTCGTTTCTCGTAGTATTAACATTTAATACTCTCCTTATTAACCTAAAAACCCGAAAAATTGCTTCGAACAAACGAATTGACTTCTATATCGACATGAAAAAACATTCAAAATATAGTTTATGTACACCATCGCACTTCAGCGTTACCACCAACGCACTCCGGCGTAGCTATCAACAAGATAACGTCACAATGCCACCATCGCACTTAAGCGTAACCAAAACGCAGTTTAGCTTCAAACCATCGCATTTCAGCGTGACAATCGTGGTTCGGAGTACCATCGCGGTTCCGAGTCTTACATATATATTTTTATATGTTCTGTTACGTGAAACAAAGTCAAATACTTACATTTAACTATAATATTTAAAAAAAACCCTCATAATTATGATTCCTTTGTGTTTAAATCGACAGTTGTTCAGTCACAAATAACTCAGATGTTTTCTACATTGTACTTATACTAATTACACAAACCTTATATGGAAACATAATGAACGTGGATACTGGAACTTTTTTTTTTTATTCCGCCATCCAATGCAATCTACGTTACATAGACACAAAAACAAGCTATAAGATTTATTGTTAAGTGGCAACTTCCATTTCAAGTGCATACTTGATTAACGATATCAACTGATTACATGCAGTGACATGTATCACAGTATGTAAAATAGATAAATGTAAAAAGAAGTTTCACTGCATGGGATATCACATTTTGCAACAGGGAATAAAACACAAAAAATCCAATGTTAAATACAAACTTAGTAAAAGTAAAACAATGTGTAAAAAAATCCAAAACAGAAAATTAATTACAATTAACTACAATGCTTTACACACGCAATATATACTGGAGAATTATCTTTTCTGAGTAAACTTGATTAAGTTGTTTGTCAAATCCCGCATACAGCATACAATTATTGAAAATTTGTATATTTTTTTAAAATAAATTTCGTGGTATAATTATTTTCTTAATAAATGGTGAATATATGTAAAATAAGGAGTTGTGATATGATTGCCAATGAGACAACCATCCACCAAAGTTCAAATGAAGTGGATGAAAGACACTTTTCATGTAAATTAATTTACTTACAGACAATTTGATCGCTTAAAGTGCATTGATTAATATATTCCATACCCTCTTTATGCTTCTACGAATATTAGGACGTGAAGGGAAAAATTGCAAGAAATATCTTTTTTGTGAGATGTTGAACGTATGGCGTCATTTAAAATACGACACATGATAGGTTAGTTGTACATGGAAAATAAACAAGAAATTCTGCTGATACGCACAGGTTATAACATATACTAAGAATGTAAACCAGGTTTATCCAAATAAACATACTAACCAGCAAAATAAAAAAGCTGGCAAATAATTTTCCCGTCGCGTCTGCAAAAAAAATTATTCAAGTCAAACTCTGAAGACCATTAGCAAACTTTTAAGTTTAAAACCCGTACATACTTTAACAGATAGCAATGAAAAGCATGCATACAATTCACACATGAAATTTACTGGCGATTTATATTATACCAATTTAATCATCTCTAAATTTCAAACAAACTATCCGTAAAAATGTTTATGGTATATACATATTACATTATTGGTTGTAGGGGAGAAAAGTTATGACATAAATGTAGCTTATACATATAGAGCTAATTTGTAAATGAACCGAGCTGTGCTTATGGGTGTCAATTGAAGTTACTTGTATCAAATCCTGTTGTTTATCTAATAATAAAAGGAAATACATCTTTAAAATTTAGACCATCCCTGTCCTCAGTGACCTTTTTAGTTTTGTTATTTCCTGCTCTCACTGAAAAAACCAAGTCAGTCATGGGTTGGAGGACTTTATAATTGATTCTTACTAAGACTTGTAATAATATAGTACTTTTTTTAAGCTACCAGCACTATATTAAGAACAGAGGGAGAAAAGTTGCGTTTATATTTATCAGAGATTGTAATTTATATTATCATTTTAGTCTAAATATAAGACCATTATACAGATCTTCTGGTCTTATTCCTTTTCCTTCTTCATATCTTGTATTCTGGTATTGACTTTTGTTCTCTTTATCCAATTTAATAAACTTTGAAAAAAAATCAACTGTGTTTGTCAAGTTGACTACTAGTATCATTCATCCATAATACTGCACACCAGGGTAACGAACAAATGTAGAACTTCTTAAGAAAACACAAAAATCCGAAACAACACCCTATGCAAATTTTAAAACAAAAACATGTTTAAGTGTCAACTATGGTCAAACTCCAATATATCATGCTACATTTTAAACTAAATTGTTAGCTATCAAATAGTATAGTAAAATATAAATATATTTTTCTTATAAAGGATTTTGATTATTTAAGAAACAGTAGAATCATAAAAATTTACGACAATAATTGATTTTGACAAATCAGGCAACGCAATATTTTGATCGTGATAGGCAATGAGTGACAAGACTAAATCATTAGATTTCTTTTATCAACCATCACATCATTTTCTAGAAAAACTATCAAAATGAATGCATGATCATTGTGGAAAAATGAACATCATTCATAGATGGATTTGACTATATTTTTAGGTCCTTTTTGGTAATAAAGCTATCCAAATGTTTCGGTTCTTATACATTCTTGGCTTTCAAATATTCGGTTTTGATTGTTCCTGATGAAGGTTAATCAAGAGAAGCCCTTCGGCGCATGACATTTATTAATTGCTATTTTCATATTAAGAAAAACAAGGCCACCAGGTGCATACCTAGCGGAAAAAAGTTGTTCAATGAGCTTTATATTTTTATTTCCAATCACCTTTTACGGCAGCGATTTTGATGTCATACATTGCTTAAAACTTACTAAATTTGATCAAATATTATATTGAGATATATTTGTTTTCACGTGCCGGAATTTAATAAAAGGTGGTATAAAAGTATAACAAAAATGTCGAACTCCAAGGCAAATTCAAAAAGAAGAAGTCCATAAAAACTGACAAAATTCAGCGCAATCAATCAACAGAACAAGTGAAAAACAAGTGCCATATTCCTGATTTTGTACAGACATTTTTCGAACAAAACGGTGGGTTAATCCTGGTTTTATAGCTGGCTAAACTTCCAAATATGACAGTTGTTTATAGTTCTGTTGTAATGACAAAATTCAGTAAGCAACCCAATAGGACATTATGGGTTAATGTGACAATAAATGTGATACAGCAGTCAAAACTGTGTAAACATACATCACAGACATACAACACAACTGACTTAAAAATCAAACAAACGTTCAAATTAATCTAACAAAGACGCCAACAAAAAAGGGGTAATATTTTGCATCCGTTTTTTACGGTTATAACGTTTATTAGCTAACAAATTTAGAAATTGTACTTCAAATCTGTTTCACTTGCTTAATTATAGACATAATGGTTTACTTTTATAAATTGTTACTTGGATGGAGAGTTGTCTCATTGGTACTCATACCACATCTTCCTATATCTATATATTAACAAAGCTTATCACTAAACTGTTGTTTTTCACTTAATGAGTTTCGTACTCTATTGGAATAATTCAATAAGGTAATCTGTATACTTTGAAGCAATCGTAAAATTTAATTTTTACTTTTCTGTGTAGTTTGTTTTTGTGCATTGTACAATATCTTGTCTTCCAGTGCTGTTAATAACATTGCTTAATGAAATCCTCTACGAAGTACACCAACCAATATAACGTGTAGGAGGGAATGCTTTGTTATCAGCAGGTAATTACTTAGATAGAAATAAGAAGATGTGGTATGAGTGCCAATGAGCCAATTGTTTTCAGTAACTCTAAGCATTGTAATAAGATATAATCTTTTCACTTCGAAAATGGTTCAAATGAAAAATGAAACTCTGGTTTAGCTAGACAGAACAATCTAATTAAAGATAAGTATAAACTGCTTACAATAAGACAAAGATTTACAATTACCAGACCACAACTACTGAAGTAATCAATCGAACAGTTATTTTACCTTCAACATACCTTCGCCTATTTCATACATATTCAGCATTCCTCTTTTTAATCGGTAACGAGACAATTCATTTACTTGACATATGTTTCTTTTAACTTTTTCCTCCCTTCATTTTTCGACTTTCGTATATACTAAAATTTTATGTTTGCAGTTTTTTTCAGTAGAGTTACTTCTCAAAAGGATATTAGTTGAATCGAACATTGGTGATAATTTTTTTTTCTTTTTTTTTGGCACTTAACATAGAAAAATAAAATGATTCATCTCATGTTTAGAAATTTAATCAAATTAGGAAAAACGTTAACCTTAATTAAGAGAACTACCGTTGGTGACTTTTATCTACCATTGGCAGAACTATTTACCATTGGTACGACAACGATACCAATCTTAACAAATTAAAGTTTACCATTATTACAGACTGACTAGAGTGGAGTTCGGATTGGCAATTCACGTGCTCAGAACGTTCAAAATGGCAGCAAGATTGCCAAAATGAACTGGACAAGACCTTGCATCTCAAGTTTACCCACTTCAACTTCAAATCCACAATAGTTAGATCTTTAAATTTTAAATAAAACCAAATGATATAAAGTTTATTTCTGACAGTAAGTATACTATATATTTAACCTGTAAGCTTTGTAAAAAAAAAGTTTTAGCTATCAAGGCATCAAGAAACCTAAAGGAGTCTTTTCGAAAAAGGCTTAAAATATATGGTCAGCTAATGATTTGATTCATTTGACATATTTGAGCCTGTTAGTTTGTTTTCTCCTCTTCCATATGATACTGACGATCCTTGAAATAGTAAATGAATTTTAGTCTGAAACGGTCATTTTAGTTTTAAAATCATATAAAAAGTCTGAATAATAAATTGTTTAGTCGTGCTAAGGTTCATCATAACTTTTTGGCTAATATGGCCGTATTTACACCACAAATTTTACTCTGACTACAGACAAACCTGTGCACCTGGAAAAATTTAAATGCAGGGCAGGAACTAAATAATTAAATTTTAAATGCATTTTATGTTTCAGAAAATTATAAACTTTTCTGGATTTTGAGATTCCTTTTTTTTCGTTCCCACAGAAGGTGCCAAAATAAACTAAGTTTGGAAAAATGATTGAGATGTTCCCCTATGTAAATATTTTTAGTGAACGGTGACACAGGGCTTATATATAGGAAGATGTGGTATGAGTGCCAATATGACAACTCTCCATCCAAGTAACAATTTATAAAAGTAAACCATTATAGGTCAAGGTACGGCCTTTAACACAGAGCCTTGGCTCACACCGAACAGCAAGCTATAAAGGGCCCCAAAAATTACTAGTGTAAAACCATTCAAACGGGAAAACCAACGGTCTAATCTATATAAAACGAAAAACGAGAAACACGTATGAACTACATAAACAGACGACAACTACTGTACATCAGATTCCTGACTTAGGACAGGTGCAAACATTTGCAGCGGGATTAAACGTTTTAGTGGTACCAAACCTTCTCCCTTTTCTGAAACAATAGCATAACATCACAACATAGAAAGACATACTATAAAATATCAATTGATAGGCTTAACTCAATCAAAAAACGCAAATTAACACACAATGAACATATAAATATGATCTGTGATACCTGAATGCAAATACATAGTTAATAAAAATTATAAGGGATAAATAATTAAGGTCAAAAGTAAATAAACAGGTTTAAACAAAGTTAAAGTATGATACTACTGTGAAATTTTAAACAATTTTTAGAAAATCATCACTTTTGCTTGTATCTTTATATTACATAATAGACAATCGTATAGTATGTGTTGGTAGCCGCGAGGTTAAGATCAATGAGTTATAGAGTCAAGTTAGAAGCAGAGACTTGTCGGTTAAGGTTCGGATCCCTGTTTTCTCTTTGTTGTCCCTATTCTATAGTTTTCCGTTTTTCTTATTTCAGATCAAACTTACCGTTTCAGGTCAAAATTGTTTTTCAAGTGTGACTTTTTAGACTCTCTTTTTAAATACATGCCAACAAAAATAATAAAGAATAATAAAACTGAAAAAGCAGATGAGACAAAAACAGAGGTTGAGGGAATACAAACATTAATTGTATGTCATTGTTTGTTGTCACAGATGCAGATCTTGTGAAAGAGCAACTTTAAAGAAAGTTTCAACCAGAACTGCTAGAAAATCTCGTTTCAAGTTATTTTGAAATTGTAAATTGGGAGTTGCCATATTAGAAGTTTTATTAACTGCTTAAAATACAACAGAAAATAATACCGGTAATAATGAGGTGCTTTATCAAGATGATATATCTATCCATACATCTGAATCCGACCACGAGAAAGACGATGATATTATCAACGGAAGATATGTGAGTAGAAAACCCAATTTTACGGAAGTTGTCAGATCTTTTGCAGATAAAAAAACCGTAAACAATATCTCGTAAGGACTTTGTGATTTTGAAACAGTTTTTGACAGATGTTTCTAAATGTATGTCCAAAAATGATAGCGCTGTTCTGAGCATGAAAAATACGTAAGATAAATTGAGGGAAAGGTTTATGGAAAAACTTAAAAAGTTAAGGTTTTCAACAGGGAGTGTTGCAATGTGTTCTAAACAATAATGCTGATATTGTTGAAGTGTTTTCGCGTTTTTTACTTTATCATGATAAATGAACTGGGTTAAAGATATTTGAGAGAACAAATTTAAATTCAATCAATATTTTAATTTTGCTTTTGTAACTTATAAGAAAAATATAACAATTTGTATATTCCAAATCTAGATCGCCCTCTGGGAGCTTTGATGACCTTCTTTCTCATCTTTATCATCCGATAGGGTTAAATTAAATAAGAACTATTCTTTTTTCACTGCCTGTTAATTTTCTAAAATGTTTGAGAGATTATGCACTTGACAAAAGATGCATAAATACATTTTCTTTAATATACAGACTAGTCAGTATAATTTGTGATGTAGCTCTTTTCCGTCTTTTTAAACCAGTCAGATCGGAACCTTTACATGAGGAAAAGAAGAATTTCCTTCCTGTTTACTTTACCAATAGAGGAATTGATGCAATCAACATCAGCAACGTTCCACATCACAAGGAGGTAACATCTAAAATTCCTATTTATTTTCAAAATCAGTCTGTTCCTATTGTATCCTACAGTTACACCAAAAGCATTGCACCCAAAATATTTAACTATAAACAAGCATTACAGGAACTTGATTTAGAACAATACATAAAAAACCCTCTGACATGTGACTGTTCCCACTCGCCTTACAATTACAGCCCCTCTGGCCATGTTATTACTGGGAATCTAAACATAATTCAACATGAAAAACTCCGAAAGGTGATTTCCCATGGTCCTAAGTTTAGAGAACCCCAACACATCAATTGGAACCATAACTTTAAAATAATTATAGATTCCATTGAGAACTACGCCAGAGCATGGGCTAAACGAGAAGAAGTTGAACTGGACACTTTGTCAGAATGTGTCAAAACAATCAGGTCTCTGATAAAACGTCGCATGCATAAGTTAAAAAACTGTGTGAATGATCGACCAAAGTCTGTTTTCAGAGACAAAGAGGCTGTGAAATGTCTATCATCTCTTCATGATAAGTATGTTGTTGTTCCTGCGGACAAAGCTTCAAATAATATTGTCTTTGTATGTAAATCGTATTACTACGAGTGTCTTGTAAAAGAATTAGGAAAATAGCACTCAGGTAATCCCACATACAAAAACATATCATTTGACAAAGATGAGATTTTGGCGAATCATAAGTACTTCAATGAACATTGCATTGAACAACAAATCGGAGGACTTACCTTGTTTGTATTGGATACCTAAACTTCACAAATTCCGTACAAACAACGGTACATTGTCGGCTAATATGCATGTTCCACTAAAGAATTGTCCATTAGATTGACTAAATTGATTATTCTGTCCGCAGTGAAAGAAGGTCTTCAGAAATACTGTAAAACTGTTAACTCGCGTAGTTGTATTAACCATATGTGGATTCTTAAAAACTCTAAAGAACTTCTGGATAATTTTTAATTTCGGTCTTATTCTGAAATTAGTTCTATCAAAACTTTTTATTTTTCAACCTTGTATACCGCCATTCCTCATGTGAAATTGAAAAACCGTCTAAAAGAAATAATCCACAATGCTTTTCAACATAAAAATGGTAGCATACACTATAAATTTATTACTTTGGAATACCATAAGGCATATTTTGTTAATAGTGAACAAAAGGGTAAAACATGCTACACAGAGGAACAAGTGATCAGTATGCTTGGGTTTCTTATTGACAACATATTTGTTGAATTTGAAGGTAGACAAATTGTCGGCATTCCTATGGGAACGAACTGTGCGCCTCTCCTTGCCGACCTCTTCTTATTTTCATATGAATCGGAGTTCCTTCAGACACTTGTCAAAAACAAGAAGATCAAAGAAGCTAGATTATTTGATTTCACTTTCAGTTTATTGATGATGTTCTTTCCATTAACAATCCGAACTTTTCTGTTTGGGTTCCAGCAATATATCCCCCAGTACTAGAAATTAAAGAAACAACAGACACGGCTTCCTCCGCCTCATTCATCTCAGTACCAGAATCTATGACAAACGAGACGATTTTAATTTTGAAATTATCAATTTCCCCCACCTTAGTAGCAATATACCAACTTCACCTCATATGGGATATACATTTCCCAACTTATTCGGTATTCAAGAGCTTGCAGTTCCTACTCAGACTTTGTAAAACGTCACCAGTGTCTGAGCAGAAAGTTGATGAACCAGGGGTATGTCAAAGAACGTCTTGTCCTTTTTCTAAAAATGTACATCGGAAGGTACCAAGACCTTGTTGATAAATATTCCGTATCAACTTCACAAATAATACACGATGGTCTTGAAGTATAGATTCTGCGTACTGAAGTTGCTTATCATCTTAATAACGTGTTATAGTATTCTTTTATTTGTCTTTATTAATATTACTTTTACTGTTAAGTCTGTTTTTTGTGATATCCATTTGACGTGACTCTGTACTTATGTATCCCGTCATACTTTGAACGACAAAGTTATTTTATTTTATTAATATTACTTTTACTGTTAAGTCTGTTTTTTGTGATATTCATTTGACGTGACTCTGTACTTATGTATCCCGTCATACTTTGAACGACAAAATTATTTTATATCTACCTGTGTGACGTCAAACGCGCGATTCTACGCCAGTACTTAAAACCACGCATCCTTTATGGGTGAATTTTACATAGATAAATAAAATCGTATAATAAAAAAGCAAAATGAGGATGTTAAATTTGATGTATGCCTTTTTGTGCTTCTTTATTATATTTGTTTGTTTTTATAGTGATTAAGATGATAACACAATGTTGACTGCTGTACCCCTGTTTTTGACATTTTTGCCTATTGTGTCTGTTTGTTTTGTTCACGCATCGTTGTCAATACAATGGAATTTGATGCGACTGTCATACAAGTGAGAGGTTTAGCTAGCTATAAAACCAGGTTTAATCCACTATTTTCTACATAAGAAAATGCCTGCACCAAGTCAGGAATATGACAGTTGTTATCCATTCGTTTGGTGTGTTTGAGCTTTTGGTTTTGCCATTTGATTGGGGGCTTCCCTTTTTGAATTTTCCTCGGAGTTCAGTATTTTTATGATTTTACGCTTTATTAGAATAATAAGGATGTTTATTGTGTGATCTTGATTTTGAATCTTCTTTATAGATTTGTTTCATCGAAAATTTAGGAGTTGTTTCATTAGCTGTTGTCTTCTACGGAATCCTTCCAATTTGGTTCCTTTCCTTTCAAAAAAATCATCATCACATAGTTCTTCTTCGGGAACATCAACTACGTTATGTTCGGTCAAACACAAATTGTGCAAAACACATGCAACCAAAACTGAATCAACTAGCAAGGATACATCTGAAACGTCAAAACGAATCAACCTCCTAAATCTACATTTTAACATCCCAAATGCTCTCTCAACCACTTGCCTGTTTTTATTGTAAACTTTATTGAGTATTCTTTGTTGTGTTAAATTTCCACAGTCGCGGAATGGCGTTAATTTGAATGTGGCATCCGTCAATAGCACCAATAACATTTTGCTGTTGTGATCTTTCGCTAAATTGTCCATCTGTTGCTTTAAACTTCTGTGGGATAAACGGCAATTTTACTACTTCTGGCATCACACTGACCAGTACTGATGACATTCGTTTTATGCTTGCAAGGTAGCTGCATTTTGATGTACCAAATCTGTCTGCCATAAAATGAATACTATCTGTTACCAATGTACCATAGAAACATACGTAGCCCTTTTTGTACATTTGGCGTTTGACCTTTCTGTCTTTTAAACTCAACTGGACGGGAAATCCTTGAGTATGCGCTTTCGAATGTCTCTCGTGTCAGTCTAGAATTAATTTAAAAATCATCATGAGAATATCGCGGGACAGTCAACTCATACATGACTTCTTCTTTCCTGAAAGTTATGTAGAATTTCATCAAATTGAAGAAACCACTATTAACGCATAATTTGCATGTTGTTGTTTGGACGAAATGTCTTAAAATTTTATTTGATTATTGATTCTCATATCTACATTTGGCAAACTTGGGTTACCTTTAGTTACCAACTAGTGCCTATTGCTCGCCATTGTCACTTTTGGTCTACCATTTATTACAATGGCAAATGAATTGGCAACGGAAGTGTGTTATTCCGTTAAAAGTTATTTGGTCAACCGTTTGTACAAATAGTTAACGTAGTTACCGCTGGTTATGTTAAATTTATTGGTACTTATAGAAATTCTCTGAACGCACTTACAATACGTAGTATGTGTCCCGTGATTAGCTGTTTAATAATATTTGACTTGTTTCGTTTTCTGAAATTTATTTTCAAGTTCCGGTTCACACAGGTCACTACTGCAACTTAGTTGAACGAAAACATCCATTAAAGGGTATAAACAATTAGACAAACAAAAAACACACAAAAGAAAGAAAACGTACGCTAGCACACAAATAAAAAAAGGAAAACTGACACCAAAACACACACTCGGTGGCAAACCATATTTAACCATTTATTCAAACTGTTCAGTCAAAATCATTGAATCATGTGTATTTATTCATTGATATAATAATAGGAACAAGAAAAATTACAAGCAGGAATAGAACTGACTGTGTTTGTCCACTTGCACGGCTAACTATAATTATATATTTAAAGAGTATTAACAGGAATAACAAAAAAATATTGGACAGTACAGTAGACCACACCAACTATTAATTTCTTTGAGAAAAAAGACACAAAAACGTAAAACAATTTTAAATTTGGTCCAGACTATTGACTTTGTACAAAATGTTGTAGGATTGAATCAGTTTTTTTGTGTTTAGAGGTCTCTCTTTTAGCCTATCTAGTGCATGTCTCAAAAGCAATTACAAAATAAAAACCCTGTACAATCCACTCACCAATAGAATGACCACCAAGTTCAACACCAGCATAATTTTTGAAAGCAAGTCAAAATTTGCTTGCAGCCAAATAAAATGTTTCATATTTTTGAACTTTATCAAAATTATTTTCAACCTTGATTCAACGTTTAAATCTTCAACGGGTTTTTTTTTCAAAAACGGAAACAACGTTGTTTCAACGTTGAATCAACGCTTAGTGCCTGATGTGCTTTGTTTAAATACAAATGTAATTAAAAGTATACCAACAAGACAAAAGAAAGAGCTGGAATGTGAAAAACTTGAAAATACGTTTTACGAAAAAAATGTATGTGACAAAAATAAATTGTGTTTTATGCGAATTTATAGACCTCCTACGAATACAAAAGTAATGAATATAAATAATAAGGATTCATTATCCAAATTGAGGTCCTCAGCTGGACCCTAAATAAAATTATGTACTGGTTCAGTGAAAATGGACGTCACACTAAACTCCAAAACATATAAAGGAACTAAAATTAAAAAAACATACAAGACTAACAAAGGCAAGAGGCTCCTGACTTGGGACAGGCGTTAAACATGTTTTGTGAGATCTCAACCCTCACTCTATACCTCTAGCCAATGTAGAATAAAGAAACACATAGCAATACGCACAGTAAAACTCAGTTTAAAAGAAGTCCGAGTCCGATGTCAGAATAGGTAACAAAAGAAACTAAGCAAAATGACAATGATACATAAATTAACAAAGGACTACTAGCAGTTACTGACATGAGACTGTTGTCTCTAAATGAATTTCATGGCCATACACATTATTTGGCATCACGACAATGTTTTCTACAGAATTGGTAGTAATTTATCAAAACTAAATAAACTAACTGTTTCGCACCTTCAAATTCTTATCTTTTTTTACCTTTTAAAATTGAAAAAAACCTTTTCGGAAAAGGGCTCTGATATTTGTATACAACGATTACCATTTAAATCATGATACATTGCATGATATAACTCAGATTCCCTCTCTTATAATTAGACGCATGAGAACGATGGCATTAGAGACTTTTAAAATAATAGACGGCCTAGCTGCTTTAAATCTGAATGATCTCCTTGTTAAAAGTAAACACAAAATATGATTTCACATATGTAAATTTATTGAAAATTTCAATTAGAACTACTATATATTTCAAAAACTGAAAAATCGGTTTGGTATGCAGTACCCATATGATGGAGTTCACTGCTTGAAAACTTCAGAAAGGAAACAAATAGTGATCAATTTAGAAATTTGATATCAAGTTGGAATGCACATACCTGTAAAAGTGCATGTTATCGCTAAAAAATAGAATGAAATAATCTAGTTTAAATTTTTAATTTTCATTATTTTGTTTTAACATTTGTTAAAAAATTTACAGCAATATCTCTACTATCTTTTTTCTGCTACTAATTTTGAATGAAATTTGTTTCATAGATGATGTATACATATGTTTATATTGTCGAAAAAAGCACGGGGAAGCTTGTGTTTACTATGTTTATACAACTACCGACAATTAGATATATCTTATCTATATTATGTAAATGGAAAAACAAATTGAAATAAAAAGTTAAAAAAAAAAAAACAACTACAAAAATAAACCAAAAAACAAAAAGAGAAAAAAAAAGATAAAGCACGGCATAGTTTATTCTTATCTTGTACTGTTACACCACTGCCCGGATTAGGGGGGAGTATTTGGTGCCAAAAAACTAGTTTAACACCGCCACATTCTGTATGGGCCTGTCCGAAGTGAGGAGCCTGTAATTCAGTGGTTGTCTTTTGTTGCTGGATATCATATTTGTTTTGCGTTCATAGTTTTGTACATAAATCAGGCAGTTAATTTTCTCATTTGAATTGTTTTACATTTGTCATTTCGGGGGCTTTTAGAGCTAACTATGCGGTATGGGTTTTGCACATTTTTGAAGCCCGTACGGTGACCTTCGGTTGTAAATTTCTATGTCATTTGTTCCCTGGTGCAGAGTTTTCTCATTGCCAATTATACCACATCCTCTTTTTTTTCATAAATAAATATAAAAGTAAAACACACACATTCACACAAACTTAAAACAAAAAGAAAGAAAAACGTTTTACATTCAGTCGTATGTGAAACCCAAGCTTTTATAAAAACAATTTATTTCTTACTAGATATAAAGATAAGGAGATGTGGTATGATTGCCAATGAAACAACTATCCACTAGATAGATTTCTGCCAATATCTAAATTCGATCAAAAGTAAAGCGATCTTTTAGATTTAAGATCCGTGATTTTGAACCCTTCGATTCAAAATTATTATACAAACATGCATTTGCATCAAAATACCAAAATCGTCTTCCATGGTGACATAAACCGTCGAATGATATATTTTGATTTCATGAAACATGTAAAATTGTTGAAAATTATAAGAAACATATTATTGAGACTTTCTACTATTCAAATTCCACTAAGTTTCATGCATGGAGATTTTGACTTTCGGAGTCAAATCTATGTTCGGTATCACATATGAAAAATATATACAGTTCGAAAAGACTTCAAACGAGAAATGAAACAAACTAAGTTTAATTTAAGGTTAAAAGGAACTGCTAACATTCAGACAAAGATTTACAATTAAAATACCATAACTATTAAAGTAATCAATGGAACAGTTATTTTAGCTGGTGTCAAGATATCTCCCCATTCCATATATATTCGTCGCCTCTTTTTTTAACTTATCAGTAAAGAGACAATTCATTGACATGACAGATTTTTCCTAACTGTTTTCTCACTTTTAGTATTTTTGGTAGAAGCGGCTTACGTATATTCTAATTTATGCTTCCAATTTTTTTTCTTCAATAAATTTACTTCGCAAAGTAAATATATACAGACTTAAACACTATATGAGGGGAGAAACTGGATAGGCGTTTGCAACATACTGACGCGAATATTCATGATCTTTCTTTCTTTTTTCTTTTTCTTTTAACATCTCTTTGTAACAAAGAATACTAAAATGAAAACATGTTAAGAAAATGTATTAGTATTTAAACATGAGCATTTAAAACTTCTAATCTAGAGTTCTTTTTTTTTAAACTGTAAAGGAGTAAGTTTGGTAAGGGTCATATTTGGCCATGAATATTAAGTCCATTGTTTGAAGATAAAAAATGTTTTAAGTGGAAGAAAAGACACGTAAGAAATTGAATTAGAACAATTTTTATAAAGCTTTAATATTTACAACCAAATAGACCAAAAGTAAAGATTTTGATTAAAATTGACAAAATCGTCTGGATTTCATCCAAATTCAGGCCTAGGAAACTTAGAAACATAGAGGACATGCTTTGACAAACTAAATATTAAAATCAGATAGGTAAATTAGTACAATAAAAAATCTGTTAAAAGATCTTTCTTGTCGGCGCATGCGCTCTATGGTTTCAGTCCAAAAAACCAAAGGAAATTTACCTGTTTTCTTTATTTTTCTCTATGGAAACATCAATATGTTTGCTATTTGTAACGTCATGAAAAGAACGTTAATACGTAATTTTTTTACAACAAAAAATATATGTCCTATCTAGTTAATGTTTTGACTATGATTCATTGTAATATTAATCAAGAAATCCTAATTTGAAATTTTAGCTAGAAATAGGGGTCATTGTAGGGTCTATTCGAACCAACTCCTTTAAATAGACAAAGGAACTCGTCAATATATCTGAGTTTACTTTGTTCCAAGCACTAAAGGCTTTTTTTATTAGGACTTTATTTCAAACTATATAAATTGCATTACGTTCTCTGTCTGAGATATAAGGTATGAGTTCATATTAAAAGATCCCGTGTCTTCAGTATAATAGCGACATCTTTTGTAAAGGCGCAATCATCACTTGAGTGTTAGCCATGTAAAACAGATATTAAGTGAGAGAGTACCGAATGTGAACTATTTGTGTGCGAAAACTGCAAATCGCCAAACAGTCGTTTGAGAAACGCAGGGTAATATCAATAAGAGATATATTAAGATTTCTTTACCAATATTACAATGAATCATATTCAAAACATTGACTAGATAGGACATATATCTTTTTTGTTGATTATATCAGATCGTATTAAATCTCTCAATATTCCGGAGATAATTGCTTCAGTTTTTAATTCATACGACACCGACTTGGTTGGGATAGGAAAGGTACTTTGTAATGAGGACGATATCGTTTTCTTCATGGGGAATTGTGACTTTGGCAAGCACAAGTTTCTCAAAGGAAAACTTTTAAAAGCGTCATTGAAAGTGTTATTGAATTATAACATCAGATGCATGGATTTCACTGTAAATAACAAGGATGAGATTTTATTTGCGCCACCTCCAGGAAATGAACTTATAGCTGCATCAGCTTCTGGAACTGTGAAGAGTATTGTCAAGGCATCGCCTGTGTTGATAGTAGCCATTCATACTACCAAGCATAGAGAACTTACCATTGTTATGAGAGAAATATCCGATAACAGACCAGAGTTCGAGACAAGTAGCCATATTTTGACGCAGAGTAGAAACGCAAGTCAGTATTTGAGTTTGACAGTGCAGGTAAAAAGTTGTTTAATTATGCCGGCTGAATTGCAACCGATTTCGAATGATAATGTATATGTTGTTGATTGGATGGAGGAGAGGCGAAAGATACCAAAGGGACATTCAAACTCATAAGTCGAAAATAAACTGGTCATCCCTCTTTCAATACAGATGACGTACCTTTAGTCCCTATGGATATTGCAGTTACACCGAATGGTGTCATTATAATATCTGATAGAAATAATCATACTTTACACGCACTTAATCCGCAACGAGAAAGAATTGTGTGGACTACATTTAACACAGAATATATGATCATTCTTTCATATAGTCTATCAGTAAACAGTGAGGGTTTTCTGATGATTGGATTACAAGCTATAATGGAGAGGCCGATAAAGCGAAAATATTTGTTGTAAAACTGTTGGCGTAACTTTGCTCCGAGGATTTGTTAATAGAGTTCAAACATATTGATGAACACAATGTTTGGTGCTGTCATTGAAATAAAGCGCTTACACCCTCAAACAAAATAAAATTGGACATATTTGGTTATTTTTTTCAGACCCTTTTTGGGTTTAACAAGTTATATGTCATATTCGTTGGCTCTCAGCGTTCAAAGAATAAGACCAATAATCCCATAAAGACATTCGAGCGTGATAATTTCGTAAATACATGAATTTTCACTTTGTTTGAATTCAAGCCAACTGAGGTATAATTGCTGTTTTGAACTTTTTATTTTTTTTATTTTTTTTTGCATATCAATGGCTTTAAACTTGAGTAGGTAGCTTTAAAACTTGATAATTTTGAACAATTTAACACAAACAATAAAAGATCAGCCATCAACACCCATTTCTCAAAATAACGATCAAAATCATTAAGACATAACATACAACCACTGAAGAGTTTCTTGACTAAGGACTAGCACATGACAATGTGGCTGGATATACTAGTTTTTTAGATCTCAACATACCCTTTTTTTTATAATCTCAATCTGTTGATTAACAAAACATACAGAAAAGAAAATACAATAAAAACAAGTGCAGGAATATATAATAAACTCTAAAATAATGGTACAATAGATAACAAAAACACAAAATGAAAATTATTTCGTATGCTCGCAGTTCTTGAAAGCAAGCTTCAAATACGTAACCTGATAACAGAACAGCAATGTTGGGTCGTACTATAAATTAACGAATTGATATTTATCGGGTTAAAGTTAGTTACACAGGTATGTTTCTACCCCAATTGTAAAAAGGAACTGTTACACCACTGTCCCAAGTTTGGGGAGGGTTGGCGCCTGCAAACATGTTTAACTCCGCCACATTCTTTATGTGTATGTCCCAAGTCAGGAGCCTGTAGTTCAGTGGTTGTCGTTGGTTCATGCCTGTCATATTTGTTTTTCGTAATTAGTTTTCTCAATTGAATTGTTACATATTTTTCATGTTGGGCCTTTTATAGCCGACTATACGGTGAGGGGGTTTCTTATTGTTGAAGGCCGTACGGTTGCCTATAATTGTTTGCATCCACTTCATTTGAACTTTGGTGGACAGTTGTCTCATTGGCAATCATACCACATATCTTTATTCTTATATAATCCATGATTAAACGATGCGTGATAAACCAATGAAATTCAGAATTAAACCATCGTGTTGTGTAAGAGGTAAAACTGTTACGAAACAATGTTCATTTGATATGTATGAATTCTTTTATAAACATTTGATGGAGAAAGACTTTGAAATAGTTTTGCCTTCACAATATTGTGCATTATTTCATATGGTCTTAAAGGTGAAGTGTTTTACTTATCAATCAAAATGATATCATCATTAATAAAGTTTTACGGTAAACATCACACATTGTCCGATGGTTATTAGACGAGCTCTTCAAAATTCCTGAACAAGTTATTCGTCTTGGCATGATTCGGCCAATGACACACTTTCATAAAATGATATTATTGTGCTTTAGCTTTAATATCCATCTCACTGAGTCAAAGTTGGCCTGACAGACCGTTTTCGCTCTTCTGTTACAGCTTATTGTTTCTGTGCTCTATAACAGTTCATTACTTTGGCTTTACAAAACTATTCTCTCTATCGTACATGGTATAGATTATTTCAGAAACACGTGTTGTGCGCAAGAAAATCATAAAAGTTTTTACTACACTCGGTCACAAGAGCTCGTTCCTCGAAGGAGCCACTACTTCGGTATTGGCATTGTTCAAATGATAGTTTATTGTCTGTAAAGTTTCAGTTGATAAATATATCTAATTGCGTTATTATAATGCCCTTATAATAAGTAAGCCTGAGAATATTTCGGTTCCTTTTTTGGTTTTAATGCCCCTAAAGGTTTTATTTATTTCACTTTACAAACTATTGGACTCAAGCGTACCAGATGAAGGTAGTTCCTAAAACAAGTATCATGTCTGCTGAAATGTGTATATAGAGAGAGACGATACCAAGGGGGCAATTGAAAATCACATGTTCAGCATACACAGACAACATGGCAAAAATTAAACGACGAAATCACAAACAACAATAAAAAATAAACAATACACACAAAACCCGATTGATCAACGCTCACCTCACAAAAACAGGAAATGAACTCAGGTGCTCCGGAAGGATAAGAAGTTCCTGCTCTACATATGGCACTCATCGGTTGCTAGTGCAAACTAAATCCGGTGATAGGTCGCATTTGGTTTTGTCACAATCACGGAAAACAGGACGGGATTGTAATTCATTGTATCCGTGGACATCTGTTGCACAGATATTCCATAACGGTCAACCAAATCATGATGACGTTCGTAAAACTTTCAAAGGGATGACTTAAACTTAACCACATGGAAATATTGATGCAATAGCTTCATAGCATGCGGTAGTCTCTATCAAGGAAATCATGACAGGAAACGCAAGCCCTAGAATATCGTATCAACTTGGAAAAGTATACTCTATATACAGACGCTGCTGGAATATTGATAAGTAAAAATGGAAAGTCACAATGGGAAAAAATGAAGTCATCTAGTTTGATGTAAAGTTTAGTTCTTAATTGACCCTTAATGTTAATTTCAGTATGCAAGTCAAGATAAGAGGCAGACTTAGCTGTATCTTTGGTATCCTTTATTTCAAGTTCATTGGGATATATGCAGTCAACATAGATATCAAATTGTGAAATATTCAGTGAAAGGACATCATTTATACAGCGGAAGATGAAAGTCTTACGAAGCTCATGCATGAAGTCCTCAAAACAACAGAACAAATCGGCAAACAGAGGGAAACTGTAGGTTCCCATAGGAATATCGATTGTCTGTTTTAAAACATGTCATGCAAACGTTAGATATATGTTATCAATGAAAAAATCCAGCATTTTATGATGTCATGTTTCAATAAACCTTTTGTTCGAATCAAAGTGGTCGTGTTCAGAGTTGATCTGTCTTTTCTTAAGACCAGATATTTGTTGGACTATTTTTTCAACCTGTATTTAAGTTTAAAATGAGGACGTCTAGTGTTAAGAAGAGGGAAACAATTGTTTTATACTATAGCATGAGGAGAGGGACTTTGATTGAAAAGTCTCTTACAGATCTTTTTGATTCTTTTTTTGCACTTCTAATTCACATCACTCTCTGAAATGAAAACAACACTATATTTATTTATTGACCGGGATTGATTGCTAAAATAACAGATGTTAATAATTTATAAAGAGGTTTCGTAGAGCATATGGCAGACACAGCAGTGTAACGTTATTGTAATGACACTTATGTTTTTTGGGTATCCAGCAAATAGACAGAAATCCAGATCTTCATCTGCAATTGAAATCCAAAAGGAGTATAAAGATTACCTATGATTGTTCAGGGTTCACTCTTTAGTTCGTGGTATGTGGGGGTTCAAAGTGAATTGTCAACACCAAATTATTTTATCCCGCAACTAATATGATGTGCCTTTCAGATAAAAACGATATTGTTTAGGGCTATGTCTGCGTTGACAACTAAATATTTGCCATGGAGGTAGGAAAAATGCTTAGTTATATTTGAGTCTTTGACGATAGATATAGCCAAAGCGTTAATAGTCCCAGTAAGGATTTTTTTATCCTGATTTGTTTCAACGACCTCAAGGTCGTAACCTACTCGAAAGAGTAAATATGTCTTTTTTCTTATGTTTTGTCATTGCATAATCTCGACGACCAAATCCATAAGTAATTTAAAAATGTGTTTACCGTTTATGGATTTTGGCTGACCATAACGTTATTTCGGCCTTTTGGCTAACACATTTCGTAGAAAAGTGTTGTTGACAATGTTTAGAATCACCAGTTATAATTTGGCCAGTCGGCTTACATACTAGTATTTGAATGGGGAAGTTGCACAGGTGCAATCGGGTGTTGAAGAGTTAAAGTCGTCATTAGTGGGTCTTTGCAACACCTGTTTGCAGTTGAAAATAATGGTTGCAATAGGTTTGGCATGTGCATGAGAAATGATTGGTTTATTCTCATCTTTGAAGTAGGGAGGTATTTTAGATATCACTGATTTTTGATGATGGATATTGCCTAACTTGGTGGTACCAAGACCTTTATTAGGAAAATTTTTAGAATGGATCGTTTCTCCGTGTTATCTTTTCTAATGCCAACCAGTCTAAATAGTCTGATGGACAATATCCAAGCCGACAGATAAAAGATTGTATTTATTGCATTGGACATTTGTTACAGGAGTTTCCAAACATAGGTTTTTAACAGAATTATGTTTTAAAAGTGGTAGTGTATATTATGTTTATTTATTACAAATGTGTTGTTACCGCTTCTGATGGATAGTAAATCATCGATTGTACCATCATTCAAGTTGCCTTTTCTTTGTATCTGAAATGATTCAGATTTTTAAGGAAAAGTCGACTGTAGACGGTCTTCACCATCTGTTTTAGGCTTGCTTTGATATGGATGCTTCAAAACGTACGAACATAGATTTACCTCTCTAAAAAGTTGGTCTCTGACATACGAGATAGAAAATAAAAGGATATGAAATAAATGTACATGGGACAAAATTGCACACAATACATAGGAAAAAAAATTATCAATGAACAGGGCTTTTATTCCTGTTCTTCATCTTGACAGTTGATGCAGGGTCTTGTATGATATCCCAGGAACACGTGTCGTACGCCCTAAATTTGTGTCATACCAGTATTTCCTTGGACAAGTTTTCCGAAAAATTATTTCCCAAACTCATAAAAAAAAAAAATCGTTATATTTTGTTGATTTTTTTAATATTGTTTTCGAAAACTTCCGTGAATAAAAAAAATAAAATGTTTTATATTTGCTATATCTTAACCAGTCCTGACTGCTCTGTTTAAAAACTCTTGGTTGGTTTTGTTGTTTTTCATGTTTACTTTTTTTTATCGACATTTACGAGTGTTTGTCAATTAGCGTTTCTCACCATTATTATTTAAAGAGGGACTTCGAAGGCAACATGAAGAGTATATTTTCTAGATATAGGGAGAACCAAAAATTATTGTTATTTTTTGTTGTGATCCAAATGCTAATTTTGCACCATGTAAAAACGTTAGAGATTTGGCCAGGTAAAGGATTTACACCACAAGAATTAGTTTGTGTTTTTAGTTTCAGTTTCGAACGTTTCTGTGGCAAATATGCACTTGTTTTACAATGCTGCCTTTTAATTTACCGTATACTTCCTTTGCAAATTAATACTTCTACACTAAAAGTTGATTCATCTTCATCTTTCTGTTCTGTTATGTTCAACAATGACCAAAGCCCATACCGCACAGTCAGCTATAAAAGGCCCCGAGATGAAAATGTAAAACAATTCAAACGAGAAAACTAACGGCCTAATTTATGTACAAAAAATGAACGAAAAACAAATATGTAACACATAAACAAACGACAACCACTGAATTACAGGCTCCTGACTTGGGACAGGCACATACATACAGAATGTGACGGGGTTAAACATGTTAGCGGGATCCCAACCCTCCCCCCTAACCTGGGACAGTGGTGTAACAGTACAACATAAGAACGAACTATAAAAATCAGTTGAAAGAGGCTTAACTCATCAGATGGATTAAAATACAAATACTACAAATACAAGTGGACGTGGCCGGGTACTTGTACATCCAAACAACAAAAAGACACCAAGTACAGATCTGAGAGTTTCGCAGTTACTGACAGCTAGTTCAAAGCCACTAACAACTAATAAAAAAAATCATGCATCTAAGACTAAATTATCAATCCATACACATCCAACATCTAATGGATTTAGTGTAAAGACATCATAAACAGTCAGAGAAAAACAAAGGTACAACCAAACTTCGAGACCAAATCTTTATATCTGTGGAAGAATTTAGTAAAGTTTTTAAGTAATTTGTGGTAACGAAATCCCTGGCTTAATAATTTACCAGTAATACATAGATTACGTTCGTTAAAATCAAAAACGTCACAACAGACACGGGCATAGCGAACGAGTTGTGAAATATAAACACCGTAAGATGGTGCCAAAGGAACATCACCATCCAAAAAGGGAAAATTATTAATAGGGAAAAATCGTCCCTTTTGTCGTAAATTTTAGTGTGGAGTTTCCCGTGTAAAACCGAAATATCTAAATCTAGGAAAGGACAGTTGTTACCGTTTAAATTTGATTTATTTAAAGTAAGTTCCTTTGGGTAAATTTCGGCAGTATATTGAGAAAATTCTTGATTATTTAACGAAAAAATATCATCAAGATAACGGTAAGTGTTGTTGAATTTATCAATTAAATGCAATTTAGACGGGTCTTTACTGAGTTTGGTCATAAACTGTGATTCATAACAGTACAAAAACAAGCCTGATATTAAAGGGGCGCAATTAGTGCCCATGGGAATACCAACAACCTGTCGATAAACTTTGCTGCCTAAACGTACATAAATATTATCAAGGAGAAAATTAACAGCTTCAATCATCTCATCACACCTCCAGTAAGTATATCTAGCATATTTACCTTTCTCATTAGAGAAGAAGGCTTTAAATGAGTTGCAGCAAATATATTTGCATTCAGATTTACCAAACGACCATTTATTTAAATAGTCAAATTTTTGTTTGATAAGATTGTGTGGAAGTGTAGTGTAAAGAGGAGAGTATATTTGAAGTGCTGAAAAAGAAACTGTGTTAAATTGATTGACAATATATTCTTGTAATATGCTAATGTAAAATCTAAATATGAAAAATAAGAAAATAGTCTTCAATTTCAAAATTTTGTTGCACTGAAAAAAATATTTTTTCAAGGTTAATATGACCACTAAAAGGTCACAGTGTGTTATTCATTTATAAATGCCTCGCAACTCAAATGACATCCACCAAAGTTTAAAGATATTTAATTAATATGAATAAGAAACCGAATTTATGATTTCATAATACATATAATATCTTATGTTTCCGGAAAATAACATATACTTCCCGATTTTAGGATTAGGGGGAGTCAACTTAAAATTTAGTTTCATGTGTTTTGTTTCTTTGCATGTCTTCGTTGATTTGATTATTGTATGTTGTCTGGAGCTTATGGCAAGGCCTGTTTTCATTTGTTTCAGTACAGAAAATAACAAAAAAAATATATGACAGACAACAACCAAACAACAACCACGGAATTAAATGCTCTTGACTTTGGACAGGCACATATAAAATAAGGCTGGGTTAAACATGTCTGTGAGCGCTCAATCCTCCCCAACCCTTGACAGTGGTGTAACAGCACAACATAAGATCAAACTGTAAAAACAGTTACTGAAGATAGGTCATACCCAATAACAACTAATAAATAAATCATGTTTTACCAGACTGAAATACCAATCATTACACATCCAACGGATTAAGATTAAAGACTGCAATCATACCATATCTTATTTTATATAAACAGTCTGACAAAAGTCAAAATATAAGTACATAATATCGACAGAATATAGGACCATAAGTTTTCATAAATGTAAAGCAAAACATATTTAGTTATGTTTCATTTTTTTCTCTTTAATTTACATGTTTTAAATGGCACGCAATAGTCAAAGTTGTGACTGAGTGCGAAAAAATTATGATAGATTCATTGATAGAGTTATTGATTAATTGCCTTAATGAATGATCCATTGATTAATAATGGCTTATATTTTGTTTATTGATTGATTAACATGTAGAAAACATCGTGAAATCGTATTGAGTTATATCTTTTAAAGAATTGTAACATTAACATATAAAAATTTCACTTGCAGCGAGAGAGAACGATATCTGGAATACCAGTAAGGTATCTGAACTTTAAAGATAATGAAAATAATATTGTTAGTAGCTACTAATAATGATTAAATGATCATAATGACAGTTGAATGTTCATAATAGTGATTGAATGATTATATAATGTTTAATAAAAATAGAGCAAATAAATCAATTGATATCATAAAACTGCTACTGGTGGATGACCAAGTGGTTTTTGTAAAGACTTTACTGCGGCCCTCCAAAACAGGTCTTCTCCTACGCCTATCTGGTACCTTACATGAGGAGTACTCTCCAGTAACGTACGAAGTGGGCTTGTCATATGCTTTGAATCAATTGTTTTCAGCATTGTTAACAAGAAAGCATCTTTTCCTTGATGTCGTCGTCTTTCCATGACAACATCAACTTCCCACTGACACCATTCACTTTTGGCGAAGTTTTTTGACATCACAACAACAACTTATAACTTTTCTCAAGATATTTGTCAATATTTCCAGTAAGTTTTTTCCAATATTGAAATCCCTTTGGTGAATACAAATTTTTATACCCTCTTTTCTCTCCATTCTCTGCAAAAAAACGTTGTGAACCCATTCTCGATCAGCATCACAGTAGACAACAAATACATGATACTCGTAATTTAAACGTTCATCAAATGCAACATGACCTTGTTTGTGATTGTACACAACTCTGAGCAGGTACACAGTATTCTTGATATTATTCTGACATATCCAAATGCAAATGATAATGAATAGTACTGATACTCCAAATAATGATAAAACTATAGCCATAGTATATAACGGATTCCATGGATTGCAAATGTCATCAGTTGGGTTGTAGCTTTTTAAGTATTGCCCTTCTAGTTCATTCGGATATCGACATTTGTACTTGTGAGGATAACCAACGATCTTTACTTTGGTTTGCTTAATCCATTCCAAAAACCATTTTTGTCACATGTACATGAAAATGGATTGGATCCTAGATTAATTTTTTCCAAATTATTCAGTAATATCGAAGGCAGCGAGGTCTCATTCATGATTGAAATCAAATTAGAACTGATATCTAGAGATTTCAAGGATGTAATATTACCAAATATTTCACTGCTCGGATGTAAGTTATGGAATTTTTTGTTTTTGAGATTCAGCTCACGTAACTTTCTAAAATTGGTAAGCAAATTCCTTGGTAATTCAATGAGGTTGGTGGAAAATAACATTAGAGTCTCGAGATTATCAAGTGGTATAAGAATTGAATGAAGAATATTTGGAATTTTTGGCAAATAATTGAGTCCAAGATTCACATAATTCACATTTGGACAGAATTTAAAAATTGTGGTAGGGTTGAATCTTTCTATTAAGTCAAAGCGAAATTTACAGTTAGGCATAACAATTTTTTTTTATAGACGTACTGTTAAACGCAAAATCTTCAATCTGTTTTAATGTATAAACCATTTCTAAATTTACTTGTTCCAACATTTTAAGACTGGAAAATACATTGTTTTGTAACTTATCAATGGAAATGCCCTTCAACTGTAAAACCACAAGTTGAGGCAGGCAAATAAATGACGTTCTATCAATATTTCCGATATTATTATCACACAGGGACAAACTCTCAAGTCTCGGAAATTAACTGCCATCAATGATACAAAAATTTATAAAACATTATAAAATACTACAACACACATTTTGTACATTGATAACTATTATTAACAATTAAAACAAATTGAAGCATAGTTGTTCATTTCTTAAATACATGGTAACCGAGAACAGAAGATGCATTTTATTGTCTTTTATTCCCACAAAGCTCGGTAAACACAAGGCTGAGTATAACTAGTTTTTCGTGGTATTAATTTTCACGAATATTAAGAAATGCATATATTTAGATACATTTTTTCTTTGACTATAATATATAAATTATACGCAAGATATTTAATCGGTTTCATACATTAAAATTGATAGCATAAAAAATAGTTTGAAAACACTAGATAAAGTAATAAAGGTTGCAGACATGTTCGAACCTAATTTTGCAAAATAGTATTTAATACAAGGATTCGCGGAAATTGCTTCCAGAACACATGATATTATTCCTAAATTTGGCTGTCTTTTAAACTGCTAAAAGATTTCGTAGTAAATGTTATCTGCTTGTATGAAATAAAAAATGAAAACAACACGTTATAAAATTCATGCGTCCGAAGCGCTTTTCTGGATTTACCTTCATCAGGAACGCTCAAAGCCGAATATTTGAAAGTCAAACAGTTGAAGAGCTATATAACTAAAAAGACCTAAAAAATAGCCAAATCCATCTAAGGCCAACTTTGCCTGAGGGAGTTGAAACCTTAGTTTTTTTATAATTTCAAAATTTTAAACGGACAATTTTGGAAAGGTTTGTTTTAAATCATTTTATGAGTCTTTCTTTGTCATTCAGTACACTTGTGCATAGTTTTTTTCTCATTCGTAAACCTTCCTCTGAATTCCGATTTCCCTTTTAATCAAGTCGGTTTTAGCAACTTCTTCATGTCGTGTGTCCCACAGTAATCGAACACATTTGTTGCTTAGAATTTACATATGCTTGTTTTACTTTTAAATATTCTATTATATGAAACAAAGTTAGATACTTACATTGAACTATTATATTAAAAAAAGACTCTTAATTTTGATACCTATGTGTTTAAATCGACAGTTGTTCAGTAAGAATGAATTCAGATGTCTGCTACATTGTATATAAACTTATTACACATACCTTATATGTAAATATAATGAACGCGATATATAAAATATATAATTCATTTAATGGTTTCAAATACACCCTTTCGTATATTGGAACTTTTTAGTTTTACTTCCACCATTCAACGCACTCTACGTTACATAGACACACAAAAAGACTAAAATATGTATGGTTAAGTGGCAACTCCCATCTTAAGTGCATTCTTGATTAACGATATCAACTGATTAAATGCAGTAGCATGTATCACAGTATGTAATATAAATGAACGAAAAAAAGAAACTTCTCTGCATGGGGTATCACATTTTGCAAAATGGAAAATTGCACAATAAATCCAATGTCAAATGCAAACTCAGTTAAAGTAAAAAATAGATGTGTGAAACAATTGAAAAGAGAAAACTAATGGCCCAAATTCAACTACAATGCTTTTCCTACACAAAATATAATGTGAAAGGTATTTGACGCAAGAGCAATCGGAAACTAAACTGCTTCTGTCCTGAAAAAAGTTATGTTACAAGAAACTAATTTCGCTGGTACATGATAGTAAAACAGATAGTGTTCTAAACTCTTGGTAATTTTTTATTATGTTCAGTTTTCCCCATTTTTTAATCGACATTCTAAATCTACAAGATTTGATTTTTTTACTGATTTACACTTATCATTCCACGGCAAAAGACCTTGATAATTTTGATTCCAAATAGTGATTTTTCCTTTTCTGACAAGCAATATGCCTTTGTCAGCTACGTGCAGAGTATACATATCAAAACCAAAGACCAACGGACAAGCATGTAAACATTTATACGTCATCTATAGTCTTCAACAATGTACAAAGCTTATACCGCAGATAAGCTATAATAGGCCTAACAATAACAAAGTTTGATGAATGTCAAAAGAAAAACCTACGGCCTGATATTGGCTAAAAACAATAAACGAGACACAATTATGACAGACAACAACCAACGACAACCACTGAATTCCAGACCCCTAGCTTGTTCAGGCACATAAAGAATGTGGCCGGGTTGGAGATGTTTTGAGCGCTCAATCTCCTCCTACCTGAGTAAGTGGTGTAACAACACAACAGAAGAACAAACTATCAAAATCGGTTGAACAAGGTTGCATCATTAGATTGACACGAAGCATACACAATATCCTAACATATTGCTACAGATACAGATTCTACTTTTCGTAGGCATAATGCCGTCTCTTTTATCTCACATCACAGAATGTGACTAATTGCCATTGGAATATTACTTGAAATGAAAAGATTGACAAGTGTAACTAGTGGAGGCAGCTTTCCATTTTGAAGTACAATAGTTCACATCGGGTTGTCTAATTGTCGTTAATCTACAGCGGTCCCTAGCATATCAATACCCAGGTTACGAGTTCGAACCTCGTTCGTTGCAAGGTGCGATCGACTTCGCTCTTAATTAACTACGATTGCTAGTTTTCCTGCCGAAGTTCGGTGTTTCTCTTCGGGTACTCCGGCTCCTCAACAAATACAAAATTGCAACCATGTTATAGCAAAGAGTACTGGAATTGGCGTTAAATAACAAGAATCAATCAATCTAATCATATTTAGCATTGTGCATCACATGGTATCACTCCCGGTTTTAAATGCCCACAAAATTAGTTTTAGGATTAATCCGGTCGTATACGTCATTTTGTATACTTGTGTTGTTGTTTTCGCGCAAATAGTCCTTTTGAAGTACTTTGTGTTTTAATTCCCATATAAGGACAGTTGTTCCTACTAGTTATCTTGATTTTGCTATAGATGTTATCAAACCAAATTTATAAAAGAAAAATGGAAAGTGGTGTTAATTCTTGAAGACTAATTACTATCCTAAGTAAGGTACACTGTTAAGGTAAAATATTAATCTTGACAAAGATATATATAAAACGTGTGCCATGTTTATGTATGTTTATATTTATTAACATTGAAATATTGTTCAATGAAATTCTATACAATTTTGCTATATAAATCGATAGTGAGTAAGGATCTATCGCGCCATTAAAAAAATCCATGAATCAACGATCTTCTTGTTTGTTTGTTTTCAGTAATTTCGGTGAGCTTTTTATAATTGATTTGTATTATATTTGGGTTCAGTCGACCTTCAAGAGCCGTAAGTAACAATCCCATTTTTTAGAAAAGTAAACAATTGACAAAAAATTTGTGAACCTTGACTATTTGGGTCACTTATCATTTTCATTCTCTGATCAATATAATTTCTGAATTATCTGTATTTGCAATATCTTTGTATTTAACGTGTAACCATGAACATATCTTTTGCATGTCATGTTTTTCGTTCAAGTTGTTCAAGTTTTATACAAGATAAATGACTAGGAATTATACGGTATGTACTAAAGATGGCGGACGATGTTCTAAAATAATAAGTCTGACATCAGTGAATAATCATGTGATATTATTATTTGTAAACAAACGAACACGTGTTGGAACTTTCCATATCATTCCAAATTTTGGATTTCTTTTACAGATTTTGCAAAAAAAGTAATGGATTTTCACCTATTTGTCTAACCAAATTTTTGTCTCAAAATATAAAAATTTGCAAATTCAGCATCTTCCATAGGGTTTGAGAATACAGAAAAAAAATGTCTGAAATTCCCGCATATTCCATTAGGGGAGGGGGGGGGTCAACTGTTTCTTGAATAGCCCATTGCACCCTAATACGTCCATGCAACTTTGCCAATACAACATCATCATCCATATATAGCTATAAGTCTGCTTAAAGCAACACTTCGAAAATATGATCTTAACAAACCTGTTAAATACTTGAAAAAAAAACATGTAGTGAAGATAGTTTGGTTAAAAAATACACATAATTGGTTGCATATAATAAATTTTTGTATTGCTTTTCCCCTTCATATTATGTATAAACTTCATGTATTTTTAACGTGCACATTGAGAACTCCCAAGTAAGGAGTATTGTGTATGTAACACTCAGAAACATGTCCATCCCCCCAAACGTATCCATATGTTAAGACGTCAATAAACACCAAAACGTGTCCTTTTTATGAACGCCCAAAAGTTCTATATGAAGCCAAAACGTCCCCCTTTTATGAATGCTTAGTCATGTCTAACGTTACTAAATAGTGATTTGTAAATTAATCACATATTTTTTTAATATAAATGCAATCGATATTATTACATGAACCTTCCTTTTGTTTTGTTGTAAAAATGGAACAGTAATTCTCTAAAAGGCCAGAAACCACTCTTGCAGGAAGCTGTCCGTTCAATACCCTGATACATTATTAAGATATTTAGGCATCACTACAGTATATTAGTGCAAAAGAATTTACTTTGTAAACAATGAATTTAACTGTACATAACTAACTAATTGCAATCTTTATGTTTGCTCTAAATATGCATGAAATATTTGCCACTGGACATTCAGCAATCAATCGTCAAGAGTTAATTTATGTGTTGCAAATTAAATTTGCAATTATGCTAAATATAAACAACCGACTTTGAAAAAACTAATGCTGATAAATTACCACTTAATCAATAGTTGAAGCACTGAGAAAACTTGCACTAGTCAATGAAACCTTGCAAAATAATATGTATAAGATTTTTTTAGTGTGAAATACCTTCATCTAAAATTATAACAATAATAATCATATTGATGAAAAATTAATAAAAGCTCGCAAGTGAAGATAATTTTTTATTATGATCTTCTTTTTTTTTTATCTGGTGTCTATTTATTTGAGTGCAGAATTAAGTCAGTGATTCCATTATTCACTGTGCATAGTGTACTACATCTTGGACTATACGGATCACTACACCTTTCCTCTAGATGTCCTTGGATAGCAGCTTTATAATTTTTTTTAGAAATGACCGAAACGCGACGTCTCCAGTCGTGTCCCCCCAAAAAAAAATCATTGAATGTCGTAAACGTTATTGCATTAATACTGAGTACATATTGGAGCTAAAAGTTTTTATAAAGTGGACAAGTTTTCGGCGAATAACAATTGTACTAGGACATGTTAAATTTTGGAGAGTAAAAATCCTGACACATTGTGGCGTTGTAATTAATTGGACCATTTGGGGATGTGGAATTGGACATGTTTGGGCGATTTGTGATTTAAAGGACACTTATAGGCGTAATAAACACGTCTGAGAGTGTTAAATATTTGAAAAATCAATGGTCATAAAATTTGTGTCATTATTTTTGATTCAGGTAATCCACTAATCTGATGGCCATGATGGTTAATGAAAAGAACCATCCAGTCAGCATATCCATTTAAATAATTTTCACACAACCTCGCAAGTGGTATCATTTGCCGAACTTCATAATAAGACTAAAGGTTGATGGAAATTAAATCCAGGAGGGGGGGGGGGCGTCTTTTCACAAAATTCTTACGACAAAAATTGATCGTAAGTTGTACTGAAATGGTCATGACTTACAAGTATTTTTTCTGGTAAAATTTTTGTGAAATAAGCCGCTAATCTTCCACTTATTTTTTTGGGAGCATGCAACAGGAAACACATCTTTATTGGCCTTAAATAAAACTGCACATAATATAAGATCAATAATTTAACCAAAACCGGATTTGTAAACAAAATTCCCCCTTTTTATTAATAAATGGACTAATTTTTTGGCAGTCACCATTACACATTAACACTGACAGCTGCAATTGTAGGTGAGGAACCTTTTCCCATTTTGTTTTGTCTTGCTGCAACAAAGTCGCCAAAGCTAAACTAAGGTAAAAAAATGTATGCTGTTTTTGGCATAGCCAATGACGTTAACAATTTGTTAAAGATTATAATAACAATTCTTGACTCCAATATAATCTTAATTGACTAGGATTGTCAGTCTTCCCACCGACGGTTGGTCATTCTCTCCGGCCACTCAGGCTTACTCCACCTATAAAATCTGACCACTACAAAATGGCCGATAGTGCAGCAGCAACTGAAAGTGGCCTTAAAACACCAATCAATCATTAATAATTACATGTAGGTTAGGTTTACGGAAACCACTTATGGGAAGTCAATGATATGTGGTATGTACTATAGTGCAGTTAGAGGAGCAATTGCATATCTCATTCTATTGATATTACATTGAAAGGGCCTGTCCCCAAAAATCATTGTCTACTGACTTTCAAAAAGGGCTTGGTTTATATGCTAAATCTGATTAGTTCAGTCTGAGGGGAACCAGTAATGGTAAGTCAATGATATTTGGTGTGTTGTTGTACATGTATCAGAACTATAATATCTCATCTATGGAGATTAGTTGGTCGACCCCCTTAGACTTAGTCATGGTCTATTGACATTAAATCTTGGGCATGTTACAACTGAAAAATAAAAGGTCAAACATCAGAAAATGACAATAAGACAAGCATCGACGTCATCTTACATGTACATGCATATTAATATTTTGGTGAAAGAAGTTCATCCTCTTGATTTACGTTGTCATATTCCTTTCATATTCATATAAATAAATGCCACGTGGATATATACAACAATAAGACAATAACCCAATGCCAAAGGTAATTGAAAGACATCTAGAGGTCAATATAAAGTCTCAAACAATAAACAAAATAAAAAAGTACATCCAATTCCCGATATGTATTATTATATGTATTTGCAAGATTTAAAATATTGTATCTTTCACGACTATTTTAGTATTAGGTTCAACCTACCATTTTATAAAACTGTGATTTCATTGCGGCTAGTCTGTAAAAAGGACATCAATTAGAGAAGCCAATACTTTTGGGACATTGATTTGAGAAAAACAAAAACTACTTCTAATACAGGGATATATAATTGGTCATACATGTAGATTTGAAATCTTATTCTTTCATGATGTCAGTTTTGGACGTCGACTTGAGGAATGGAGGTCGATTAGAGACTGGACGTCAATCTGAGTCTTACATATGTATATATATTGATTCAGTTGTGACGGTGAATAGACACTGATAAGTCTGATAACATTTTATAGTTTTAAATGTTTGTTCAGCTGTTTACTATGATTAGGTGGAAGTATGTCTTTATTTCAAAAAGAGGGGCATTCAGCATATATCAATTTGTGCATGAAGTGACAACTACTTGCTAAGAGCCGAATGTTTTTACCACAACTTTGTTTCAAGTTTAAACCAGGGTACGTACATATAAAATTATAAAAAAAATTACATGTCTTTTTTAGGACTTCTGATCCATGTAGTTTGGCATGTTTGTTAGATCATAGATGTGGTTATGGAAGGGAATGTTCATGAAGGGCCTGTTACTCTAAGTATATCACTGGATTGAGCTCTTTGTCTAAGTGTATTGGTAAAGTGCCTTGCTTTGAGCTCAGTTCATTGTTATGCATATGCATTCTTTTTGAAATAAATATTTGACAGACAACTCACATCAGCACATAATCTGCAAGGTAAGATGATTAAAACTGTCAGCACAAGGAATTGTTGAAGTAGCATCTATTCAATGTAAGTAGTTAAAGTAAGATTAAAGCATTCAATTTACATCTGAACAAAACATTTTTTGTCCAGAAGCCAAATAAAAAAAAAAGCACAAATTTACCAAACAATGTTACTCGTGCTACTAGCAATATGATGCTAGGTTGTTTTGTAACACTTTTTTTTTAACATCTGTACTACCAATCGACGAGTCCTGAATGTAAATGGTTATTCACTTATACATTATGTTTATTTATGTAAAGGAAAAGGACAAAAATTCACAAGGCCTAATCGATTTCTAAAATGATCTTTCATTGTTCAACATTTATCATTCATTCGTTTATTTCTTAATTTGGGTAAATGTTAATTACAGCACTGTTCATTTTATACCACAACAAAACTGCATCTAACAGTACCGGTATCACTTATATTTTTATCCATATAACAAAAATACCCTTTTCATTTCAAATACTAAAAAAAATCATAGTTAATGGTACATAGTTAAGTCTACACAATTTGTCATAATTTATTTCTTGAAATTTAGAATCATAAACAAATTCATTGGATTTACCAAGTTATTATACCCCACATAACAAAGTAAATAAGAATAATAATTTTGACCCGTCAGACCGTTTGTCCATCAGTCCTGTTCTTTTCATTGCAACTCCTCTGAAACCATACAACAGAATATCAGGAAACTTTGTAGATAATGAGAACATATTATGTAGATGTTCATATCCACAAGAATTTTTATCAATTGACTTTTGTAAGAAATGAGCATCTGTATTGCTTTCTGCCATATCTGGTTTATTGTCATTACTTAAAACCATTAGATATCTTCTAAGAAACAATTTCGACATTTAAACGAAATCTTTTACTAATGATACTATGAAGATCCATAACTTATTTACAGTTTTTGTGGACAAACCCAAGTAAGAAATGACCACCACAAAGGAACATAAATAGAACCATAAAAATAGTACATGCATGCACGTTCTCAGATACCATCTCGCATATTAAAATCACATCATGCAGAAATGCACCTAATGTGTTTCTCTCCTAATTTTGAGTTTTTGCTGCTATCCAAAATCAAAGTTGTGGAACATATTTTATCAGCATCATTTGATAATCCATGCAATTAGTGTCTCCTCCATGACAGTCTTGAACCTTAAAACTAAATATTAAATAAACGACACTGCTAATTTTCAGTGTTTGGTCAGGTAGGCTACCACAATGCAATACAGTTTAACATAGAACCCTATAGGGGAAAAACAGAGAACTCTTTTTGTCAGAAAACACTGTCAAACATCCAAACATTCTATCCACACTGATCTGTGTCCACACTTGTACTATGTTAAAATCATTTGTTGATATTATTATATTTAGAGAGGTGTTTAATTCATCCAAATGTTGATTTTTGATTTATCTCAAACACGAATCATTTGATTCCGTCATATTCTTTCACTTCGTATGAAAACAACCCATGCCGTATGAAAGCACCCCATGCCGTATGAAGTCAACCCAAGATCATTGCTTTGTAATATCCACCTAACTAATTAGTGAACACTATTTTTCGCCTTTTTGGTGATTTCGGTTTTTTTCTTAAAATCGCAAATTTCATTCATTTGCAAAATTGCATAAAGTTGACAAACTATTTTGAAAATATGGATAATTTATGTATAGTATATATAACGATGAATTAGTATCATAAGACATCTGATTGAAATTTGGTATAATTGTTCGAGCTATTTGCTTTGAAATCGGCATATTGATTTCACATGGAATGATGCTGTTTTCATCTCACTATAATCTCAGATAATTTCTGCCGATGTTTTTTGGTAAAAATTTTACTTTCAGATTCAAAATGTGAATATTTTTAACTTCGAAAATCTGTAAATATAAGAATTGAATGCTGTGTTCTTCAAAATCGATTCGAAATGAAAGCAAGTGACCATCATATTTTTAGCAACCTGCAAAATGTGATGGTTACTGGCTTCCATTTCATTTAACATTTAACAGCATGTGTATGTTTTAGCTTTTTCATTTGTTTTGCGCCATGTAAAATTTTTAAAACATTCCTGCCAGGAAAAAAACAGATGAAATTGAACACACAATCCTAAACTAGAATTATTCGTCTCAAATATTATCCAGCAAACTACACATCAGTATATAATGTTCAAATGTTTTCATAAAATCCATTTTTTTATGTATTCAAAATATTTACTTAATTTTTTTTTCTCTGTAAGTGTTTTTTTTCCAAATCATGTTTTTTTTGTTACCGCAGACCTACAACCAACAAGCAAGCAAACGCAAAACATCTTTATATATGTTCATTTATCTGGTTCATTATGGCAAAAACAAAATGTCAATAAAAGCATCGGTTATATAATACAAACCGATGTAAAGCCCTATCAAAGTCTGTATCCCTGCTTTCAGAATTATAACAAATAATAGTATATTAAGTGCAAATAAAACAATCGTAAGGAGATAGCGCACAAATTTTTATGGATTGTAATTCATTTTCGTTTGTATATCAATTTTTATTGTCTGGAGAATTATCTTTTCTGTGTAAATTGGATTAAGTTGTTTGTTAAATCCGGCATAGTATACAATAATTGAAAATTTGTATATTTTTTAAAATGAATTTCGTGGTGTAATTATTCCTTGATAAATGGTGAATATATGTAAAAATAAGGAGATGTGTTATGATTTTCAATGAGACAACTATCCACCAAAGTTCAAATGAAGTGGATGAAATTAATTTACTTTTAGATAATTTGATCGCTTAAGGTAGCACAATACAAAGATTTTTTCTCCAACCTTTAAAATGATGTTACTTTCTTATGACTGCATACAAATTAATAAAAGAGGTATATATAGATAGATAAAAGATTAATCTTTTAAATGAATGCAATATTTTTGTTATGCTATCATTATGTTATCAATTATTATGCAATTAATGGCAAAATCTTGGTCAGTTCACTTAAATGAATTTAGCTCCGACATCTCTATAACTACACAAGAAATTTTAACGTTATCTTAATCAACACAGCAGGAGCTACAAAAGGGTGTCTCAAATTATCGCTATAGTATTCCATTCTCTCATAAATCTGTAATTAGTGTAAACATCCTTACCACATAAAAGTAGAGATTATTTGATTAGGTGTAAAATTTGATCTATACATTCTATCCAAAATCTGAGACACTCTTTTGTAGATAATGGCTCTAGGAACAACATATTATAAAATCAACCCTCTCGGGGTATCCATGAAGAAGCTAATTTCAATTGAAAGTGGAAATTTCTTGTAAAATTTTGTAGACACAGTTAAAATTATAATTAATTACATAATTGTTGTATAATAATAACATTGCATTAATTTGAAATAGTAATCTGTTAGCTATCCATAAATACCACTTTTATAAATTTTCAAGCATTATAAAGAAAGTTACAGCATTTTAAAACTAGGGAGTTGGAGGTATAAAATCTTTGTATTGTGCTACCTTAAAGTGAATTGATTAATATATTCCATACCCTCTTCGTGCTTGTACGAATATTAGGACGTGAAAGGAAAAATTGCAAGAAAAATATTTTTAGTGAGATGTTGGACGAATGGCGTCATTAAAAATACGACACATGATTTGTTAGTTGTACATGGAAAATAAACAAGAAATTCTGCTAATACGTACAGATTATAACATATCCTAAGAATGTAAAACAGGTTTATCCAAATAAACTTACTAACCAGCAAAACATCAAAGCTGGCAAATGATTTTCCCGTTGCGTCTGCCAAAAATATATTTAAGTCAAACTCTGAAGACCATTAGCAAAATTTTAAGTTTAAAATTCGTATATACTTTAACAGACAGTAATGGAAATCATGCATACAATTCACACATGAAATTTACTGGCGTTTTATATTATACCAATTTAATCATCTCTAAATTTCAAACAAACTATCTGTAAAAATGTTTATGGTATATACACATTACATTATTGGTAGTAGGGGAGAATGGTTATGACATAAATGTAGTCATCTAAAAGCTTATTCATATAGAGCTTATTTGGTAAATGAACCGAGCTGTGCTTGTGGGTGTCAATTGAAATTACTTCAAATCTTTTTGTTTATCTTATTATAAAAGGAAATACATCTTTAAAATTTAGACCATCCCTGTCCTCAGTGACCTTTTTAAGTTTTGCTATTTCCTGCTCTCACTGAAAAAAAAACCAGTGAGTCATGGGTTGGAGGACTTTATAATTGGTTCTTACTAAGACTTGGAATGATATAATACTTATATAGCACTATATTAAGAACAGAGGGAGACAAGTTGCGTTATATTTATCAGAGATTGTAATTTTTATTATCATTTTAGTCTAAATATAAGACCATTATACAGATCTTCTGGTCTTATTCCTTTTCCTTCTCCATATCTTGTATTCTGGAGTCTTGATCTTTGTTCTATTTCAAATGTCATTGTTGAGGCATCTTTTACTGCTTAATAGTGAACGAGTAAAAATGTTGGTGCGTCCAGATGATTAACCTTCATCTAGAAAGATTAAACTTAAAAAAGTCAAGGAGCAAAGATTAATATTTATACCCCAAGCAACGAATTTGCAGTGGTTTACAATTATCAAAACCTCGATTGATATCGATATTCTGCAAAATCTGATAGGTTTGTTTATTTTTTGCTAGAGACGGAAGTTGTAAATATATCCCGTATTTGTTAGAGTGGCGTGAGGTATGTCAGCTTGCTCCCGTAACGTTCTTTCATTTCTTCATATAAAAATTTCGACAAAAAGGTTTGTGTCATATGTAAGGAAATAGTTTTTAAATTTCTTTGTACCTGTTTCTTGTATTTTTACCTCCTTATCATACATTGACATTGTCAGTTTGTTTTCGATCTATGAGTTTGACTGTCCTTTTGGTATCTTTCGTCCCTCTTTTTCAAATAACTCTTTATGGTCTAAAAAGGCTTCTGCATTCGAAACAAGAAAGATTTTATGTGTTTTTAACTGAAGCGTTTGGAAAGTTATTAAAATTCTTTCCAATATTAGACTTTGCACTATTTTAGTGCACCTGAATTATTACTTTACATCATATTAGCTTCAATATGACTGATAAAGATACATTTATTAAAAAATAATCAATTTCAATAGGCTTCTAAATGATCAAAGTAAATCATTATAATATCCATTTTCGATTTAAAATGGAAATATGTCTTTTTATTTTCCCGGTTGAACTCTTAACAAAAACAAATTATATCATTTTTCAACAAGCGCACGGAAATAATAATCAAAGTAATTTTGTTTTACTTGGCTTAACATTATACGGAGAGGAATACACGTAAGGAACCTTTGCTTCGGATATACATTGCATTCAGTAAAGAGCACTTTAAAAATCTCCTTTCAATATATTAAACCTAAATTTAGAAAATAAAACATATGTATTAACAACGTAGCAGAGCAAGATCCTTTCGATTTCTAACTAAACTTCTCCCCAAGAATCTTAATACAGTCAAAGAAGACCTAATGAAACTTTGCAAAGAGGTGAACTATGGCAACAGTGCCAATCAGGTTGATTCTTCAAAAAAAAATTTGAATCATTCTTAATGTGTCAAATATGTACTATTTTCCAGTATGTTCTTTTTTGACCGGGCCCGATTAGGTGGTATTACATCTAACAAAGTCTACCCAAATTATTTTTGCAAAGACCTCCGCTCAAGTCGGTGCTAGGGGCCGCCTTAAACTTGCAGTGAGGTGAGAGGTTTTTTTTTGCTCCGTGTTGAAGGCCTTACTGTGACTTTGAGAAGAAGAACAACAACAAAAGCGCTGTTCCATTGCTTTTTGTGGTTTTTTTTTTTGTGGTTTTTTTTTGCTGTGCATGTACTGATTTTGTGTCATGGATGGATACCCCATATCTTTTGTTTTTTCTATTACTATACTTTTTTCAGCAATATAAAATGTTTTCACTTTTAAAATACAAAATGTTCCCTTTTCATGATCTTGAGTAAACTTAAGTAAATTTACAAAAATGACAAGACATAAGTGCTAATACATGTGTAAACCAAAACAACACTTCGGAAGCACCATTGAATAAAAATCACAATTTAAAATAGGCAAATTAATATAAACGAAAATATTTACTCTTTGCTTTAGACAGAGCTGTAAAAAACTTAATGTATTTGAGGTTTTCGCGAGATTTTAGATATTAAGATGCATTTATGATGTGAGTTTCTTTCTGGGAAACATAAAACCAAACTAAATATATTATAGATATATGCATATGGATGACACGAACGACAATATTGGTTCTTATTGTACTTACAAGCAACAATAACAAATAATGAAGACATATTGCAAGATAAAATGGAAAGTTCACAATGGGAAAAATTGAAATAGTTATTTTGTCGTAAAGTTTAGTTCTCAATCGACCCTAGTTATCAATTTCCAGACGTTAGGCAAGATATTAGCTACTCTTAACTGTATCTGTGGTATCCTTTATTTCAAGTTCATTGTGATAGATGCAGTCAACATAGGCACCATATTGTGGAATATTCAGTGAAAGGAAATCATCTTTATAGCGGAACCACATCAACAAACGACAACCACTGAACAACAGGCTCCTGACTTAGGACAGTTGCATACAAATGCAGCGGGTGTAAACTTTTTAACAGGCGCCAACCTTCACCCTAACCCGTAGTGTAACATTACACAAAGGCACACTATAGAATATCAATTGAAATGGCTTAACTCGACCAAAAGGACAATGTCAAAAAGACAACTCTAACCTGGGACAAAATGGCATTAAATAAAATAACGTACACAGGTAAATTTAAATATAATAATTGTGTTGTTAGGAGTACGGAAATATTTGTTACAAAATAATTATTCATTTTTCATAACATGATAACTGAGAATTTGTAAACATTTGATATGAAACAATCTGAAATACTACAACACACATGTAGTTCATTGCTAATTATTATTAACAATTAAACCAAATTTAAGCATAATTGATAATTTCTTAAATACATGTTAACCGAAAACAGAAGATACATTTTGCTGTCTTTTATTCACACAAGTCTCGGTAAATAAACGACTGAATGTATCACGTTTTTCGTGGTATTAAATTTCACGAATGATAAAACATGAATATATTTAGAAACATTTTTTTCTGTGAATATGATATAAAAATTTGAGGCAAAATATTCAATCGGTTTTGCACATTAAATATGTAAGCATAGAAAACAGTTTGAAGCACGAGATAAAATAATAAAGGTTGCAGAAATGTTCAAAATACAAGGATTTGCGGAAATTGCTTCCAGAACACATGCTATCATTTCTAAATTTGGCGGGAGTGTATACTGTTTTGTAATAAATGTTATCTGCTTGTTTTGTCCTTTCCTTGTTAGTCATTACACCTGTGTACAGTTTGTTATCTCTCGTTCGTTAACCTTCCTCTGAATTACGATTCCCCTCTTAATCCAGACGGTTTCAGTATCTTCTTTATGCCGTGTGATGTTTACACAGTAATTAAATACACTTATTATTGTTGATATATAAATAATTTTAAATGATTTATTATGTGAAACAAATTTAAATACTTACACTGAAGTAAACTTTTTAAAAAAAAACTCTTAATTTTAATTCCTATGTGTTTAAATCGACAGTTGTTCAGTCACAATGAACTCAGATGTTTTCTACATTGTATATAAACTAATTGCATAAACCTTATATGGCAGAATAATGAACGTGATATATAAAATATATAAGTCATTTAATGGTTTCAAATACACCCTTTCAAATACTGGAACTTTTTTCTTTTACCTTCGCCATCCAACGCAATCATAGACACACAAGCAAGCTAACAGATTTATTGTAAAGTAGCAACTTCAATCTTAAGTGCATTTCAAATGATTAAGTGTAGTAACATGTATCACAGTATGTAAAATAAATAAATGAAAGAAAAAAAATCTTCTCTGCACATTTTGCAAAAGAAAAAAATGCACAATAAATCCAATGTCAAATGCAAACTTACTTAAAGTAAAAAAATATGCGAAACAATTCAAAAGAGAAAATTAATGGCCCAAATTCAACTACAATGCTTTTTCCACTAAAATATACTGTAAAAAGTATCTGACACAAGAGCATTTAGAAACTAAAATGCTAATGTCATGAACAAAAGTTATGTCACAAGAAGCTAATTCGCTGGTACATGACAGTAAAATGGATGGAGTGTTTTAAATTCATGGTAATTTTTGATTATGTTCAGTTCTCCCAATTTTTTAAACGACATTCTAAAACTACAAGATATGATTTTTACTTGACTTACACTTACACACCAAAAGACCTTGCTGATTTTAATTCCAAATAGTGATTTTTCCTTTTCTGACACGCAACATGCCTTTGTCAGCTGCGCGAAAAGTATACATTATAAGATATTGATAAGAAGATGTCGTATGATAGCAATTGTGTCAACTATCCACCAAAGACCAACGGACAAGGATATAAACAACTATAAGTCACCGTATGACCTTCAACAAAGGGCAAATGGGTCAATATCTTTAATTGTTTTTACATAGACGGTAATGGTAACGTTTTGTCCTGTAGCTCAGTCCATATCGTAAACTTGGATATGTATGATAGCTCGTTTCGAAGCTGTGACATTTTCACATATGTGGTTAAATTTTCGGGGTACGAAGTGAGATTACTTTTTCCGTAAATTAGCATACCCCGAACATCCTTTCGTGATGCGGCTCCTCGTGGTAAAAAATTCCTTTTTTGACACAAAAAGTTCTTTGAAAATTTAATACTTTGAACACATTTAATAGCTCCATAGTTTTTACACATTTATTCTATGTTCCTCTACTTTCCTAATCACCACAAATGGTTAAGCTCAGTCATTTGTAAAAAATAGAAACATGTCCAATATCACTACACAGAGATTTTTTGTTTACACACAACTTTTGAGTTCCTCATTTCGAGGCGCATTAGGGATATTGACCCATATTGAAATCCATAGTTCTGATTTTTCCAAATATTTTTATGTGATCTTCATCGGTATGACATTCTGAATAAATCTGTGTATTTTTGTCCATTTCTGAAAAAAAATAAAGTTGTTTCAGCACTATAAGGCAATGACACTTTTATCGCTATAGTCATATGTTTTGAATACAATGTGTATGTATAATTAATTTCTTCCAGTATACCTTCACTAGTCAAAACATGGACAAAACATCTGATGATAACGTTAAATTACAATGCACAGACCCTGTTAAAGCATTTAATAAAAATTTCCGGTGCCTAAAAGTGCATTTTGACAGAGAAATTATGCAAAAATGTAGATTTCATAAAAAAACACCAAAATACTTAATTATTTTTACCAGTGGAAATCTGGTATTTTATACTGTAGAAACCACTCTAAACTACTGTGAATGTCATTTTTATCATATAATTAGAGTGCAATGAAGTGCAAATTTTCAAAACTTGTCATTTAACATAATTCTATTTGAAAAAAAAAAATGTTTTTTTACATGTATTTCAGTGAAAACCTTTTATCAGTGAGAAATCCACATGAGGTTTTAAAGGAAACATTGTGACATCACACGTATTATGGCGTCATTAAATAACGACGGATCAAAATAATGCTAATTATAGTTTGCAGTGTTACATGAGGAACAGTTGCCGCAAGGTTTAACTCGAAATATGGAGTCGAAAAGATCAGTAACTAAGCATTTTTATATAATATTAAGACAATAGCAACAGTTTTCATATCAGCATATTTTTAACATACCGACTGTAATTTCAATTGCATAAATACCATAAATAAACAATTTAGAGCTTGCCTAATAAAACAAAATGCTTACCAGTTATTCAGAACTTTTTAAAACCTCTAGTTTGCCGTCTCAGGTTAAAAAGTAATGATATGTCTGGAACTGAAATAAGACAAAAAATTTTACTCAGGCTGTGTTATCATTTGATTTAATTACACAAGTTTTATTAAGAGAGAAAACATCAAATTTTTGAAAGTTTTACCACAAAGAAAGAAAAATGCTTCTCCCTTGTGGCTTATCAACCTTCATTTAAACATTAGGAGCAATGAGTAGTAGCTTGAATAGGCGCAGCACTATTGTTTTCAAAAGGTTTGACCCTCCCCCTTTTTCACTGAGAAAAGACAATATCTTGTGATTTGCTAGTGTGCATTAAAATATAAAATAATTCATGATTGTCTTAATACATGTTTGTCTGTTTATTTGCATATGATTTCTAATGACCAGGGGTCAAATTTATTGGAGAAAAGCACATGTGATGATGTATCTCACTTTACTCGTATGAAGTGTGTTATTTCCCTTGATTATCAGTTATTCCTGTAGACCGGAATGATAATTACATAAAAAAAGACTTTATTGTGTCATGTTTACTTACAATTTAATAATATAAATGTTTTCATAAGTTAGTTCATGCCTTTTTCAATTAAATAAGGTGTTCGTTTCGGAACCTTCGGGGTCAACAAAGCTATGATTGTGCCTAAAAGAAGTGTTCAGCCCCGTGCCAGTAACGCATTTTAAAAGCGAAAATTTCATTGAATTTTTGCTGATCTTTATCGATAATGTTTATTTAAAGCAGCTGGGATAACTTGGTATAAATAAAAAACTACTAACCGTCATTTTCACAATTTTCTCTGGTGTACAAGGTGCAATCATCCATAAATCAGTCTGAAAATTGACATTTTCACATATGTGGTTAAATTTTCGGGGTACGAAGTGAAATTACTTTTTCCGTAAATTAGCATACCCCGAACATCCTTTCGTGATGCGGCTCCTCGTGGTAAAAAAATCCTTTTTTGACACAAAAAGTTCTTTGAAAATTTAATACTTTGAACACATTTAATAGCTCCATAGTTTTTACACATTTATTCTATGTTCCTCTACTTTCCTAATCACCACAAATGGTTAAGCTCAGTCATTTGTAAAAAATAGAAACATGTCCAATATCACTCAATATCACTACACAGAGATTTTTGGTTACACACAACTTTTGAGTTCCTCATTTCGAGGCGCATTAGGGATATTGACTCAAATATTATACTATGGGTAAGCTATAAAAGGCCCTACAATAACAAAGTTTGAATGAAGTCAAAAGAAAAACCAACGATCTGATTTTTTCTAAAAACAATAAACGTGAAACAAATATGACAGACAGCAACCAACGACAATCCCTGAATAACAGACTCCAAACATAATAATTTGGCGGGGTTAAATATGTTTGTGAGCGCTCAACCTCCTCTTAACTGAGGTAGTTGTGTAACAACACAACAGAAGAACAAACTATCAAAAATCGGTTTAACTAGGTTGGAGCATTAGATCGACACGAAGCACACACAATATCCTAACATATTGCCACGCATACAGATTCTAGTTTTCGTAGGCATAATGCCGTCTTCTTTATTTGACATCACAGAATGTGACTAATTGTCATCGGCATATTTTCTTGAAATAAGAATATTGACAAGTGTTACACGTCGAGGTGGCTTCCCCTTCTGAAGTACAATACTTCACATCCGTTTGTCTGACTGTCGTAAAGCATTGTTGGGACCTTGGTGACCGAGAGGTCTAAGAAGATAATCTACAGCGATCGGAGCCTGTCAATGCTGAGGTTGCGTGTTCAAACCTCGCTCGTGGCAAGATGCGTTCCACTCCGATCTTAATTGACTATTTCTGTCAAGTCCGAACCTTTTAAGACGCTGCATTTTCCAGAAATGTATCTTTGTGAGTTTATTGTTATCAAGGACTAACTTCTCACAAAGCGTCAAAAATCTAAATGCTGATTCATTGTTGTCCAAAAATTGATTCCCTGTAAGATGAACATCTCTTAGCTTTGTCTTGATGAAAGAATAAAACATATCATATGGAAGTAATTCCAGTTGTTGTTAGTAAACCGGATTTTTCTTATGGAATTTAAAAAGACAGTTTTGTTAGTGCTTGCTTCAAAACATCTACACTTAATGAAGTTTAGTTATTGACTGTTAAAACTGATAGCCATGTTAAATTCACAAACGCTTCTTGATGAATGTGACGTATGGAGTTTCCTGACAATTCTAAATCATACACTTTATACAATGTAAGATTTATCAAGTCAAAACGCCCAACATCTTTCAGGTTAGAGTTTCTTATTTCAATTTCTTCAACAGATACTGGTAATTTTGGAATGCAAGTTTCATTGCAAATTGTCCGTATATCCATAGGTTCTAACAAGACGCTTGCAAAAATGTCCAAATTCATGATAAGTATCAGTGTAGATAAATGTCATTATTGTAAAGATCGCACGAATATCAAACCAAATGTCTGTTATGATCATATTTGTAACCTGAAATAAACATAAAAATAACTTCTCTGCTCGTAGGTTAATATTTTTCTTTTATCTATACAATTAACTAAGCAATTCAATATACTTCTATATAGTAAATTCATCGTTGTTGTAAGAAATTAAACCATTCAATGGAAGCATAATTATTCATTTCCTCAATACATGATAACTGAGAACTTATATAAATTTGACTTGAAACAATCTGAAATACTTAAACACACATGTTGTATATTGATAATCATTTATAACAACGAAAACACATACCATTGAAGCATAATTATTCATTTCTTCAATCAGAAGACTGTCAATACTCAGGTGGCGAGTTCGAAACTCGCTCGTGGAAAGGTGCGTTCGACTCCGATCTTAATTGACTAGGATTGGTAGTTTTCCTGCCGAAGTTCGGTGGTTCTCTTCGGGTACTCCGGCTCATCCAACAATACAAAATTGCCACCATGCTATAATAAAGAGTACTGGAAGTGGCGTTAAATACAAACAATCAAGAAATCCATTCATATTTAGCATTGTGCAACACATGGTATCACAACCGGTTTTGATGGGAGTTTTAAATGCCGAAAAATTTAGTTTTAGTGTTTATCTGGTCGCATACGTCTTTTTGTACACTTGTTTTGTTGTTTTCGCGCAAATAGTCCCCTTTAAGTACTTTGTGTTTTAATTCCCATATAGAGGTACATGTAATACCACCATTGTTTTCCCCTATTTGTTTTTGTTAAATTGGTGCTGTTAATAAAAATGTGCTGAATTTATCTTTGTTTCAAATAAAGAAATACTTGGCATGAGTAAAGTTTTATCCTGTCCAGTGCTACAGACAAAATTTCACATAGCATTTCATTGCATATAAGATAAAAACCATCACTGGAAGTTAACCAATAAACTTTTCACCACGTTTTTTCCTGTTTACGAGCTTAAGTAATCATGTAACCTCAAGTTTTCAAAATATTCCATAGAAGTACCAAATAAAAAAAAATGGTGCTATGAAACACCCAAGATATATGTTTATGACTCAGAAATTGTTTACTGCAATCAAATGTATGATTAATTTCCTACAACTGTCAAATTTAAGGGAATATTTTTTTTCGACCCTTTTTCGTATGAAACCGGATGTGACGTACTATGATTTGGTGGTATTACACCTATAAGGAAAGTTGTTTCTACTATTTATCTTGATTTTGCGATAGGTTTTATCAAACAAAATTTATAATGAAATGGAATGGGGTGTTTATATGGGAAGACTAATATTATATGAAAAATCTTTGTTGATAGTATTGTATTTAGAATAGGTGTGTTTGATCCATCCAATGCGAATTTGTGATTGGCTGAAAAACGAATCACTTTTATTCCGTAATATAAAACCAATCTATGCCGTATGAAGGATACCCAAGATTATGTTATATATATATATATATATATATATAAACGCCTGAAAAGTGTACAAAACAACACCAATAACAAAAAAAGAAAACTATAAATGTAATTATTTATAAACATTTCGGATAACAGATATCCTTCATCAGTATGATTATGATCATGGATGTCAATTGAATCATATCAATTTACTTTGATTAAACTATAACAATCTTGAAATTTATACAATAAAACTGTTAAACCGAACATCATAGTTTAGACGCTTGTACAATTCTAAAAATTTTAAACATGACATAGGTTATATAGCTATTTACAACAGAGACTGCAAAGATATGCTTCAAATAAAAATAGTAATGTGCGATATGAACTGGCACAATTCTAAAATTTAAAAGGTGACGACAGTTACGATGTTACAAGAACGATTGCGTGAATAAACATTCCAAATAAACAGCACTGACCGATCTAAGTTTGTAAATATTTCAAATTTGACAACGGTAGAGTAATTACAACAGAGGCTGCGTATTTAAACATCCCAAATAAATAGCAGTTAAAAAATATAATAATAAATTTCGACTAAGGTTAAATAGTTGAACGTGACTGGGTACTTTTACATCCCTCCAAAAATGAATAGAACCAAGCAATTTAAACTGATATAATTACAAAACTTTTTAGAGTTGAGAAAGGTAAGGAAATAGAAGCAGGGACTGTAGTATTAAGTAATATTACCCAAATGTAAAGCACTGCGCGAATTCGAACTACATCTTTTCATTTATCCCATTTGGTGCCAAAGTTTTTAATTTTCTTATCCAAAATCTTTCCCGAGTGAGTCTATCCTCCCTAGACCAAGCAGTGATGTGGTCAATGATTGTAATGGTCAGTCGATTGAGATCTGCCTTAGTGTGGTCAGGGGATCTCAAATGTCGACTGAGGGGAGGTCTGGCTTGCATTGGTAGTCGCTACGATGGCCGTTCATTCGTTTGTGAAATGGCTGTTCTGACTCGCCAAAAACATACTGTTTACCACATTTACACTGTAGAAGATACACAGCATTTGTTGTCTTGCAATTAATATTGCAAAATATGGTGTATTCTGTACCGGTGGAGTGACTATTAAATGTCTGGGTATAAATTTCAAGATTGTTATAGTTTAATCAAAGTAGATTGATATGATTCATTTGATATCCATGATCATAATCATACTGATGAAGGATATCTGTTATCCGAAATATTTATAAATAATTACATTTATAGTTTTCTTTTTTTGTTATTGGTGTTGTTTTGTACACTTTTCAGGCGTTTATATAATTTATTTATTGTGTACATGTACCGTTACTCGTAACGATCCAGCGTCCTCGTGGGAAAGATCGTTGACTATTATTCAGACGTTTTATATATATATAAATTTGTTTTGCATGTACACGTATAAAAATTGCGGTTTTTATCCAACGCAATCATAGGTTTGAACGTTGTTTTCAATTTAGACTTGTTAATATTTTTTCGTTTGGGCTTGTATTATATTTGCCTTCGGGTTTATATTATCCGTTCATCCTATTTTGACTCTTTCAAAATTCAAGAGTCTATCCTAAATTGAGATAAATTATATGGCCTTCCAAATACCGTTTCGATTCCTAACATCACTGAAGAGACATTAATTGTCGAAATCCGGATATGGTGTACAAATTTTTGCACCTCATGTTTGCGGTATACCATCTTTTCCGCAAGTTTAGTGTTTTCTGTTTGGTAATAAATTAATGATAAGATCAATTTTGTTACATCTTGTGATCCGTTTTTTTGGCAATCGCCAATGGCAGTCAGCAGGGTTTAAGAACATCAGTTGTTCGACCTGCTAGTCAAATGCGTTTTGTTAAAATATATTTTTTCACTCATTTGGTCTTTTGGGAAATGTTGTTTGTGCTGTATTTAGACCTCTCTACCAAGAAATTTGTTTTGCATGCACATGTATAAAAATTGCGATTTTTATCCAACGCAATCATAGGTTTGAACGTTGTTTTCAATTTAGACTTGTATATTTATATATATATATATATATATATATATATATATATTGACTCCTCAAAATTCAAGAGTCTATCCTAAATTGAGGTAAATTGTATGGCTTTCCAAATACCGTTTCGATTCCTAACATCACTGAAGAGACATTAATTGTCGAAATCCGGATATAGTGTACAAAAACCTTTGCACCTTTTGTTTGCGGTATAACATCTTTTCCGCAAGTTTATTGTTTTCTGTTTAGTATTAAATTTATATTAAAGATCCATTTATTACATCGGTGATCCGTTTATTTAGCAATCGCCAATGGCAGTCAGCAGGGTTTAAGAACATTTGTTGTTCGACCTGTTAGTCAAATGCGTTTTGTTAAAATATACTTTTTCACTCGTTTGGTCTTTTGGAAAATGTTGTTTGTGCTGTATTTAGACCCCTCTAACAAGAAATTTGTTTTGCATGCACACGTATAAAAATTGCGGTTTTTATCCAACGCAATCATAGGTTTGAACGTTGTTTTCAATTTAGACTTGTTTATATTTTTTCGTTTGGGCTTGTATTATATTTGCCTTCGGGTTTATATGATCCGTTCATCCTATTTTGACTCCTCAAAATTCAAGAGTCTATCCTAAATTGAGGTAAATTGTATTGCTTTCCAAATACCGTTTCGATTCCTAACATCACTGAAGAGACATTAATTGTCGAAATCCGGATATGGTGTACAAAAACCTTTGCACCTTTTGTTTGCGGTATAACATCTTTTCCGCAAGTTTATTGTTTTCTGTTTAGTATTAAATTTATATTAAAGATCCATTTATTACATCGGTGATCCGTTTATTTGGCAATCGCCAATGGCAGTCAGCAGGGTTTAAGAACATTTGTTGTTCGACCTGTTAGTCAAATGCGTTTTGTTAAAATATACTTTTTCACTCTTTTGGTCTTTTGGAAAATGTTGTTTGTGCTGTATTTAGACCCCTCTAACAAGAAATTTGTTTTGCATGCACACGTATAAAAATTGCGGTTTTTATCCAACGCAATCATAGGTTTGAACGTTGTTTTCAATTTAGACTTGTATATATATATATATATATATATATATATATATATATATATAAATATATATATGTTTGCATATTTTAAGGTTTTTCTTGTCGTATAGCACAACGAGGGGTGTCAGGATTGTCCAAATGAAAGACTGACCGTAGGGAGTTCTTTCTTTGGGCAATCCTGACACCCCTAGGTGTGTTATACGACAAGAAAAACGTAAAAATATGCACTATCTGACTTATATACCATAGAAAATTATTAAATCTCAAAGATATGCGGGAAAAATCATAAATAAAACTCACTAATCTAGAAATAAAAGTTAGTAATCGCCCTCTTGTTAAATCAGAATTTTAATATAATTGCATGAAGCAAGAAATAAAACAATTATTTCGGTATATGAAATATACAAGTCACTTGGTAAATAATGTATCATATTAATTTTATAAAACGGGGGTTTATGTTTTTCTCTCTGGTTTCATGACAATTGTATCTCAAAAATGCATTATTTTTTCAATAATTTAAAAGGAATTTTTTCAAAATAATTGTTTTCTCTTTTTTGCTTGGCAATACATTTTGTCTTTAAATATTGAGAATCGGGATAGAATATTATATAATTCTATCTTATATAATTGTGCGTTAACAACGTGTTCTGGTACTAGTATCTCAATCTAGTAAATGAAGTGAAGGATTGTTTCTGTTTAAAACCTTTAAGGAATAAGATGGAAAATTGTATAGAAAACACCAAATTGGCATCAACACACGACTACTATCAAAGGATGTGTAACAAACTGTAGTTTGCATAATAACCACCTTTAAGCACTGTAAATTTAATATATTTTCATTGAAACTTGGTATCGTCCAGGTTGTTTCTTCAAAAGAATGACCTAATGTTCTGAAAGGAAATAACTCCATATTAGAATATAGTAAAGTGCTCTCGACCAATAAAATTGTGGGATTTGGTGTTTCCTAATTGTGAAAAATGAATGTAAATCATGTTCTTAGTAAGGGATTCTCCTATTGTTTAGACCTATTTACAGTTCAAAACAATGATTTTCTAGAAATGAGTTATAATTATAACTTCCTTCCCCGAAGCACATTTATCAGATTGAAAGGATTTGTGATTGAAACTGACTAAAAGTTGAATTTTGAAACAAACAAAAAATCAATATCAGTAGAAGCTTACTGGTGTAGTAAAATTGGTACCGGTAATGTTATTATGAGAATATCAATAACTTCAAATTACTAAAAAAATTAAACAATATCAAAGCAATGCAAAAACTGAGGGGTACTACAGAATTTTAGTATAAGTTTAAACTCTTAGAAGGTCGGGCATATAAATGTTGAAAATATGCCGCACAGCCCTATGTTTTGACCTTTGAATAAAAAAAGTAGTGCATATCAATTTTCCGTTCTAGGATATATTTTTTTTCAAAACTTCATAGTAAAAGTGGCACAGCTTTAGCCGCAAAGGGAGTTTCTACGGGAAATTGCATTGTCTATATTTACAGAAGTGCAACCTATAGTCCGGTAAGGAAGAGAAAATAAGCCCCACACTATTGTCCGGTAAGGAAGAGAAAATAAGCTCCCACACTATAGTCAGGTAAGGAAGAGAGAATAGCCCCCCCCCCCCCCACCCCCCCCCCCCCCCCAATATAGTCCGGTAAGGAAGAGAAAATAAGTCCCTAAGCTATAGCCCGAGATTGATTTGACGTTAAATTCTATCAGACGGACTTTTTATGAATTGTTGGGACCGTGGGACGTCAGAGCGTAGTCCACATAGAAGAAGTTTTAAAATTATAGATAACCTAAATCTTTAGCTAATAAGCTTACCAAAACTCAGATTACTGGATCCGCGCTTGGTTAAAATTAGTAATTTTCAATAATTTGATAAAATTTAAAAAAAAAAAAGGAATTCAATTTAACTTTTGAATATTTTTTAAAACTTATAGTGGCTTTTTTTTTAATATATCCTGACATAATGAGGTAGTATTTGATGTAAATAGCTGGACCAAAAAATTGGCAGTGAAATAAAATTTAGCTATAACTCCAATTTTGAATTTATTGATTGGAACCGTAAAAAAACAAAAAGATAACTCCTCACTTGAATATTACATGATTTACATTCATACTCACAATCAGGAAACATATTCAATTCCTACTATATCACTGTATACTGATGTGTTATCTTATGTCTTAAACACAATTTACTATTTAGAAATTATAAGAAAGTTCTTATATCAGTAAATAAAGGCAACAGTAGTATACCGCTGTTCGAAACTCATAAATCGATGGAGATAAAAACAAATCCGTGTTACAAACTAAAACTGAGGGAAACGCATCAGATATAAGAGGAGAACAACGACACAACAAAAACACAACATTAAAATGTAACACACACAGAAACGAACTATAATATAACAATGGCCATTTTCCTGACTTGGTACAGGACATTTTAAGAAAAAAATGGTGGGTTGAACCTGGTTTTGTGGCATGCCAAACCTCCCGCTTTTATGGCAACGTCAAACACAACACCAAAACGACAACATCACATGACAGGACCACAATACAAATAAATGGGAGAACATATAAGACAAAGAAACACACGAATAATAGCTAGCAGAAGGTACTAGGCTTAAAATTCAATACGCCAGACGTGCGTCTCGTCCACACAAGACTAACCAGTGACGCTCAGATAAAAAAAGTTTGAAAGCCAAAACAAGTACAAAGCTGAAGAGCACCGAGGACCAAAACTTCCAAAAAGTTGCGCCTAACACGGCCAGGATTTTCTGCCTGGGACAAGAACATCCTTATTATTTAGAATAATTTATAATTTTGCAAATAGTAAATATTATAAAATGACTATATAATAGATATACATGATAAAACCAAAGTGGGGACTAACTACAGAATAAAAACGGATACATTACATAAAACAACTTAATCCAACATATAAAAATACACAGCCGAGTTACCTAAAGCCTCAACGCACAAAGTGACGTCACATTTGAAATTCTAAAAAAACACACAAAGTGACGTCACATATGAATTTGTAAAAATATTTCCCAAAAATAAGATAGGATTAGGATTGATTCAAGATAGATTTGTAATACTGCCATTACATTTATTAATAACAATGAAAATAACAATACTTATTAATATCAAATTGTGGTAGTAATTAGATAATTAATTGTATTATCTAGCTATGTCGGTGTTTCATCTGAATCAAACTGTAAACCAAATATATCGTATAAATTTCGTTGAACCAAACTAAAATCTAATAAATGAAGGGGATGATTATTTATCTATACCATAACACACGAATATAACAGAAAATACGTTAAGACATTTGACAAAATCCGACGAGAACAACAAATATAACATCAAAATTAAATACATGAATTTGGGATAGAAAGGTACCGTGACACGTCTTATAGCAATGCGGTTTCACACTCAGCAAAACAGTCACAATCGGGAATAAGTTACGTTCGGTAATTAAAAGATCAGACGACGTAATGATAAACCACAATCTAACACGTGGTAAAAATGTCCTTAGTTAGTTTTGACAAAGACACATCGTATGGATCAACCAATTGGTGATGGTGTCCGTAAAATTTACGGAGTGTCATTTTTAATCTGTTCTCATAACTTTGTTGGAGCAGTTTCTGCGTAAGGAGCACACTCCTGTATATGAAGTTCGTATAGTGTGAACAAGCACGAGAATAACGTATCAATTGAGATATGTAAACACCATACGAAGGGGCAGAGGGTATGTTACTGCTGAGAAATGGGAAATTGATAATTGGGAAGTTGAAATCGTCCCGTTTATCATAGATTTTCGTGTGCAGTCGTCCATCTGTGTCAATATTGAGGAAAAGATCAAGGTATGAAGCAGTCCTTCTAGTATCAGTAGTATCCTTAATTTCAAGTTCACTGGGATATATGAGATGTAAGTATTGGCTGAAATATGGGTTATTCAATGATAGAACATCATCAATATATCGGAAAGTAAAATTAAAGAATTTCGCAAGGTGCTTTTTCTTTTTGTCTTTCAGAAGGTTCTGAATGAATTCTGCTTCATCCGAGTACAAAAACAAATCGGCCAGTAGGGGTGCACAATTAGTTCCCATTGGAATACCGACTGTCTGTTGAAATATAAATCCTCCAAACTCAACAAATATATTGTCGATCAAAAAGTCCAGCATTTTGATAATATCATCTTCAGTATATTTTCTGGTAGATTCAGTGTGGTTTTTCACAAAATATGAATTATTGTAACCCAAAACAAGAAATTTGTATCTACGATTCCAATTTTTATAGAAAAAGCTCTGTTTAATGAGATGGTGAAGTCGATCTTTCAACTGAGCATGGGGAATAGTAGTGTAAAGCGTAGAAAAATCAAAAGTTTTTATGTTGCTGCAAAATTGCAAAGATTGTGATCGAAGATTAAGCAGTAGATCTTTCGAATTTTTGAGAATCCACATATGGTTAACACCACTGGTAGAATATATCTCATCACAATATTTTTGAAGCCCATCTTTAACTGTAGAAAGAATAGTAGTCAGTACTTTAGAAAGATGTTTAGTCGAACATTTTGATGACCCAGCTATGTATCGTTCTTTATATGGAGTTTTGTGTAGTTTTGGTATCCAGTATAATGGTGGTAAATTTTCTTCGTTTTCGTTGATGTTGATACCAAAAGAAAGAAGGACAGATTTGTGATTTTGTAAAATTTCGTCCTTGGTAAATGATGATAAAGTATATGTAGGGTTACCAGTAGTTCTATTTATTCCAAGCTCTGTTGTGAGACATTGCAAATAATGGTTTTTACATATGAAGACATTATTATTGGAGGCTTTATCTGCTTGAACAACGACATATTTGTCATACAAAGAGGATAAAGCATCCACAACATCCTGATTTTTGAAAGGGTTAGTAACTCTTGTGCTCATATTGCATCGTAGTTTTTGAATGCGCTTCTGAATGCATGATCGAATAGCTTTGATCCATTCAGACAAAGTGTCCAGTTCTGGTTCGTCTGGTTCGCGCTTTACCCATTTTCTTGCATAGTCCTCAACTGCATCCATCAGTAACTTGAAATTCTTTTTCCAGTTGATGGGCTGGGGAATTCTATATTTTGGTCCCTTGGCTAACAACCCTCTTAGTTGTTCATTGGTAACGATGCCAAGGTCACCAGTAAAAACATGACCAGCTGGACTATACTTGTATTGTGACGATCCACATGAGCAATCCGGAGGCTTGGATTTCACATCTTTGAGGTTAAAGGCCCCCAAAACTCTCTTGTGGTTGAAAATCTTGAATGCAATAGACTTGGTGTAAGTATAAGAAATAACAGGTGTAGCTTTATTTTTGAAGTAATCAGGTATAGTTTTTTGTACAGATTTCTGATGGAAAATATTGCTAATATTTACAGCATCTAAACCTTTATTGGCGAATTTTACCTTGAAAAAAATTACGTAAAACTAATCCACAAATGAAATGCCTAAAGAGGAAGTCATGCATTAATTATAAACATTGCACTGACAATGAAACTAATTCTTGAATACATCCAATTAAGAGAACATTTGAGCCTTGAACACTTTACAATATTCTAAGTTTGTAAAAGAATGATTATCCCTTTCTTCATGATAAGTACTCGCTAACGCTCGTACTTTATCATGAAGAAAGGGATTATCATTCTCTTACATATACTAGGTATATACAGATTTATAATCTCCGCCTAATTAATTAATCAACTCTATTTTTCTCCTTTTGTGTGATCTTTTTGCAACGATTTGGTTTTTTTTCTTTCAAATCGTATTTTTTTTTTTCATTTGAAAAATGAAGTTGACAATATATTTTGTAAATATGGATATTGAAGAACAGAGCAATTTTATCTATGATAATTACTGAGTTTTAACGCTTGCATTTTAAGAGTTCAATAGTTAGAAATATATTCTACTAAATTATTTAAAATTCCCACAAACACTGAACTCGACAATTATTTGATATTTCCAAAAAATATTTGGGTGACAAGATCTGTTACACATTAGTTCTGATTTTTTTGCAAATACATCGTTTTTCCTGACATCTGGTCTCATCACTACAACTACATTTGGATTTTTAACACAATCAGCTCTGTAAATACCGGTACTATTTTCCTGGGGAAAAAAAACACTTAACGTTTGAAAAAAATGAGCTAGGTTTTGCAAACATCACACACATATTTTCTTTTCCATGTGTTCCAAAAAGATTCAAAGTAACATTAGCATGGTTAGGTAGACGTACAGCTGTAGATTTATAGCATAGCATTCAACTGGCTGAAGTAGATCTTCGCAAGGCGGGTGGTGCATGCAAATCAGTAGACTCTTGCCCTGTCGACGCAACCGGTCTTGCTTCTTATGGAGTTTATGCGATTCCCTCATGTTAAATGTCTTACCTTGATTTGTTTCTTCTTGATCGATTTTCCCGATTTTACCATCAGTAAATAATGTCGCCTTTATTCATCAGATTCAAAGGTCATAAATAATTCTATTGAGTATGTGAAGATTAAGAAACTCATATATTTGCATCACAACCAAACACGACCTTGTGTGGTGAAAACAATGCTTTGTGGCTAAATTTGATTTCCCCGTGCAAGGAGTGTGCCACGATCTCAGCATCTTAAGCACTCTTTGACTGTTCCGTATGTGGCCTGTTGAAAGGCAACCTTTCTGTCCAGATCCAACATACCTTCATTTCAAGCATCGGTTGACATTTCTGTCCTTTATTCGGGTCAATCCATTGCAGGATATAACTATTTGATTTATTATTAATTTGTTCTCGTCCTAAGAATGCATAAAAAATACCAATGAGCGCAAACAAACATCAATACGTCAAACAAAAAACGCCCTTCTCTATTTCTGCTTCATATTACACACTTTTATTTTGAACCTTAAAAAATTGTTTGTAAATTTTGTTCTATCAAGAATAATTTGTCTTTATGTCATCATGACACGAATATCATAACATTACTATCTGAAATACAGTGAGTACATTCTTAAGGTAATTTCACTAAAACGAACTAGTTATAGACATACAAGTTGTTCCAGCTGGTATTTGAAGGATAAACATAATTAAACTGAACCATATGTTATTTTCTTTGCATGATTATGTATTTTGGTCATATGTATCTCAATAATATCCGTTTTTCTACAAATTACCTGAAATTAAGCAGTCAATTTGATGAATTTTGCTTCAAAATTCCAGTCATTTGACAAAATGACTAAGTATTTTCAGTCATTTCATATAATGCCTAACAAGTTTAGGCATTTTATAAATTACCTGATAATTCAGTCATTTTACAAAATGCCTAAATTTAGAAAAATGACTGTAACATATATAACAATGAATGAGTATCATAAGACATCTGATTCAAATTTGATAAACATTGTTCGACTTTGAAATCGGCATTGTCTATATTCAAATTTTATATTTCAATTTCACCTATATGGCGTATCATTGATTTCACATGAAATGATAATGTTTTCATCTAACTAAACAATTTCTGGCGACTTTTTTTATCTAAAATTTTACTTTCAGATTAAAAATGTGAATAACATATATGTTTTCACTTCGAAAATATGTAAATATTAGAATTGAATGCTGTGTTCTTGAAAATCGATTCAAAATGGAAGCAAGTGACCATCACATTTGTAGCAACATGCAAAATGTGATGAATCCTTACTTACATTTCGTATAATAAGAAAAGAATTCAAAATTACAGCAAGATATCTGAAGTTGAATACTATTTCGCTGCGGGTTTTTAATATTCAAAACTCCTTGGTCTAAAAGAAAGGCAATTGTTTATGTCACCGTGAAAAAATCATCCCATAACTAAATTCAAATAAAAAGCATACACTTGCGGTTTATTTTACCTTAGGCCGTGTATGTTTTTGTTTTTTCATTTGTTTTGCGCCATGTAAAATTTTAAAACATTCCTGATGGAAAAAAACACACGAACCAACAACCAACCAGAAAGCAAACACAAAACAAAGAAAACAATAACTTTGGCCTTATCTTTACATATGTACATCGATCTGGTTCATTGTAAATGGCGAAAACAAAAAAATCATTAAAAAACCTTCCCAGCTTTCAGAAATATAACAAATAACATTATATTATTGCGAACCCAATGAAAGTTTTCCACAGCGCCATCTCTATCTGGTCAACGCATTTAAACTTTTGTAAGTTCTCTTGTCCCATCAAATGAATATAATAGCTATTGTTATCTGTGTAGTTTATTCACTGGGGCCTTTAAATTTCTTCTAAGAGAAATCTATCACTCATTGATTAGTTTACCTGAGTCATGAAAAATTTTCTTATATATAGACACAAATACTTTTTTTAAACTCATTAACTGCCTGTGATGATGTATTTATTCAAAATTGATAATATATTATCAATCTTTTCAATATAAACACTGATTTAATCATAAAAATTTGATTTCTAACAAAAGTTTAAGTAATGTTTCCATTGAAATTTGCATTTTTGTTTTTGTTTTTGTTTAGTTATAGAATACATTTAAGTAGGTCTTAATTTGAACATCATAATTTTCAAGTTTTTATTTGTCAAACAGACAAAAAAATACAAATTCTAAAGTTTTGTCAGAAATCAACTTTTATTAATGTTTGAATCACTGTTTACATTCAACAAATTGAAAATATCTTATTAATATTGAATAAATACAACATCGCAAGCAGTTTTGAGTATAAAACATGTATTTTCGTCTATTAAGAAGATTTTTTTTTACTCAGGTAAATTAATCAATGAGTGATAGATTTCTCTTAGAAGAAATTTAAAGGTCCCAGAGAATAAACTACACAGAGAACAATAGCTATTGTATTTATTCAATAGGACAGATGAACTTACAAAAGTTAAAATACCTTGACCAGATAAACATATCACTGTGGAAAACTTTCATTGGGTTCGCAATAAGCGCAAATAAATCAACCGTAAGGAAATATGGCACACTTTTTGTGGATTTTCATTTATTTTCATTGCCTGGAGAATTATCTTTCCTGTGTTAAATTACATCCCACTAATAATAGTGAAACTATTATACTGTAAGTTAATTTGATCGCTTTAAGTGCTTTGGTTGATATACTCCATACTTCTTTTTGTTTGTACGAAAATACGGACGTAAAGGAAAAAATAAAAGAAATGTCTTATTAACGTGATGTTGGACAGATGGCTTACTTAAGAATACGACAGATTTCGTAGTTGTACATGACTACATGGATAATAAACACGACATTCGTTTGACAATTCAATACATACATACATACGATAACATTTACTAAGAATGTAAAACAGGTTTGTTCAAATAAACGTACAAACCAATAAAATATCAAAGCTGCCAAATATTAAAAATGATAAATTCAATAACAATTTAGCCATTAAATAAGTCACAGTGAAGCCCTTTAGCAAAATCTTGAGTTTAAATTCCCTATACACTTTAATAGATAGTGATAAAAATCATGCATACAATTTGCACATGAAATGTACTGGCGTTAGATATACCAATTTAATTATCTCTAAATTCCAATCAAACTATCTGTAAAAATGATTTTGGTACATAAATATTACATTGTTGGAAGTAGGAGAAAAAAATTACGACAAAAATGTAGTCATCTAAAAGCTTATTTATATAGAGCTAACTTAGTAAATTAACCGAACTGTGCTTGTGGATGTCAATTTAAATTACTAGTTTCAAATCCTGTTGTTTATCTAGGCAATGATAAAAGGAAATATATCTTTAAAATTTAGACCAGTCCTGTCCTCAGTGATTTTTTTTTAGTTTTGCTATTTCCTGCTCTCACTGAAAAATGTCACTGAGTCATGGGTTGGACGACTTTAAATTTGATTTTTACTTAGACTTGGAATAATATAATACTTTTTAGCTATCAACACTGTATTAAAAACCGGGGGAGAAAAAGTGGCGTTTATATTTATTAAAGATTGTAATTTTATTAGATAGTTTAAACATAAGACCATTATTTAGATCTTCTGGCGTAATTCATTTTCCTTCACCATATCTTGTATTCTGGAGCCTGGATTATTGTTCTCTTTCAAATTCCGTTGGCTAGGCATTTCCTACCCCTTAAACATGAACGAGTAAATAAAAGATATTGAAAATGTTGGTGCGACCAGAGGAGTAACCTTAATCTGGAACGATAACACTTTAAAAAAGTCAAGGAGCAAAGATCAATATTTATACCCCAAGCAATGAATTTGTGGATGTTTCCACTTATCAAAAACCCGATTGAGATCGATATTCTGAAAAATCTGAAATGTTGGTCTATTTTTTGTGAGAGACGGAACTTGTAAATATATCCCGTATTAGTTATTGTGGCGTGGGTTATGTGAAACCCCACAAAAGGTTCTTTCTTGCTCACTAAATTTCTTTTGTTTCTTTATATAAAGATCACCTCCGGTATTTGGTGGGGTTCTTGTTGCTCAGTCTTCAGTTTTCTATGTTGTGTTTTGTGTACTCTTGTTTGTCTTTCGGTCATTTTTTTTTTTGTTTACCATGGCGATGTCAGTTTTTTTCGAATTATGAGATTGAATGTTCCTTTGGTATCTTTCGCCTCTCTTCCACAATATGGTTTGTGTCATGAGTTAATAAATTTCCTTGTAGCTGTTAATTATAATTATACCTCCTTATCACATATTGACATTTCAAATCACTCTATATAGTCTAAATAGGCTTCTGCATTTGAAACAAGAAAGATTTTATGAAGCGTTTGGAGAATTATTATAATCCTTACCAATATTAGACTTTCACGATCTTAATATGTTATAGATAATATGCATTACCTGACTTATATACCGAAAACAATTACTAGTTTTCTGCAAAGATTTGCAGAATTTGCATCCTATTTTACCGACCACACTAAGTGGGATATTCTTTTCACATGCGTTCAGATTTTAATACGCCCTACGGCTCCTTTATAATGTGAAATATAACTCACTAATTAGTCTAGATATAAACTTTAGAAATCATTATCCAGACATAATAAAAATATTACTGTAACTGCAAGAAGCAAGAAACAAATGAATTGTTACCACCCGATAACGGTGTATGAAAACAACAAGTCACTTTGTAAGTAATTTACTATACCAACTTAGTTTAATAAAAGTGTGTGTGGGGGGGGGGGGGGAGGGGGGGGGTGCTATGTTTTTTTTTCTATTTGTAATAAAATTTTTAATCGTGGAAAAGCAGATTATTTTTTCAACAATTTTTATCAAATTAGCTATTCAGAATTTTCTTTTGAATGGCAATACAATTTTTATCAAATTAACTATTCAGAATTTTCTTTTGAATGGCAATACAATTTTTTTCAAACAGAGAATCATGATTTAATTCTATACTCCCCCGACCCCAATGTGAGGTACGTGGCTGTTTATTTGCTCAGTTGATCATTTTATAAGGTAAAAGTATATATAGATGTAAAAAGTTAAGAACTGACACGAGGAGAGTACGAAATCGTGATACATGTACATGTAACACGGAAACGAATATCCAAACATGTAGGTCAAAGTACGATTTCTAATTCAGTGTGAATCAATAAGATTTTCAAAATCCTACACACGAATGTGTTAAATCTGGCTTGTTTTAAAAGTGTTATGAAAAGTTTTGTATTTTAAATTCATCTCACATATATGATAAGCCCCTTTACTGTAGCGATAAATTAAAAAACTTCATATTATTTGTTTCGAAAGTTAAAATTCGTGTCAATGACGATTTTTTTTGTATTCCAGTCTATTTACAAAGAAAGAATTGTCTCTGCCTTGAATCTATCAAAGATAGAACCTTAAAAATAAATTCCCCTCTTGGAAACAACAAACTATCAAACGAAATAAATGTTTAATTAGGTAAATTATTGTTTGCATTTTTATCAAGGAAAATAATTACCTTACACAGGTCATTATTGTATGCATTGAAGCATATATTATTGAAACTTGGTATCGTCCGAGTTGATTCTTCGAAAGAATGACCTATCGTTCTGAAAGAATATAACTCCATATAGGTATATAAAACTTGATTAACATTTACATCATATTATCTGTTATATGACTGCTAACGATACGCGTATTAAAAAGCAATAAATTTCAAAAGGCTTCTTCATGATCAAAGTAAATCACGATTATACCCATTTTTAAAAATGCAAATGTGTCTTTTTATTATCCCTGTGGTACTGTTACAAAAAAATTATATCATTTTTTCATAAAGTGCACAGAAATAAGTATCAAAGAAAATCGATTTTTGGTTTGGCTTTTCATAGTACAGGAATGAATAAACTTAATGAATCTTTTTTCGACAATACATTGGATGCAATAAAAGCACTTTACAAATCTCCCTTCATTATATTATACCTAAAAATATTTTAAAAAAAAAACTGTATTAACAACGTAACATAGGAAGATTCTCACGAACTTCAAGCGAAATTCAAAACGGAAAGTCCTTTATAAAATGGCAAAATCAAAAGTTCAAACACATCTAACGAATGGAAAAAAACTGTCATATTCCTGACTTGGTACAGGCATTTCCTTATGTAGAAAATGGTGGATTAAACCTTGTTTTAAAGCTAGCTAAACCTCTCACTTGTATGACAGTCGCATAGAATTCCATTATATTGACAACAATGTGTGAGCAAAACAAACAAACATAATAGGTAAAAACGTAAAAAATTGGGGTACAGCAGTCAACTTGAACCATTGTCGTGACATCAGCCTATTCATTTACCGTGGATTATTTTTCTAGAATCAACGCTTTCTAAATATGTCGCTGAATGGATTCACCAAATTATATTCAATTGTTTCCTTTGTGTGCCTAATTTCATTAAGTTTGAATTAGCTCATTTACAGATTTCTGTTCACTAATGGAATTAATTTAAGTCTAGGTTAGTCTATAAAAAGGTATATACTATGAAATTTAGAGCGAGGGGCTTGCCCCGAGCTCTTAATTTCATAGTATATACCTTTTCATAGACTATCCAATTTAGCACATATTTACAACTCGAGTAATCTTTTAATTGGTCTATTGATAGTTTATTTTGGCTGACTACTTGTATCACAGGTGTTTGTAAAACGGAGCTCATTAACGAAGTTTTGTAAATCTACTCACTAGTATCATTTTAAAATATGTGATTTCAAAAGGCCCTTGACTCCAGAATGAAAAGATGGTAGCTGCTGGTGTAAGTATGTATATTGATATAAAGCGGTTTTATACTATACATGTTCTTCTTACATGGTAGGATGACCAAATAAATTGACCAAAAGCAGGCAATAATTAAATTGCAGTGGAAGCTTTACATGTTTTGAAAACATTTTTTTAATTTCACAGTAAAACTAAAGCTATAATAAATTTGAAACATATTTTTAGATAGTTTGTCCCCATAGATATAGTCTAGCAGATAGGAATTAAAAAGCAACTACAAATAGATCAGAGATTATAGGTTTTGTGTTTTTTTTTTTTTATTATTTCAAAGTAAAAACTAAAAGATTTATCAGAAAATGTTTATATATATAATTGGCACATTATCTTCAGACATAATCACAGTTTTTCAATTCATGACATCGTCCTGAACATGCATGAAATATTTGCCACTGGAAATTAAGCTACCGATAATCAATAAATCAATCAATTCATGACGAAATAGATCACCTTCCTTAAGAAAGTTTAAAAAAAAATCACCAAGTTGCTTTAATTTCCCTTCACAAGGTTTCATAGTAAACTTTTTTTGGGTACAAAGTAATTGCATGGATGATACATTATCATAATTTTAAGATATCGTTGTACTCTAATCAAGGTATAAAGAACCATATGTATTACCCTTTATTTAAATGAAAAAAAATTGCAATTGTCAAAAACATTTTTTAGATCCAAAGATTTTAATAGCAGGATATTTAAAAATAAACGTGAAAACTAATTACAAACTATTTAATTTAATTTGGAACACAGCATTTTATTTCAAAATAGCCAGTGGCAATTTTTGTTTTAAAAATCTTGATTACGATACAATGAAATCTTACCCTTGTGGTCATTCATGCGTAGTTACTTAGTACACGGGAAAAGTATGTACTATGAAAATTAGAAGGCAAATATAAGCAATTTGATTGGACGAGAAGTTGTAAATATGTGCTAAAAACTTACCTTTAATTTTTGTAATTTTTATATGCCTTCACTGGGAATCGAACCCGTCCTTGAAATCTGTTATGTGTGACTGACATCAACATATCGACGAAACCTCTCGGCTACCAATTGGTTACAATTTATATGTCTATTTTAAATATATAAATGAACAAATGATATACATCGGTACAACGGACACACAGGGCTTGTACCTTTATATATATACATAATAGGCAATCGTATAGTATAAGTTGGTAGCCGCGAGGTAACATGGTTAAGATCAATGAGTTAAAGAGGCAAGTTAAAGGTAGGGACTTGTCGGTTTAGGTTCAAATCCATATATTCTCTTTGTTGTCCCTATTCTTTAGTTTTTCTGATTTTTTTTTTCTTATTTTGTATGTAATTGTGGTTATTTTGGTAATTATAGCGAGTTTTACCGTTTATTTTTGGATTATTAGTGGCTATTTCACATATTTGAAACGAAAATGATTACATTCAATTTGTCCATTTTTGTTTTATAAATATAGTAAGATTTTTTTACTACATAATTTTACAAATGTTTATCCGCAAATTCCTATGCGAGTAAATCGTGATGTGCCTAGAATTAGGCTTCTTGCTAGAAATTTCGGTAACATACTTATTATATATACTTTATATATGCTCTTTGTCAGGAGGTTGTCTCTTTGACACATTCCCCATTTCCATTCTCAATTTTATTAGAAATAAGTTCGAATATGTCTTTTTTTGTAAACACAGATAATATTCAGATGCCTGATAATTTAAAGGCAGACGTGTTGTGTTATATTTGTATTTTTCTAACCAATTAGTTGTGATCTTATATTTAGTAATGCATCGTTGAACATGATACCATGTTCATTTAAACTCACTTACAATACCTTCTAATTAAGAAAAGGCTCGTGGTTTCTTTTTCAAGAATCAACGCTTATTCATTGTATCTATATTACATAGTAGTATGATCTTAATCACTATAAAAACAAATAACTGATTCAACAAAGAAACACAAAATGGTATATAGACAAAGTACATGAGCAATAATGGAAGACTAGAACTCAAAATTGACCATAGCACAATAACACAATGGCGGGATGTATAAGTACCGATCCACGTCATAAGTATATAATCAAATATGGAGAAACAGTAAAGGTAAAAAAAATATACAAGGACAAAAAAGGGGAACTTTAACACGTAATCAAGATGATAAACAACGTCAGTACCTAGAATCTATACTTCAAGACCATCATTTATTATTTGTGAAGTTGATACGGAATGTTTATCAAAAAGGTCTTGGTATCTTCCGATGAATTTTTTTTAGAAAAAGGACGAGACGTTCTTTCACATAACCTTGGCTCATCAACTTTCTGCTTAGACACTGGTGATGTTTTATCAAGTCTGAGTAGCAGCTGCAAGCTCTTGGATACCGAATGAGTTGGATAATGTATATCCCATATGCAGGTGAAGTTGGTATATTGTTGCTAAGGTGGGGAAAATTTATAATTTCAAAATTAAAATCGTCTCGCTTGTCATAGATTTTGGTATTGAGATGACCACTTATGTCAAATTCGAGGTATAAGTCTAAAAATGAGGCGGAGCCTAAACTTCTCTCACATAATCTTAATACCTTCATAGAAGACCTAATGAAACTTAGCAAAAAGTTGAACTCTAACAACAGGGTCAATTAATCAGATTGTTTCCTTAAACTTCAAAAGATTTGCTTGTATTCTATAATCATTCTAACGATATTTTTTTCAGAAGCATTAACAGTTTTCACTTTTCAGTATACAAAATGTTCCTTTTTCATGATTGTGGTATCGTAAATACATTATCATTTAAACAGTCTTTCGTCTATGGTAAAATACCGGTTTTGAATTGGAGAGCATTTAAAACAGAGAATTACGAAAATTTATACCGAATACAGCTAAGGCAATCTATGACTAGGTATATAACAAAAATCCTTAGGGTTTAGAATAAATCAACATTTTATAACAGTAAATTAACAGAAAAAGAACATATTATTGATATTTTATATCAATACAAAAGTGCTGCTTTCTGGGCTGGTGATATCATCGGGGACGAAATGTCCACCAGCAGTTGATGTAAAACCTCATCAAAGATAACACATTTATCATTTGAAACGTCAGATTCGCGAATAATCTACATAATACCTATCATTAGCGCTAGAATCAAAACAGTTGGAAGGCCAAATTAAATACGAAGTTGAAGAGCATTAAAAAACAGAAAATTCCGAAAATTTGTGTCAATTACGGCTAAGTCAATATAAATTTGGGGTAGAAAAACTATAGTAAACTTGCATAAAAAATAAACATATCAATGATATGTCATGTCAACACAAAAGTGCTAGTAAATCCAGAACAACGTTTCGGACGCACCAAGAATGAGTTTTACAAAACATCTTACACAATTCAGTATACTTACGATCAATGTTAGTCGTAAGTTTTTTGTGAAACTCATTCAAAATTCATAGAATGTAATTTTCATTTTAATGAAAAGCACTATTTGAAATAGGCTTACTTTTGCTATAGTCAGAGTTGTATACAATTCTGATTATATTTCCGGTTTTGGCCAGATTTTTGCTATTTAAATGCTTTTAGATGTGTATTTCCACCTTGTTAACATCGGCTACACCATTGAACAAAACTAAGTTTATTGTAGAAATGTACATATGGAAGACACAAACACCAATATTGATTCTCCATGTATTTAAAGCAACAATAATAAAAAATGAAGGAGTATTCTTAACAAAACGTATTTAAGATTAATGTAATTAAAAAGTTATGGCAAAACAATCTTCAGCCAAAACCGAATTGTGAACTGTAATATCTACACGTGCGTTAGTGGTACACATTTGACTAGTTTTTGGTATCCAGCAAATTATAGTAAGAACAATAAATAGGCATTTTTTTTGAAAGGGCCTGATGACTATTGACCTTTTCTCCTTTTCGTGGAGTTGAACTACGGCGCTTATAAATTGTGTATAGTAGAGGGTGTATACTTTTATATTTTACGGGTATGATGTATTTACTTTAAAATACATGTTGGCAGTTTGTAGTTTGTATGTGTATTGCTTAATTTTCTTTCCTTTGGCATAACCCCCACCCCGAATTATTTGTTCTATTCACATGAGTTCCTTCTTAGTTATTAAACATCTATATCGATGTGTTATGTGGTGTTTCTAAATCTTTCTATTGATCCTGTATTTTGCAGTAACAATGCCGGTCCTTATAGTCCTATGACAGTATTTGTCAGATATTTATTTGATAAGGACACAGTCCATGTTATCATACTTTGGGAGACAAATCTTCGAAATATCCAGTTTTGAATAAATACTTCATGTGGAAAATATTCCGAAGTGGTCCTTTAAATGGATTGAGATATTATCATACCGAGTATAAATAATTGTGACGTCACAGAATTTCAGAATATTTTACTTTAGGGAGGATTCAACATTAAAAAGGGCGTACACAAATCATTTGCGAATAAGCACAAGCAAAGTTAGAAAGAGGAGGTTCAAAATGGAAGAACAACCTGTCCGATCTAAACTATATCTATTTTAGTTTGAGCCAAGCGTTTTGTGTAAGAAATCGAAAAATTTGTTCCATTATTGTTATAGATAATAAGTAATTATAGTTCGTCCGTACTTGTTTGATTTCTACGCATTCGAGCAGATTGCGCCATTTCTCCTCTTTGTCTGCTATTTTTCGCACATTTGACATATCTTGCCTTTTGAGTGAAAGTTCTGTAACATTGCTTTCTGTATACGAGTTTAATGCATCAATATTCATTACTAAAGTTTATGTTTGCAAAGGCGGGTTCAAAATGCCAGAACAACCTGCACAATCTAAATTATATCTCTTTCAGTTTGAGCCAAAAATTATTCTAAAAAATTCAAAAATCAATTTCTATAGAGTTATAGATAATAGGCAATTGTTCTGTTGATTAGAAGTCTCTCAAATAAACTAAATATAACTAGCGTAATCGATTGTATTTTTAAGTAAACATTTTAGTATATGTCAGTTCCTTCATTTTTGTTGAGTTTCCTGCACATTTGAGGAGATACTGCATCTAGTTTGTCTGTGTTTGTTTCAGACATCAATTGCTTTTTGATTTAAAGATCACCTTCATTTCATTCTGCATTTAATTTGATTTTATTGTATGATTGTTTATTACTAATCTCTGAAAGTTTGTAGGGATTTGACAATTTCAGTTCTAGTACGTGGAACCAATTTTCTGACATAAAAGCGACGGCGGCATTGTAAATTGAATGATGTAAGGAGAATAATTTGTCAGCTTTTTGTAATCCACGTTTCTTATTTGCATACAGAATCACACTTTTACTTGTGTGGCTTCACATGGCGGGTGATGCATATATAGCAGGATATGCTTATCCTACCGACGCACCTAAAATCGTTCTTTTTGAAGTTCAAGCGATTCCCTCAGTTTTTGTATGTTACTTAAATCTGCTTCTTTATTGATCGATGAGATTTGAACATCGGTAAATTACTGTTGCCTTAATTTACTACTTAGTATTTGAATAATTATGTATAATAGTATTCAATTCGTAGCAAATAGAATCATATTTCGAACGGAAAATCTCTATATTTGCCAGCAGAATTTCTAGTCTAATGTACAACGAGGACAACCAATGTTTTTTATGATTTTTTACTTTTAATTTCTCTGTCCAGTCATACATGATTTGATTGTGTAAATGCAATATGAATGTAGCAAACATATTCAGATTTCAGAACAAAACCACAAATTCATGTTTCTACGAAAATTGTATTGTTCTTGAGCACACTAATAATGGTACATACTAAACTGAATTTATTGATTTTTTTTGTATTATTTGCAAATATAATATTAATTGTTATAAACGTAGAAGATTGTGATTATTTAAAGCAAATTTTGGTACAGGTGACCGATGTTTCAAACAAAATGTTCTGTTTACTGTTACTTATGTAGTATGGGAGTATACACAAAAACGGTGTAATGTTTTGATACTCTGACAAAATGTAGTTTAGATCGTGCTATGTGTTTTTCATCTTCGCTAGCCAAGGGTTACGACCCAGTGCTCTCCTCTCTACCCTTGGCGGATTACGATAGAATTAGGTAATGATTTCTTTGGTCGCAGATTTTTAACTGGCTGCATACAATCAAAAAGCGAATTTAAGATGATCACGTGTAAATGTAGAAAATGTAAATAAACAATTGCCACGTGCTGATTTTGCAACAAGCCTTACACCAAGAACATAGGATGATATTAAGTGACAATTTTAAAGTTCTTAATCAACTAATTGGAGTTCCGAGGTTCGTTTTGCTTGCAAATGTTGCAATGTCAACGTATATTTTCGGTTCCTGCATCACGAAATTTGCAAACACTAGACAATACCATTTTTACACCTCCACAATGAAGAGAGTTCAAGTGCTGTCATTGGTCAAGAGTTAAGTAGTTGGAATGGGCCTGACTTTTATATACCGGTAGATGGCAGAGCATTGTAATCACAAATGTTGGCCTGGATCGGAACCCTTGGCTAGCGAAGATGTGTTTTTTTAATTTAATTAAAGGTACGGGTAAGTGTACTTCTTTACACGCTATGGGCCGCGCAAAATTCCAATGCATACGAAAAAAGCAACATCATAATCACGGCTGTAAGTCAGTATATCGATAAAAACGTTCGTGAAAGAATAGGTAACGGTGGTCAAGTATTGCAACTGCATGGGCTGTGAAAAATCTGGCATCGGATCGTAAATGAAGTTAAAAACAATATTAAAATCTTTGAAAAAATAATGAACTTTTCAGAAAAAATTAATAAATGTGTTTGTCAAAATAATTACTAGTATCATTCCTGTATGATACTACACACTAAGGTAACGAAAAAATGCAAAATGCATTACTTCTTTTGAAAACCATATTGAAATTTTAAAAGAAAAACACGTTTAAGATCAATTATGATTGAATTCCAATAAATCATGTAACATTTGAAACTAATTTGTTATTTTTGTTTTCTTGTAAAGGTTTCTGCTTTTTAAGAAAAGGTAGGATCATTCAGGTTACAACCATATGTGATCTTGACAGATCCTACAACGCAATGTTTGTTATCGTTAAGGATTAGGCAACGCAATAACGTAATCGTGATATGCAATGAGTTCCAAAACTAAATCATTAGATTTCTTTTATCAATTGATATACTTTCAATTGTTTTTAAGTGTGCGACTATATTAAATTAAGAACTAAAAGAATACTTTCGCTATCAATTTTATGTTTTCCTTCAATCAATCACCACAACATTTTCAACAAATGATAACCAAAATAATGCATAATCATTCAATGAAGAAAAACTAACATTTATAGATGGATTTGGCCAAGCATTCATAGTTTCTGATCTCCTTGCGTGTGCAGTCAAATCTGGGATTTCAATAAGCCTAATATTTTCATTACTAAACACCGTTTACAGCAGGGATTTTGATATCATAAATTGGCTAAAAGTAACTAACTTCTATGAACTATTATATTGCGATATATAGTGAAAATATGATTCGTGTCTTATCTGGATAATTCAATTAGGTAATCTGTATACGTTGAAACAATACTTTATTGTTTACTTTTACTTTTCGTGTAGTTTGTTTTTGAGCATTGCACAATATCATGTCTTCCAGTGCTGGTAATGAGGTTGCTCAATGAAATCATCTATGAAGTACATCAACCAATATAAAGTGTAGGGCGGAATGCTTTCTTATCAGCAGATTAAGTACTAATAGCTTGTTTTCAGTATTTTTAATACGCTATAATGTTTACACTTCGAATATGCTTCAAATTAATCTTGGAAAAACAATCTAATTAAAGGTTAATATGAATTGCTTACATTCAGACAAAGTTTTACAAAGATTAACAGTTAAAAGAATTTCTGAAGTAATCAATGTAACAGGTAATTTTCCTAATGTCAAGATACCTTCCCCTATTTCATACATATTTATCATTCCTCTTTTTCAATCATTAAAGAGATAATTCATTTACTTGACAAATTTTTCTTAATTTTTCCTCTCTTAATTTTTCGACTTTCATTTATACTAAAATTTCATGTTTGCAGTTTTTTTCAATAGATTAACTTTGCAAAATGATATTTGTGATATAGATAACTTGATAGTCTCTTGCAACATACCGACTTGAATATTCTTTTTCTTTTTACATTAAACATTGAATACTCATGTTTAGAAATTAATCCAATTAGGAACAAACGTATCTGAGACAGTGACAATCGTTCAGAGAACTACCGTGAATTTTTTCTACCATTGGCAAAACTATTTACCATTGGTACGACAACGGTTGATACGGTGCATTTGGTCCGGGATTTGCTTTTTGTCCGCTTTTGCTTTTTGTCCGATAATTTTGCTTTTTGTCCGACACTTTTGCTTTTTGTCCGTTGCTTTCGGTCCGTTTTGCTTTTTGTCCGATAATTTTGCTTTTCGTCCGACACTTTTGCTTTTTGTCCGCTCACTTTTGCTTTTGGTAGCAATAAACAGCTAGCATTTGAAGCTGAAATTGGGTCTCTAAGTGCAGGAACATGGACAGGCATTTTGAGATGGATATTGCCATTTTAACATTAATACCCAAACATGTATACATATTTAGAAACCTATTTCTTAGCAGATTCCAAATCATTTACAAAAAGGGTAAAACTAAATTACATAAGTTCAGTATCCATGGAAACACATGGTGTTAGTTTTCTTATTTTTCTTCAAAAATGGCTGTGAGACCCCCCATAACAGGCTTAAAAATATCTTTGAACCAGAATTTCAATGAATATCAGACATACATTGTTTCAACACTGATATATAGCCTTTTCAAAAAATTGAAAAAAAAAAGTGGGTGTCTTTCGTCTCATTTTCCCGCAAATTACCTTTCAAAAGTTCGTGCTATATTCACATCTTTCCAAAACAGTCAACAAATGCTGATATAATTTCAGAGTCACTACTGGAATGGACATGAATATGAACCCGAAATTTGCACTTCCTACGATCAAAACATGATTCAATCTCTTCTCTGGAATCATACCTTTCCATTAAAACCACTTTCATAGCAACAATTTTCAATATTCTTAATTTTAACATACTTTTAACTTGGGTTTGTCTTTTATAAAAAAAATCCACCGGGGCCAAAATGCAAAACTAACAATCCTAACTGTGTATTGCTACCTTAAATAAATTCATGATGAAAATGAAAACATTATTATCAATGTGAATTAAAATTTCAAGTGCAATTGTTGAATTCACACCGCACTTTCTTTCGAGAACTCGGTGTAAATCACCAGATCCTTCAGTGCAAGTTGTTGATAGAAACGGTATCTGCGTATCAATAACAGTATCATGTAGAAACTGTTCTTTTCGTTCTGTTATGATTGAAATGTTCCAAACGATTGAAAATACAAACATTCCTGGACCAAATCCTGGTGTTTTAAACGAAGCTTTAGCCATTCCAGTGATAAAGACAAAATGTGGAGCCAGTGACATTGTTTTTTTCTGTCTTGTCTGAACATTCAACCACCATCTCTGACTCTTATTCAACGTAAGGTTAGCAAGATCTGTGACAAAATGCTTTCATTAAATGAAAAGTCTATGGTTGAAAATCAGCTGTTTGTTAAAAATGTCAACGATATGCTGGGTCACGACCAATTTATTGATGTGAAAACAGATACATCATATAACAATAGGCCTCAAGCTGGTGGTGAAGCAGGTACGCAATCTTTTACTCCACTAGTTGAGTTAAATACTACAAAGAAATTAACGATAGCTTTAGATGTAAAAAATAAATTATGTCGAAAAAGAAAATGTAGCCACATAAATGAAAATTGTAAAAAAAATTATTCTACCGAGGAGTCTATTTCTTCAAGTGAAGCTAAATCGGCCAAATCAAATCTACAAAAGGTAAATTCAGGGGGGGATACTTAAAAATAAATTCTATCACCTGTGATGCAAGCGCCCAACTATCAAAAACCATAAGGGAAACTTCAGATTATTTTGGCTACACCATACGGCATTATACATGTTTTATTCACAAGATGCGCACCATTCAAAAAAATGTTAAAAATTTGAAATTGACTCGCACTCCCGTTCATACAAACAGAGACATATTTTTACAAAGATTGGCTACTTGTGTTCGTGCAAGAGTGCGTTTGGAAATAGTGCGCATTAAGAAAAACTTTCCTTTTGAGGACACTTTGCGAAAAAGCGATGGCAGCAATAGAAAATATTGTTTCATGTTTCAGTGGTAGGCATACAAATTGTAAAAGAAATTCAATGGTCTGCATCGCACATTTGGCTGCATACAATACAAATTTTTTGCCGTATGGGAGACACTTAGAATTTAGCACAAAAGACGAGCAGAAATTGAAAATTGCAATTCAAAAGTCTCTATCTTTCGAAATCTTACAAAAACTTTCTCGTCTTCTAAATACAAATAAATATGAGAGCTTACATCACAGGGTTTTTACTTATGCCCCCAAGAACACAGTATGGAGCAGAAATTTTTCGGCACTTTGTCACTCTGCAGTACTTTCGGCTTCTATTGGCACAGGGAGATCTGCTCTATTAATTGCAAAACAAACTGGAATCAAATATAACAAATTTAATACATTCTTTAGGAACATGGTAAAACATGATGACAGTGACCGTTACCATCTTCAGAGGAAAAAGACTCCTTGGTACAAAACAACACGCTTCATTAACAGGAAAAAAAAGTTTTTGCGTACGCCTTTGCCAAATGAAATAAGCAGCTAATAAACAAAATAATTAAAACTTTCCCTCTTACCAAATGTTTATCTATAAAATGCATTTTCTATAGCTTCTATGGCCAATACATTCTCCATTTCTTTTGCAATTATTTCTTGCTTCATTTTTTTAGTTTCATATGATAAATGTTCATATTTAATGCATAGCTTTGAATGACAAAAATGCGATACATGAAAAGTAGGACATAATTTATGTTGAACTTTTAAAAAATACAAAAGACGATGTACGAAAAACCGTTTTCGCTTCCCTCGAAAAACCATTCTTAAAGTGCCATATCCATCAGTTGATAAATTACCCCCACTCCATATATGGCAACCAGATTTTATTTCAAAATTGGTTAATTTAATTTCTAACTTTAATCGTTCACGGACAGTTAATTGACATGTATAAATTTCTGACATGCTGGCTTTAACGCTATACAAAGTACAAGTTATATTGTAGTCTGAAAGAAATTATAGTTATGTTATTGTAAATAAAATCATATATATATATTTATTTTATACTATTTTCTTTGCATTTAATTAAATTGCTTGCATACTGTGTTAAAATGAGTGTATCTACACCTCCACATCTGATGACGTCTAAAAACTGTTGCTTACCTCATAAAGACATCACCACAATGAGCCTTAAAAAGTCATTCAAGAAGCAATTTAATGGCATAGTACACAAATTGACAGAAAAAAATAGTGATTTCATTTCGCATTAGCTGTATTTAACTGTTTTAGCCAATGTATTGGACCAAAACTGAATAATTTCATTTTTAGGAAGTTAACATTGGGCCATTAAATTTAACCATAAGGTAGCAATAAACAGTTAGCATTTGAAGCTGAAATTTGGTCTCTAAGTGCAGGAACATGGACAGGCATTTTGAGATGGATATTGCCATTTTAACATTAATACCCAAACATGTATACATATTTAGAATCCTATTTCTTAGCAGATTCCAAATCACTTACAAAAAGGATAAAACTAAATTACATAAGTTCAGTATCCATGGAAACATATGGTGTTAGTTTTCTTATTTTTTCTTCAAAAATGGCTGTGAGACCCCCCATAACAGGCTTAAAAATATCTTTGAACCAGAATTTCAATGAATATCAGACATACATTGTTTCAACACTGATATATAGCCTTTTCAAAAAATGGAAAAAAAAGTGGGTGTCTTTCGTCTCATTTTCCCGCAAATTACCTTTCAAAAGTTCGTGCTAATTTCACATCTTTCCAAAACAGTCAACAAATGCTGATATAATTTCAGAGACTACTGGAATGAACATGAATATGAACCCGAAATTTGCACTTCCTATGAACAAAACATGTTTCAATCTCTTCTCTGGAATCATACCTTTCCATTAAAACCACTTTCATAGCAACAATTTTCAATATTCTTAATTTTAACATACTTTTAACTTGGGTTTGTCTTTTATAAAAAGAATCCACCGGGGCAAAAATGCGAAACTAACAATCCTAACTGTGTATTGCTACCTTTGGTCCGACACTTTTGCTTTTGTCCGTTGCTTTCGGTCCGTTTTGAATTTTTGTCCGACACTTTTGCTTTTTGTCCGTTGCTTTTTGTCCGATTTGCTGTTTGTCAGATGATTCTACTTTATGTTCATTTTAAAATGTGCATATTTTTGTAGGTTCCGTTTGAACTTCGAAACTCAGTGACATATTTGAAATAAATACAAACCTTCTTCCTCTCTATAAATGAGTGGTAGATGGAGTATTTGTTTTTTTACTAGTCTGATCAATTTGTTCTGAATTTACCGGTGGTAAAGTCAAGCATGCTTAAATTAACCGTACGCTTTGGTTAAAAATATTTTTGTAAATATTTTGACGATTGTTATAATGAGCATTTTTAATATAACTTTATATTTGAAAAACAAAAATCGCCTGAGAAGAAAGCCACTGAATGCAAAACATGGGGATGCAAATACGGCGTCACTATCTTTCGATATGGTTTTTGTCTCGCCTGCGAAGAAAGTAGCTACGACAATTTTTAAGTTTTCTGCTTAAATTAGTTTGATATGATCTACTTGTGATAGATCATTGTTATTTAATACAAAGTTGCATAAATATCTGTACATATCAGTTTGGCGACTATTTTGAACACTTGCCTTCTGAGTCATAGTCTAGCAAATTTTAATTGATAAGCTATTTTAATGTTTAATTTCAGTATTTTCTATAAAGTTACATTACTATCAGTACATATCAGTTTGATGGCTATTTTGAGGCTCTGTCCACTAGGTCGACATAAAACGGTGACTTTGAATTAATCCGCAATTTTTTATGTTAAGTTTTCTGCTTTAGTGAGATTGATTGGAACTACTTACAATACAAAGGATATTTTCTATTAAGTTACATTACTGTCTGTGCATCTCAGTTTTCGACCATTTTCAGGCCTTGCTTACTAGATCATGTTCCAGCGATTTCATAAGCAATGTTGCTGTCCATCAGCTTGTCTTTTTCTGAATTTCATACTAGTATGTCAGTCAACAGTTTATTCTCAAATCCTATTGACAGGCGATATAAGTGATTCAATTTTTTATATACTAATGCGTTATGTTTGAATGACATAATTTTCTATTGTCCTTGATTTCATTTTCGAGGTTTGATTCGTGTATAGGCTGATTGTAGGACGGACATGTCCGACTGGTAGCTTTCAACGGACCATGGTTTATTGGTCAATGTTATTTTTTCATGGTTCGTTTGTTTGTCTGATACTTTTTAGCAATGAGTCACCTACAATTAGCGTATGCAATGATTGTTATTTCTTCTCGGATATTGAACGGGGTTCATCTAACCTTGAACTCTTCTTCATGTGTCATTAGTAAATGCATATTTTTCAGGTGAAATGGTTGTATGGCGTACGAATCCATGACAACTCGCCCCACTGGCAAATCGCCCCACACCAAATCGCCCCACTTTTTCACCAACTCGCCCCACTTTCTAAAAAAAAGAAGTAAGTATCAGCATTTCTGTGAAGTACGATGTTATTGACTATAGTAACTGTTTATGACGTTTGTTTTTCTGGAAAATTTAATCACTCTGTTTTACAAGATAAGTCAAGAATCATGGTTGTTTACATAATTTTATTCTTAGATGATAGGTTTGCACAATTAGTCTTTTTTGACAAACACTGGCATAATTACACAAAACGAAGTACTAGATGAAATGTCAACACTAGAAACAAGAATATAAATACACAAATATTGCATACAATAGATAAGTTAAGTGGGGCGAGTTGTCAGATCTGAAAAACTGACCATCCCTCTAAAACTAAACAATAAAACAATGAGGTTAAAGTCAAATAAACACTAAAAGTCAGACATTGGTACCACTTTGAATCCTTTCGATTTTTTAAGGTTTATGCATAAATCATGGCGTTGATTTTCTCGTTTTGAATAGTCTATGAGGTGTAGACTTTTGCTCCGCGTTGAAGGCCGTATGGTGTCATGTAGTTGCTAGAAAAATTGACATTTGGACTCTTGTAGAGAGTTGTCTCATTTGCATTCTAAACAATTATTCTTAGTTTTACATTTTCACTATATAATATATATCAATTGAATCGAGCGTTACTGATGAGTCTTTTGTACGGAAAACGCGAGTTTGGAGAATACAGTTATAAGTCTGTATGGTATATTTATAAATGTTTGTATTAACTGGGAAACAGCTTAACATTGAGCAATAAACTATGAAACTGAGCTCAAGGTCAGATTGACACTTCTTGTCGGATATGCCTATGTCTGAGAAACCAACCTTAATGAGAATTGATCGAAAAATGACGGAAGTTAGGACAATGTCAGTTTACATTGCTGATCCGACATCTGCATATTACAGTATTCCAATACAACCAACATTATCCAACCATTGTATTTAGTATCCGATACGAACCTCCAAATTTATAAAGAAAAAAAAACCCGATAAAAAATAAAGTAAATTTCAGACGAACCATTCGGGACTAGCACGTTCGCCATACAACCATTTCACATGAAAAATAAGCATTTACTAATGACACATGAAAAAGAACTCAAGGTTAGATGAACCCCGTTCAATATTCGAGAAGAAATAACAATCATTGCATACGCTAATTGTAGGTGACCAATTGCTAAAAAAGTATCAGACAAAAAACGAACCATGAAAACATAACATTGACCAATAAACCACGGTCCGTTGAAAGCTACCAGTCGGACATGTCCGTCCTACAATCAGCCTATACACGAACGAAACCACGAAAATGCTATCAAACACAATAGAAAATTATATCATTCAAACATAAGGCATTAGTATATAAAGAAATGAATCATTCATATCTTCTCTCAATATGATTTCAGAATAAACTGTTGACTCACATACTAGTATGAAATTCAGAAAAAAGACAAGCTGATGGACAGCAACATTGCTTACCATATCGCTGGGACATGATCTAGTGGGCAAGGCCTGAAAATGGTAGACAAACTGAGATACACAGACAGTCATGTAACTTTATAGAAAATATCCTTTGTATTGTAAGTAGTTCCAATCAATCTCACTCAAGTAGAAAACGTAACATGGAAAATTGCGAATTAATTCAAAGACGCTGTTTTATGCCGATCTAGGGAACAGAGCCTCAAAATAGTCATCAAACTGATATGTACTGATAGTAATGTAACTTTATAGAGAAACCTGAAACTTTACATTAGAAATTGCTTATCAATTAAAAATTTGCTAGACCATGACCCAGGAGGCAAGGCTTCAACATAGTCGCCAAACTGATATGTACAGATATTTATGCAACTTTATATTTAATAACAATGATCTATCACAAGTAGATCATATCAAACTAATTTAAGCAGAAAACTTAAAAATTGTCGTCGCCGGAAAAGCAATCCCTAAGTCAAGCTTTCAGCTACTTTCTTCGCAGGCGAGACAAAAACCATACCGAAAGATAGTGACGCCGTATTTGCATTCCTATGTTTAGCATTCAGTGGCTTTCTTCTCGGGCATTTTGTTTTTCAAATATAAAGTTATATTAATAATGCTCATTATAACGATCGTCAAAATATTTACGAATAATTTTCTGTAAACGAATCGTACGGTTAATTAAATTCAGACCAATTTATCAGACTAGTAAAAAAACAGATACTCCATATACCACTCATTTATAGAGAGGAATAAGGTTTATATTTATTTCAAATATGACATTGAGTTTCGAAGTTCAAACAGAACCTTTAAAAATATGCACATTTTAAAATGGACATAAAGCAGAATCATCGGCAAAAGCGGACAAAAAGCAAATCTTGGACCAAAAGCACCGTATTAAACGGTACCAATGTTAACAAATTAAAGTTTGCGTTGGATACCATTATTACAAACTGACTAGATTGGAGTTTTGGCAATTCACATGCTCAGAACTTTCGAAATGGCAGCAAGATAGCCCACACGAACTGTACACAACCTTGCAACTCCAGTTTTCCTACTTCAACTTCAAATCCATAATGAGAATATCTTTAAATTCTATATAAAACCAGATGATATCAAGTTTATTTCTGACAGTAAGTAGACAGCTACATTAGTACCAGTAATTTTAATGTACATTTTGTAAGATGCATATAAACTGTAAGCTGGTTTGATGCATATAAACTGTACATCTGAAAAGCTGTATATAAAATGTACATCGGTTAAGATGCATATAAACTCTAAATTTGTGAAAATATAATAGAAACTATATTTGTAAAGATGTATATACAAAGTGAATATATATCTTTACAAATGTGCAGTTTATGTGCATCTTTAAAAATGAACATATTATATACATCTAAAACAAACTCTTTATACGCACATTTGGTTTAGCAGGAATAAAAAAAACCAACATTTTTACAAAATAAAATAAAAACAAAACCGAACCGAACAAACAGAGGAGACAAAAAACAGATATAGAGAGAAGACACTAATTAAATGTGTTTCATCCTTTGTGTTTACAAACGAAGATCTTGTGAAAGAGTAACTTATAAGAAAGTTACAACCGGAACTGCCAGAAAATCCCGTTTGTTTTGAAATTGTAAATATAAAATTGTCCTACTAGAAGTTTTATTTACTGTTTCGTATACAATAGAAAATGATACAGGAAATACTAATGTGCCTAATTAAGAGGATATATCTATCCATACATTTATATTTCTACTCGCTATTCACCCCCAAGTTCAACACAGTGCAGGGAGAAGTTCTACTCATTACAAATAAGCTATAAAAATATATAGCAGACTGGGAAAAAAAGAAAAAGGAAATAAGCGACCAAAACCGTTCTATTTTGAGACAGAAATGAAGTTGATATTAAACGACGAATTTTAAGTTTTACAACTTGGAGTTTTGCTATGTGTTCTAAACAGTGATGTTGATATTGTTGAAGTGTTTTCGCATTTTGTTACTTTATTATGACACATCAATTGGTTTTAAAATGTATAATATAATATACTTAACTTCTATCAATAATTTAATTTGTTTTTGTCAATATAAGACAAGAAGAAGAAAAACATTACAGTTGTTTTTTGTGTTATCCTGATTTTTAATCTTCCCTGGAGTTCAGTATTTTTGTTATTTTACTTTATAGATTTTTTTATCGAACATTTTGGAGTTGGTTTACTAGCTGTTGTCCTCTACGGATTCCTTGCAATTGGTGTCCTTACCTTTCAGAAAAGCATCATCACATGGTTCTTTTTCGGGAACAACAAAAGCGCCATTCTCGGACAATCAGACATTGTGCAAAACACACGCAGCTAAAACAAGTAAGGATACGTCTCAAACCTCACAACAATGCAACCTACCAAATCTACATTTTAACATCCAAAATTGTCCACTTGTTGCATTAAATTCCTGTGGGCTACTCGGCCATTTTACTTCTTCTGTCATCCCACTGAGCAGTACAGATGTTCGATCGTTTTATGCTTGCATGGTAGCTACATTTTGATGTACCAAATCTGCCTGCAGTAAAACGGAAATGTACCATGGACACATGAGTAACTCTTTGTGTACATTTGGCGGTAGATCTTTCTGTCTATTAAATTCAACTTGACGGGAATTCCGTGAGCATATACTTTCAAATGTCTCTCGTGTCAGTCTAAAATGCATTTTTTAGACATCAGGAGAATATCGGTGGACAGTCAACTCATAGTAATTTTTAATCAATGAAAAAGACTCAGGACTCCCCTTTTTTCAAAGTTATGTAGAACTCGATCTAAAGACATCGAATTTTAGCTAGCAGTGTACATTAACGTATAATTTGCATTTTGTTGCTGGGATGAATTGTCTTGAAATTTTATTTTATTTCTTAATTCTCATATGCCATTGGTAGCTTCGGGAAAATCGTTGGTACTTTTCGAAAACTTATGGTACCTTTTTTAACTAGCTGGTGCCTATGGCACACCATTGTCACTTTTGGTCTACCATCTATGACGATAACAATTGTAACGGCAGAATGTTATTCCGTTCAGAGTTAATTGGTAAACCATTTGTACCAATAGTAAACATAGTTACCAACAGTAAAATGGATTAGTACCTACGGAACTTCTCTAAACGTACCCCGGCTAAAACCATGAATTAGATAACATACTCTAACGTACTTGAACGAAAGCACCCTTTAGTTGGTATAAATAAAGCAAACACAATTAGACAAACAATATCACGCCAAAGAAAGAAAAATCACACACGCACACAAATAAAAAAGGAAACTGATATTAATTCCCCCTTAAGAAATAGCGAGAAAACGAAAGATAAAACACCTTTGATACTTTGATGAAAATAGCAAAGACCGTCGAAAGAATTTTATGATGATATGCCATATGAATATCAACAGCATTCGAAATAAATTTGATGTACTGATAAAATATCTATCGATATATTCACTGATTAAATTATTGACCTGTTATACAGTTCAGAAACCAAGCTTTTACGCATTCTTTAATTACATTTATTATTTAAATAGAAGTTCATTAACTTGAAAATAGACCAACTAGTTAAAGGCGGAGGAATCCTATTTTTTATGTAAACTTGATGTTTTCTTAGCAAAGCGGAAGATACCAAAGGGATATTTAAACTCAGAAGTCGAAAACAAACTGATAAAGCCATAGCAATACACGAAAAACGACAAAAAGACAAACAACGGTACATGAAACACCAACATAGAAAACTTAAGATTGAGCAACACGAACCCCACTATAACCAGATGTGATTTCAGGTGTTCTTGTAAGGTAAGCCAATTCTGCTCAGTACAAACCTGAGTGAATTGATTGTCTGCAACAAAAGTTTTGTATGCAAATGGGTGTCCAGGGTAGTCAAGTAAGTAACTTAGTCAAAATGTTATACAAACTGTCTTGTCAAATTCATTGAATCATGTGTAATCATCTGTTGATATAATAATGATTAACAGGAAAAACTTCCAGAAGAATAGAACTGATGGTGTTTGTATGTTTGTATAAGGCTTACTATAACTATATATTTATAAATTATTAATAGGAAAATTACCAAAAATATAGGCAGCACACCAAGCACTAGCTTCCCTGGGAAAAAGACACAGAAATCTTGAAAAATGTTGAAATATGGTCCAGACTGTTTACTTTCAGGTACATAATATAGTGGTGTTGAATCACTTAATGTGTTCGATCAGAGGTTTCCCACTTAGTCTATGAAAAGCATGTCTATAAAGGAAAAACACATTAAGAACACTGCACATCCAGATACCAATAATATGACCAAAGACTTGGACAACAGCATAAATTTGGAAAGCAGGTAAAAAAAGTTCCTCCAACAAAATATTATGTTTCAATTTTGTACGTTTTGAATATTTTTTTACTTTGATTCAAAGTTAAAAATTCAATGTTTAACGGATATTGAAGTCTCAACGATGATTAGAATTTTCAAAATCAAATGTTAGATCATCGGGTTTTTTTCACAGTTGAGAAACAACGTTGTTTCGACGTACATTCTGCCATTAGTGCGTGTTTAAGCTTTGTTTTTAACAGAAATTTAGTTAAAACTAAGTGAGGATTAGATTGGCATGAGACGTTTACCCTGTCGACGTACCCGATTTAGCTTCTTTTTGAATTCATGCAAATCCTTCAGGTTTCGTTTTTTTGATAAATAACAAATCAGCTACTTCATTTATATGATTTTAAGTTTAAAGCAACTATATGCTCAGGATTTTTTTGTTTTGATTTAGAAGTTATTTTTAGAAATTTACCGGTGATAATATAAACGTCACAAAAAATATGTCACTTTTTGTGACGTTGATCCATTCATGTGACGCGCTCTTTATATTTCGTTTTGGTGTCCTGGTGTGCTGTTGTAAATTCATGTGATGTGTCATTTGTTATTCTGCGGTTAACATGTTGTAATGTATTATTATATTATTTATTTATGCATTTCTCTGTACTGAGTGTTCTTGCGTTTGTTACTTATTCTGCGGTTTACATGTTGTAATGTATTATTATATTATTTATTTATGTATTTCTCTGTACTGAGTGCTCTTGTGTTTGTTTGTTCTGTATTCCTGGCACGTAGTGTTATCATTTTAGCGGTATTTTAAATATTGCCATATAAGCGGGAGGTTTGGCTAGCCATAAAACCAGGTTCAACCTACCATTTTTTCTTAAAATTCCCTGTACCAAGTCAGGAATATTGCAGTTGTTATCAGACAATCTGTTTCTATGTATTTTGGCTTTTGCTTTTGTTGTAGTTCAGTGTTTCTGTTGTCCCGTTGTTTTCCTCTTATAGTTGATGTGTTTCCCTCGGTTCTAGTGTGTTACCCGGATTTGTTTTTGATTAATCGAATTATGACTATTGAACAGCGGTATACTACTGTTGCCTTTATTAACCTTGATTCGTATAATCTGAAATGGTTACATGAGACTTGAACATCGGTCAACTAATATTGCTTCTAATTGGTTTTATGTCCAAACATTATGTAGAAAGACAAAGCGACAATTGAACGTTTTAAATATAATTGGTAGTAGATTATCAAAACTGATTAAAATAACTATTTCACAACTCTGTATCTTCAAATTTAAATTTGTGTTCACCGTGTAGCTAATCAAATGTAAATAGAATGGAAAAAATCATAGTCGATTAATGAATATTTATACACGATACATTGCTTGGTGTAACTCAATAGTAAACAGCCTAAATCATCCAAATCTGAATGATCTTCATACTTTAACATTTATTAGAAATACTATCGATTAGAACAACTTTACATTTGAAAAAAATACAAAAAAAATCTGTTAAGTATGCAGAACACATATGATGGAATTCACAAGCTGAAAACTTCAGAATAACAAATAATATAGAAATTGCCTATTAAATTGGAATGAAATGAAAAAAGAAAAATAGAATATTTGTTAAAATTTCATGCTTCAACATTTTGATTCTTTAACGATATGTTTACCACAATGTCTACCATCTTGTTTCTGTTACTAATTTTGCATGAAATGTGTTTCATAATTGATGCATCCATGTTCATGTTGTCGGAAAAGCTGTTGGAAGCTTGTGTTGTGTCTACTATGTTTGTACAAATACCGACAATGAAATGTATATCATCTATTTCATCTTAAAACAAAGAAACATTGAAATAATAAGTTAAAAAAAACACATACACAAACCCCCAAAACACAAACAAAGAGAGCAAAATAAAGTGAAAGCAAGGCATAGAAAAATGAAGATAAAAAACAAAAAAGACACACATCAACAAACAAAAAACAATACGAACCCTTTTACATATAGTCAGATGGATGTTAATCCGAGCTCCAGACCCTCTCCCCTCCAAAAATACCCCATTCATAATAACTCCGTAACAAGTGTTTGTGCAACAGCTGTTGGTAAAAAAATTCTAAAATTTGATTACAGTACAATTATAGTAATTTTTTTTTTTACAAGTAAATATATACATGTACAACCAAGACAACAATTTATTTACTAAATTCATAATATCACTGCTTAATTAATCATTCTTTTTAAGGTCCTTACAACGTCATGGTTGTTCTTAAACATGTAACCTTGACGACGGCTCAAAACTGCAAGTTTGACAGATTTGTGCAATTTTTTAGTATTTATTAAAAAGTAATAACTTGAATAAGGAAATTCCAAGCCAAAATCTAAATCAAATCGACACTTAAGCTATATTTTAGATTTCAGATAAAAACTTATTCATTTTAAATCCAGGTGGCTCCGATTTAAAGTATTACAGTAACATAAATGTTAAGCAAAATATCACAATCATCTTAAATAGTTACATGAAGCTTCAAATATATTTTTGTTTTTTCAGGATTTTTAGAAACATATTATTAAGACTGTTTAGAATTCATATTCCACCAGGTTAAACGACTTTCGGCGATTTTGACTCTCCTGAGTGAAACAAATGATTTAAAATCTATTTTTGGTATCACATTTTAATACAATCTATACAATTCGAAGATACTTCAAGTGAAGAATGAACGATCTTGCTTAGTTTGGACAAATAAACGTGGTTTAATTAAAGGTTGATATTCAGACAAAGACTTACAATTAAAAGACCACAACTACTAGAATATCCAATCGAACAGTTATTTAGTTGGTTTAAAGATACCTTCCCAATTCTATACATATGTGTATCCTCTTTTTTAAACTTATCGGTAGAGAGATAATGTTTTGTAACTGTTTCCTCCCTTCTAGTGTTTCGATAACAACGGCCTACGTATATCCTATTTTTTGTTTGAAGTTTTGTCGATAGATTTGCTTCGCAAAATATATGTTAACAATAATTGTAATAAACTTGATAGTAGCTTGCAACATCCTGACTGGAATATTCAAGAATTTCTTGTTTTCGTTTTCTTATTACATTTCTATGTAACAAAGAATATCAATGATTCATTTCATATTTAGAGAATTAAAAGAGATTATGAATACACGTATCTGAGACGGTAACCCAAATATTCAATATAGAAATTTTTACATCTAATCTCTTGAGTCCTTTTTTTAAACTGTATATTTGAATATAAAAAGAAACTTGTCAATATATCGGAGTTGATTTTGTTCCAATCACTGAAATGATTTTTTTTCATTACATTTCTTATTTACCTTAGACAAAAGGTACGCGTTCCTGACGACCAACCCCGTGCTGAAGACTCTTGAGTATAATGGTGACATATTTTGTGAAGGCACAATTACCACTTCAGTGTCAGTTATGTCAAATCGAGGTCATCTTAAAATGGAAGTGTACCAAATGTGAGTTGTTTATGTGTAAAAAATTGAAAACAACACGTTTAATAATTTCATGCGTCCGAAGCGCTTTTCTGGATTTACCTTCATCAGGAACGCTCAAAGCCAAACATTTGAAATCCGAGGGATGTATAAGTACCGAAACAGTTGAAGAGCTATATGACAAAAATACCTAAAACAAATAGCCAAATTCTTCTAAGGTCAACTTTGCCTGAGGAAGTTGAAACCTTAGTTTCTTTATAATTTCAAAATTTATTAACAGACATTTTTAGAAAGGTTTGTTATAAATCATGTCAATACCGAAGTACTGACTACTGAGCTGATGATACCCTCGGGGACTGATAGTCCACCAGCAGAGGTATCGACTCAGTGATGTAAAAAATTGAAAACAACACGTTTAATAATTTCATGCGTCCGAAGCGCTTTTCTGGATTTACCTTCATCAGGAACGCTCAAAGCCAAACATTTGAAATCCGAGGGATGTATAAGTACCGAAACAGTTGAAGAGCTATATGACAAAAATACCTAAAACAAATAGCCAAATTCATCTAAGGTCAACTTTGCCTGAGGGAGTTGAAACCTTAGTTTCTTTATTATTTCAAAATTTATAAACAGACAATTTTAGAAAGGTTTGTTGAAACCTGTAAAGTCTCCAAACAATTGTCCGAGAAATAAAGGGTAATATGAGCAAACGATATAGGTACTGACATATCAGATCATAGTAAATCTCTCAATATATCGGAGATGATTACATCAGTTTTAAATTATTCGACTCCGACTTGCAAGGGATCGAAAAGTTGCGATATTGTTTTCTTCATGGAAAATTGTGATTTTTGCAAGCACAAGTTTTTCAAAGGAAAACTTTTAAAAGCGTCATTGAAAATATTGTCGAATTATAACATCAGATGCATAGAATTTACTATAAATAACCAGGCGGCGATTTTATTTGCGCCACCTCCAGGATTGATTGATTAATTGATTGGTGTTTTAACGCCACTTTCTGCACTATTGTGCTATTTTGAGGTGGTCAGTTTTTATTGGTAGAGGAAGTCGGAGTGTCATGAGAGAACCACAGACCTTTGGTAGGAAAACTGACAATCCTAGTCAATTAAGGTTGAAGTCGATCGCACCTGCCACGAGCTGGGTTTAAACTCAAAACCTCAGTGTTGACAGGCTAGCGATACAGTACTTTGACTACGTAGATCAGTAAGAGTACCGAGGCCCCTCGCCACCTCCAGGAAAAATTCTTATAGCTACATCAGCTTCTGGGACTGTGAAGAGTATTGTCCAGGCATTGCCTATGGTTGTATTAGTCATTCATACTACCGAGCATGGATAACTGATAATAGGTATGACAGACCAAGGTCAGAAATATCCGATAACAGTTCAAGACAAGTGGCCATATTTAATGCATAGTATAAACGCAAATTTGAGTTTGACAGTACTGGTAAAAAGTTGTTTAATTATGCTAGTCGAATTGCAACTGATTCGAATGATAATATACATGTTGTTGATTGCCTGATTGTGATTATAGAAGACAAATAGTATAAATGGAAAGAAGTTACTATAAACACTTTTCTTACACTGGTCATCCCTTTTTCAATACAGATGACGTACCTTTAGTCCCCATGGATATTAAGTTACACCGACTTATGTCATAATATATCAGATAGGAATAGTTATAAATTACGCGCACTTAACACTCAAGGATAATTATGTGGACTACAGTTAAAACAAAATATAGGATCACTCTTCCATATAGTCTATCAATTGCGTATTGTTATGCGTTTACTTTTCTACATTGGCTAGAGGTATAGGGGGAGGGTTGAGATCTCATAAACATGTTTAACCCCGCCGCATTTTTGCGCCTGTCCCAAGTCAGGAGCCTCTAGGCTTTGTTAGTCTTGTGTTATTTTTAATTTTAGTTTCTTGTGTACAATTTGGAGTTTAGTATGGCGTTCATTATCACTGAACTAGTATATATATTTGTTTAGGGGCCAGCTGAAGGACGCCTCCGGGTGCGGGAATTTTTCGCTGCATTGAAGACCTGTTGGTGGCCTTCTGCTGTTGTCTGTTCTGTGGTCGGGTTGTTGTCTCTTTGACACATTCCCCATTTCCATTCTCAATTTTATCAGTAGAAAGTGAGGGTTTTCTTGTGATTGAACGTACTATCTATAATCGGGAGGCAAACTAAGATTGGACATGTTTGGTTATTGTTTAAGACACCTTTATGGTTTACCAAGTTGTGTATTTCTTGAATCTGAGCGCTCAACGTGAAGACAAATTACCAATACCTCTAAAAAAAACACCAAAAAACAATCTACTCGAGCGTAATTATTTGGTATATACATGAATTTGTACCTGGTTAGAATTCAAGCCATTTGAGGTATGATTGCTATTTTGAGGAATCCCAGTTGCTGAAAACATGTATCGTCTGTTCGATCAAAACTTGAGTAGGTAGCTTTAGAATTATGTTGAACAAATTTAACAGAAACAATATATGATCTGCCATAAACACTCAATTTGCAAAATAACAAACAAAATCATTCAGATATGACATACACTACTGAAGAGTAACCTGACGAAGATCAGGCACATGGCAATTTGGCTGGCTAAATCATACCACTTCTCCCTATTTTTATAAACCGAAAAACAAAAGAAATATTTTATTATTGGGTCGCACTATAAATAAGCGAATTGATATTTATCCCGCAAACTAAGGTTTGAATGTCTGTTAGACATTTCTCATTTGGCATTTGCTAGTGCTAGACCTTGATCTTAGTTTAAAAAATGTAGAAAATTAATATTTTTCATGTTATATTCACATATTGCATGTTTTAGTTTTGTTTACTTATGTCATGCTATACTTTTGCACATCGATAAAGAATACATTAAGATAATACACAATTAAAGAATCACTTTTGTATTAATCAATTTTGTCAATCATTATTGTATTAAATCATATTAAACATCTTAAAATCTAATTTATTTTTTTTATTGTGTAAACCTGCATAAAAAACTTTGACCAAAACGTGTGACAGACTTTGATGAAAAAGAACAAGTGGAACAGGATCTGCTTCTGCAACCCTTCTCAGCACTCGAGATCTTCACCGATTTTCGGTCGGTCTCCAGTATGTGCGTCCGGCCATTCGCTCGTCCGTTCGTCTGTTCTGTATCGGGTTAAATATTTTGGTTAACGTAGTTTTCCATGAAGTTGTGGTCCCATCAAATTGTCACATAGTTTATGATGATGTAAATCATTGCAATATATTTCAAATTAAGATTTGAGCCAAATTTTGCGGTTCATTGAACATGGAAATGTGATAGTGAAAGCGGAACATGGGTCATTTGGACATATTTTCTTGGGGCTTTTTTTTGTTTTTAGCAGTATACCTTTCAAACTTAACTGAGACTCGAACAACTTTTCATTTCAGATTGGATTTAAAAAAAAAAGAAAGATTTTTTGTATAATTATGTGAATTTACATTCAACAGACAGTTTCAAGAAATTGCTGATAATACTAAAAATTATGATACTGCAATGAATGATTTTTTGTATTTTATTGAAAACAAATCCATCTTAATTATTTGAACCATCTATAATGTCAGATACAGGTCACAGACTTTTGTTTGCAAATCAGTTTTGACTTGATGCAATGTAAAGTTAAGGAGTAAAATCTTGCCACAGATAAGACAATATTTTTAGTAGGGAAATGACGATTACTTTATTCTTAAAGGGAAAATTCGCGATTTTTTACTTATAGTTTAAATACATATTCACAAAGTTTTATCGCTATATTTGAAGTAATAAAGAAGAAAATCAATAATTAATATTTTTTTATTGACTACTTCCTGAAGTACGTGACGTTTTCTCCTTGTATTTCATGCTGGGATTTAAAGTACAATCATTTAAAGTCTTGGTCTTTAATCATATTTTAACGTAGTCATAAGCGCGCCGATGACTAATTTTGATAGCTAATTACCATTCGATAGTAAGAAATAAAATGAACAAACATGCAACTTATTACACTCATGACATAAATTTTCTATATTTACCGTATACATTTCGATTTATTTTTTATTAAAGCACAAAAAGTAAATCTTTTTTTTTTTTTTTAATATTTGCTTTTTCCGACGGATATGGTGAACAAATTAAAGTATTACTCAAACTGTAAAGACAATATATAGATGTACGCTTATTGATCTTTTGCTATCTACGCTAGGACTAGGTTTATTCGATGTGTGTATTATTGTCTGGCAATACTCGTGGAAGGCTTGTAAAAAGGTATAAGGTAATTTACAGATTGGCAATAAGTGTGACCTAAAGGCACACCGTGCCAGGTGTGACTGTCAATTCGACTGGATTATAAGACAGAAGGTCGAGTTTAATACACAAAGTTAAAATACATATTAAAGGTCGTGGCAAATACAAATACATCGCCGTGGAATATTAAATTATATTTAGGGTTAGGTCCGGTGTTAACAAAATCATTATTTTGAACATGTATTTAATATGCATGTAGGATGAATAAATCCGATGTTATAAAAATGATAAATAATATTCAAATTTATAAATCTAAAGAAGAAGTTACTAAAATCAAAATGATTTTTTTATTTGATTAGTTTAAAAACGAAGGAATAATCTTGGGAAAACAAATAATAAAGTGTTATAATAAGAGTGTATCATTTACTGATCAAAACGAAAATAATTGATGTATCCAAAGCGCTTTACCTGATACGGTTACAGAATGTACTGAAACACTCTAATCTAAATGTTTGAAATCTTGGTAGGTGTTACCTGGCCAAAAGGTGTTCAATTAATATCGGAAACCATCTAAATTCAACTTTGCCTATGTAAAATTGAACCGAAAAAATACGTAGTTCGGCTGAAACATGTTACTCATATATTATTTAATGCAAGAAAACGTTTGTGATTTGTATTTAAGACAGACTGGAAGAATCGGATTGTCAATGTGCTTATTATCTTGTACCTTTGCAAGACTTGTCATTCATATTCTTCAGTAGGATACATTATTCCCACTCCAAACAGACAAGAATACTCCTTACTACCGGACAAGCAGCAGTATTTAAAGATTTCTGTGATTTAATACAAAGTTAAATAAAAACCACCGAAATTAATTTGATAATCGATATGTTTCCGTGAAAATAAACACATTCTCATTCAGTCTGAAAATAAGATATGAAATTAATATACAGAACATTCAGAGGTGTGAATGTCATAAAATCTTGTTATATCAGAGAAAGGTTTTGAACGCCATTATAAACGTAAATCTGTATACGTAAGACCTCATGGGACGACACTTTACCACATAAGGTAATATACATGTAGCTCTGTAATACCCGGAAATGTCAAGGTAAATCACTACCTATACAGAATGTACCATGTCAAAGAAATTCTCACGATTGTAAAGCATGACCATTCATGATTTAAGAGGGTCAAGGGTGGGGGGAATGATTTAAATTCTGACTAGATTTTTTTTCTCAACTAATATCACTAAACTAAAAAAAAAGTAATTACATCCAGGAACAAAATTCTTTTTGTAAATTTATAGAATACTCCTAACTATCGGCTACAGTACTTAGTGGACAAGCAGTATTTTCAAATATCGACTATTTAATACTAAGTAAAACACATCAAATTAATATGATAGTCAATATCTAAGTCAATATGTTTCCTTAAAAAATTACATATCCTAATTCGGACTGAAAATAAAGTATGAATTTGGTATACAGAACATGCAGAATTGTGAATGTTCTAAAACCTTATTATCATGAATACATATTGAACCCCAATATAAATATAAGCCAGTTTATACGTGAAACGTCATGGGACAGTACCTTACCATATGCAGGTAATATACATGTAGCTCCGCTGTAATTCCCGAAAATGTCAAGGCAAATCACTACCTATACAGAATGTACCATGTCACAGAAATTAGCATTACAAGTCATCTTTTAAGAGGTATCCTAGGTGACCCTACCTATGGTTTAAATTCTAACTAAACATGTTTTGCTCAACTTTAATCACTAAACTAAAAATTTAGTTCCTTTTTGTATACCCACCATTCCTATTATGTACAGAAATATACTATATTTATGCAATTCATATGATTATTTTTCTATCTTATTTTCAACATATATTTTAAATTGTGACTATCTTTAGTTCCGTAACTTTCTATCTGTATAAACGAATGACCGATAAGTGCATACATTTCTGTGAAATAAATCTATATAGACTATGTTTCAAATTTTTCATAATTATTGACGAGTAGATACTGACATTTTTCCAAATTTTACCGTAGGAAGTATCTAAATAGATTTTATTTCCTCAAATTTTTAGCTAGAATTATTTAGATATTCATAAATATCATTCTTTACACCATAAATGTCATTATATTAAATTATATACACGTATGAGCTTAGCAATGACTAGTATTATATATCACTGTCGGACTCAAGACAAAAAATGTACAAATGATGTATATTACATCTGATAGTTTTTAAATGGAAAGTTTTAAGTTTCCAGCCGTGTACACTGATACGCTCAGCAGTAAAGCGATGAATGAACCTGCATTATGTAATGGTGTAATAAAGAGTTTTTTAAACCCGATAGGAAATCGCTTGAATACCTGGACGTGTCACCTCACGAAACCTCTGGCAATAATTTCTTTAGCCATGCTGATGATCAAATAAGAGAAGGACAGACTTGAATAAATGTATTGCATAAAAAACTTATGACCAAATTAGATTTTTGAAAAACAATTTTACACGGAACCCCGCTCGTTAGTTATGACTTAAAACTTTGAGAGAATCCATAAAAGTAATTGTTCTAAAGTAATTCTCCTTTATATTTACTTGTTACATAAACTTAGAAAAAAATAACAGTTTAAAAAACGACAGATCATAGTTATTTAAGAAAAAATAGATGTTCAATCGGCCGACTTTTCCGACTCTTAAACCTTTTTTTAAACATTGTTCCGTATCAAGTTTGTTTAAAAAGTTTGCCGATAGGTAGTATACAACCATGTTTGGTATAATTCTTTTTTTTAGGATCCGGGAATCTGTGATTGCGTTTGTCATTACCTTGTCGGGTTAAAACAACCGTACGACTGACAAGGATTTCGACACTGAATTAAGACTACGTAAGTCCCTGCTTGTTTTGGTACTTTGTGGTTTATAGATATCACGTGGTTTTTTAATCGGAAGGCCGTCAAGATGGCGACATGTAGAGAAATGATAATCCCAATTTAAAATCGATGCTCATCTCTTATCTAGGGGAATAAAACATTAATATGAATGAATTTGTGCTTTTTTATTCACAAAGAACATAATATAAATTTTTCATTTTTTGGCGAAGTTTCTCTTTAAATGAAACATTTGTTTTTCGTGATGTATTTCTGAATAATTATTATTTGCACATAAATGATTATATTTTGTCCATTATGCAAACAGTAGAAATGATCGAGAGATTTGTGATTGTTGCTGTTTAAACGTTTTGCACTGAATGCCATTCTACTGGTTGGATATAGCTTTATTTGAATGTAGTTGTACTTCCACAAGGAAGTCCCTGTACTGGACATAAGACAAATGTGACTCTTATAGATGTAATTGACATTTTCCATGTTTACATTGTTATCTGTTGGTTAATTCATCTTTGTATTTTTAACCTCTTCAACTGAATTTGGATTTCTGACCTCACAATTCGCATTAAGATTAATATGTCTACACCATACACAGGTATGTTTCTTCCACAATTGCAAAAAGTAATTTTACTTTTTGAAAACCATTTTTCTAATGTTTTTTGTTTATACTGTATCTGAAGTACAGGGTTAAAAGATGCAGGGTAAACCAATGAAATTCAGAATTGAAACGTCGTAATATGACAGGTAAAACTGTTACGAAACAATTTTCATTTGATATGTTTGTTTTTTTAATAATTTGATAACGAAAGACTTTGAATTATTGCCTTCGATATATAGTGCATTATTTCATATGTTCTGAGAAGGCGAAGTATTTGAAGAAACATGTTTTTAAATACAGAAATGATAGCATCATTAATAGAGGTTTACGGTTTGAATCACACATTGTCCGATTGTTATTAGACGACCTCTTCATGATTCCCGAGCTAGTGCTTCGTATTGGCATGATTCGGCCAATGATACACTTTCATAAAATGATGTTATTGTGCTTAAGCTAAGTATATATCTCACTGAGGCCTGACAGACCGTTTATCCTGTTCTGTTACAGCGCTTTTGGTTTCTATGCCCTTCAGCACTTCATTATTTTGGCTTTCCAAAACGTTTCTCTCCATTGTACATAGTGAATATTTTTCCCGAAACACGTGTTAGAACAAGGAACACATATAAATATTTACTCGCTTGGTCGGTTCCCTTGTGGACCATCCGCCAACATAGCAAAAATTTATTGACGAAAACACAAACAACAAAAACAAAACAGTACACATAAAACCAAAGATTGAGCAACGCTCACCTCACAAAAAAAAATGATGAACTCAGGTTCTCGGAGGGGTAAGAAGTTCCTGCATCGTATGTTGAATCCATCGCGCAGTATATTGCTAATGAAGCAAAATCCGGCTAGAAGTCGCACTTGGTTATGTCACAATCGAAAAAAAGAGAAGTGAGTGTGTAACATATCCGTGAACATCTGCTTCACAGGTGTTCCATAACGGTAAACCAAATAATGACGACGTCCGTAAAACTTTCAAAAGAATGACTTAAACTTGGACCTCTTGATGCAATAGCTTCCTTGAAAGTTGTAACACTATATCACGAAAATCATGGCCTGGAATATCGTATCAACTAAGAAAATATACTCCATACATAGTTTTTACACCATGTGAAAATGGTGGAAATATATTTGGACAGGTAAAATGATAATTAGTTTGTGTCTTCAGTTCATCAAGTTTCGTAAGTTCCCGTGGGAAATATTCACTTGTATTACATTGCTGCTTTTATTTTAAATAACTGTTAACTTCCTTTGCAGAATAATACTTTTATACTGACAATTGGTTCATTTCCCTGTTATTTCATGTATTCTAATCAACAATATAATAGGAAAATTTTGTTGTTGTTTGTATGAAAATCATTTTGAGTCAAAACAGGTTTTTGTTTTTTATTTTAGATTTGTACATTTTTACAGTAGATTTGAAGTGATAAAAAGAAACTTGTTTGTGTTGATTGACAACATATTTTTGTGAAATGGTAATGTACAATCTAAATATGAAAAAAAGAAATACAAGTCCTGAATTACCAAACTTTGTATCAAAAAACCTCTCTTATGACAAATATATTGACATATGAGAACCGTATACTTAACTTTAAAAGTTTTTTGTTTACTTATGTTGATGTATTGCAGGTTCATTGATGTTTTCCATACTTATACCTAAGAGGTATAGATATTTAATGTTAATGATCACTGGAGTAGTCATCTTAATAAGAGAATGAGATGTGGTATGATTGTCAAAGAGACAACTATTTAACAGAGTTTACATGAACTTGACTTTAGTACTTAACTATTGGTCACCATATTGGTCCTCAACAATAAGCAATATTTATACCGTATAGTCAACTATAAACAAAATGTGAAATAGTTAAAGCAAAAAAACAACAGCCTTAACTATAATAAAACAATAAACGAAAAAACAAATATGAATTATATGCTCTTGACTTTGAACAGGCATATATAGAAGAGAGGCTAGGGAAAAAAATGTAGATAATAAACCTGTCTAGATTTTTTTACCATAACCTTATGAAGGTTATGTGTGCCAAGTGTACTAAGGTACATGAGAAAATGATATTTTGCAAATATTGCTTAACACATCTTTAATCTCTATAAACCATTCAACTGCATATCGTAATATAAATATCAAAACCAATAATATACGTTTTGCTCGCATAAAATAAACCAGACCCACCTTTTCAAAAGGCGGAAAATTACTTTTCAATGGCTGTAGTTCGTGTTGTTTTTGATAGATTTAAGTCATTATCAAAACTGGAAAATACGAAAAACAATTTTTATAATAAACAACAAATAAAAGCAGGAAAAATATATACAAATGTATTATAAAATATCAGCTGCAACTCATAAATGAAGCTTTTTATGTCGATAATTGAATGAGCATACAAAAAAGAAATACATGATAGTCAATTTAGAACAATAATAGTTAACTCCCTTTGCATTTAAGTTTTTGTTATTACGAAAATTACCGTTATTATATTACCGATACAACTTCTATGTATTTTTCTATCCTAAAATCTAGATTTCTGCCTAATATCAAGTCAATATAACTATAACAGATAAGATAAGATAAGATAAGATATTTTATCAACCAATCATGGTGCCCGAAATCTGAGCTATACAATCAAGTGAATTACAAAATAAAGCACAGTAAATGATCAGAATGATTTGAGTGATTAAAGTACATTTAAACAAAAACATGTATACACATATAAAAAAAAGTAACATATGAACAATGTCATTAACATGTGTGAAGTAGATCAACTAAACAACTCGATAGTTCAATTTTCATTAATATGTCAGAAATTTATATTTTTAATTGATATACCTATATGTAGAATGTGGCGGAGTTGAACATGTTTGTGAGCGCTAAACCGTCCCCGAAACCTGGGACAGATTAAACTGTAAATATCAGTAGGACATGGCTTGACTCATCAGATAGGCACGCAACACAAAAAAACAACTAACATAAAAACAAAAGATACAAATACCGATCTGAGAGTACTCGCAGTTACTGTAAGCTATTTCGAAGCCAATAGCAACTAATAAATAAATCATGTTCTACCAGACTGAAATATCAATCAGTACACATCCAACGGATTAAGAGTGAAGACTAAAATCATATCACATCTCCTTATCGTATATAAACAGTCTGACAAATGAATGACCTTGTGCAAAGCCAAAATGTAAGTTCATAATATCAACAGGAGATTGGACCATAAAGTTTCATAAATGTAAAGCAATACTTATAAAGTTATATTTCAATGCATCTTTTTCCGAAGAAAATGGTGGGTTAAACCTGGTTTTATAGCTAGATAAACCTCCCAATTGTACAAAATGTATGACAGTTGTTTATAGTTAATAGATATGTTGATTGATTGATTGATTGATTGATTAAATTTCATTGGTTGCTTGATTATTGCTTATATTGTTTATAGAAAGATAAACATGTAGATAAAATTGTGAAATCGTACTGAAGAATTGTTAATAAACTCCTTATAGATATACGTTAACATATAATCTTAAAAAGAAATAAAACCAATCTTGATAATTTGCTCCTCGATTTTCACGACCGATAGTTTACACCGCTACTTTTTATGTGTTCTCTTTTAGAATTATAATTTCAAAGAACTAAAAATGTACCTAATGTAGTACTTCCAAAATATTTTACTATTTTAATACCACAATTTTATCGTACTAAATTTGAGCTATAAATTTGAAGTACCAGTTGTGTACTTCCATAGGGTACTACTATTTAGGTACAATGGATATATAGTACTTCTTTCCTACTATTCTTTGATAGAAAAGTGCAATGATTTAAAGGACTGGACTGTTACGAAAAAAGTACACAAAACATACTACACGTTAAAAGTATAAAACTGTTAGAGGTATTCCCGTAACAGTGTGGACAACCCTAATACTTATGTTGTTAATAATACTGAAGCATTTACCTTTAACTTCTTTGTCATTAGCTATCGATAACAATGATTTTACGCTCACTTAGTCTGTAAGAGGCCAGTGGGGATTTAAATAGATAAAAAAATAATGTTCATGTATGTGCATGAGAAAAAAAAACACACACACACACTCAGAAAAGGAAGAATAGTCGGTGCATAATCATTAATACGCTTCTGTTGTTAAGGGTTTTTCACAAGTATAGTAGTTGACTTTAGCAGAAAATTTCCAATTTCCAATAAACACTAAACTATACATTTTACCTATTTTATAAAGTAAATTAAAATTTCATAAGGCTTGGTCCAAATAGCTTTTTTGTAATTGCACAACTATTGAAATTTGATCATGATTAGTTCTAAAATAAAACTTTAGACAAAATAAAAGTTAAAAGATACTAAGTGAAAAAAATTAGACAACTGCAATTGTTATTTCGCTTTGACGTCTGAAAAGGTAATAGCCAACACATACATTGTAACTTTTAAAGCTACATGTATTAAAAAATGTTTTTCAAAACATAACAAACACGCCAGTAAAGAATGTTTAAGTATTCAATATTAATCAAAACACAAAGTTAATTCCCGTGCTAGGTTTTCGAAATATTTGATAACTAGGCGTTGAGAAACTGTGGCGACCCCACAGTGTAAATATGTATAATAAGTACGACGTAATAAGTGGGCGTCAGTCAATTGATGACCTGAGCGCGCCAAGAAATGGTCTCGTTCACACTGTTATGAAAACAATAATTGTATGCTTTCAACATGTGTTGCTTATTGTTGAAGGCCGTACGGGGACTCATAGTTGTCAACATTCTAGGGCATTTTGGTCTCTGGTAGAGAATTGTCTCTTTGGCAATTATACCACATCTTCATATTGGTATATCGAATTATAAATCCAGAACTTTAAAATTATATTTCTGTTATAGTACAAAAATTTCGAAGTACTTAAAAAAGTACTACATTATTTAGGTGCGTTTTCATAACTTCAAATTTATAGCACTATAAAAGTAACGAGCTAAAATGCATGCTGAAGTAAACATAGTTTTAAAATTGAAGTCATGGATTCTATAATACACGAACAAGGAAATTGTTGCAATGTTTAATTGCAGTGAAAAACCAAAAACTCTGATTTAAAAAAAATTATTTGCAGCAATGATTAAATGTAGATTTGGCTTACATACGCAATGAAAGAGAATAGTATTTGGAATGCTAGTGAGGTATCATTACTTTAAAGATAATAATTTTAATAGTGTAAATTGGTACTAATAATGATTGAATAATCATTATAAATTAAAATTTTATAACAATATCACAGAACTATAGAACTGCTACAGGTGGATGACCAAGTGGTTTTTGTAAAGTTTTTACTGCGGCTTTCCAAAACAGGTCTTCTCCTATGCCTGTTTGGTACCTTATATGAGGTGTACTTTCCAGCAACGTACGCAGAGGACTCGTCATGTGCTTTGAATCAATTGTTTTCAGCATTATTAACAAGAAAGCATCTTTTCCTTGCCGTCGTCGTCTTTCCTGGACTACATCAACTTCCCACTGACACCACTCACTTTTGGCGAAGTTATTTGACATCACAACAACAACTTTCCAACTTTTCTCAAGATATTTGTCAATATTTCCAGTAATAGTTTCCCCGACATCAAATTCCCTTTGGTGAATGCAAAGTTTTATTCTCTCATCTCTTTCCATTTTCCGCAAAAAAACGTTGTGAACCCATTCTCGATCAGCATCACAGTAGACAACGAATGCATGATATTCATAGTTTAAACGTTCATCGACTGTAACATGACCTTGTCTGTGATTGTAAACAACTCTTAGCAGGTAAACAGTATTCTTGATATTATTCTGACATATCCAAGTGCAAATGACAATGGCTAATAATGTTAATCCAAATAAGGACAAAACTATAGCCATAGTATATAACGGATTCCATGGATTGCAAATATCATCAGTTGGGTAATAGTTTTTCAAGTATTGACCTTCTAATTCATTTGGATATCGACATTTGTAACGTTGTGGAAAACCAACGATTTTTACTTTGGTTTGTTTAATCCATTCCAAAAACCATTTTTGGTCACATGTACAGGAAAATGGATTGGATCCGAGATTTATTTTTTCCAATGTATTCAGTAATATAGACGGCAGAGAGGTTTTATTCATGGTTGAAATCAAGTTAGAACTGAGATCTAGAGATTTTAAGGATGAGATATTACCAAATATTTCTTTGCTACGATCAAAGTTGTGTAAACTATTGTCATGAAGATTCAGTTTACGTAACTTTCTTGAATTGGTAAAAACATTTCTTGGTAAATCAATGAGTCCGGTGGAATGTAACAGAAGTGACTCGAGATTATCAAGTGGTTTGAACATGCTATGAAGAACACTTGCATTATTTGGCAAATGATTAAGTCCAAGATTCAAATAATTCAAATTTGGACAGAACTTGAAGATTGTGGAGTGGTTAAATCGTTCTTCCAAGTCAAAGCGAAATTTACAGTTAGTCATAAAAATCTTTTTTATAAAACTATTATTAAATGCAAAATCTTCAATCCGTTTTAATGTATTGATCTTTTCTAAATTTACTTGTTCTAATTTTTTAAGACTGGAAAATATATTGTTTTGTAACTCAACAATGGAAATGCCCCTCATTTTTAAAACCTCGAGTTTAGGCAGACAAATAAATGACGTTTTATCAATATTTCCTATATTATTTTCGCTCAAAGAAAGAATCTCTAGTTTTGGAAATAAACTGTCGTGAAATTTACAGAAATTTGGAATTTTTGCTAATCTATTTCCTTCAAGTCCTAATCTTTTAAGACGCCGCATCTTCAAGAAATGTATCTCTGTGAGTTTATTGTACTCAATGACTAAATTCTCACAAAACGTCAAAACTATAAATGCTGATCCATTGATGTAGGAAAATTGATTCCCTATAAGAAGAACATTTTTTATCTTTGTATTGATGAACGAGTCAAACATATCATTTGGAAGATACTCCCAGTTGTTATTAGTAAACCGGAGTGTTCTGGCAAATTTAGAAGACAGTTTTGTTAGTGCTTTCTTCAAAACATCAACACTCAAGGAAGTTTCGTTATTGACTGTTAATACTGCTAGCCATGTTAAATTAACAAAAGCTTCTTGATGAATGTAACGTATAGAGTTTCCTGACAATACTAATACATACACTCTATGCAATGTAAGATTTATCAAGGAAAAACGCCCGATATCTTTCAGGTTAGAGTTTCTCAATTCAATTTCTTCAACAGATACTGGTAGTTTTGGAATGTAAGATCCATCGCAAATGGCACGTTTATATCCCCTGGTTGTAAGAGGACACTTGCAACACTCTCCACAATCATGATATGTATCAGTGTAGATTACACACATGATCCTAAAGATCACGATGATACCAAACCAATTATATGATATGATCATATTTGATACCTGTAAATAAAATACAAATAATTCACATACTATTTGTAGGTATACTTCTACATAGTAAATTGATCATTGTTATGAATAATTAACCATACAAATTGAAGCATAACTATTCATCTTTTAAATACATGGTAGATGAGAACTTAAATGTATTTGACTTGCACCAATCAAACATATAGCAACACACGTGTACTACATTGATAAAATTATTGACAATTAAAACAAATTGTCGCAGAATTGTTCATTTCTTAAATACATGGTAACTAAGAACAGAAGATAAATGTGTTGTCTTTTATTCCAAAAGTCTAGTTTAACACAAGACATGGTTTTTCGCGGAGTTAGTTTACAAGAATATTAAAACATAAATATATTTGTGTGAAAGCACGGCATAAAATAATAAAGGTTGAAGAAATGCTTAAACTTTGCAGAATAGTATTTTATAAACGGATTAGTGGAAAGACGACCAATGCGAAAAAAAATCTTAAAGAACAAATGATATCTTTTCTAAATTTGGTTTTAAAACCAGTGTTTACTTTTTTCTCATGTTCGTTAACCCTTCTCTGAAATTCGAATTCCCTTTAAATTCAGTCGGTTTGAGTATCTTCCCCGTGCAGTGTGATGTTTACACAGTAATAGAACCCGATTTTTTTAAACTGTGAATATATGGATACTTTTTAATGTTCTATTCTGTGAATCAAAATTAATACTTACATTAGTATATTTAAAAGTCTCTTAATTTTGATTCCTATGTGTTTCAGATATACAGTTGTTCAGTCACGATGAACTCGGGTGTTTGCTACATTGTATATAAATTTATTACATAAACCTTATTAGGAAACATAATGGACGTTATACATAAAATATATAATCCATTTAAAGGTTGCATATAAACCCATATTTGGAATAGAAATAGCTTACAAATAATGTAACTTTTTTTAATTACTTCCGTCATTCAACACTATCTACGTTGCATAAACGCACAAACTAAAGTAATGTTTTATTGTAAAAAAAGAGAGAGAGAGACGAGAGATACAATAGGGAAATTTAAACTCATAAATTGAAAATAAACTGAAAACACCGTGGCAAAAAAAGAGAAAGACCAAAAGACAAACAACAGTATACAAAACACAACATAGAAAATTCAAGACTGAGCAACACGAATCCCACCAAAAACCAGGTGTGATCTCAGGTGCTCTTGGAGGGTAAGCAGATCCTGCTCCACTTGTGGCACCTGTCTACTTTCCCATGTAAGTACAAACCCTGTGATAAGTTTAATTCGGTAGGTCGCATTCGTGAAAGGAGGACGGGATTGTGGTTACGACGATTAAAATATATACTGTAAATTCAGAAAATATTGCGAGGTTTTTATTAATGCGAATTATGCGACTGGGTGAGTCTCGCAATAATAAGAACTCGCATTTTGGTATCTGATAAATATATTTGTATGCAGATTTTCCTGAAATCGTAATAATTAAACTTGTATCTTTGTCCTTTCTTCAACAATCGCAATAATAAACGCACGCAATAATATCTGAATTTACATTTTAAGTGCATTCACGCAAAGTATACTTTAAATAGTATCTGATGCAAGAACAATCAGATTCTGCTAATGTTTAGGAAAAAACCGTAATGTCACAAGAGATGTCGCTGCTACACGACAGTAAAATAAATAGAGAGTACTTAAGTCTTAGTAATTTTCAAATATATTCAGATCTCCTCATCTTTTATTCAACATTCTAAATCTACAAGATTTGATTTTACCTGACTTACATTTATCACTTAACGTCAAAGGAAATGTTAATTTTCGTTCCAAATAGTGATTTTTTTTCTTTTTCTGTCAACAGACCTTTTTCCGCAGAGTGTAGTGTATACATACCAAATGTAAATAATAAGATGTCATATGATAGCCGACGAGACCATCGTTCACCAGAAACCAACGGCCGAAAATGTAAACAAATGTAGGTCACCGTATGGCTTTCAGCAATGAGCAAAGCATATATCGTATGTAAGCTGTAGAAGGCCTCTCAGTAACAAAGTTTAAAAGAAGTCAAAAGAAAAACCAATGGACTGATGTTTGCTAAAACAATAGGTGAAAAACAAATATGATGGACAGAAACGAACGACAACCACTGAATTACATGCTCCAAACTTTGGACATGCACATAAATTGTGTGGCGGCATTAAACATAATTCTGAGCGAACATCCTTGTAACACCTGAATTAGTTGTGTAACAGTACAACAAAAGACCCAAACCATAAAAATTAGTTGGAAAAGGCTTGCATGATTAGATCAGTATAATACACTCAAACTATCATAACAGAAAGGCAATGTACCGATTTAAGACTACTTGCAGTTCCTGAAAGTAAACTACTATAAATGAACTTAGTGTAAAGACGTCATAAACAGTCGGAGAAAAGCCTGACCTTGTACAATGCCAAGATATAAGCATCGATAGGATGTAGGACCATGAGCTAAATTGATAACCTTTTAAGAATAAGTTTATTCATATGATCAATTAGTTTACATGGATCATATTTAAATTCACGGTCTATAAACAGTGTCATCGTAAAATGTTTGATGTTATATCTCGTGTGCAATAAGGTTTCAACAGATACAGCAACACTCTGTATCTACGAAAGAATTAATGAAAGGACTTAGATTTTAAGAAATTTGAGGTAACGAAATTCCTGACTAAACAATTTACCAATTATATATAGATTAAGTATATTGAAATCTAAAACTGCACAACAATATTGGTTTTCCCCTAATGATCATGTGTCCTGTACGACGACTTCGTGTAGAGATCATAATTCTTATCGTATTAAATTTTTAGTCAAAACTAACATCCTCACTACAACACCTAAAAGATCACTTTCACAAAGTCGATCGTACAAGTTTAGAATTTTATAAATAATAATCGAATTATTCTCCCTTAATACAGACACACATTCTTTAATCATAGCAATTTCAACTCGTAAATTCGGAACGTGCCATTTCTATGTAGTACTATTCCCAATTCTCTGTAGTACCATTTAAGGGCCATGCATTTCTAAGTTAAAAATATTTAGATAATTTGCGTTTCCTATCAAAAAAGTATTGACAGTTGGTTAATAATACGGTCCTCTTTTAGCCAACATCACAGATCGTAATTTGTCTTGAAATAAAAATCTTGACAAATGCTACCAGTAGAGGAGGCATCCCATTCTGGCGTACAATACTTGACTTAAGTTTGTCTGACTGTAGTTTAGCATTGTTGGGGCCTAGGTGACCGAATGGTTAAGTAGTTCATCCGCTAGCTGTCAATACTCCGGTTGCTGGTTTGAACTTCGCTAGTGCTAGGTGCCTTCGACTCAGATCTTAATTGACTATCCATAAGATTGGCAGTTTTCCTGCCGAAGGTCGGTGTTTCTCCCCGACTTCTATGACTTCTTCCACCTATACAAACTGGCCCTCTCCATATAACAAAGAGTACTGAAAGTGGCATTAAACATCAACAATAAATAAATCAATCTATTCATATATAGCATTGTCGAGCACCTGGTATCACTCCCAAATTGACGTCAGTTTGTTTAGCGTTTATCTGGTCGTATACGTCTTGTTTTCGCTTAGTTCATGTTCTATGTGCAATACTCCAAGGTAAATTCAAAAGAGGGGGGAAGTCCATAAAACTAGGATTCATTTTACAAACCAATACATAAAACGATAACATTAGATAGAATGTTTAACCCGTCTTGTCCAAATGCACATACTAACCAATCAAATATTCAACTATTGTATATCAACGAAGAACGACGATGAGAAAAAAAAACAGGAAAATATTTGTTTCCAATGCGTCTCTATTGACATTTTAGTCGTTACCAAAGTCTAAAATTGAAGTCCTTTAGCAAAGTTTTAAGTTTGAAATTCATATAATCTTTAACGATAGTCATTAAAAATCATGCATATGAATAAGAGACAAAAAAGAATTTTCACTAAAACCACAAAACAAACAATGTGTAAACACAGATAAAAATAGGGAAGCAGGGACAGTGTCATCTCAAATTGGCAGGAAACCTAACAGGAATGAAAAAAACTGAGGAATAATGGGATGATAACCAAAACATACCTATATCGATAATTATATCTCTCTTATGTGGACTGTGATAAGCGAAGACGTAGAATGGCATTTCGTCCCATAGATTTTAACCGAAGAACCAATTATCATCCAACAGGGTTAAGCTATTACTCGAAATTTGCGTATGGAGGTCCAGTATTAATTACGGCTGCTTCAAGCTGCAAGTGATCACCTTTCTCTTAATCTATAATACATAGTTAGTACCATAGTTAGCATCCATATTCTAAAAGTGGAAGTTTACTTGCTGGGAACAAATACCTGTTCAGGGAAAGGATGACAAATATTATATATTACGTAGACTGACTACTTGCAGTTGCTACAAAGAATAACGCTCAATTGTTTATTGTCATCAACTTTTATAAATATTTTTTTCCATTAAATTTCAAATTAATAGGCTGAAGGTCCTTACGGAAATAAAATACTATATGTTCTTGGTTTTTTTTTTTGTGTGGATTAAAATCTACAAGCCAAAATTTGAACAATTGTTTATAGATCAATATTTTATATACTGTGTATCTGTTATAATATCCGATGAGTACGTAAGTAAATCATCATCAGCAAAATGTCTTACGAAACATTGAATTTCATCTGAGTTCTAAAAAAAATAGATGTAAATTACGTCTATTTTATATTAAAAAAAAACCATAATAATAACATTTCAGAATACCTCATGGAATATCTCTCAGATTACGTAAAAATACAAAAACCATTACTATACAGTAAAGAGATGTCTATTTGAAACATTCTCTTAATCATTTCTCCTTTCTACAATTCGCACATGAAATTAAATGGGTCTTTAGATATCATTCCAATTTATTCATCTGTAAATTTTGAACAAACTATCCGTAGAAACCTGTTTGGTGCATCAACATTGCATTATTGGAAATAAGAGAGAAAAATTACTACACAAATAAAGTCTTCTAAATTTTGATTTATATAGAGCTAATTTGGTAAATTGACACCGAGCTGTGCTAGTGGGTGTCAACTATTAGATTCGATTCATTTTTTCTTTGATTGTTCGCTCTTCGTAAATTCAGGAAATTAGTTATTTGAAAATACTTTACATTTTTCTGTTATTTCAAAAGAACATCTTTTATATGAAATAGCCGAAATAAGTACTGAACAAAACACAATCCTTTTCAGAAATATACATCCATTGGATGTCGGATGTGTACTGATTGATATTTTAGTCTTAGATACATGATTTTTTATTAGTTGTTATTGGCTTTGAACTAGTTGTCAGTAACTGCGAGTACTCTCAGATCTGTGCTTAGTGTCCTTTTTATTGTTAGTGATGAGGGATGGATAGATACCCTGCCACATCCGGTCTGTCTTTATGTTTGATGTTTTTCTGCTTTGTATCGATCTGATAAGTTAAGCCTTTTTCAACTGATTTTTACACTTTGTTCTTATGTTTTGCTGTTTCACCACTGTCCCAGGTTAGGGGAAGGTTAAGCGCTCACAAACATGTTTAACCCTGTCACATTCTTTATGTGCCTGTCCCAAGTCAGGAGACTGGAGTTCAGTGATTGCCGTTGGTTCATGTCTGTAATATTTGTTTTTCGTAAATTGTTTTGTTATAAATTAGTCCGTTAGTTTTCTCAATTGAATTGTTTCATATTTTTCATGTCGGGACCTTTTATAGCCGACTATACGGTATGGGTTTTTCTCATTGTTGAAGGCTGTACGGTTGCCTATGTTTGCTTACATCCACTTTATTTGAACTTTGGTGGATAGTTGTCTCATTGGCAATCATACCTCATCTCTTTATTTTTATATGGTTAAAACGATTCTACGATTAATGTTGTTGCATCTGAAAATGATTCGTATCCAATTTCAGATCCACACCTTTAGTTTTTGTTAATCCATAATTTATTGGTCATGTTTTATGTGAAGACCTTGCCATCGTAAACAATGAACAGCTTGGTAACCAATGGCTCCAAATACCGAAACACCAGCCCATCAACTAGAAGAGAAGAAGAATTACAGGTTACTGATGGATGCAGTTCAGGACTATGACAGAAAATAGGTAAAGCGCGAGCAAGATGAACCAAAACTGAACACTTTATCTGAATGGATCAAAGTTGTTCCGTCGTGCATTCAGAAGTGCATTCAAAATATACGATGTACAATGAACGCACGGGTTTCTGACCCTTTCAAAAAGCTGGAGGGTGTAGATACTATATCCACTCTTCTAGACAAATATGTTATTGTTCCAGCAGACAAAGACTCAAAAAATTACATGCAAAAATCATCATTTTGAATGTCACACCATAGAATTTGGAAGTTACTACAAATGGGACATCATTCACGAAAGAGGAGATTTAAGAAAATCACAAATCCGTCCTTCTCTCCTTTGGTATTTACATTGAATAAAAAAGACAATGAAAATGTTACTGCTTTATACTGGATACCTTATGTTTACAAAAATCCTTTAAAAAAAGTTAGAACGGTATATAGTCTGGTCGTCGCGATGTTCGACTAAGCATCATACTGAAGTTCTTACCACCATTAGTTCTAAAGTAAAGATTGCTTTCAGAAATGTTGTGATGAGGTATATTTAACTTGCGGAGTCAATCAGATGTGGATTCTTGAACATTCTTATGAATTACTCAAAAATCTTCAATCACATTTTTTACAATTTTGCATTAATATCAAAGCCTTTTTTTCTATTTTTTACACTACTATTCCCCAATGCTCAATTGACAGATCATCTATATCGTCTCGTTAAACAGTTTTTCTATAAAAATGTGAAACGTAGATACAATTTCCTTCTTTTAGGTCATGAAAATTCTTACTATGTCAAGCACCACTCTGATTCCCGCAACGAATACACTGAAGATGATATCATCAAAAAGGTGTACTTTTTATTGACAGTTTATTTGTTGAGTTTGGAGGATTGATAATTCAGCAGACAATCTGTAGTAAAATAGTCACTTATTGTAAACCACTACCAACTGGTTTCTGTACTCATATGAAGCAGAATACATAAAGTACCTTCTCAAAGGCAAAAAGATAAGCATCTTGCAAAGTTCTTTAATTCCACTCTCAGATTGATTTTCAATGAGTGCTTACAATTCATATATCCCAGTGAACTTGAGATTAAGGATACTACCGAAAGTAAAACTTCTGTTTCATATTTTTATCTTTCCGCGATATTAACACAGACTTCAAATCAGAATCTATAACAAATATGATGATTTCAAATTTCCGATGTCAACTTCACATTTCTTAAAAGTAGCATACTCTTTGCTCCATCGCATGACGTTTACATATGCCTCTTACACGAAAATGGTCCAACAGAAAGTACCTGAGATCGACACTAGATAAGTTTAACGTTTTTTTCACCAATTGGTTCGCCGATACGATGTGTCGGTGTTTCAAATCAGTGGTGAAATGTTTTCACGGTCTTTGACCTTTAGATATTAGTAAAGTTGTCTGATCTGTAATTTTACCTATTGTATCCTATTCCCGATTGTGACATTTTGACTGAGTGTGAATTCGCATTGCAAGTGATGCGTGTATAACAGGCGACACTTACCCTGTCGACGTACCCGGTCTCGGTACTTTAAAAGTTTATGCGATTCCCTCAGTTTTGTTTGTTTTTGTTTGTTACCTTGATTCGTTTTTTTTTTATCGATTAACGAGCTTTTAACATCAATAAACTACTGTAACCTTCATGTATTGCATTTATATTTTTTTTCTATTTGTACTAAAAAATAGTTGCGGTCATCTTGAATGTTTGTATATTATTATTTGTTGGGGATTATGTTAAATTGTTATATCTCGTTTCAAATCAAATTTGAACAATAAAAAATATGTAAACTAAACAATCAAAAACCGCGTTTGATGCCATTGTGTGGTCAGTGTTTACCAGAAGCAAATACTAAATACAGTTTTAAAATTTAGTCAAGCCAAGGCTTCAGTGACTTATTTTTAATTTTTTTCCCCCTGCTTTCACTGGAAATAGTCCCTTAATCAGTAGCTTGTTGACTTTAAAATTTTATTTTTCATAAGATTTAGAATGACATAATAATTTTCAAGCTATCAGCAGTGTATTAAGAACAGAGGGAGAAAAGTAGCGTTTATAATTTTTATTAGATAGTCTAGATATAGGACCGTTATTTAGGTCTTATTACTTTCCCTAAGCTTTATATTGTATTATGGAGTCTTGATTGCTGTTCCCTATCAAACGCTGATAGACATCTTCAACATCCCAATCATGAACGAATGAATAAATGATGAAGAAGAAAAATTTTGGTGTATCCGGGTTTTTTTCTGGATTTACCTTTACCAGGAAAATTTAAATTAAATGATTGAAAGTCTAACGGCAAAGATGAATATATATTCCCCACGCAACAAATTTGCGGATGGTATAATGTTTTCCATCCGTCCGCAAGTCCGTCTCCCCATCCGTCATCACCTTATTGTCGCTCTGCTAGCGCCTTTAAGTTTTGTCGGATCCTCATTTAAATAAAGGTTTTCAATCTTTAAAAACACTGATAAGTTCGATAATAAAAAAATCTGAAATTGAAAACCTTTTTTTAGGGTGACTTGTGAAAATAACCAATATTGTTTCTTGACGCCATGTTACCGTCTTCATTTTTTGTCGGATCCTCCTTAAATTTGGTTAAGGTTACCACTCATTAAGATTTTCACAACATGGTTTGTGTCATTTGTAAGGAAAACGATTTTAACTTACTTTAAAGCTTCTACTTGTAAACGAAGCGAATGGGTAATTATTAGAATGTTTACCAATATCATACTTTTCACGATTTCAGTATACCTGAATTATTATATTACATCATTTCAGCTGATATATGACCGATAAAGATACAATTATTAAAAAGCAATTGATTTCAATAGGCTTCTACATGATCAAAGTAAATCACGATAACACCAATTTTTCGATTAAAATTGCAAATGGTGTCTTTTTATAATCCCGATGGAACTGTTAACGGAAAGAAAATCATATCATTTTTCAACAAATACACGCAAAAAAGTATCAAAGAAAGTCTATTTTTATTTGGATTATCAATACAGGGAGAAATAAACGTAATGAATCTTTGCTTCGGCAATGAATTGAATGGAGTAGAGAGCACTTGATGGATCTCCTTTCATTACATTATACTTAAATTTCAAAAACATATGAACAATGTAGCATAACAAGATCTTCTTGTTTTCAAACTTGACTTCTTCCCAAGAACCTTAATTCAGTCAGAGGAGACCTTATGAAATTTTGTGAAAAAGAAAAGAACGTGTGTATTCTGTAATCATTGTGACTATCCTTTTTATAACAAGATCAAAATTTTCCACTTTTTAACCTACAAAATGATCCCTTTCTAATGATTTTGAGATCGTCAGTAGTTTCTCATTAAACGGTATTTATCCTAAAGTTATGGTTAGATATCAGTTTTTCGTACTATATTCAGTAAAATCATATTTTTGCTTAACCTCGCTGATTCCATTCATAAATGCAGTGATATAACTTTTACCAACTCTGCATGCATCACCTGCGTTGCGAAGAACTTACATTCAGTCAAAATCTCACAATTGGGAATAGTTCACGTTCGGTAAAATTACGGATCAGACTACTATACTGGTATCAAAAGATCTAAGACCGTGAAAACATGTCGCTAGTGAGTTGAGTAACCGACATATCGTATCTGTCAACTGAGTCGTGATGGTGGCTTTAAACCCCAACTCTTAATTTAAAGTATCGTCAAACAGGAAGTATGTGTCCAACAGATCCAAAAAGAGCCCTCACGATACAATAAAATTAACGTTAATCTTGACCTACTGGTCATTTCTTATGTTTACAGTGTCTCTGTATCTAATATGTATGTTCTGCAAAAAACACAAACATTGGTAAAAGTAGTCTTTCAAGTTAAATAACTCCAATCAGGAATCAAATTCGAGGAATACACCAGAATATAGGCAAAACGAGAAGTGGTTGAACTAGACACTCTTTCAGAATGGGTTAAAGCAATTAGGTCGTTGATACAACGTATAATCCACAAGTTGAAAACTGTAAATATTTGACCTGAGTACGTATTCAGAGACAAAGAAGCTGTAAAATGTCTGAAGTCTCTTCATGAAATATATATTGTTATTCAAGCGGACAAAGCTTCAGTCAATATTGTTTTTGTCTGTAAATCCTGTTTCTACAAGTGTCTTAGCGTCTTCTCAAAGAACTAGGAATAAATGAACACTCGGCTAATCCCACATACAAAAACGTAACTTTTGATATGGTTGAGATCTATCTTGGCAAACCCCAAGTCCTTCATGGCCTCAATAATTCAATGAGCAACAAATCTGAGGACTTACCTTGTTTGTATTGGATACCTAAACTTCACAGCGTTCCGTACAAACAACGGTACATTGCCGGCTCATCTGCATTTTCTACCGTTCGATTAATCAAAATTTTGTCTGCAATGAAAAAGGGAAATATTGTGACACTGTTTACTCGCGTACTTCAACTAGTTGCATTGATCATATATGGATTCTTAAAGACTTAAAAGAACTTCTGGAAATTTCAAATATCGCTCATTCTCTGAAATAAATTCTCTCAAAACCTTGTTTCCACCCTTTACACCCCCATGCCACATGGAAAAATAAAATCCCGTGTTAAAAAATATGATCCACAATGCTTTCTTCCATAAAAATGGTAGCATATGCTATAATTTATTGTTTTAGGATATAATTCGCATATTTTGCCCGAAAATTAAACATGCTACACCAAAGAACAAGTGATCAGTATACTGGAGTTTCTCTTTGACAACATATTTGTTGAATTTAAAGTTAGAAATTTTCCAGCAGAAGTGGTTGAACTAGACACTCAGTCAGAATGGGCTAAAGCAATTAGGTCGTTGATACAGCGTATAATCTACAAGTTGAAAACTGTAAATATTTGACCTGATAACGTATTCAGAGAAACTGTAAAATGTTTGAAGTCTCTTCACGAAATATATATTGTTATTCAAGCAGACAAAGCTTCAATCAATATTGTTTTATAGAAAATAAAACATGCTACACCGAAGAACAAGTGATAGTATGCTGGAGTTTCTCTTTGACAACATATTTGTTGAATTCAAAGGTAGAATTTTTCCAGCAGATTGTAAGCATTTGTATTGAAACCAACAGTGCATCTCTCCTGGTCGACCTTTCCTTATTCTCATATGAGTTGGAGTTCCTTCAGACACTTGTAAAAAAAAAGACCAAAGAAGCTTGATCACTTAAAATTTCTCTTACATGTATATTGATGATGTTCTTTCAATTAACAATACAAAATTTTCTAATTGAGTCCCATTCATATATCTTCCTGAACTAGAGATTAGAGAAAACACAGAAACAGCTTCCTTTGCCTCATATCTAGACATAAACCTCGAATTTGACTACAGCGTTCATCTCAGTACCAGAATCTATGACAAACAAGACTATTTCAATTTTGATATTATAAATTCTCCTCACTTTAGCAGCAATATACCAACTTCATCCGCGTATGGAGTATACATTGCTCAACTCATACGATATTTAAAAGCTTGCAGTTGCTACACAGACTGTGTAGAACGTCATCGGTGTCTGAGCAAAAGATTGTTGAGACAAGGTTTTGTCAAAGAGCGTCTCGTCCTTTTTCTCAAAAAAGTTCGTCGGAAAGTACCAAGACCTAATAGATAAATAGTCAGTGTCTATTTCACAAATAATACAAGATGGTCTTTATTTGAAAATTCTAGGTGCTGAAGTTGTGTATCATTTTATTTACTTTACAGTTTTCCCTTTATTTGTCTTTGTGTTATTATGTTATGTTCCTTTTGGTTGTATGATTCTAGACGTGACTTAGTATTTATGCATCCAGCTATCGGGTTTTTTGGTTTTAGGCGTTCCTGACGCAGGTGGGTCCAGGGGCGTGATTCGAAGGCAAAAGGTTTTTATAATGTTATTTTCATTTTGATTACCCTTGTCTTCATATTTTATTTAATTTGTACTCATTCGATAAAGTGTTTACTAAATACTGAACGCACTATCAATTACAAAATCTTTTTTGTTGACGTCTTTATTATATCTATTTGTATGCATGTTTGTTTGAATATTTGAGTTCATTGCGTTGCATGTTTGTGATGTATGTTTACACAGTTTGGTTGATGAATCCCAATTATTGTCAGATTTACCTATTATGACTATTTGGGTTGCTCCCCTAATTTTTCAATATAACGGAACTTTAAACATCCGTCATACAAGTGGGAGGTTTAGCTTGCTATAAAACCAAGTTTAACCAAACAATTTCTTCGGAAAATGTCTGTACCTAGTCAGGTATATGACATTTGTCCATTCGTTCCGTTGGTTGATAAAGTCTAACTTTTGATTTAGTCAGTTTTTATGGTTTCCCCTTTTTGAATTTACATTGGAGTTCGGTATTTTTGTTATACTTTTTTTCTTCTAATAATAAAATTTATATAAGGAGTGACAAAATATTGTAAAAATCATGATATATGGGCAATACCCCTAATAAGGAGATGTTCGACAGATTTTGTACAAATGTAAGGTATATAGATTTTGCTATTCTGAACATTTCTTTCTCTTTAGATTTCTCGATCTACGACGGTTGTAAAGATAATGGACAACGCTTTTTTACCACCATGTCATATTTTTACCACCATGTTCTATTTTTAACGCTTGGCATCCATGTTAGTTGGCAGGCGGGATAATCGGAAACCTTTTTCTAAACTAGGTACTCGAAGGATGAATGTGGTGAAGTTTGGTTCTAATTGGTCCAGTAGTTACAAAGGAGAACATTTTTGTTGAAGTTATTGGAAGATGACGGACGACGGACGCCAAGTGATGAGAAAAAGCTCACAAGACTTTTTGGTACAAGTGAGCTTTAAATGAGAAGAAGCTGTCAATGTCCTTTATCTGCGCTTTCCGCTTTATAGATGATGTCCTTTTACTGAATTATTCAAAGTTTAGTGACTATGTTAACTGTATATTTCCCAATAAACAGAACCAAAAGATCTTTCATCAAGAAATTGGCATTAAAGGTCATTTGAAAATTCAGCTTTAGGACAAAATAAATTGTTTTTTTTTTCCATTGCGAACTTTCCATTTTTGTGTAGCAACATTCCGACAGCGTCTGCATATGCAGTATGAATCTCCAAGTTGATACAATTTTTCCAGTCCTTGCGTTTCCTTTCATGATTTTGAAAGAGGGTAACTGCTAAGATTGAAACTAATGCATGGAGGGTTCACAATGATTAAGTTCACGTCAACTCTAGAAAAGTTTACAGGTGACATCTGGTTGACCGTTTTGAATATCTGGGTCATAGATAACGAAACTTTTCCACTTGTAACAATAACCCCGTACTCTTTTGCTCGACGGTAACATGAACGGATTTTTTTTTTTGCTATGAGTAACAATTAGTTACAAGTAAAATATTTTCCGAAATCTTCCAACTTTTAAATTGATCAACTTTAAATTTGCCTTTTTATAATATTTTACCACTGGGCATTACCACAGATGTCGCTTGCCAAACAAGAATTTATCTTTACATAGAAGCATCTGATATAACTCCTAGTGTTAGTGCTGAGTTTGTATTGCCCAAAGAGTTCTCTATTCGTTCAGATGTGTTCTACTTTGACTATACAAGGGACGCGGAAGATACCAAAGGAATATTCAAACTCATAAGTGGAAAAAGAGTTCACTATGACATGTCAAAAAATGAAAAAGATCAAAACACAAACAGCAAGCAGTCTGCATAAATTGTTTCGTACATATATTTTTATTTTAATCCAATGTTATATAAAATTGGCGTGACACCTTGACTTCCATTTCTTACTGAGAGCAAAAGAACTTTTCTAAGTCCTGTTTTGTTTATTGTAAATCTGTTATTTCAGCACAAGTTTGAAATTCTGACTTCTTTTTTTACGACAAGTTTAAAAGCATATAAAAATAATTCTTTTTTATTAGAGGGTGTCATTTAAGAGGCGATTTTGTCGAAAGATAAAAGTTAAGGAACAAATTTATGATTCTGATTCATCACAAAGGCTTGAAGAACCAGAAGTAACTTGATTTACTATTAATATAGATAAAAGTCTTTTACTGGTGCATAATATATTTTCGGGTTAATATTATTATGTTGAAAAAATTGTTTGATTTTGTTTCCATCTTGGGTTATAACTTCAGAACTATCAATAATTGTTAAACAATATTAACTTAATAACTAACTTTATTTAACTGAATTAATTATGGTAGAATAATTTACCTTTACTGAAAATATGTATAAATAAGTCCGCTTACATCTAACTGGCACACTCCTGACCTCCTGAGAGATTCCAGTTGTTCTGCATAAGGTAAATATCCAATGTAACTTTTAATTCCAATATTTAGTATATTGTGATAAATATAAAAATACTAGAAAAGTATTATATTTGAGACGTCAGAACAGTATAATATTTCAACGATTTTAACGTTAAAAGCAGCATAACTCAATGATCACTATCGATAACTTTTTTTGGCAAATCGCTTGCGAAAATAAATTAATATAAAATAATGAAAATATAACTTTGTTCTATTAAATTTAGATATGGGAAGATGTTTTCATTCAAACGAAGAAATGTATAGAAAATAATGACAATTTAATAATTACTTATTATAATTACTTTTTTCATGTTTGTTGTATATTCTTAAGAATAAAACTCCAAGGTAAGTCGCATCTACTGTATTGGAAATTATTATACAAATCAGCAAGTGCGCGTGTTAATTCAGTAACTTGACTGGTTGACGTCTTTGAACAAACAAAAATTATGTTTTGATACTTTGAAAAAAAATATGTCTTTGAAGTAACGAAATGTCAAGTTTCCAACAAAACTGATATTCAAAAATTTGTTTTTCTGCTCATTTTCTTCAAATGTTTTTCATAAATCACATTTTCATATAAGTGTTTTCAAAGATTTTATTTTTTTTTTCTCAGAAGAATGGAAATGTTTAGAATTTCTTTTGTCTTGAGTCTAGTTTTGACTGGATCACTGGCTCAGTTTTCTCCTACTCGTAAGTATTCATTTATTTCTGATATTTTGTCTTCGTCAATTCATAATTTGCAACAAATTTTGAATAAATTGATGCTTATTATAACTAATTTCCAAAGTTTGGACATTCCAATTTTGGCTTTCACGGTTAAATGTATGTAAGAAAGGGTCATCATGTCTTTCACCATAATTGCATGAATTACGGACATTTTGCTTAGAAATTGTTAAAACAGATAATAAAGAACAATCAAGAGAAAACAAAATCTCAAACAAGCACCCTGCAGTTCATAAAACACGTTTTTTTTTATGATATTGTTATTTTTAATACCACTTTGATTTCAACATTTACAAATAAAATATGGCGAATTTGTCGAAAAGTGTCGATAAATTGGATTGTCGTTCTCGCAATTGTATTAGCTGAAGTTATAAGGTGGAAGCTGCTATACCGATATTTTCGATCGGCGTTTTTATAAAAATAATAAGGAGATGTGGTATTATTGCCAATGAGACAGCTATCCACCCGAGTTCAAATGAACTGGATGTTAGCAATTACAGACTTTAGTCGGCGTTAAAAGCCGCGACATGAGAAATATGAAACTCTGTCTATTTTATATATACGATTTCGGGAAATTTAGACTATGTATGTAAATTTAAGCAATCAGCAATACTCATTGTGATCAACGGAGCGATTAGTAATTTGATAAAGTCGATTATTATATAATTTGTATATATAGCTATTGAAATAAAAAAAAATATCTCACGATTTATTTGTATGAGAACATATTGATATTGAGTTATAATGTTAAATATAGTTTTCTCATTTTCAGAGAAAAAATTTACGACTAAAAACCAAGTAAACAATGTATTTGTCTACATTTCAGTGACAGTTGACAGCTGTACAAAGAGTAATCTAAAATTAACACTAAACGATGCCGCTCAGAATGGGATCATTTATATCCAGGGTCAAGGGGCCGCTTGCAAGCAACTGACAACGACAGGATCGAACACTCATGAATTTAACTTTGTTGCTTGTGGTATAGCTTGGGTGAGTATTCAGGCTTCAGGATTATAACTGTTTGATGATAAGTATGTTAGGAACATATAATTTACGAATCCAAAACATTATCGATAAATCTATCAATTAGTAGCAATTTACAACTACATTTACTTCCTATAAATAAAAGCAGAGAAATGAACACAGAAATGAATTATTTTTCTCTAGTGTTTTTACTGGAGAGTGCAACCGTGTGGATGCCTCACTGATTTCAAACGGACTGCTTTTTAAACATTATGTAATCATATGTTGATTCTGTAGCATGTACGACGGCTGGCTGAAGGATTCCACAAAATTGAAATATGTTTTTAAAACAGTTTTATCAGACGACGAAGATGTTAAATTTAAATATTTATGGTTCTAAGAAGCGATTTTTTAAAGAAGGCTCAAATGGTATTTTGTTTGAAGAAAACAGTTTATATCTTGCATTTGTTGTTTCTGTGCTAGTACTCCACACTGTTCAAAACGAGCTAAAGTTTTATTTCTTTCTGTCAAGTAGGGAATTCGATTCTTTGCTATTTATATTTAAAATTCACATTCCAATTCAATATGATTTTGATTCATTTATTCAGATCTGACATATATCTATCCAATAGATATTTTCACTGATGAAGAAACTTACAATATATATGGGCGGCTTTTTTCTCTCTATATAACAGGAATCATCGTTTAAGATAATTGTTCAGAAGAAACAATTGTACCAGACAGGAGATGATAAACAAATACCAATTATGTGTTTAGCTGACCTGACGGATATATCTTTAAGCGGAGATGCCAACAACTTGTAAGTTCATAAATTCTTAGTAATAAATAAACTTTTTCTACGAATCATTACAAACTACCAAGATTATGTCAGAAGATCTATCTTTCTATCTATTCATGAAAAACAAAATTCAGCATTTGTCCTCAATAATGTGGACATGTCTTTATTTTAACTACTTCTTTTCCAGGGACAAAGACGATGACATCGGACAAAATTTAACTGTGAAGCCAACAGCTTTTATGAAATTGTACAGCAACGGAGTTGATGTAACCGGTGGTAATGTTAAACTTACTGACATGTTGACTTTGACCATGGAGCTTGATGCTGAATATCTTCGTAAGTTTTACCAACAGTTTATTCAGGATACTGTCAATTTTTTTCCCCTCCCCTTTCTTAAGTATAAAAAAACATATTATTGAAGCATACAGAAAATTCATGCCGTAAAATGGAAATTGATTTCTACATTCTTTTCCATTCTTCTTTTTTATCTATAGCATAGACGAATTTATAATTACAAAACGTATTTTAAATTTTTTTTTTTTTTATTTGACGGAAAATAGTATTTTCAATATCTGCTGATTAAAACATAATCTACGTGTTTACTCCACGTTTCCCCGAAAACGTTTTGCTACTTTTGGTATTTATATATCAACCATGTATCATTTATACACTTCTCTGCAAATCATAATTTCCCGATTGTTACATTTTGTAATTGTCTCTGTTTTTCGTTGTAGAGGATTTTGACATCAAAGCAAAATATTGCACAGCTTCAACCATCCCAATAATTGAAAATTCGTAAGTATTGCGGAAAAAAAACTTCTCACACACATTAGCTAAAAAACTGTGTCATGGAAATTAAGTTCAAACACTCCTCTATACAACACATTGAAAAAAAATTTTTTACTATAATTCTCAATGTAAATATGTCGCATAAGATATATGACGAATACGGTATTACAAATGCTTACATGTAACTTATAAAAATGTTATTAATGATTTGATTATAAAAAACCAACTGACTTTCAAAATATTTATGTGATTTGTTCAATGAGAAGGTAAAACATTGCAATTTTTAAAAGGGCAATGATGTACACATATGTATAATAATGTAAAAATATAGAAATGTGGTATGATTGCCAATGAGACAGCTATCCACCACAGTTATATTGAATTATAGGTCACCGTACGGTCTTCAACAATGAGAAAAAAAACATACCGTAAAGTTGGCTTTAAGAGGCCGCGACATTAATAATGTGAAACAATTCAAGCCAGAAAACTAATGGGCTAATGCTTGTTTTGATTTTATTTTCTTGCAATAAAGTTCTGAAGAATTGTTTTAAAACATTAGCTAAAATTATCTAGTACCAAATATTTCACGTAAGTTTCTATGGAAAATCAAAGCACCATATTCGGCTATTCTGGTAATTCTGGGAATAACTAGCTAGAATACTCGGTTATAAAATTTTCCGCGCTTCATGCATAATGTGCTCCAGTCAACGCTGTAATAAATTACAAAAAGAAGCATTCAATTCTTTGATAAATGCGTAAAGAAAACGGCTAAACTCTTGGTAAAAAAAAGTTAGACAACATAAAGTATTCGTTGGAATGAAAAGTTGAGTTTCTGGCGTCATTTTTTTCAGCTGTGCAACTGATACAGAACTGTTTCCAGAATATGCAAAACCAGCTCAAGGTTACTTGTCTGCTACTTTCGGAGCTTTCCGTACAACCGATCTTAATGGTGGATCGGTCCCTATGACATTCACATGCTCGTTACAAGTTTGCCTGGGAAGCTGTTCAGTAGTAAGTGGAATCTACAACTTAATTAAGAAAGAGCCTTTTTGCAGAATTTTGATTTTTGCTTTCTAAAGAAACGAATTCAAAAGATGTTGTGTATCAATTGTCAATAAATAGAGACCCCCAAAAAATGTCAAAAGACGCTAAAGTAAACGATTACCACATTTCTTGTAATATAACACATAGAAGCTAGTAGTACCTCACTTATATGTATAAGTATGAGGATTAACATACTGCTGATAAATGTTTCGAATATAGTTGAATTTTATCCTCAGTTAGAACAGAACAGTAAAATGACTGGATTCAGGAACTTAGAACAAGCAAAGGATAACAACATATCCTTGTATGTTCAATCCATAATGTTTTAATAATATTTTAGACAACATGTCAAAGTGGCGAGAACGGTTTTGGAAGAAAAAGAAGAGATGTGATGGACGTCATTGTTTCAGGGAGTCTTCGTCAAAAGAGAGGCGCAGACGACAATTCACCATTCGATGACATCAATGTTGGATCAACACTTAGAATTATAGCTAATGATGTAGTTATTGAAGGTGTGTACAGCAGTTAATGAAAATATATATATATTGACTTGAAAATAGCTTAAAATAAATTTTCAAAATAATAATAAAGCATTAACGAGCCACGATCCAAAATTTTAATTCATTCAATCATAGTCACTTGTCTCAGAAAAAAAATTTCCTATATACCTAAAAAAAAAAATCCTATATACCTTAACATAACATTAAGGTATATAGGAAAAAAAATTTCTGAGACAAGTGCCTGTGCATTCAATTTATAAAACATCTCAGCTATAAAACCATTACAGAATCATATTGACATGACTTGCTATCTAAAGTCAAATGTGACGGGTTTTAATCAATTTCATGGGTACACACTGGTCAACTTCATCAGATTTACACTCTAAGTAAACAGAATACACGTGTGAACGGCACATCACGTTATGTTTTATTCTATATATATTTTCAGATGACGACGGTAATGACAACGTATGCATGAATAAATTACCTTTGATTCTTGGTCTGATTGCCTTTATTGTTGCCATTTTGTCATCTGCTGCTGCAGTTGTATACCTGTATAGAAAACTGAGAGCACAGACGGAACTAAAGGCTTCAAACAACAAATGCTGAAGATAAAACTAATTCTACCACTACTAAAACGTATTCCAGAATAATAAGAGAATCAATTTAATAAATAAACACTGGACACTTTTAATTTGCAAAACACTCATTTGCAAATCCGCCGCCGCCTCTCCTTCGACCTACAGTGTCGTGTAAATAACCAAAATGTGCGGAATTACATGGGATTCAATAATTTCATTGCTTTTCTGCTGTTATTATTATATATATTTTGTAATTTGATTTAGAAAAACATGGGATTTTCAATATCCAATGGGATAAGGCAAATCCCATGGGATTGACCATTATCCCATGGGATTTTGGTTAAATCCCATGGGATTTTTTTGGGTCCCATGGGATAATTGTAGTCCCATGGGATATTTGTTGTCCCATGGGACAAACAAAATCCCATGGGACTATAATTATCCCATGGGATTTTTAATATCCCATGGGACAAAATAAAATCCTATGATTCAAATTATAAATATACAGTAAATAAATGTGTATGTTACAATGAATTCTGTTTGGTAGTAAATTGTTTTAAGATGAATCTTTTTAGTTGAATATCTTTTTTTTCCTTGGAAATGTTAATGCAATTATATTGTTCTATAACTGTTCAAAACTAAACTTTTAAACAACAAAGCAGATAATGTAAGTATCAATATATGTTTATTTATGAATTCTAGAACACTTTTTTGAAACACAATTTTTTCCCATTTGAAATCAATGAAAACTCTATTAATAGGCTTAACATACTACTAGCTTTTTACATAAATCTATTTTTTTTTCAGGATATCCCTCCACCCAAAAAATTAATAGTTTCTTATCATCCAGCATTGTGTGATCGTAATGTATAGTCCACTTTTTTTGCCATTCAGCACAGAACATTGTCATTATTGTGGTTTTAATATCTTTAGATATTTAATAGACCTGCAATTCATTGGCTGAGTGATGAAAATAATAGCTAATCTGACTTTTGTCTTTGAATTTATTTTGGTCTTGTTTCTGTGTTTTCTCCTTCTATTCTCAGTGATGAATTCCAATCCTTCTGAAAAAGAACCAAGAAAATCCGAAGTTATGGATAATAAAAAATTGTATACATACATGTAGCAAGAACATATGATTTTCAATAAAAATAGCTATGCGGTATGGATTTTACTGATTGTTGAAGGTTGTCCAGTGTCATCAGTTGCTAACCTCCTACATCCTTTGGTCTCTGATGGAGAGTTGTCAAATTAGAAATATACCACATCTTCCTATTCTAATATTATATAACAATCACAATTTATGTATTCTTCTTTATAACATTTGGGTATTTTCCCCAGTTATATATATATATAGATCAATGTTAAAACTTTAGGCAATTACAATAAAATTCCATTTTTCACAAGAATTTGCAATATATTATACAGAAAGCCAACAATAGAAACAGCACTTCTTTAAGCTTCTGAAGTTCTGAAAGAGTTCCACTTGTGTTTTATTTCAATTAGAAAATACATTGAACTCTTTGGACATGTTGGAAATTATAACATTGATACAAAAAATTATATTGGTTTTTTTTTCTTATTTTTGTGTTGTTTGGTTGCTGTCTCATTTTTATATATGGTTATACATATATCCTAAATCTTCTTTTTTATATACTTAATCATTAATACACAATGTAGTAAAAATGGGATATTTTTTATTTTGATAATCTCAAAACATTATTATTCTATCAAATAACTTATTTCCAAGTTCACAAAACACCAATGTGTCAGATATTAATTTTAAGACATGTATAAACATGATCAACAAGCAGTTGACAGGATGTCATGCAAAAATCTCACTAATATTAAACTTTCACAAAAACTCCATACTCAGCGAGTACTATTAAAGTTCTTAGTACAGGACAAATTCCTAGTACAGGACACAATGCCTGGCAAACACTAGCATGTGTCAATGTCTAGTCAATCATGTAATCAGGCTCAAAATCTTAGTTTGGCACTGAATTTAAATATTCACCACATAATGAACATGTGCATGAAATTCAACTTCATGGTAAGCTATGTACCTTAACCTAAAACTTTAACCTAAGAATGTACTATAATTTCACATTATGACATTTCTATGTTCAGTGATCCATAAAATCAGGGTAAAAACAGTAAATGTGGTGTTTAATGTATACACAAGAGTGCACACACTGAAATGTTGCGCCTTCTTTACTAATCATTGATATCATGTTGATAGTCCTAAATATAAAGCTTTACTACAACTATCACATAAACTCAACATGATCCAAGAAAATGAATTCAAGGTCATATAAACCTGACAAGAAATATATGTACACCTTACAATCATTCAAATTACTAAATACAGTTGACCTACCGTTATTGCTTATAGTTTCTAAGAAGCAGACTTAACCAAGAAAACTAAACATTGACCAATGAACCATGGAAATGAGGTGAAGATAAGATGAACCATGCCAGGCAGACATGTACAGCTAACAATCCTTCCATACAACAAATATAGTTGACCTATTGCTTATAGATTAAGAAAAACAGACCAAAACACAAAAACTTAACACTGAGCAATGAACCGTGAAAATAAGGTCAAGGTCAAATTAAACCTGCGGGACTGACATGTACATCATAAAATGTTTCCATACACCAAATATAGTTGACCTATTGCATTTAGTGTTAGAAAAAAAGACCAAAACTCAAAAATTTAACTTTGACTACTGAACCATGAAAATGAGGTCATGGTCATCATCATACTTTTATTTCCTCCTATAGGAGATTGACAACATGCATATACAAATCATGTACAATTATAAAGTTTTGAAATTATATAATAGAATGTCACTTAATATTTTGGATGGAAAAGTATTTACAGTCTACAGTATTTTAGAAAGGAAAATCCTTCGTTAAGGACTTCCAAACAATGCTCTGGTGCTAAAAAGTCCAAGAGAGCTTCCTGATTGCCAAGCAGAAAGCAAGACACGTTCTCGTCTGATTTCGAAAGCAGTGTGTATAAGAAATTGTCACTAGTCATTTCTGATAATCTTTTATATAGCAAGTGTCTTTGTGAGAGAAGTTCTGTGCACATACTAATTTGATGGTAAAGTGTATCTTGAACAAAGTGTCCACACAAGTTGCAGTTTCCGCTAATCATAAAATGTTTCCATACACCAAATATAGTTGACCTATTGCATTTAGTGTTAGAAAAAAAGACCAAAACTCAAAAATTTAACTTTGACTACTGAACCATGAAAATGAAGTCATGGTCAGATGACACCTGCCAGCTAGACATGTACACCTTACAATCATTCCATACACCAAATATAGTAGACCTATTGCATACAGTATAAGAAAAACAGACCAAAACACAAAAACTTAACTATAACTACTGAACCATGAAAATGAGGTCAAGGTCAGATGACACCTGCCAGTTGGTCATGTACACCTTACAGTCCTTCCATACACCGAATATACTAGACCTATTGCTTATAGTATCTGAGATATGGACTTGACCACCAAAACTTAACCTTAAATATAAAAAAGAAGATGTGGTATGATTGCCAATGAGACAACAACTCTACACAAGAGACCAAATGACACAGAAATTAACAACTATAGGTCACCGTACGGCCTTCAACAATGAGCAAAGCCCATACCGCACAGTCAGCTATAAAAGGCCCCGAAATGACAATGTAAAACAATTCAAACGAAAAACTAACGGCCTAATTTATGTACAAAAAATGAACGAAAAACAAATATGTAACACATAAACAAACGACAACCACTGAATTACAGGCTCCTGACTTGGGACAGGCACATACATACAGAATGTGGCGGGGTTAAACATGTTAGCGGGATCCAAACCCTCCCCCTAACCTGGGACAGTGGTGTAACAGTACAACATAAGAACGAACAATAATAAAATGCTCCGCTGGGGCGCAGCTTGATACGACCGCAGAGGTCGAACCCTGAACAGTTGGGGCAAGTATGGACACAACATTCAAGCTTGATACAGCTCTGAATTTGGATTGTGATTAAATATTTGACACAGCATAGGTTTCTGACACAGAATGAATGTGTTCTAAGAACTTAAAAATTTTTAATTTACCTATTCAAACCATATCATAATTATTTGCTTTTATATATAAATCAGAAATAACCAATTTAAAATGGAAAATTTTAAAGAAAAAAAAAAGGAAAAAAAATCCCCCCCCCCCAATTTTTTGAACCCCCTTATGATTCATCACCCCAAAACTCAATAACAGCCTTCCCTTTGTGGTATGGTACCTTGCAGTATAATTTCAGAGAGATTTATACACTTGAACACAAGTTATTGTCTGGAAACTAGAAAAATGCTTGTTTTTTTGGCCTCTTTTTGGCACCAAATTCCTAAACGTTTAGGGCAATTACCCCCAAACTCAAACCCAGCTTTCCTTTTGTGATATGGAACCTTGTAGTACAATTTCATAAAGATCCATACACTTACACACAAGTTATTGTCCTGAAACTAGAAAAATGGTTGTTTTTTGCCCCTTTTTGGCCCCTAATTCCTAAAATTTTGAGGCAATTACACCCAAAATCAATCCCAGCCTTCCCTTAGTGGTATGGTACCTTGCAGTACAATTTCAGAGAGATCCATACACTTGAACACAAGTTATTGTCTGGAAACTAGAAAAATGCTTATTTTTGACCCCTTTTTCCTAAACGTTTTGGGCAATTACCCCCAAACTCAATTCCAGCTTTTTCTTTGTGATATGGAACCTTGTAGTACAAATTCATAAAGATCCATACACTTACACACAAGTTATTGTCATGAAACTAGAAAAATGCTTGGTTTTTGCCCCTTTTTTGGCCCCTAATTCCTAATATTTTGAGGCAATTACCCCCCAAAATCAATCCCAGCATTCCCTTAGTGATATGGAACCTTGTGGTACAATGTCAGAGATCCATACACTAACACACAAGTTATGTCTGGAAGTTACAAAAATGCTTATTTTTGGCCCCTTTTTGGCCCCTTATTCCTTAACTGTTGGTACCATAACCCCCAAAATCAATCCCAACCTTTCTTTTGTGGTATTGAACCTTATGGTAAAGTTTCATAGAGATCCATTCACTTCAACTAAAGTTAGAAATCATGCATCTAAGACTAAGTTCTTGTTCACTGATCCATGAAATGAGGTCTAGGTCAAGTGAAAACTCTCTGACGAGCATGAGGACCTTGCAAGGTACGCACATACCAAATATAGTTATCCTCTTACTCATAATATGAGAGAAATTAACATTACAAAAAATCTGAACTTTTTTTTCAAGTAGTCACTGAACCATGAAAATGAGGTCAAGGACAATGGACATGTTTCAGACAGAATTCGTATCATGAGGCATCTATATACAAAGTATGAAGCATCCAGGTCTTCCACCTTCTAAAATATAAAGCTTTTAGGAAGTTAGCTAACGCCCACTGCTAATGCCACCGCCGTAGCCGCCACCCGGATCACTATCCCCATGTTGAGCTTTCTGCGACAAAAGTTGCGGGCTCGACAAAAATACATGAACATTTTAAAGTACTAAATTTTGAGTATATACATGTAAAACCACAAGTTACTAACTGAAGTTCATGGTGAACTGTAACCAAAAACTTAAAGTGAATAAAATTTAGAGAAAGACAGATGGATGCACAAACACTATCATAAAAGAGCATAAAACTTACCAAACAAGATGTTTTACATTTATCCTTCAGAAGCAGGAAAACTGAAGTGTTTCTTTTCTTTATCTGCCCTCCAGGATATAAACTTCAAATTCATTCATGCAAAATATGAAAATCTGCAAAAGTAGGACCTTGTACCGCAGCTTATCCACATTTTGACTTTTGAACTGCATTGTTCTTTTCATCTTGCTGGCAACCTAAACATAAAAAAAAATGATAAACACATAATTCTGGATTAACTTTCTGTATTTATTTTTGTTGGTACAAACAATTTTTTCCAACTTTAAACTAAATCTGCCTCTGCTTTAAAAATCAACTGAAAACCATGTATTTATCTTCTTGAGTTTTTCTCATTTGTATCACCCTGTTATTATATATAAATTTTATTTTTGTCCCTTTTTAAAAATAGGAATGGTTCAAATTCCTCAATAATCATGATAATTCTAGTCAGTCAATTAAAAATGTATGAATAAATTATTTAACCTGTATACTATTAATATCAATATATTTCATTTTTGATAAAAACTAGGCTCTGTGTTGAAGACCATACCTTGACCTATAATGGTTTACTTTTATAAATTGTGTGACTTGGATGGAGAGTTGTCTCACTGGCACTCATACCACATCTTCCTATATCTACAAACAGATTCTATGGGCGAGCAGACGTTATACCCTGGAGGTGGTTTTAAAAAAAGCATACGACTTAGATGTACCATAAGCATGGAAAAACAATTCAGCAGTCAGTTTCACAAAAAAACTTACAAATAATATTGATAGTAATTAAGTCATGTACAATACAGTATACTTACGATAAATTGTAAGTTTTTTTTTTTTGTAAAACCGACTCAAGTATACTTATAACATGTATAATCAATCTTAGTCGTAAGTATTAAGTATTATTCATCTTTTCGATAATTTGTTGGTTTATTTTATGAATATACAGTGGCAGATCCAGAACTTTTCATAAAGGAGGGCCGTCTCCAGTCATGCTTCAGTGATCCCTATATAATCAACCAAATTTTTCCAAAGACCCCCCCCCCCCCAAATCAGCCTATGATATATGTTTTAATATCTCTCTGATATGCCATTTCAAATCAAATGTGTATAAATAAAACTTTACACTAGAAAAGTAATGGATAGTTACTCATTTGGGAAACTTACAAGTTCACAGCATGCCGGTGCCTGTGACTGTGTTCAAAGTGGTGGGTTTTCACCCTCGTTGTATTGCGGAATAACGATTTAGGCAAATTGAGAAAAACATCATGTCTGTGGTTGATAATAGTGTGTGTGCATTAATTTAATTTTCTATACCTTCTTATTTAATATTTTTCCAATTTTGAGTACTGACGGCAAGTGTTGTAACCAATGTCTTGAGACCAATGTGCTATTTACAAGTGCGATCGAGAAATGCAGGGGAAAGAAACTTATCAATTATGTTTATTCTTAAGACAAAACTGAGCCGCCGTAAAAATGAACCGTGTCGAGGAGGTTACTGACACGTAATAGGGCAGAGACATATTTACACATATGTGTATATATGTCTCTGTAATAGGGTCATCCCTCGAGAACATTAACTAGTACATTGATAGTTTACTATGCAGTCAGTATCCCGAAAAAAAAACCGTATGGATGCAAAACGCTTAGTGGTTTCGGCTGACTACTAATACGTGCACTTTGTCTAAAAAATATCCCGGCAGCGTCAAAGTTGAAGTCAGGATCTTGGGGGGGGGGGGGGGGTCTTCTTTTTCTGTGTTCTTTATTTTTTTTTGTTGCTATATTTCTACAATCTTACACTTTTTGCTCATTACTCTCTTTCCTCATATTTTAGCATTTCATTATTCTTTAATCTTTATTGTTTGCCCGTTATTCTCTATTCTGTTAACCCCCATCCATACTTAAGCTTTCGGTAGTTTATTTTATTCTATTTCTGTCTAAATACATTATTTATCACAAAACAAAAACTTACTAAATATTTTTTTATGAAGTCCTCACCAGTTGCGGATCCAAAAAATGTCATAAGGAGGCACTAACTGTCATGCATAAAGAGGGGGCCCGCTTCATTCATTCTCTAAATAATCAACCAATTTTTTTTTTCCAAAAAAGGGGCGGCCCCCCATGCCCTCACCTTAATCCACCTCTAAACCCTTCCCACTTCGTATCCTTGAATTCAGATTCAAGATCTCTCTGACAAAAGTAAGTAAGTAAGTCACATTTGCTTATATCAGGTTTTTGACTTGAACTGGCGGATAATTGTTTCATTACCAATCGTACCACATCTCCTTATTTATATATATACGAAAGCTTTATTCATATTTTTTGGTGTATTGATGAATGTGTAAAGATGCAGCAATTGTAATACATTTTAAAATACAGCACAAGAGATGCAGATTATGTAAAACCAATCTCACTATACAAATCCTTGATAAAACTTATAAGTCGAAGACATACTGACAAACGCCATGGCAAAAACTTAAAAACGACCAAATGACGTACAACAGTATATAAAACTTGACTATAGCATTTAAAACACATAAGAAGCACCCAGACAGTCAAACAGAAATTAAAAGAATAAATAATTTGTAAAGATTTTCAACTAGGCCTACAGCTATATTTTCTTATCGGCTAAACATAGGTTCTAGTATTATGTGATAAGTAATTTTTTCATGCAGACCCAGTTTTATTGATACCTTGAACTTAAAGTGGTTTTATGCATATCAGCCCAGATTATGTGTGTAATTTTATTGAACAATTCAACAATACACGTTCTAAACAGGTTAAATTCAATTTAAAAATTAACAAATTCAGATCTACTGGCATTCAACACCCAATTACTTACTTGCTGTATATTGCTAACTTTGATTGTATATTGTCAATCCCTCCACATCGTGAATACGCCATGCGAGGTGTTGGATAAGTTTGATATAGGGTGGCGGCTTCGAAGCGTAGAAAAAAATCCAGGTAAATGAAAGTGTAAAATTGTTGAAAATTTTAAGTACTAAATTCCTAAATTTGTACTTAACTCCGTTCTACGGGTAACATGGTTGTTTGATATGAAAATAGGATAAAAAGCATCCGGAAAAATTAATTATCACGTTATAAGTATTCGTAAATGGATATGAAAAAACTTAACAAGGAATAAGTATTGGTAAACGGACAGAAAGTCGCAGGACAAAGGTTTAGATTAATTATTTTACAATTGTTTAAATATATGAGAGAAAGTTCTTGACGAATTGACTTTATTTATAGATAAATGTATTTAGTTGAGGAAATGATTAATTCGCCTTCAAATAGTTTTTTTTTATCAATAACTTATAAAAAGGAGACATTTTTGACAGCATGACTTCAGTTAATTACCAAACCACTTTTGCAGATTGTTTTCTTAACAATCATTGTTCATATTAATATATTCAAAAATAAATTTTGTTTACAAGTCCGTTCCCTTTTAAAAATGTTTCAGAAAAATACTGAAACGTTTTTAAAATTAAGTTTATTCAAAGAAAAAAATATCCCAAAACTGAATCGTGACTTTTTACTTGTTACTTTTTGTTGTACGTTCTAAGTGTCAATCCTAGCAAACAAAAATTTGGAAATAAAATCGATTACAATGTAATTCTATGGAAGGAAAAAGGGGGGTTAATGAACAAATTATTACTATACACTCACATACTTCTAAAAAGATTTGCATATGTAAGCTGTCTATAGATAATGTTAAATTATTTCAGGAGTTTCAATTAATTTAGGAGAAAAAAAAGATTATAAACAGTTTAGTTTTCAACGCCTACTACTACAAAAAAATAGTGATTCTTTTTGTAGATTTGGTACTTCAGTTTCGACTCAAAATTTCCTATTGTAATTGTTAGATGCCAAATATTTAGGAGAAGATTGTATTTGTACTTTATGTAATTGTGGTGATATTGGCGACGCGATTCATTATATTATAGCAAGGATTTGTAAAAATCCTTGATTATAGAATGTTCGGCAATAGACGAAAGTAGACAAACCCTATTTAAACGGGGTTTTGATCTCCAAGGACGCCACATTTTACATCGAATAAGATCTATATTTGTTAACGTTTTCAAATGAAATAACTTGAATTGAAAATTTCCCGATTATGTGAAGATTTCTTATATTTCTAAATGGCTTCAATTATTACATACAAAACGAAAAATTTATTTAACTTTTTTTGTAAAAACAATATTCATGTATTTTTATATTTTTTCCAAGGAAACGTTTTTTTTTGTTTGTTTGCAAAGTTTACTTGTATGTGTTTATAACCATCACCAATCAGTCCTAATTATTAAAGATCAAACGTTGTAATCAAAATGATGATTGGTATTGAATATGATCATCGGTCATGCATGACGTATCCCAAATAACTTCTTTAATGTTGGTTTGATTTTATCAAAACCAAAATTATAAGATCAAATATTAAATTATCTATCGAATGTATACCCTCAACGCTCACTAAAACATATATACATGTCCTGAGTGACTTTTTATGTCCTGTTTGCACTCAGGAGGTCCTGAGCGGTTTTTAGACGTACCGTTAATTTACAGGCATATATTTGAAGCTGTTCTTAATTATGTACATTATCTATAGGTATACATGTATCAGACAAAAAGACTTTCCAATGAACTTAGTTCTAGTTATCTTAGTTCCTAGTCACAGGCACTTGTCTCAGAAAAAAAATGTCCTACTATACTTTTAATGTTATATTAAGCAGGGACTTTCTATACTAAGTTAGTATAGAAAGTCCCTGTATTAAGGTATATAGGAAACAAAATTCTGAGACAAGTGCCTGTGGTCCTAGTGTGAAATAAATCCACTGGGAATTGGCCTTTTTAAACACATCTATATATACGTTTTCTCAAGGGTTTGTACATGTAAAGTGAAATTATGTTTACTCAATGCGTAGTTACATAAGTTTATTTGCTACTTTTTTCTTCTTTATTTTATATAAATGATTTTTTTTTTTAATTTTAACATTTTTTTCTTCGAAAGAATTGTAGTGTTGCAATAGGGAATGGACACAGATACTTAACTACATTTAACGAAAAAAAATTTGTGTAATGTCATCAATCTGTATTACACATCGACAGGATGTTCTCTCGAAAACTATGATATTTCTAATACGTTATACACACCCCAGGGTACACGCACTGTCGTAATGGAAAATTACTGCATGCTTTAATTACCTGTAATCAGCCATGCAACAAATCAGTTGACTGACCATGTCATTACAGTTTAAAAAGTTTTTCCTCAGATCAAAACGGAATATTCATTTTAACTTTAAAATTTAAAACTTTAAAAGTAAACCTTGATATAATTATGACGTTAAAGAATTTAACAATTTAATAATCGGATTTTCCCAAAGATTAAGATACAATTATATTTATTATTCTGGGACTGACAGATATATCACAGGCACTTGTATCAGAATTTTTTTCCCATATACTTTTATTAAAGTATATAGGATTTTTTTTCTGAGACATGTGCCTGTGAGATATATACATGCATAAGTCCCAGACATATATAATTGTAAATCAAAATGATTTACATAATTACTGGGAAATAATATAATGTTTCAGTTATGTTGATGTCACAAATACACATGAATTATTTGATGATGCATGCTGGAATTTCTTATCTAACTGCATGACGGTGGCCACAGACATATATATATATATCCATTTACTAATTCTATTATTTCTTGAGAAAAAAAATCAGGAGGGAAGTCAGAGGGAAGTGAAACAAATATTTTAAGCTTTTATTAAAAATTGTTGGGAAAACAATAAAATACGACACTGAGTTTTGAAAAAAAAGTTTATGATTGGTCTTAATTTTTTTTTTTTAATAAAGATAGAAACAATTTTTTGTCCCGAGAAAAAAAAACAATGCCCCCTTTTTAGCCAAACCGACATACGCCGATGAATGAAGAATTCCAAGTAGGGTCACAAGGTCACATTATAAAACTTTTTTAGTCGCCAAGTCTCAAAAAGCAATTTTGACTGGCATTGTTTTTAGTAGAATTATGTTTTTGCAGGTCAGGTTGCAAAGTGGCAGGTCGCGATCGGATTTGACAATGTCAAGTTGACAACGGTCCTAAAAAATATCCGAAAAAAACGTTGAATCAAACGATATGAACCTACGCAGTTTTATATTATAAGACTGACACACACCAGTGTGCTAACTGTGCGGTAAACGGACAGAAAGTCACAGGACAGAAAGTCACAAATTTGATAGGACAAAAAGTCACAGGACAAAAAGTCACAAATAATTTGTTGACAATTGTTTGAATGTATAAGAGAAATATCTTTAAAACAATATTTTTATTACATATATTCAGTTTACAGTTTAGTAAATTGTTCATTAGCCTTGATAAATGAAAATTTATTAAATTTTAATCATGCAAAGGATATATTTATCGGCACCATGAAGCCATTTAAGTACCAAGCCACTTTGACATTTTGTTTTCATTACAATTATTTCATCATTATTGATATTTATTGAATAAATTTTAATTACAAAGTTACTTTATACATAATAGTTCAAGAAAAATACAAAAATGTTTTTACAAAAATATTTGTTTTCTTACTCAAAGAAAAATATTCTCAAAACTGAATTGTGACTTTTTGTCCTGTGACTTTTTGTCCGTGACTTTTTGTCAGTGACTTTTTGTCCTGTGACTTTCTGTCCTACATTCAACTGTGCTGGGTGAGGTGCTGTAACTTGATATACATGTATGATTAAGTTACAGTACTGTTAGGATTTGCCTGCCTTTTTACAGGGTCTTTCTATACTAACTGTTAGTATAGACTGCCCCTGGCTTGAAAGTATGGTTCTCTGCTCATCAACGGGTGCGTGATTAGCAATTTAAATATCTTGTAGCAGTAAAATACCTCCGGGGGGGAGGGGCACTTCAATACTTAATTGATAGGGGTGTCGCTGGGGTTCTGTTACCCCACCCTATTCATATAATTTAGATCTTAAAAATGTATTATACCTTTTCATATACTGCGAGGGTAAAATTGTAACCTTTTCCCATATTGGTTGGTTTTCGTGGGGTGTGTTGGTGAAGTGGAATATTTAAGGCTAAGATTCTGTATGTAATGTTTACTTACGGCGAGACTTTCGGCTGTGAAAAAATGACAGGGCTTTTCATATACAAGTAATTGGAACTTTATCGACCTTATCATATATTTCTGATAGTTTTCCCCACCTATTCCCATATTTTCAAGCTGGAAAAAGTGACCTATTCCAGCGGCACGTCATATCACCTTGTATATAGGAAGTGCCCCCATCCCCCCCCCCCCCCCCCCCCCCCCCCCCCCCCCCCCCCCCCGAGTACAATACACAAATGTATAATACCTTAATTCAGGAGCACAGTCTGTCTTTACCGTAATTAACTTCGAGATTAATATGTAAGTTTACTTTGCTAATCGATGTTCCTGTAATTCAGATTTAAATTTATTTGTGAGACCCGCGTCACTATTTATATTCACTCAAAGAAAGGGGTTCTCCGTTACTGGGAAAATCCAAAGACATTGTGTTAGTTATACGTCCTTGGAAAATCTTATCTGATTCAGGATCAATTTATCGGTTACACTCCCCTATCACCAGTGATTCTTTGTGAACTGACATTCTGAAAAAGGTATACTGTTGACTATCAATTTGCATGATTAGTTACAGATGTCGACTCGGACTACTGCAGAAGACAATAATTCAGTTCACTGATTTAGATTGAATAGTGGTTCGGTTAATCCCCTCTTCCCCAAACAAGTAAGAATTAGGTTACATCTTTTGGTAGTCCAAATAATTATGACGTCTAGCAAGGCTATTTTATTTTTTTTATGCCCCCGCCGTAGCGGTGGGGGCATTAAGTTTTACCCTTGTCTGCCTGTACGTACATACGTCCGTACATCCCAAAATTGGTTTCCGTTCTCTAACTTGAGTTTGCCTCAACCAAATGTTAAAGTAAAAACTTATACACAATGCTTATTACCACAAAACACAGATCAAGTTTGAATTTTGGTGGCGTCACTTTAACCGTTCTAGAGTTATGCCCCTTTATAAATGGAAAAATTGCAAAATTTTTAGTTTCTGTTCTCAAACTTAAGTTTGCCTCAACCAAATGTTATAAAACCTATACACAATGCTTATTACCACAAAACACAGATCAAGTTTGAATTTTGGTGGCGTCACTTTAACCCGTTCTAGAGTCATGCCCCTTTATAAATGGAAAAATTGCAAAATTTTAATTTCTTCTAAATATCAAGTAATTTTTAAAATTGGAATTATCTCCCTTTGTCCATTATTATAGTTGAATCAACTACAATCAATGCTTTATACAATGCAATGTTTAATTTTGACTTCCACTGATAAAACACAGATCAAGTTGAATTTGGGTAGTGTCACTTTAACCATTATTGAGTTATGCCCCTTTATAAATTGAACGATTGCAAATTTTTAGTTTCCATTCTGTAACTTAAGTTTGCCTCAACCAATCATTATGAAACCTATACCACATATTCATTACCACAAAACTAAGATCAAGTACAAAATTATTGTTTCCGTTTTCTAACTTTAGTTTGCCTCAACCAAATGTTATGAAATTTATACACAATGCTTATTACTACATAATACAGATTAAAGTACGAAATTAGGTGGCGACAAATTACCATTCTTGAGTAATGTCCCTTTATAAACATAAAAATTGCTGAATTTTTCGTTTCCGTTCTCTAACTTTAGTTTGTCTCAACCAAATGTTATAAAACTTATACACAACCGTTCTAGAGTTATGCGCGTTTACAAATAGAAAAATTGCTGAATTTTTAGTTTCTGTTCTCTTCTTAAGTTAGCCTCAACCAAATATTATGAGACTTACACACAATGCTTATTACCACAAAACTCAGATCAAGTTCAAATTTGGGTAGCGTCACTTTTACCGTTCTTCAGTTATGTCCCTTTATAATTTTTCTATCTATCTATCTTCATCTTTCCGCACTCAGTCACAACTTTGACTATTACGTGCCCAGAAAAAAGTTAAAATAGCCTTGCAAGACGTCATAATTATTTGGACTAATCTTTTGGCAAATATGGTCGTACCACAGGGGTTTGTTACAATTTGCCGGGTTTTCTGTCCTTACGAACCCTGAAAAACTTACCAGGCCAGGTGATAAAAAATCTGTCTTCCCTTTTTATCCCACCAGAAAATCAAAAGGTTGTCTCCTTACACATACATGACAAAAACATATACAAATATGGTATCATTGCCAATGTGACGGCTCTTCAACAGAAACTTAAACCGTAGAAGTTAACAACTATATAGGTCACCATACAGATTTCAACAATGGACTAAAAAGCCAAACTGCGTAATAAACTACAAAAGGCTAAAATAGATAGACAATATCTGACAAGGGTAGAAATGTTCAGAATGTTGAAAAAAAAATCTACTGTCCATTTGCATCAAAACTAGAAGCTGACTCATAGTTGTTACCTTAAATACAGATTTTAACCATTTTTTTTTTCTTCATATTTCTTGAATTTGCCTTTTTATCTCGAAAACTGTAATAATTAAAGAGAAACTTAAATCTTATTAAAAAGTTATTGCTTTTCAATGATGATTTTGATCCAGTTTTTGCAAAAACTTGGAAACTTTAAATCATTGGTAAACTCCTTATATTATACTGCCTGGTCTCATGGTAGCGTGTTCACCTCACGTGCAGAAGGTTGTTTATTTTGAACCCAATCGGGTAAAACCAAAGACTTTAAAGTTGGTATTTGCTGCTTCTCCCCTAAGCACGCAGTATTATTAAGGAGTAAGAGCAAATACTGGTTTGTTCAGAGTCAGAATAATGTGTCAAGGTAAGGTGACATGTCTCTCTGAGAACTAGTGTAAGAGATAAATTGTCTAGTCAGACAAATATAACTAGTATAAAAAGTCCATGGATACAGAATTTACTAGTATATTTAGTCCGATGTCAGTAATTTATGTCCCCAGACTAATTTTCCTAGTCCATGACATCACTATTCCTAGGTAATAACATGAATAAGGCCCCTATATTTGGTGAATGGAATGATTGTGAGATGCACAGTCTGTCTGGCATGTTTTATATGACCTTGACCTCATTTTCATGGTTCATTGGTCAATGAAAAGTTTGCATTGTTTTGTCAGTTTATAATATGCTTTAAGCAACAGGTAAATTATATTTGGCGAATGTAACGATTGTACGGTGTGCATGTCTGTCTTGCAGATTCATATAACCATGATCGCATTTTATGGTTCTTTGGTCAATGCTAAGTTTTCTTAGTTTTTTATACGGTCATATATTGGTATGACGTTGGCGTTGTCGTCGTCCGAAGACACATTGGTTTTCGCCTCTAACTTTAGTTTAAGTGAATGGATCTCTATGAAATTTTACCATAAGGATTGATTTTGGGGGTTATGGTACCAACAGTTAAGGAATTAGGGGCCAAAAAGGGGCAAAAAATAAGCATTTTTGTAACTTCCAGACATAACTTGTGTGTTAGTTTATGGATCTCTCTGACATTGTACCACAAGGTTCCATATCACACAGGGAATGCTGGGATTGATTTTGGGGGTAATTGCCTCAAAATATTAGGAATTAGGGGCCAAAAAAGGGGCAAAAAACAAGCATTTTTTTAGTTTCATGACAATAACTTGTGTGTAAGTGTATGGATCTTTCTGAAATTGTACTACAAGGTTCCATATCATAAAGGGAAAGCTGGAATTGAGTTTGGGGGTAATTGCCCAAAACGTTTAGGAATTTGGGGCCAAAAAGGGGCCAAAAAAACAAGCATTTTTCTAGTTTCCAGACAATAACTTGTGCATAAGTGTATGGATCTCTCTGAAATTGTACTGCAAGGTACCATACCACAAAGGGAAGGCTGGGATTGAGTTTGGGGTGATGAATCATAAGGGGGTTCAAAAAATTGGGGGGGGGGATTTTTTTTTCCCTTTTTTTCCTTTTTTTTTCTTTAAAATTTTCCATTTTAAATTGGTTATTTCTGATTAATATATAAGCAAATAATAATGATATGGTTTGAATAGGTAAATTAAAAAATTTTAAGTTCTTAGACCACATTCATTCTGTGTCAGAAACCTATGCTGTGTCAAATATTTAATCACAATCCAAATTCAGTGCTGTATCAAGCTTGAATGTTGTGTCCATACTTGCCCCAACTGTTCAGGGTTCGACCTCTGCGGTCGTTTCAAGCTGTGCCCAGCGGAGCATTTTATTCATTTTATCAGATATTATAAGCATATGTCTACTTGTTGGTGTATGGAATGACTACAAGGTGTCATATAAAAATAAGAAGATGTCTGTTTGCCAAGTTTAATATTACTGTGACCTCATTTTCATAGAATATTGATAATATCAAGCAAAAATGATGAGCAAGACAAGATACAAATGATCCAAAATTGTCAGTTGCCTACTCATTATGTAATAGTAGTTATTGTCATTAAATGATAATGTTTACCCTTTTATGTGTAGGGCAAGAACATTAAAGATAAAGGGAAACTATAAACAAAAGAAATTATCAACAAAAATAGATTTACAGACGTCAACAAAGCCTAAATGGTAAGTCCACTTCTATAAAAGTTATTGCCCTTGAATAATGATTATTATGAAATAAGATGTGGTATGATAAATGAGAAAACTATCCACCAGAGTTCAATTAAGTGGATGTAAGCAATGCAATTACTTATTAGAGGCCAATGATGACCTGTAAATAATGACAGGCAAAATATGGCAGGGTTGATATAAAAATAAGAAGCGGTACGATTGCCAATGAGACTTTTCTCCAATAGAGATCAAATGACATTAAATTTAACAAAATCAGTTCACTGTACAGCCTTCGACAATGAGCAAACCCTATACTGCATAGTAATCCATAAAAGGCCATGAAATAACAAATGTAAAACAATTCAATATGGGCATGGCGTCATTTAAAAACGGCATGGTGTCTATCCATGCTAAACATGCTTGGGGGAAACACCATAAAGGTGAAAGCTAAGTGCCTGATTTTTGCACAAAACAATAAACAAAAAACAAATATGATATATAGCAACAATTGACAACCACTGAATAATAGACCCCTGACTTGGGACAGACACTTACAAAATGTGGCATGGTTTAACATGTTTGATGGCGCCAAATCCTCTAATTAAGGACAGTGGTGTAAGTGTCAGTTCAATATAAAAACTATAAAATCAGTTGAAAAGGGTTTTTTTCTGCTCTTGGGTCAGGTTATTTAAGGAATGACTATAATATTTTTTCTGTCTATTAAGAAATAACATCAAAAATGTGGTGCACACTGAATAACCCACGTAGCGGGTTATTTTAAAGTGTGCACCACATTTTTTCTGTTATTTCGAATAGACAGAAAAAATATTACAGTCATTTCTTATAATTTAATTCTAAATTCCATTTTAAACCGGAGTAAACCATGAAAAAAAAGTTGATGACGTCATGGTCACATGACAAAATTATGTCTATGAGCTGATAAACAAAACCATGTCAGCCAATCAGAAGACGCGTTACATCCAAAATTAAATTATTTTGATACATTCCCGTTTTCATTCTCAATTTTATTAACTCATTAGAATGCAACAAAGCAGAAAAACAGCTACCAAAAACACAGACCGGATGTGGCTGGAAATTTATTCTTTCCCTTTAACAAAAAAGACTCAACATACAGATCTATTAGTACTCACAGTTACTGACAGCTAATTCAAAGCAAATATCAACTAATAAAATAAACATTTAGTGAGCACCTAACCCACCCCTAACCTGGGATAGTGGTTTTAATAACAGCACAACATTTGAACAAACTGTAAACATTTGTTGCAATTGGCTTAACTCGAAAGACTGCAACAAGGCACAAAAAACAACTAATATGAAAACCATAGACACAAAGCACTGAAATAAGAGTTCTTACAATTTTAAATATTCAAATGAAATTTTTATCAAAATGTACATAAACATGATAAAATAGCCATTTTATTGCTGTATTTCTCTTCATTTATAATTTTTGAGTTTTGTGTATTTGTAGGTCAGACATCTTGGTTTTCATGATCATCATTCAACAGGTCAATACTGAACAGCAAACTTAAAGTTGATATTTTTCTACATAGTGTGACTTTTTTATTAATTTGAAATGGAATGTGTTTTTTTCCTACATAAGAAAAATTTCAACATAATTACTATAAACAAAAAGGAGTCATATCATCATGATCTTAGATGCTGAAGAACTTAATCATGTAAATGCAACAACGTAATTATCAATTGAAAGAAGGGAGGAATGAAAAAATATATTAGTATTTTGTTGTCCAAATGAACTTGCTTTGTCCACTCATTTAAATCGCTCCATCCAATAAAGATGTACGGAGGAAGATTTTTGAAGAACAGATTGCATAAATGTTTTGTCTTAGAATTGTAGGAATATTCTAGTGGATGAAATAATTTATTTACTTGACTCTTATATAGTGGACTGAATAATTGTTCATAGCAAGCTGAAACAAGAAAACTAAAACTTAACAGGAAAAGTGTTTATTTTATAAATTTACAAATATAAATGTAATATTATGAACACCACAAAGGAATAAGATTCAAATCATTTGCATATTCATGTATTGCAATGGAACTATAACAAAGAAAACTTTACCTCATGAAAAGAGTAAACTATTAACTGTGCTTTGTCAATTTATTCAGTCAGAATATGAAATATTTTTATCAGTTCTATTTTTCATAATAAAACAAAGAAGACAAAGATTTCAAATCAATATTTTTTTCTTTTATTAAGACGTCATCATTTTATTTCAGTTAAAGGATTTTATTTTTTGACTTTAAATATTATTATATTTCCAAAATAATAATAATCTTTATTGTCATATAAACAAATTAAAAACATGTTTGTGACAAAATGAAAAAAACCAAAATACACTCATATATATATTATAAACTTTTTACTACCAAACAGAATTCATTGTAACATACACATTACTGTATATTTATAATTTGAATTCCATAGGATTTTATTTTGTCCCATGGGATATTAAAAATCCCATGGGATAATTATAGTCCCATGGGATTTTTTTTGTCCCATGGGACATCAAATATCCCATGGGACTACAATTATCCCATGGGACCCAAAAAAATCCCATGGGATTTAACCGAAATCCCATGGGATAATGGTCAATCCCATGGGATTTGCCTTATCCCATGGGATATTGAAAATCCCATGTTTTTCTAAATCAAATTACAAAATATTTATAATAATAACAGCAGAAAAGCAATGAAATTATTGAATCCCATGTAATTCCGCACGTTTTGGTTATTTACACGACACTGTAGGTCTAAGGAGAGGCGGCGGCGGATTTGCAAATGAGTGTTTTGCAAATTAAAAGTGTCCAGTGTTAATATATATTCATGTATTTTTTATTTTGATGTTTATTCCAGTACGATTTGTGTTTTATATGTTCTATGCACAATACTATGCTACAATAAAGGAGTGGTCAAATATATATATATATATATATCAGACGACCATAAAAAGAGGTTTTTAGGTGGGTCGATACCGATATTGCCTTGTTGTCATTCAATTTTCTATGAAAAGTATGTACGCGGATTTAAACATACTATACTATTTCCAATGTGTAAGGGATTCAGTAGGGGGATCCAAACTTAACGTTTTGATCGAAGTTTTTTTTTTTTATTCATATGAAATTTCCTGTCTGTCATTTTCAGTATGATTTGTCTTTTTTTATTTCCGAGATAAATGTATTGAAGGAAACTGGATTTTACCTTGATCAAATCAAGTTTTAAAAGAAAATGTGTTGAAAGGTTGTGTTAATTCGTATTGTTTTTTTTTAATCATATGAAGCTCTAAAGCAGCAAAATTAAAAGTTTTTAAATTTCAAGAATAATGATCTCATGGACTTTGCTTCTGTAATTCTCTTAGAGTCACTGTTTTGAGGTTTTTTTTTAATCTGATTTTGACCTGGCTCTTATGTTTAAAAGGAGAATACATCAAATCTGAAGCATGTCCTCTCCAAATAAGGTCGTGTTTGTTTAGTCAGTCAACGTGGTAAAAAAAGAAACTAAATATTTATTTTAGCTTAAGATTTCTGGTACAACTAACACTTGTTGGCATGCTGCGGTTTGATAAGCGTCAAACTTTATTAAACGATCGAAATCATGACAATTGTGCATGTTTGTTAGTGGGCAAACAAGACAGAACGCCATGGGTTTTTTTTCTGTACGATTTCTACAATTATTATCTATCATCAGGTAAATTGATCGGTCATAACATTCCCTGAACTAATATAATAGTTTCATGTAAACATTCGACAGGATAATAATTCTAGAAATAGTACAGAAAAAATAATTGTCTCAAACCAGGAACTTTATCAATGGTTAAGTTGGTTATATATATAGCTTTTGGTCATTGAAAAATGGTGTTGATTCCGAAACTATGATCAGTTTGGAACTGGTGACTATCATTATCCACCTTCCAAAAAGAATTCTTTGATATAGACGCTATAATTTAATTTTCTAGATGAAGTAATGACTTAAAAAAAACACACTCACACGAAAACTATCATATAATGTTGATATTTCTGTCTAAAAACAATAAACAAGCAAAACAGCAGATTAAAGTAGATTAAGTGTAAAATAAGCTTGCAATGTAATCATATCCCTAAAGCACAGACCCTAAAAGTGATGGGATATATACATTGTTTCATTTTTTTTCCATACTAAGAAAAACAACAAAAAACGCATCATCCCCTTGCCAACAAAGAGATGAAGGATAGATGAATCTAGAGGCCATCATGTGGTCTTCAACAGTAATGATAGACAAATATCTACAATATATTTCAAGCTCTAAATCGGCCTGGTTGTAATTTTGTTCAATTCACAAGAATAATTTTCAGTTAAAATTGAACACCTTTCAGCATTTATCCAGAATTAACTTGAGTTGAACAGTAAGCAGTATATATATGGCAAAATGCATTGTTCATCTACAGATACTCGAACTCCGGATATTGATCGACCCGTTTCGGAACAACTTTCCTTCTCAACAATTAGTATAGAGCACACTGCGGATCAAGGATCATCCAAGGGTTTTGACAGATAGAACGTTATACATATCAGCAGTGGTGAATTATTGTAGTTGTAATGGGAAAAAAACATGTGAATCGCATAAATCTCAATATGCAGTAAGGTCCGCTGATCTGCATTAGTGTCTTGCTAATATGAATGAACCACATTTCATGCAATAAATTACAAAGTTTGATAGGAAAAGTGTGTCTATTGCTCACCATGATATGAAAACACTGTATAATATGTTAATGAGTCTTCTTACCTGGCCATTTTGTTTACAAACTAATACTGCTAGAATTGACAAATTACAGGAAAGTATTCTTCAGTTTGTTTTAATCACAAAACTACAGTTTGTATTTCATGTGCAAAACTTTGACAAACATCACTGTCCACAAACGTTAAAAAATTGACGATTAATATAATCCATAGCTACATGGACACTATGATATATTAATAAACAAAGTCGAATGTTTTTATAAGAAGCATAAATGTGATCGGACGGTATTTCGGATTTATATGATTTTGTATCATTCAGAAATCGTTCACGTGCATATATTTATCGGAAAAAATGATGCATGTTGCATTTATACTCTGTTATTTAAAATTAAACCTTTGTGAAGTTGATCTACATGTATATTGAATGTGCGTAAAGGATTCCAAAAAAGTATTCCTTCACTCTAAAAGTGTTCGCAAAATATAATATAATTTTTTTATATTCTGTCACCCTAAGTTAGTGTTCTTTTCATACTCTTTCTTTTCTATATACCGCATGTGCTTGCATCAATGCTTGTCTGCTAAATGTCTTATCGTTCGTGCATTTGTTTTCTGGTGCTGCTGTAGAAAATTGAAGAAATGATATTATAACATGTATCAAAAGGGTCAGACGAGAGTCATTTATATTTCCATTTAGTAATAACAATAGGGTACATGCATATTAATGTTAGGATGTGGGAATAAAGCTTTATGAGACAAGCTCGTCTGGCCTTGTGAGGCCTTGTGACATACAAAACATTGGACGATAGTCCAGCATTGTTTACGTATTTGTATATTTTTAAATTAAAAAAGTAATTTCAAAAAAGGTAATCAGCTATTCTTGGTGTAAATGATACTGTCTAAATATTTGCATTTAATAAGTGTATAAACTTTTAGTATCGACGAGGATAAAGGCTTATTTATTTTAAAGATCACATCATTATGAACATGTCTACTAAGTCTCAAGTGATTGTAACCACAACGTTATGGTAAACTACCTCAAACCAAGTAAGCTGCTTTACGTTCTTGCGTAAACCAAAAGTTTAACTTGATACTAAAGGAACATGTAGACAAACAGACGAATTATAGGACGGACATGCAGGAAAACGTTATACCCCAAGTACTATCGCAGGCGGGCATACTTCATTTATTCGGAGTAATATGCATGTAACCCCATTTCGTTAGTTTTGCTCTTTTTTCTGTTATCATATTACTATTTTTTCTATTTTTTATTTTTTTCTGATTTGGTAAGTGACAGAAGAGAACTGAAGTATCAGATCACATTAATCAAAGAAATAATATAAGACAATTGATTATCAATGATAAGTATATCATTCCCGATTAAGACTTATCACTGAATTAGTAGTTATAATGTATAAGTAACACGACGGTTGTCACATGTGGATTAGCATCTGCTTTCTCTTCCGGAGCACCTAAGATCACCCCCAGTTTTTGGTGGGGTTTGTGTTGCTCAGTTTTAATTTTCTATGTTGTGTTTTATAGACTGTTGTTTGTCTTTCCGTTGTTTGTCTTTTTGTGGTTTTTCGGTTTTTGCTTTGCGTTGTCAATTTATCTTGGACATGAGTCATTAAACAAAGAAATTTAATGGATGGAAAATTAAAAAAAAAAAGAATATCAAATATAAATAAAACGTGAATTTGTAATTAATCAGTGAAGTTTGTTTGAAAATAAGTTTATTGTTGTTTAATTTTTACTTTCATTCTATACATTTGATTGGTTTCATGTAATAGACAAAAAATAATTAACTTGATAGAAATTAGAACAACGACATGTGTGTAATACATTTCAGTTTTCATACAATCGATTTTACGTGTTTAACATTTTTCAAAGCTTGTGCAAAATATACAATTGATATATGAACAAGGACAACCAACAAACGGATAAACTGTTAAAACACCAAAGACAGACCAATTAAGCATTAGTCCAAATCGACGATTAAACAGGTACCATCAGTTTTATAGAGATGTCTTTCTCTGAAAAATTTCTTTTTCACCCGGAGAAAACATCTGTTCTCTGATATTTGTGCGAAAATAAAAACTGTTTCTCTTTTTTCCTGTCAATAAATTATGTATAAAAAAAAAAAACGAGGCGCATATTTTATGTTATGGCAACTATGTTTTGATTAGAAAATAGATAATGAAAGCATATATTAAATGTTGATGAATCATTTTAATTCACGAAACCCTAAATGAGTAAATACTATGAGTAGCCGTGATTGCATGTTTATAAATGTTTGTTTTAGAGGATTACCACTGAGAAATCTGTGTAACACATTAATAAAGAATTTCGGTGAATGGGTTTATTTTTTTTTTTTTTTTTGCTACAGAAACAACTTTTGAAAGCATTGATATGGGTACAGATGTTATACAGAAAATAATTCAGCTCGTATGACACATTGATTTCAACGATGTGCACCTACAATGTATAAAGGTTGTTTTAATTGTACAAAATGGTACTGTTTACTCTAGCAATAGTATAATAACAAAATATTCTTGGTTGAAACATCTGGGACAATTTGTGAGCACATAGTAGACTTTGGTCTCGATATTGTGAATGATTGTTACAAAGAATTGTTTAAATTCGTCAACTGGGCTAGATAGATGTGTTTAGTGACCTATTGCAACCCAATGTGTCTCATTGAAAAAGGCTTATAAAGCATGTTTAAGAACTACTATATAGTTGTTTATATGTTTGTCCTGTTTAAATCATGGATAGTTGTCTATGACAATTATACCACATCTTCTTGTCTTTATATTAATATAACTTCAAATGAGCATACCTATTATACACCTTTTCGTAGTTTTACCCATGCTAGTAATTGCGCTTTTTGTTTAAAAAATAATGCTATATTGGTAGAATAATGTGTCGACTAGATAGTAAGGACAACGGGAGGCAATGTAACGATGTTTTCTTGGGTGTAGAATGGTACTAAGAAATTAAAATTCACTGGTTCGAGGTGAGGAAACTCGATTTTATTTTCCAGAATTGATTTTAATATTGTTCAATTTGGATTCGTAGAGCAGCCAACTCTTACCAATACAAAAGATTAAAGAGACAGGTAATTCTTCACAGTTCCTAGACCATTTCTAGACTGATGAATATGCCATTTTAAATGAATGTTTTGAATATTTAACAGTTGGGGTTGTTTTATTTTATGCTAATTTCATCATGATAGAAGCAAGCAATTTAACAAGTTATAAATTGTTTACGTTTATTGATACATTGTCAATGAAAAGTAAAAGTAAATGATTCCCAAATTATATTAACATTGATTGATTGCTGCTTAACGAACAGTGGCAAATATCACAAGCATGATCAGAACGATCATATATAAATATAAATGTGGATGAGATGAGAAACGATATTTTAGGTTAGTTGATTCTAGGTGTACATATCTTTTAGAAGGTAGTTTAGTTTGTGTAAAAACATATCAAGGAAGGAGAGCGGTTCTTATATTTGTCAACATAAAAAATTCTGTTGTTAAAATATTAACAGCGCAAAAGTTTCCCTTTCATTAGCCTGCGCACCTTCGCCAAGATTCTAACTTAATTCCTGATCATACACTAAATCCATGGTACATTTATGTCGTACTATAGATATTACCTTCACATCAATTACTGATATACGATTATAAAATCAATGTCAATGTTCGTTCTTTACTTTACTCATTTGTCCCAATTATGTAAATACATATTAAATCAATGCGAAAGCTTCAAATAAAAGACAATATACTGAAATATAAATTCGAAATTTCTTAAAAATGAAGGACGATCATGAAATATACAACAATGTTATGAAGTCAAAGTCATATAAAAATAAAAATCATATTGTAACACAATCTATAACGGCTTGATATAATCATTGTGTTGGCCATAATGTATCAATTGCAAAGAGAATATCGTTAATATTGCCATCAAGTAGTGTGTCGTTTAAAATGACCTCTTCATTTGAGACTGCTTTCATTGCTTCCGTCCTATTGTCCTCGTTCTCTGAAGACTTTATTGTCATCAGACTGCTACTCTTTCTTCGTACAAGTGACTTCAATTTTGAAGTCTTCTCCCTTATATTCCCAACACTTCGACTCAAAATTCCTAAAGGAGTACGCTTGTTTTGTTGGTTTTTTGATGATTCAAAACTGACATCAAATTTTCCGGCGTTATCGTTTTCAACCGACAATGGTCTTAAAGGAATCATTTCCTCTTCACTATCCTGGTGAATATTTTCAATTATGACTCCATCTTCATCTTCGATGCTAATGGTGGTTTGTCGGCTCATTGAATTCTTTGACGATTTGACACTGTCGTCGAGGAAAATGTCGAAAGATTTGACAGGCTTGTTCCGAATACTCATTCGATATTTCTCTTTCTTTCGGAATCCTTCCTCACTAATTGTTCTTTTACCTTTTGCTCGAGGACTAGTTGATATGCATCGTGCAGAATCGCTGTCAAATGATTTAGAAGATGTTGATAAATAGTCTTTCTTGCTAGAAGAGCTTTCGTCGCTTGACTGTCTTATGTATGCCGGTGAAAATGGCTTGGGGACATCCAAAAAATTATCAAATGATTTAGTCCCTAGTCCTAGCTTTTGTCTTGGCTGCAATTTGTTTCTGAAGGATTCTGGTTCAGAGCTTTGTTTAATAAGCGTATTTTGTTCTTTTTTCGACATAATATTTTGATATCGTGCCTTCAATAACTCGGTTTCTTTCATTTTTAAGTTAGGTTCTATATCCTTGCGATCCCTAGCAGATTTTAGAGATTTCATTGATTTGCTCATTTCTGAAGATTTATGTATATCAAGAGATTTATTTAATTCCTTTGGTTTACTAAATTCAAGCGATTTGTCCCTGTTTAAGGCTTTTGGGGCTGTTCTTGAATCACAAGCTACCGAAATTTGCTTCAGAAAAACACCTCGTTGTTTTGGTCTAACTGATTCAATGTCCTCTGACTGTGCACGACCCAGGTAACGAGTTTCCGGTATTGTGCATATTGACCTTGAATCGGGACTGATAGACGACTTCCAGGACATATTTTCAGAACCACTGCCTACAGAATCAATGGAAGCCTGCTGGCTTGACAAGTTAAGAGATCTTGATGTGTCCGAGTCAGTACCAGTATTATGTAAAACCGTTTCTCCATCTAGCATATCTTGCATAAGCTCTTTTCCAGTGCAATCCGTATCCGCCATATCTATAATCCATGTTACAAGTTTCCCATATGCGTCATCCTTTAAATTATCGTCACTATTTGTTTCTTCCTGTAATGCATTACCTGAAATTAGCAAAGATGAGTCATTAAAAGCTCCATTATCCATAATATAAAACCTTTTAGACAGATGACTAGGGAAAATTCGATGGTTGTTGCATGCTCACTTTTAATGGTTTATTGCATTGATTGCTTTTTTATGTCATATACATAAAAAGGATCACTTAAGGTCTTTCTTTGTTCTTTTAAAATGAATATTTGATACATATATATATATAAGTTTCTAATTAATTGGAAATGCTACGACATTAGGGCATTTAAGGTCTTCACGTAAAAGGTAACCTCTCTGATAATGTATCTTAAAATTCTTTTTCATTATTAGCCGCACAATTAATTAAACTGAAAGGAGGCAATGTTCGAGGACATCATAGAAAGGTTAGTGTTCGATTCCTTCTTTTGTCGAATTTGTTGTATACACTAGAATGAGGTTGCTTACAACGTTACCATCTCGTTTTCCCTTGTCATCTGTGAATAGCTACAAGTCAATGTAAATCAGAGAACCATGGGAGAGAAAAAAAAGTCTGAATCTCAGACCTCCAACTAGGAGTAAGACAAGGGCCACGAACAGGACAATATTTAAATAGGGAGGTTTGGGATGCTTGTCCTTGCCACAACTATTTATTAAAAACAAGCAAAATGGACAATTTCCTGCTATATCCATGCATACCCGTCATTCAAATTCAACAGCAAATGTCACGGCTAGGAAATGACATTAAGACATCCTTGTCTTCTTTGATTAAGCAGTCAATTTTTCTCTCGCCTTGTATACATCATTCGTGTCCTTGTATTGTTACTATATTTGCCGCGTGTTTGTTGTTTTTTATTTCTTTTTTTTTCTCATCTTCAAAACATTTTGCATAAAGATTTTGTACTAATCCTAAAATGGTAACTTATTTAAAGACATCGTGTTCATAGTTTAGCCTCGAAGCAGATATATTATTTTAAAATGAGTTTACTTATTAAGGGTTAAATATCAAACAAGAATCGGTATCATAAAAAAATATCCTAACCTAAGTAAACGTTTGACAGAATAGATCAAAAGTAATGGGTAATTAATTGGTTTCGAATGACTCCTACCTGCCATATATGATAAACACATTACTTCTCGAAAAAGTTTCTTTTTTAATTAATCAAATGTTATCTAGTAACAAGGTAAACAAGCGTATATACTGTTAAATATATTCTGGTAAAAAAGAAGTATCTGAAACTAAATACTGATTTGTTTCTATTGAAAGATTTTTAAAAAAATCAACAAAAAGAACTGTATTCATTATTCTGTTTAATATTTCATCCGTTTCTACGAAATTTCAATCACTGGTATTATACGATTTTTTTGTTCATCATCGGAATAAATTTTATATGTAGATAATATGAATAAATGAAGATGTCGGGTATATGCACATGAAGGCGACAGAATCCCCCAAAATACTAGAAAAAATAAATTCGTCTAACGTCACGGTACCCAAATTGCACCTATTTAGCAAAAATAACAGTGGAAGTCTTGCAAGATTTCTTAGAGACTAAATGATCTGTATGTTTATGATTTGACATTATACACGTTTTTCAACTTAGCTAAATATGTTTGAATATACACAAAACATTCACAGTATATATCAAAGATGGAGTATCCACTAGGAAAAGTAACATCTACGGAAACGTCGCCATAACACAAAAAGTCAACTTTTAAAAATGAGCAATTAAAATATGTTACAGGCATCAATTCTTAAAAAAAGTGAATAGTAAGCATGGACCATTGTAAAATTGTTCTAAATATTTGGAGAAATAAAATAAAACATCAGTTATTTGATTTTTACGGATGTGAATTTAAGCATGGGTGCAATTTGATTACTCCTCATAACAGAATCATAGATCGTTGGAGGTCGGTTCAAACCCATTTTCTATGATTTAATAAGGAGTCAAAATTTAATTGGTGGAACTATAAAGTAAATAATGATACATCTACAGAATGGAAACTTTTGTCGGGATCATAAATAAACTTAGGTGAAAAAAATGTCAAAATAGATGCAATTTATTTTTATTGGTTGGGTTCATGTTGCTAAATTTTAAGTTTCCTATGCAGTGTTTTTTCTTCGTCGTTTTCTGTTGCTCTTATAGTCATGGTTTTTTTCTGTTCGTCATCGCTCTCTATGAGTGAAACAAATGTCGGGAAAAGATATATTAGACGACTTTCGAATTCGTTGACTTTCCCGTATATTTCCTATGTCACACTGCTTAATGCTATTCCATCACAGTAAGAACCGATTGTTCGTTGACGTCGTTTACGTTTGGGAAGTAATGTAGGATATCAATAAAAACAATTGTTTATCGTGCAAACATAATATATGGACGTGGACACGTATATCTACACTCGGGATCTTCTTGGGAACATGTGTTCTCGTTTAATACAACTTGAAATATGATACATTTAAAAGAAAAAAATATTTAGAGCGCTTTCTTGTCAAGTCCAACAGAGTTGATGAGTTAAGTTCGAGAGGCTGGTCTCGTCAAGTAAAATTTTACACTTTGCCTTATTAGACTTATGTTTCAAAGCTGCCAGCATTTGTTTGATAACCCAATTATCATTAACCTTCTTTTTCAAATTAAAATTAACATAGGTTAACGAAGTAAAATGGCTTCTGTAATTGTTATGCTGTTATCTACAACATTCAGATGTGGGATAATGGACACGTTTTCTTTGTATTGATATAAAGTTACAGATGTCATGTTAAGATTTTACTAATCAAGAAAATTTACTGTACTCAATTAACTTCATTAAATTAAGTGTTGTTGTAATTGAAACCAAATCTTAAACATGGCATAACCGGATAACATACAACACACCATTGAACAGACAGAAAAATCAATGATATAGGTGGGTGTTCAGGTAAGAGCTTCGCAACAATGGTTAAGATAACTTATTACACTTCTGTCTACTCAAAGACCCCAAACGGACAAATATGGAACATCGAAAACAAAATCTTCTTATTACTTGTTAAATAAATAAAGCAACTGAAATAGGACTGACACAAAAATTTTGAGGAACCTTGTCAGTCAAACACAATTAGTCATATAAAATTTGGTTCAAAAAATTTGTTGTATTCAATAGTAAATTGCAGGTATGTTACTTTCTTAGTTGAAAACAAATTATGCCGTATGGGCTTTGCTCATTGTTGAAGGCCGAACGGTGACCTATAGTTGTTCATTTCTGTGTCATTTGGTCTTTTGTGGAGAGTTGTCTCTTTGGCAATCATACAACATCTTCTTTTTAATTAGACGACTGAGGAATCAAAAAGAAAAACATGTATATCATCCAATCGAAATGTTTAGAGTATGATAGTAAAGACAACCGCGAAAACACAGAATCGTAATACGTATTAGTAGTCATTTTGTTGTTGACTGCTTTAATTGTGTGTATATAAAAATTGAAATAAGCATTGAAAAATAAGCGCGAACATATTCCCAAAGTAGAAACCTTGTTTACAATTAAAAACCAATTGTTCAGAGAACAATTGAAGGTCTTTCCACTAATAAAGATCTATTTTGAAATAGAACTATTAAAATTTGGTTTAAAATATCATATTCAGCGTTTAATGATAGTTTATTGTACACTGATTCCAAAATTACATGATTTCTATACATTTTTTTCAAAATAAGGGAGATAAATTGTTACTTCCGGTTTTAAAGATGTCACTTCCGGTTTTATTTGATAGTTTACTTGATACTGATTCCAAAAATATAGGGTTTAATATACTTTTACATTAAATAAGTACAAACAATAGCTACTTCCGGTTTACACAAGGTCACTTCCGGTTGGCTTTTCCATGGTCAAGTGGCTTGCAACGTAATGCAAAAAGTCCTATGGCTTTATCACGTATACTAACGAGGAAAAAGCAAAGGTCAAAATCTAGAACGTCAAATTTACCTATGACCTTTAGCTCAGTTTCAAGGTCATAAACCGAGGGCTTCAAATCAAAAGACCATAGGTCTTAATTATATATGGTTAATGATTTATATCACTTTACGCCTAATTTTTAACATAAGAGGGGAGAAAACTCCAATTTAATGTTAGCGTACCATTTCAACCAAAATTTATGTGTTACGACATGTCGCAACTTACAATTTAGTAAAAATATCTTGTCGATATCTTATACGGTTTTTGAAAAGAAGTGAAAATAAGCCAAAATCAAAATTTATAATATGACCTTGACCTCTGACCTTGACCTTATTTTCTTTTTTTTGGATCAAGGACCTCAAATCAAAAGATCCTAGGTCTCTATCACTTATGGTTTACAAGATAGAAATGCATATCACTAATAACAAACGCATAAGGGGAAATAACTCTCATATGGAGTGTTCATATTGCTTCGGTCAAAATAGGACAAATCATGCGAAGGATATAACAAGCAATTTTATAAAATAAATTTGTCGTTTTCTTTTACGGTTACAGAGGAGATGCAGTCACAAGGAAAACAGTGTTCGCGGAGATAACTCCTACAAAGAAAAGTATTCGGTTAAGCATGGTGAATTTCAAAGGCGCATAAACTGTTCGATATCATATGCCAAACATCTAAGCGACATCTTGCGAAACAAAATTTATACGCAAGAAATAAAAGTGGCGGAAGAAGAAAAAAAAAAAATAATAATCAGAACAAATACAATAGGTCTTTCCACCGAAAAGTGGAAAGACCTAATTATCTTTTCCTAAACAAGTTTGTAGAACATCCTTATTTTTATGAATATAAAAATAAGATGTGGTATGATTGCCAATAAGACAACTCTCCACCGGAGACCAAATGTAATAGAAGTTAACAACAGCGATAAAAGGCCCCTTAAAATGACAAATGTAAACAATTCAAACGAGAAAACTAATTGCCTGATTTATGCACACACGAAAAAAACAATGAACGAAAAACAAATATGATATAAAGCAACAAACGACAACCACTGAATTACAGGCTCCTGACTTGTGACAGACACCTATAGAATGTGGCGGGGTTAAACTAGTTTGCTAGCGCCAATTTCTCCCCCTTACCTGGGACAGCGGTGTAACAGTTGAAAAGGGCTCAATAGTACGTTTCTAAGTATGTTGGCGTTTGTTTTTGTTGCAGTTCAGTGTTTCTGTTGTTCCTTTGTTTTCCTCTCATAATTGATGTGTTTCCCTCGGTTTTGGTTTGTGACACGGATTTGTTTTCCCTTAATTAATTTATGACTATTGAACAGCGGTATACGACTGTTGCCTTTAGATCGATACAAAGCAGAAAATATCTTACAAATACACAGACCGCACGTAGATGGGTATTTATACATCCCCACAACAACAAAAATACAGATCTGAGAGTACTCGCAGTTACTGACAGCTAGATCAAAGCCAATAACAACTTATAAAATCAAAGTACTGAAGTACTGAACATCGGATGACCGCAGGTTCTTGTGGATGGTCAAAAGCACATGTCACAGAAACAGATCACATCTCTATACCTGAAACTGAGGTTAATTTACAGAGATTTTTTTTTCTTATACAAGTTCGTACTTGGATGATGAATAAATGACAGGAAATTCAACCTCACCGTAATAACTATTATATTGTAGTGATACAAATCAGTATACCTTAGACTATTATAATAATATAATAATAGTTCCAGAGAATACACTGGTTTGTTGTTATATATTATATTAATATTACGGTTGCATGTATATATAATTTTCATCTATTTGTATATCATACTATTCTACTATTATTATAGTGTAATGCAAGTGCATGGTGGACACTCTTCTGTAAAAAAAAAATCAAAGTCTTAAAGGCTGTAAAAGCAATTGCTGCCATGTTAATGTTTTGTGGACTTTTATTTTTCATCCATATATATAAGAATTAAACCTGACAGGACAGGAGTGTTGACTAGTGAGAAGCAAGACGGTTTTAACTTTATATCAATATAAGACTTTAGCAGGAAATCATTTTAAATATGTTTTATATTTTACAAGGAGACAACAAGTTTACCAGGCTAAAGTTGGGGTTAATTATACATGTGCTGAAACATATAACTGGAAAAAAAATCATTATGGATTATCCCCTGGTAGTGTTTGTAACTGGGCAATAATTTCCTTTATTGATTTAATTTTAACCATTTTCATAATTAATTTTAATTAACCATTCAGTTAAAACATTTCAACTTTCCAGACGCAAATGTTGAAAAACGGGACAGAAATAAAATATCTTACAAGACATAAACATGTAAAAAATAAATATATATTTCAGCTTACTAAAAATATTTTCATAATGTTACTTTGACATCATTTCTTAAAACTAAGTCCCAAACATAATTGCTCAGTTGACATGTGTCATCCTCATGCGATACGAGATAACTATAATTCTGATGCAATCCCGAAAAGGGGGGTCATCACAAACAAACATGACATTAAATTGTCATTATACGAACTAGAACAAACAGCTCTATGTTGCTTTGATATTTATCAATTTTCAGGAAACATGTGAAATAAATTTCAGGTCCATTTCATTATAGTGCCTAACAAAATTGTGTGAGGTAGACGAAATTGACCTTAAAACGATCGTATTGTCTTTTGATGTCCAAAAATAAGCAGATCGGACATATAAGGACTTTATCTAATGACTACATAAATTTGGGATTTATTATTATTATAATATTCTAATGAAACTGAAAATTGTATTTTTTTTTAGGATAAACAACAATTTTACCTGGCGTAGCCGTTCATAAATGTTTTTCTGCATTTATCTTCGAAAAATGGCGTATTTAATGGAATAGAACGTTAATACAGTAAACTTTCTCTTTTTTTCCGCAATAGGCTATCAAAAATAATTTATCTAATGTGTATGTGGAAAATTATGTGAAAAGATAAAAAGTGGCAATTGTTACCTTTCATACCTTAAGTTTCGTTCATCTGATTCTGACCAATGCTTATATACTAAATATCTATTTATATGCCGCTATTATTGTTGTTGTTACCAATTATGTAAATCAATTGTATCTGATTTTATGCCCTTTATGGGCCCTGTAATTTGGGAAATAAAAAAAAAATCTATTCATTGATAAAACGTTATATGGACTGGTCCAGTGTCCAGTTTGCAGGTCATTTAATTTTCTGTACACATTCATGCACGCTCTGATTTAATCAATATACTCGTACGAAAAAGCATGAACAGTTTGAAGGTAATCTAATAATAACTTAACCCAATCAAATTGCATAAGATTCAATAACAATGTCAAGTCCACATCATAATGATTAATAGAGGTAAACTGGGTAGGGAGAAAATGACAGATATTTCAAGTTAATATTTATGCAATAATGAATTAAAATTTGTCAACCAAAAGTTTTGCTACAATTTCAAAAACATGTCGTTCTGTATGGGTATAGTTTTCGGATCTTTCATTAGCGTATTTAAGGCTATAAAAAGTTTGGGCTTCAAAAGTTCACACAATTATTGACTTTATACAGAAAATTCGTCCTTGTAAAACATTTAATAGTTCACAAATGATACGCGATTCTAAAGTAAAATTATTTCTTAAAACACTGCAAAAAATTTCATTCATATTGATAAAGTGGTATCGTCATAAAGTGCGTTGAAATGAACAGTGGTATAGCAAACATCGAATTCCCTGACAAAATGTTATCACACACTACAGTAAGGAGTCAGTTAAGTTTGTCTATTTTTAGATACTATACAGGTAATCTTTTGACACTACGTATACAACCTGTGTGACCTGTGTAGTGATTTTGATTTTACGATAAATTCATGAATGAACGATAATTTTATGAATGAACATGAGCACCTGACCTCTTTCTTAAACACCTATTAAACATATAAAACCGTATTTAATAAGGAGATAATTCAGTCAAATTTTCAGTACTAAATCAACAACTGAAATGATTCCATTTTTTGATGAAACATCGTACGAACGGAGAACGGAATCGCAGGTATAAAAATGCACTTTTTTCCCTTGTAATGACCGCGGATCTATAATTTTTATAGATCGGTTGAAATCCTAAAACTAATTTGCATAATGGAAATTTAGGCGATAGCAATACAGCGGAATGACCTCAAGGTCATCCTCTGTAAAAATCATGCATCTAAGACTAAATTGTCAATCAGTACACATCCAACATCCAATGAAGTTAGTGTAAAGACGTCATTATCAGCCAGAGAAAATCTTGACCTTGTGCAATGGCAAGACACAGGTATCGATAGATTGTAGAGCCATTAATGAGAATATGTATATAACAACCATATTTAGTTTGATTTTAATTTACTGAAAACAAAATCAATATTTATACCAATGAAAACAATATTCAAAGATCTAATTACAGTGTTGAATTGGTAACATGTTAGAATAAGTTTATTTAAAGGATCGATAAGTTTACCCGGATCGTATTCTAAATTACCGGGCTCGGTAAACAACATCACCGTAAAATTTAGGATGTTCTATCCCGTTTGAAATAAAATTTCTATAGGTACAACCAAATTTCCAAACCAAATCTTGTTATCTATAGAAGAATTAAGTAAAGGTTTTCAGGGTAACAAAATCCCTGACTTAATAATTTACTAGTAATACATACATGTAGATTACGTTCATTGAAATCCAAAACGACATTACAGACACGGGCATAACGAACGAGTTGTGATATATAAACACCGTAAGATTGTGCCAAAGGAACATCATCGTCCCAAAAAGGAAAATTAACAATAGGAAACGAAAAATTGTCCCTTTTGTCGTAATTTTTTTGTGTAGAGTTTCCCGTGTAAAACTGAAATATCTTAATCTAGGAAAGGACGGTTATTGCCGCTTAAATTTATTTAAGGCAAGTTCCTTTTGGGTAAATTTCGGCAGTATATTTAGAAAATTCTTGAAAAATTATCATCAAGATAACGATAAGTGTTATTGAATTTATCAGTTAGATGCAATTATGACGGATCTTTACTGGGTTTGGTCATAAACTGTGATGCATAACAGTACAAGCACAAGAGTATGTTATTAAAGGGGCGCAATTGGTGACCATAGGAATACCTACAACCTGTCGATAAACTTTATTGCTGAAACGTATATAAATTTCAAGGAGAAAATTAAAAGCTTCAATCATTTCATCACACATCCAGTATGTATATCTAGCATATTTAACTTTCTCATGAGAGAAAAGGCTTTGAATGAGTTGCAACAAATATATTTGCAATCAGATTTATCAAACGACCATTTAACTGAATAGGAAAACTTTAAAAGAGTTTAAAAGTCAAATCTGCCAACAGAATCAAAAGGACTATCAAAAGCACGTAACTTATCTAAAACATCCAAAGATTTTTGTACACTCCAAAAATAGTTAATTCCACTATTTTCATGTGGTTTATTACAAAAGTTAATGATAAGTTGTTTGGTAGTAGTTAAGGACCTAGTTAAAAGTACTGAAAGAATAGTTGTAGAACACTTATTAGAGGCCGAGATGAAACGATCTTTTACGGCAACCAATACATAGTAGGGACCTTCACGTGTTCAGAAGAGGCCTTAAGCTTTGATGTGTTTATGCCATTATTGTTTACAATATGACTCTCTGTGGAGAGCACGGACCTGAATGTAGAAGAATTTATAATTTCATTCTCAAGAACTTCCGTGTAGCATTTATGGCATACCACCATCACATTGTTGGCTGCTTTGTCGGCCGGTACAAACACAAACTGCTTTAATATGCGTTTTATGTACTCTTTTATTTATATCTAAATTATTTTCAAAATGTGATATTTGAATATCCACAACATTCATACATTTATTCAAATAAGAATCAAGAGATTTTTTATCAGATTTTCCTCGTTTACACTTAATTTTCACAATACGACGAAAGAGCGCCCTCTTAAACCTGGCGAAACTGTTTCCAATCTATTTTAGATGGATGTCAATATTTTGGTTCTTTTTACAAAAAGTTTTTAACCTCTCGGTCTTAAACGATATTGTGGTACCCCGTAATAAAATGGCCATAGGGATCATATCCTAAATTTTGACGATTCAAAGTCTCAAGTATTTTCTACAGTGACGTCTGATGTTACTGACGTATTATGAAAAATTAAACTTCTGTTCTTTTGTATGTATACTAAATAATAGGTGGTTCTGTGCCATCAAAATAAGGTGTAAAGTTTTGAATGGTAGAGTCTATAAATATAATAGATAAGTTGATAAAATCAATACCTCTGTTGATATATTTAATTTTCAGAAAAAGCCGATGAAGTCCATTAAATGCAATTTATATAGATTAAAAATTTCGAGACTATAGTCTTGTTTCATGATTTATTTATTATAGTTGACATTGGCTTTGTTCATTGCGAGTACTCTTAGATCGGTACTTTGTGCTTTTTTGTTAGTTAATATATTGGTGAGTTTTGGTAGCTTCTATGGGCCATTCAGATACCCTCGGAAACAAGATTCTCGAAACGTCTCGATAATTTTCGATCATTTATACAGGTAGTTATCTAGGTCTTCGACACGGTCCCTGTATGGATAGGCTACCACGTGATATTGTATATTTCAACAATCAAAGTTCATTTGTAGATCGGGAAAAAAAGTAAAGACTAGACTGAGGTGAAAAAAAATCACTTATATATTCCAAATTTTTCGCTTTTTGACAATACATGTTTGTTTTTATATAAACGTTTATCAAATATTAAGTATTATTAAAACGCAATTATATAATTTAATGTTTTGAGACTGTCCTTGTACGCGTTGTGTGTAGCATTTAATACAACCTGGGACATAATATATTGTTAGAATAATTGTCCCAGATACAACGTGCTATTGTGCATCGTGACAAGAAACCTGGGAATAATATACTGACAATATATTATATCCCAGAATAAAATGATTATTGCTTAACGTTTATCACGTGATATTTTGTATTTAGCCATCATAGCCTGAGCCGCAAATGTCGGAAAGCAAGAAGAAATGGTGTTTCTGATAAAAAAGTATTTATCTTTAGGTAGGGAAAGTGGAAAGATAATTAAACAAAACGATATTTCTGTCAAAAAATATTTTATTTTACAATAACAGACCAAGAGAATATTCATTATAATTATTAAGTTTAAAATATGAAACTAAATTTATCATTAATAGAATATAATTAATAATGTGATATCATGTCCAACTGGTTTTAACAGTGAATACATTCATGAAAGTTATATGCAACAATAAGAGCACCAATTATCAGGGATGCACACAAATCGATTAGTATCTAAAATTCCAACTGTAGTGAATGAAAAAAAATATACTTGCATGGTTTCAATTCACAAGGATTTTAAATTCTTGCATCTCACAGAAAAACGTAATTAATATTTTACAACAATCTTTTATGTACTACGTTAATTATTTCATACTGTTTTAGTTTTGGTTTTATAAGTCGCTGCTTATATTTTGTATAGCAATATGTTCTGAAAGCTAGACTAGAAGAAGAGATTGATTTGATAAAAAATGTCCATCAGTAAATACTTTTCTAACGTTTGTGTTTATTGATAGTATATTTCAAATTTTCGGAAAAGATTTATGAACAGAATGTATGTTTATAAATTTTGATTCTTTTTTTGTTTGATTTGTTTTTAATAGTTCACTCCTATAGCATCTAACTCTTTGCATCCCCAATGACTGAGGGATAGATATACGGTAACTCTTGGTCTTCCTCCGACCCGCCGTAAAACTCATAAATCAAAGTGGGGTCCGTTTGGCTGTGCGCGATGTACAAGTACGCAGATACGTCCGGTCAGAATGTTAACGTTAAATCCGATGCCTCGTGTAGAAAGAGTGCCATGCTCTTTGCACGTTAAGAACCTTTGCAACAACTCTTTGAGGGGTCCGTATCTGGCCTGTTGCAAGACAAAATTTCTGTCCCATCCAATATACCCTCATTTTCAAGTGGTAGTTCAAATTTCCCCGACTTTCATCACGGACGGCATACTACTACAGGACCTACCTATTGTATGTATTGTTAATTTGTTCTCTTCCTGAACATGCATGAAATATTTGCCACTGGACGTTAAGCAACCAACAATCAATCAATCAATCTCAATCTTTGCAATATAGTGAGATTTTGAAAATTGTATTTGTGTTGACCAGCTATCCTGCACACGTCTTTGTTCATTTATATTATCTTACACCCTGGTCACACGACACAACAAAATAGGATTTGATTTGAAACCCCGATTTGACGACAATAGCGGTTTGCATTCACACAAATTCCGGATTAAATGGCAATGATTCCGGAGTCAAGCCTATTGATGTAGGTAGTTGACATCCGAAATCAACTAACATTAGATTTAAGAATAGATATACGTTTAGACGCAGATGCATATTCTAATCTAGAATATCAGTGCGTATGCTTTCCATTTACTATTTCTTGCGCAGGAAAACCACGTGTATGCATAGATATTAATTTCACGCACGGAATTTGAATTTTCGCATTTCTTATCTAAATTCAGGACACGGCAGTAAGAGCTTGACAAGTGACTTTGATGCATGGTCATCATTAAGATATTCTGACCACTAGGTATTTCTCCAGTGAGTGACTGTCCTATTATAAAAAATGAAATTTTCGAAATATTAAGGATGTTCTATCCCATGAATATATTACCTTTGTCGTATTTACCAAGACCTTTCGGAATTTTTAGGTCTTCAATGCTCTTCAAATTCGTACTTTGGTCCTTTTAACTTTTATGTTCCGAGAGACACTGATGGAATTATTGTAGACGAAACGCACGTTTGGTTTACAAAATTTTAATCTTGATATTTATGACGATTTTATTGACTCACATAAAACTTTTCAAAACAAGATATTCTTCAAGAAAAACATACGAAACCTTACACTTCAAATGGAAATTGTACTTTCAATTTCTCTATACCACCTTTACCATGAGTACAGAGCGCTTAAATAATGAGTATAAGATTAATTGAAGGCATCCAGGAAAAAAATATGAAGATATGAACGGTAAAACAAATGCATTCAAATTATAAAGCAAACAGAGTGCTGAAATTTATGTTGCTATTGGTCTGTCTTTTCTTAAGACAATCCGATTTGCAGATTAACCGTCAAGTCTTAAAAGGTAAATTCAAATGTTAGCTGTATATACTTTTCTATTCACAAACTAAAATCCATCAGTGTTTTTTTATTAACTTGAGCAAGAATCTACACACAAATACATATTTTCAATAAAGGTGTTTTCACATCAGCATTTCCTTATTCTAGTCAACTATTTCAAATCAAAAGCAAAAAATTCAGCAACAAATGTTTAGTGACTAATGGCCCGAGAACACAGTTATTTCGTAGTGCATTTCTTATAGACAATAAATTCAAATTAAAAAAATCGCACCTGCTCTATCTCAAAAAGATTTTTACAGTGTAGTGTACTACTATTGATACAAATAATATCAAAATTATAGAAACTTCTACCAGCTCTAACTCAAAATATTGACAATTCTGTGTTAAGGGGGGGCTAAAATTCAGTTTGACAGCTTCAGACATTCTAATTTTTTACCTTTTTTAACTGGACCAAATCACTACTTAACATAAAGATTCAGCACCCAAATTTTTTTAACGTGTAATTTCATCCCCTTACTTAATATTTCATGCATAAAACATCAAGAAATAAAATGGGAAAGTGTATAAAAAAAAATGAAAGTTATACACTGTTCACACTAGGGACTATATTCGTAGACAACGAAAACCAAAGGACGATAACTGTGTCCTTGGACCTAATTAGCGGTCTCGGTTCACGTGTTGCTTTTCTTTTTTAAAAGAAAGCAACTTGTTTAGCTACGTGCCGATCTGATGATTCAAGCCCTTTCTAACGAAATTCTATATTTTTTTCTTATGTTGTATGTTACACCACTGTCCAGGGCTAGCGGGAGGGTTGAGCGCTCACAAACATGTTTATCCCCGCCATATTCTGTATTGCCAGTCCAGAAATTCTGTATCGCCAATCCAAAGGCAGGAGCCTGTAATTCTGTGGTTGCCGTTATTTGCTGTCTGTCATACTTTTTTTCTTTTTTGTTATTATTAGAAATCAGGTTTTGTTTTTTTTCTTCTAAATTGCGTTACATTTTGTCGGAATCTTTTAAAGCTTACTGTGCGGTATTGGTTTTCCTCATTGTTGAAGACAGTACGGTCCACGTACATCCACGTCATTTGGTCTCTGGTGGATAGTTGTATCTTTGGCAAAAATTCCACATTCCCTTAGTTGTATAAGTCTTACATTTATTTTGTAACTGAAGATAACATTTCACAAAAAAACGGAAGTGAACAAAGGTCGGCAGTCCCGTTGTATCATCAATGTAAAAACTGGTATGATAAAAATAACATCGAGCCGACATATCCATGATTTGAAATAATTAACAAGAATGAAACATTTAAGCGTAGATACGATCTTTAATTCTGCAAATTGTTTAAAACAACATAAAGAATAAGAAATCACTAACTGAAACGAGTTTAAACCATGAAGAATGACAAAGATGCATTCGTAATAAAATTATTGACCCGATTATCTGTTTTGTTTGATGAATGTAAAAATCCAAATGCCTGCAGGAAATTAGAGAAATATTGTATTTTCATTATCCATTTACTCACAGTATATCATCCATCCCATCATTATAGTAGGTCATGACAATTCGAAACCTTGAAGATGATATTATAAGAATTTTTTTTTCTATGTAACAATGAGTAAGAATGACAGTTAAGACAACTGACATGTGATAAAGAATAAAGTATCTGTTTAATCGTTAAAAGGATTGTAAGGTATTTTAGCCATTTTGAACAAGATCACTGGTCAGTATAGATAAGAAGATGTGGTATGAGTGCCAATGAGACAAGTATCCATCCAAGTCACAATGTGTAAAAAGTAAACAATTATAGGTCAAAGTACGGCATGTTTTCCCCAATATAACACTTTTCTGACTTGATTATTTAATATTTGGTATGCATTATTTATTTAGCTGTATATTTAAACAGTTATAAGATTCTATAACTCTAATCAATAAGAACAATCAATAAGAACATGACACAACCATCTCTCTCTCTCTCAAAATGTCTTTTTATACAAATTTCTGAAGAAAAATTACAATTTTCAATGTTTCATAATAATTGTTTTCAACAATAATGTGCAGGACTATATAACATTTTGATATTATATATTAATGATGGGAAATCTCTGAGGAATGTCATGTAGTTTCTTTGATATATAAATTTAAACTTGTTTCATTAGCTATCAGGTGTTTCGTAAGTAAACATATATAACAGAAAGATATATCTATTTAAAATACAGATGCATTCAGCGTGTATCGTTTCCATTTTATAAAAAGTTATTTCAATATTCAGGAAACTCTTGACTGTTAACAATACACTGTATCATTATTTGATATCGTCTGCATGCAATTCTATGAGAAGTATATCTAAAATCAGAATCAGCAATTTAAACTAATGTTATAAAAGTATTGTGTTTGATCGAATTTGTCGCTGTGCTGTATTATTTGCAAACCTATCAGACCGTGTAATTTGGTTTTGTGAATATAGTATTGATTTCTACTTTGAAGCAACATTTGCTGTCAATAGATCACATTCTGACTTGTTTTACTGACTTACTTTCACCAGGAACGCTCAAAACAAACAAAAAACTTGAAAGCTAATATGACCAAAAGGGACATAAAAAGAATAACTAATCGTATCTAAGGTCAACTTTGTCTGAGAGTTATAAATCATGTCAGTATCGTAGCACTGATGACAGAGATGATAACACCCTTGGGGACTAACAGTCCACCAGTAGCGGTATCGACGACCCAGTGCTAGGAAAAGAAAATAACACGTTAGAAATTGGTGCGTCCGAAGCGCTTTCCTGGAATTTTACCTTCATCAAGAAATCTCAAACTAAAAAGCTTGAAAGCCAATGATGTATAAATAACGGAACGAGCTATATGACCAAAGGAGACATAAAAGAATAACCAAATTCATCTTTGGTCAACTGTGTGTTATGGAGTTGGAACCATAATAATATCTAATTTTTTAATCAGTCCACTAACAACAGTATCGGATCAGTGCTAGAAAATAATAATACATATCGCATTATAAATGTGTTGCGTCCGAAGAGACTATTTTCTGGAATAACCTTTACCAGGGACTCCCAAACTCAAAAGTTTAAAAGCCAATGATGTATAAATACCTGATTACGCGAGGATCTACACTGTATATGACCAAAGGGACATAAAAAAAATAGCCAAATTAACAGTCGTCTATCAACCCGGGAAAAGGGGGGGGTATAAGCGGACGTGCCGCTGGTATGAGTCTATTTTTTTGAAATGTCAAATATATCAATAGGTTGCAAATTTACAGAGGTAATATGTGGCTTATGGCGGTAAACGTCATAATGAGAAAACCTCGATGTAAAGTCACGTAACGTTTTCGGAGCACCTGTTATTGAATGTCTAATTATATCATGCGGTAAAATAAGTTTAATTTTTTCTTGACATGAGGAAATTTGAATCTTATATTAAGATACAAGACAAGTATATTTTTTACGTAAAATTGATAATTTAGGTAAAAATCCCGTTTAGAATGGCGTTCTAAATCACACAATTTTTCTTTTAGATTTCATTGTATTGATCTGAATTAATTCTCCAAGGGGCCTGAAAATAAACTTTAGATCATTATAGGCATTTCAAAGTGCAGTGTTTATATTTTTCTCTAATTTATTACTAATAAGACTGCAGAATGAACACGAAGTTTTTGGAGTAAATTTCATTGTCCACATTGTAAGGGAAAATATCTTGGTATTCACTTTCTTAGCATTAATGAAGATTTCCTTAGGAGAAAGACAAATGTTTAAGTCATTATTATTAAGTTAATATCATTGAAATTGCAGATTCCGGTATATTGTGGCTATGGCAACCGAATGGTTAATATAAAAATAAAAATTCTTTAGTTGTTTTGTCCAAAAAACACCCCTTCCAAAAACAAAACACAAAAAAAATATGTGACAAGATTCAAAGATAACTATAATAGATGAAAATGTAGGTGAAAAATTGAAAAAAAGATGAAATTTTTTAATAAAATCTAAAGAAACAAAAAAGAACATAATTATGTTATTTTGCAGAATCTAGCAAAATAATTTGTCAGGATGTTTTGAATCTATGTATACCTCATAAAAATGCAAAAAAATCATTTTGAACATAGTACTTCCATAAGCCTGAAAATCTCATGGCTGGTCACATATTAATGGGTAAAATTTTATTTGTCAATGAGTCATACAAGTTCATCTTCTATCAAGATGTCTGTAAAAACTGTCCGAATCTTTTTATCTCAGATCCCATGCAGTTAACATCTCATGGAAGTACGATGTCATGATAGCTGGGAAATATGTATAAATGGGTTGTGATTTTCTTATGAAATATATGAATGGGTAGGGATTTTCGCATGAATCAATATATGAATGGGGGGATTTCAAAAACCCCAGCAGGACGTCTGTACCCGAATCTTTATGTTGAGACCCCCTCTCTCCCGTGTCTATCAACAGCGATTGCTAGAAAATGAAAATGAAATTCTTTAAATTTGGTGCTTCCGAAACGCTTTTCTTGAATCACCTTCAACAGGATAGTCCAAACCCAATGGCATGAAAGCCAAGGATATATACATACCAGAGTACGTGACGAGTTATATAACCAAAAGGGACCTAAAAAAGAAAAGCCAAGTTTATTTAAGGTCAGCTTGTCTGAGTGAGTGGAATCTCATTTGTTTGATAATTTCTAAATTTATCAACTGAGAATTTAAAAAAAGGTGTGTTAAAATCATGTGAGTACCGAAGCATTGACCAGCGCTAATGGTACGTTTGGGGACTAACAGTCTATCAGCAGCTGAGAATCGACCTAGTGCTAAAAAATGAAAATAACACTTTCTAACTTTATAGAGATTTCCCATAAAATCGTGTTTTAGATTTAATTTAGAATAATAAGTTTCCTAAATATCATACGAGCTTAAACTGATCTTTTTATGAAAATACAAGAAGATTCCAAGAAGGCAATCGAAGATTTGTAAAAGAAGAGACCGCAACTCTATAGTAAAACAAACAAAATCCCCTGGGATAACAATATTGCACAGAAAACTGGCGAGTGTGCATAATTCAAACCACTAATGAACTCAGATTAGCTAGCAGTTTCTGTTCTATTTCTGACACCCATTCTCATGTTGAAACCAAAAACAATCAATTCTTGAAAATTTTCTGAATGTAAAGCATTACGGTATGGAAAACCACAGAAACATACCAATCAAGATAAAAATGAAGAAGAGTTGTGTTCACTTTTTTAATTGAACTAATGTGCTGTAGGAGGTTAAGCAAGTAAAATTTGTGTTATATGTTGGGCTGTTCACGACAAGTAGCCATTGATAAATTGTTATACGCTCCAAATGATAACATTATGATAGCATTGCATGGTCCACTACACCAAATGATCTGAGTGTCAAAATTCAACTAAAATGAAGTGAACCCGATGGATGATTTATGTAGGTGGCTCGTTTTCGTGTAAATATCAATTCAGATTAAACCACCACAGTCGAGGGGTGAGACTTGCATTTGCAAAAATAGCAAAGTGATTCAATCTTTTGGAGTGCAATAGTTTGTCGTCGAAGTTCTGTGTTAAGACGAAGACACTCTTCCTCGTGCACCCTTTGAAGCTGATTGGCATGAAAATATACGGTTGTAGATGGTAATTGTATCGAATAATTGGGAACAATTGTGAAAAACTATTGACAGTAAGCAAGCGATCACAAAAAGTTATATTGTCATTTCTTTGAATTGCATGCTTTCCAGCAATTTGTCTGAAAAAGTAATAGCCTCTCTAATAAGTACAAAGAATACCAATATTCGAAATCACACAAGAATATAAAAATAAGAAGATGCGCCTAGATTACCAATGAGACAACTATCAGAATCCAATTGACGTGGATGTAAGCCTACAAAATTATATAGGTCACCATACGACCTTCAATAATCAGCAGACCCCATACCGTATAATAAGCTTTAAAAGGCCCCGGCATGCCAAATGCAAAAAAAAATCTAACGATTAAACCAGCCTGATATAGACAACAAACGAAAAAACATAAAGGATAATAACCAAGGACAACCACTGAAACACAGGCTCCTAACTTTAGACAGACACATACATAATGTGGCGGAGATTCACAGCCTGCTCGGGAAAATATTGATAACGTTCATGTTGCTCTTATTGTCTAGTTTGTTTTGTGAAAATGCAATCAACATATTATATGGTAACTATATTTAAACACATCAATAAATACGTGTTACATTACATACATGAACATTCAGTTGCTCTAAAATGTAATAACCGTAGTATATTGGACACAGATTGGCTACGATTACGCAACTACAAATATAAACGCTTAGTGAAGTAAAAAGATACTGATAAACGACTACTACTACTGACATTTACTACACAATTTTATAGCAGTATCCTATCAATAACTTTAAATACAAAGAAAGCTAGATATATTTTGCTTCTTGTTTAGGAAATCTCGATTATCTCGAATGAAAAGTGTTTAAAAATTGTGAATAAATAATTTACCACACTTTCGATGACAAACTCTTGCTCTTTGTATTTTTTGCAAATGCCATTCTCAACCCTTGACTGTGATGGTGATAATCTTCAGTGATCTTCAATCATAGGGTCCACTTCAAGTTAGTTGGTCTTGATACTGCGATCATTTCGTGTAATGAATCAATGGCGTAATGATGTCGTATAACGATTTATCCCCAGGTACTTCCATACAGTTTCCACAAGGGTGAATATACTGTATTGGTTTTGCTCTATGTTTTAGGTCGTACTATGACCATAGTTGCTTTAGTTCTACGTCATTTGGTCCCTGATGGATAGTTTATCATTGGCAATCATACTCATATCTCCTTATCTTATATATGTGTACTGATTTTGATATCACGCTTTCTTGATTCTTCTAATTAAATGACTTTTCTAACATTAAAACTTTGGTAAGGCGACAAAAAAACAAGAGGAAATAAAACATAATATAAATCAAGAACATACGGGTATCTCCTCTAGAACATAAACAATCAACAAGTAACAACGCACATAAACAGATAAACGAATGAGAACTGAAGGAAAAACATAATCATATCCGTAATTTTGGTCCAAGAAAACGTTTATTTAAGTAAAATTTATTTATCAAATACGATAGTTCTGTAACAAATTGAAAACGAATTAGTTTCTAAAATATTTAACGATACAAATTTTTTTCTGAATTTATTTTTTTTATTTTTTTCTATTTTATAAATGAATTTGATGTGACTGTCATTACAAAATTTGCTTGTACCATTGAAAAACGTAATGGCGATTATCTCACTACAGATGTGCACACATGATTTTCTTTGACACGCATGGAAATCCTTTACCATTTTTTAAAACTGAAACCGGTTTGCGCAAATGAGCGTTTCAATTCAGATATAAAAGTTCTTAATCATGAATACATGGTATCTAAAAAAATTATTATTCAGTGTATTTTGAACAAAAGCTGTTTTGGGAATTATAGTATTAATGGCACAATATTTATGCAAATAATGTATTAATAAAACCATATATGGAAAATGAAAACAATCATATAAGAGAATATGAAAATATAAAAGGCGATTCATAAAAATCAAAATTAAGATCAAAATGAATTCTAGGACTAATATATGCTTATATATTGGTCCCAGAATCTGAGATGAATGTAAAATAGTAACTTTCTAAAATATCTAAATATAAGAAATTAATAAGTGAATATCAAAACCAAATGAGCAAGTGAATGTGTAAATACCAAATTCGAATGTGGGTGGTCTCAGAGAATAGTTCTTCTTAATTCAAAATAGTCCTAAAGGGTACAGAGGGTTTGGCTTAAAAGAATTTTACTTGATGATATTTTAAAAAGATTTTTAGCTGCTCAAAACAATCAGATGATGAAAGTTTTTTTAGTTCTCAAAATTTACTTTAACATATTTGTATTCAGTACTTTTTTTTGTAAAATTTATCTAATTGTTTTCTCGATTTGCCATTTGCAGTAAATCATCGATCACAATATAATTAATCACATGAGAATTTAAATCAATATTGGTGTCTGTTATGAGCGCGACTTCATTATATTCGACACTGAGATAACATTTACAGCAAAAATATACCAACTTAATTGTACAAATGCAACAAAAATGTCGACCATATATGACAAATATTTCCAGTCACTGTACATCTGAATTAATTAGGCGCTAAATGTGCAAAACTTAGCATTTTATTGCTTTACTAGCTGCTACAAAAACGTGTATCACTTACGCAATGTGTACTTGTGAAAAATACTATATGAACAGAGCTTACAAAAGGCCAAATCAATGTATTTGATGTAAGTACTGTTGTACAAACTGTTATTTTAAACAGTTTTTTTAAAACACAGTAATTATACGTCTTCCTTCATAATTGTTTGGCCGTCATCACAGTATTTATACGTCTTCCTTCATAATTGTTTGGCCGTCATCACAGTAAATATACGTCTTCCTTCATAATTGTTTGGCCGTCATCACAGTAATTATACGCCTTCCTTCATAATTGTTTGGCCGTCATCACAGTATTTATACGTCTTCCTTCATAATTGTTTGGCCGTCATCACAGTAAATATACGTCTTCCTTCATAATTGTTTGGCCGTCATCACAGTACTTATACGTCTTCCTTCATAATTGTTTGGCCGTCATAACAGTAAAAATACGTCATCTTTCATAATTGTCAGAATAAAAAAAAACGTATGAGGCTACAGGACAAAAAGGTAAATCAAATTTTTGGAGCAGGATCTGCTAATCCTTTCTGAAGCATCTGAGATCACCCCCAGTTGTTGGTGGGGTTCGTGTTACTCAGTCTTTTGTTTTCTGTGTTGTGTTTTGTGTTTTGTGTACTGTTGTTTGTCTGTTTGTCTTTTTCTTTTTAAGCCATGCATGGCGTTGTCAGTTTATTTTCGACTAATATGAGTGTGAATGTCCTTTTGATATCCTTCGCCTCTCTTTTACAATTTTGTAATATAACCTGTAAGTGGTGTGCATCATGCAAAAATCTCGATTTTGTTCTCCATTTTGTAATGTCAAACTGTTTTACCAAGTCAGGAATATGACAGTTGTTTTCCATTAGTTCCGTTGGTTGATAAAGTCTAACGGTTGATATAGTCTAACGGTTGATATAGTCTAACGGTTGATATAGTCTAACGGTTAATTTTGTCAGGTTTTAAATTTTAAGGACTTCCCTCTTTTTTAATTTACCTTGGAGTTCGGTATTTTTGTTAATACGTTTTTACCATTATCTGATAAGATGACAAAGGATATTTTACTCCTTTTTCCCTTTTCTAAAGCCTGTAATAATATTACTTGAATTCATTATTAATACGTTTTTACCATTATCTGATAAGATGACAAAGGACATTTTACTCCTTTTTCCCCTTTCTAAAGCCTGTAATAATATTACTTGAATTCAATCGCCTTTAAAGATTAACAATTTTATCAGGCAACATTTTCCTAATAGAAATTTCATCAACATCTGTTACTTTTGAATCTACTCCAAAGTCGTTCAGAACAATGGACTCGATCTCGAAAGTTGCCCCAAAATTCAATCTACCAATAAGTTATAGAATTGATAGTTTTGATATAGGTGCTTGTACACCATTTAAGCTACCCAACATTATTTGTATATATATCCCAAAAGTGGCATTGAAGCCCATGAAACACGTAAACGAACACATTACTTATTCAAAACAAGTTTGGTCCAACTATCGGTTATTCGATTGACGGCCATATCATACGAAATAAATCTTTCAAATTAGCATTTTTCATTTACTTGGTTTGCTCAGATGATAATTGAAAACGTGCACTTTATATTTGTTAATTTAATGCAAATTAAAAAGTCGAAGCCATATACTGAATTGGATAATTTAAAACTTGTTATTAATATTTGTTTTCCTCTCGGGAATTTTTATAAATGCATTATTACGTCACACTTTTCATATATATTCTATTAGGTATATTTTGTTTCACATGTTGCTATTTATGTCAACCCCAAGTGACACTTTTATAGGTACTAGATGAAAGATTTCCGCTTTAGTTGCAATATTCTTGAATTAGTTTTTAATGGTAACTGATCACGCAGATTGGCAAAAGTTATGTCCAACTCCAGAGCTGTTTGTTGCATGGTATCAGATCAAAATAATATGAAAAATGCTTAATAATAAACGTTTTATATAATTAGACTCAAAGTAATTGAACCGCAAAAAATCTTAACCGTTGTTATAACTGAAAGTACTTTAGGAAAATATTAATTGATGAAATAAAAAATAATTGTCACGGGTTCATCCCAATATCATATGACTGACTAGTAGTCTTACAATGGTTCAACCAAATGAACGTTTAATACAAAAAGAAAAAACAAATCACATCTAATATATTGTATTCATAAAGATATACCATGTAATGCAGTTTAATTACTAAATTTCAGGAGGTTTAATTTTTTTTAATCTCAATAGGACACAGGACGTTTGCGCTTATTTACCTGTAACACGATAGGACATTTGCGCTCCAAACAGTATGGTCATTTGCGCTTCAAATTTTGATACACCTGTAGTAAATTGACCGGACATTTGAGTTTTTTACCTTTAGTCGTCTACCTGTAATTTTAATGAGTTACGTAAATAAATTCAACTTGTATTTGTCGTTAGTTAGTTCACATTGACACAGTCTTAAACATAGAGTATAAAGTTATAGAGACAAGTAAAGGAAAAAAATGTATATGTCACGATGAATTTTTATCACTGAACAACAGTCGGTTAATTACATTAAAATTCGTTATATTGATGAACACTATACCTGTCTTTATGTCTTTAGAATGTTTACCTTTAGGTATATATAACTATATCAATGTGCTATGGAATGACTTTTAAACACGAATGTGCTATGGAATGACTATTTAACTTTTAACCATAAAGAAAATATTGTAAAAAAGGCAAATGTCCTATACAAAAAGCGCAAATGTCCATATTCAAAAAGCGCAAATGTCCTATGAATTGAAGCGCTAATGTCCATTAAAAAAAGCGCAAATGTCCTATGAATTGAAGCGCTAATGTCCATTAAAAAAAGCGCAAATGTCCTATGAAAAAGCGCAAATGTCCTATGAAAAAGCGCAAACGTCCCGCGCCGTCTCAATAAGAAATGAACAACGTCTATCTTTCCACGAGATTTCAATTCCATATAATTCATTTAAACCATACCAATCAAATTAAACCAAATGTTCCATTAAATGCAACTTAGATCATAATTTGCATATATACAAAAAATACTATAATTATGGTTTTACCTCAAAGGAGGGACGACAGCCTATGTGCTGTGTGTAGGTCCAGGTCACTTTGATTTCAACGTCCCTTCGGCAATTTTAAATATTGTAAAAGACCGATTTGTTTATAAACGTCTTTAGGGAGCTACCATTTGATTTTATGGGGATATGGGGAGCTAGGATGAAATATTTTGTCCTGCATTTTTTTTTTTAGTTTTAATCTCTGTCCTGCCTTTTTATTTTTCACTCTATTCGGTCCTGCCTTTTTTATTAGTCTATCCTGACTTTTTATACATAAATTGTCATCCTGCCTTTTTTTTTGCCAAGTTGCTCATCCTGCCTTTTTTTTACTCAAAACTCCTGTCTGCCTTTTTTTTCAAATTTCATCCTAGCCCCCTCCCCCCATAAAATTCAAATGGTAGCTCCCTTACATCAAATGTTTACATTCTTTATATCATGGCATACTCGAATTTATCTAAAGGTAGAAACTGAGGAAGGTGGGTATCGCGTTGTCTCCATTTTTTTAGTATCTCTATTATTGTCGAATTAAATATTAAAATTCATAAGGGACACTTCATACTATAATACTGTTAGCAAAAAGATCAAAGTACCTGTACAATTATAATAAACAATACCTAAAAGCAGTTCAATAATAACTAGATCCGTATTAATCATGCTCGCAGTTACTGAAAGTTAGCTCAAATTACTTGTAACATGTTGGGACGAATTCCTGCCGATATATACTGTAATATCGGCAATCTTGTGCAAAGCCCGGAGTAAATCTGTTCAATGCAGGAAAAATAAAAGAACGCTTTATTCTTGCTTCAAACTATAAATTAGCAATTGATGAAAAACCCAAGATAACCAGACGCAAAGATTGAACAACAACAGTATAATTATAACCTTACCCAAAATTAAATGACAATGGTCATTTGTAAAAAAACGTTAGTTTGATATCAGTCAACCATGGCTAATTCGTGATGATGACCGTGAAAGATTGTAATGATGAAATCTGTTCAAACTGAATATAACCCTAACGAAGTAATTTTTGTGAAAGTGATTGTTTATCTGAAGGAAGTCGCTGTAATGGATGGATACTAGCTCTTGAGTAGCGAACCAATTGTGTAAAACAGAGGTGGTGAAGAAATGCTGCTACTTATTTAAATCAAGTTTGTAAGAGGGTTTTGTGTTCAATTGTTTAATGGTTTAATGATGGTTGTTTTGATTCAATATTGTCCTAAAAATTCTAGCTCATCGGGATCCATGATAAATAGTGAAAAACAGTTGTGTGCCTATTTAGGAACATTACTGTATGGAAACGTTAGCATGTTATCTTTCAGATACAAATAACTTCATTTCGGTTCTGAATGTCCTAGATGTGAACTTCCATAAAATTTGTAAAAGGTGCAATAGTGTATCAAATAATGTCATTTTGAATTCATGGATATATGTAAAATTGTTGAAAAATTCAACAAATGCAGGGGAAATTACAAAAACTATTTACTATCTGCTATCTGAAATATCAACTAATTATTTTAATTTCATAAATTTCAGTCAATGTTACCTTTTAAATAAATAAGGCGACATTTATTTACCGATGTTCAAATCTCATAAATCAAAGAAGTACAAACCAAGGAAACAAAAAAAAAGACTGAGGGAATTGCATAAACTCCAAAAGGAGCGAGAACGGGGGCGTCAACACACGTAAACGCCCAATACAATTCCAGTACTGTCGACAAACACTTGTTTCTAGATTAACCTTCATCAGGTACTCTCGATACCAAAAGTATGATAGAAATCTTGGCGCAGTAAAATTAAAATTATGATGGCTTTTTTTCAGCATGAACAAGATGAAACAGTATAAATAAATAACATTCACTTGAAAGAAAGCCTTTTGTATACACCTATAAAAAAAAAAGAAAATGAGGAGTTGTAGTATGATTGCCAATGAGATGTAATTATGATCCATCGACGACCGACGGACACCTTCATGGCACTGTACAACAATTATTACACAAAAGCCTGGTTTAACGTTGAGTCGTTCATAAGTAGTCTGGAAGGAAATTACGGTGTGCAATGCCAAAATAAATCTAATTTGAAATTTGCTTCTGTAATTTAGCATTTACCTAATATTCAATTAGTACACACGCAAAGGATTTGATGTATAGACGTCATAAGTAGTCTGCGCGGGATAATAATCGTTTGCAATGACAACACAAGTCCAAACTCCAATCTCCTTTACAAAAATTAACATTCCCCATCAGAATGACAAAATAAACTTATTTTAAGTAATTTATCTTACTATTTCTATCATTTGGGTGCAAGGTTCTACATCTATAATAAACGATTATGTAATAACCCTGTATTCCCTGATATAATAAAACATAATAGCTATACGTTGTTTTTAAAGTTGGATTTGTTTTTTATGGAAGATCTATTTAAGGCCAAAAATGTAACGGAGGAAATAACCTACTTAAACTACACTGTGACTGTTTTTATCTGTATCTCGCAGATATCGTGTAATGCTCTAATATCCAAATTAAATTCTAATGACTTTATAAGGAAATTGTTAAAAGCTTACAGCCAATCAAATATCTTCTTTTATTGTGATTTCATGACTTCATTAAGATTTGTAGCAAAAATATAACAGAAATCATGATTTCCATATTACTGCACAGATTTATATTTGGTCGTGGTCGATTGACTTTTGGAGTTTTAAACGTGAGCTGTGAAGGTTGTAACTTAATTAGAGGTTCTATTATAATCGTAATTGTGATTTTGACTAGGAAAGTATCTTAATAAGGTATAATCAACACAGCTAAACAACGGGTGATGCGATATATAAGTCAATGAAGCAACAACCCAATGACACAAAAAAGACAGCATAGAGGTCAATATACGATTTTCAACTTGACAATATATCGTGCTCGAAATCGACATATAAAAAAGTTTGAAAGTGTTTTAATTAAATTGAAGTTTATTCAAATGTTGTCTTGTTAACTAATTGTCCACGGTTAGAGGTGATTTGAGTGGTCAAACAAAGGAAATAACTCGTTTCTTTTGTCTTGAAATTTCTAAGATCAAATTGTTAAAAAAAAAACTTACATATCATTTTAAGATTTTGTTTTGTGTCAAGTAATGATTATATCAACTTTGATTATATTGACAATTTCAGCTCTGTGTTGTTCTACTACGATTTCCATTTCTTTTTGTAGATACAGATACTGTTGTCACACATGACCGTCTCCATTAACACCAACAATAACAAAAACTTAACAAATAAACAAGAAAACCCATGGCCCATCTATTTCATCAAGCAAACTAAAAACGAAAAACTGCCTATTAAAAGCTGCATGTATATCACAATTATTTTCGTTTAAAAGTATCAAAAGAATAGGGTTTTCTTCATATACATACCCGTCTCCAGGGTCATTAGGATGAATAATATTTTTGATAAGCAATCGTTGTGACTTTTTTTGGAAAGAAATCATTATTTATACAAAGTGCAAGTGTTTTATATATACTGACCGACTTTAAAAACGCAACAATGATTTTGTTGATTTTTTTTATCAAATCATGTTTGATCCTCATACAACTACTATTAAAGCTTACCATACTTCTTTCTCTTTAGAAAAAGTCAACATCCCACTTACCTGTGGTTATTGAACATACCGGATTATTGAAGTCGCACGAATTTCTTAATGCGAAATTTGAAACTCATAAAAGATTTTTTCAGTTTTTTTTCTCTTTGTGAAACAGTTCTTTCAATCCTTGGCCACACTTGAAACAGTTAACCAATGTTCCATCTCCATATTGCCAAGACTGAGGAATAAAAGACTGAATCAGCCCATAAGAATACTGCAAACAGGAAAACGTGAACGTGCTGCAACCAAACAACTTGACTTCAGAAACTCGTCTTACTGTCTTTCCGACAACGATACAGGTAGACGGGGTTTGTTGAAGACCATCAATGACCAGATCAACATGTAGTGACAATGCAACGTCAATAGAATTTGATTCCGCAACGTCATTTGCGAGACATGTTTACGGCCGCAACGTCAACTGCTAATCAAATTGCCGAATGCCATTGCACACAGATTCATGCCATACATGTCTTTCATCAACCGAACTGCCAAAGAATAGAATGCAGAAAAACATTTAAAGCCCTAAAGTTTCAAGCGCATTATTGCCAAAAACCCATTGTAATGGGTGGAACAACTGCAAAATCAGAAGGTGCAAAACAGAACATAAAACATGCCGAACAGAATTGGTTGACCTTTCTGACAATCATTTTGGCGTTGGTTACAGGCGGTCATTGCTTTGGACGGTGACACGTTCATTGGTAAGGGGAAAACCAGGGTTTCAGTGTATACCACATGATTTGAACATTAGAAATGACGTAATCAATTCAACTTTCGAACTGCCATTTTTTTTTAAACAATGAAGTAATGAAAGAATTTTGTGTTCATCAGTTTGTTTAACAAAAAAATGCATATTTGAAAATGGAAAATTAAAAAGAATAATCTAGTGTTGCGTTTCTAAAGTCGGTCAGTATATTATACATATGTTATATAAAGAAATAAACGGGAGTATTGAAACGCTCGAAAAAGTAGGAATTGGAGGTCAAGTTTAAACTGGAGTAAACAAAAATTATAATGATGATCATATATACGCACAAATTAATTCAGTGCGGACAGCAGACAAGTGTTTCTGGTTAAACCATCATCAGGTACCCTCGATACAAAAAGAAAGATATGAATCTTGGCAAAATTAAAATGATAATAGCTTACCTATATCACCATGAAAAAGATGAAACAGTATAAAACGACAGTGTCGCACTGTAAGTAATCGTGTTAAGATCAAAATCGCCCAATATCTGAATGTTAAAAAAATCTCAAAATACAATTTTAACCAAGAGATAAATCGTTTAAATAAAAAAAACCTCGAAGCAAAAAATGATGACGGTCTGTTAGTCGCCATAATTCAGAATTTATACAAAAAACTCAGAAGACAGAATAAATAAATTGAGAATGTGTCCATGTGACAAAGATGATGTCCCGCTTGCATATAACGTTATCAAGGGACATAACGCAAGAACGGTAAAGTGACGCCACCCAAATTCGAACTTGATCTGAATTTTGTGATAATAAGCATTGTTTATAAGTTTCATAACATTTGATTGAGGCAAACTTAAGTTAGAGAACGGAAACGAAAAATTCAGCAATTTTTCCATTTGTAAAGGGGCATTTCTCTAGAACGGTAAAAGTGACGCCTCCCAAATTCAAACTTGATCTGTGTTTGTGGTAATAAGCATTGTGTATAAGTTTCATAACATTTGGCAGAGGCAAACTAAAGTTAGAGAACGGAAACCAATTTCGGGACGTACGACGTACAGACGGACAAGGGTAACACTTAATGCCCCCTCCGCTGCGGCGGGGGCATAAAAAGTCCGGACAAGTACATTTTTTCTGATTGCTGGTAAGTCAAATACCAAAGCTACATTATATTTGTGTGTCAAATTGAATAATAGATTATACTGCACCAAATGAACATTGCAAACAACTAAATTAATGTCTCTTTATTGATGATCGAGGGCAAAATGTTTAAAATCGTTGAAGAGCTGAAAGCCAAAAAATGCCGAAAGTATCGCGAAACCTTAGACAAGTAATCAGATTTACACATGAGGGGGACACATTCCTTAATTTTGATTGATTTCCTAAGTTTTAAAACAGCAAAGAACAAAAATGATCTGTACCACATCAGTATACGATCAAACATGTCTTCAATGCCGAGAAAAAGTAACACGACTGTTGTATTTCAGAATAAAGAAAATCACTTCAATAAATGTTTCTGTCAATCAATGGCTGTTACATCACTACCCTAGTTACAGGATATAAAAGAACACATATAAACATACACACACACTTGATCGATGGACTCTTTAAGGTCATGAGTCTGTTTCGTAGTTGCTGTCTTCGTTTCGTGTTCATTCTTTTTTCTTACATAAAACTATGGTTGCTTACTTTGAAATTTTCATATTTGCTTTACAATGGATCACTTATAGGTATCTTTACGATATGTAACTTTGTCCATTATTGAAGGCAGTATATTGTTTATCGTTACATTTCTTTAATTAGATTTTGATAATTGTCTCCATCATACTAGATTTCCTTATGTTTCAGCAATATCATCTTTAAGCTTATGTATTCTTCAATCTTTTGAACAGATACGACGACCAAAAAAAGAAAGTTTTTCCAACAAAACTTGAAGCACCATAAATTCTGGATACCAAATCATAATAAAAAAACATGTTCTAAAAGTACGAGAGTTTTTCTTATTGTCTTGAATTATTTATTACTTTTTGAGTTATTGCCATTTTAGAGATGGTTGTTTCGTTGCAAATGAACTTTTCGAAATGTCCATAATTAGATAAGTAACACAATAATATATTTAAAACTCAATGAATTATTAATGACTTCTTATGACGCAATGTTACCATAAACGATATACATAATAGACATTATTTTCTATTTTTGGTAAACCGTCATCTATTAAAATATCTGTAGAATAAAAAAAATGCAAATCCGTTATACTCAATTACACATCAAAAGGATTTAACAGTATTACGAAATATTGTTTTCTAATTCAAATAGCTACGCAAAATATAATTTATGTTAGCTTCTTCTTACTATGTGTCAGAAACCAATGAATTTGAAAGATAAGACATATTTTGCGGATACATCACACATTCTGTTTACCGGGGACTGAATTCTCTGACGTCGTCTTAAATATAAAAATAAGAAGACGTGGTATAATTGCCAATGAGACAACTCTCCACCAGATGACAAACGACATAGAAGTTAACACTTATAGGTCACCGTACGGTCTTCAACAATGAGCAAAACCCACAGAGTCAGCTATAAAAGGCCCCGAAAGGACAATGTAAAACGATTCAAATGAGAAAACTAACAGCCTGATTTGTGTAAAAACAATGAACGAAATACAAATATGATATACAGCAACAAACGACAACCTCTGAATTACAGGCTTTTGATTAGTACAGGCACATACAGAATGTGGCGGGGTAAACATGTTAGCGGGCGTCCCCCTCCCCCTAAACATGGGACAGTGGTGTAGCAGTACAACATATGAACAAGCTATAAAAATCAGTTGAAAAGGGAATTTATAACAAAAAAATGTGGATTAGTATAAAAACAGTAATTTTTGTAGAGGATAATTGGGACTTTAAATTTGTATAATTCTTTTCACTCATTTTTAACAAAATGGTCAATGTCGATTGTATGGTTTCTGATTATAACACACCAATTTTGCAATAACACAAGATAGATTGAAATTCTGGGTAATCAAACAAAAAAGAAGAAAGTGTTTTCCACATGTACTAAAATCGAAAAAGACATTATTATTAAGCAAGCTTCTCAAAAGACTGATACAGTGTAGGAAAAGGTGAAACACCTTCATTTAACTCGGTAATTTAGTGTGAAATTATGCTGCTAGCTAGTCGTATATATATAAAAAAAAAAATTTTAAAACACTGGTCACGTGTTGCAATCAAACCAGAGATACTCTGCAATCGAACAGAGAATATTAAAACTGTGATGTGCATTTCACGATTAGATTTAAGTGCTCATTTATCTTAATTATTTATTATTAGATTATCGTAATGTCCCTTGTTGATTTCTTAAGAAATTGTATTTTTTTGCGTGTAAAGATTCCAAGAGTCAGTAATTAGGTAAGTGGTATTAGAAAATTATCATGACTTAAATTCTTAATGTCTTTGTATGACGCAGTGAACTCAGATATTATCAATAATCGATGTCTTACGTTCTGCTTCAGGTTGTTATCACATTGAAGTATCAGAAGAAAATTGCATAACACTGTTTTTGTAAGGATTAATATTGCGCCATAATACTTATTTTGCATGAAGCAACATTCAAACATAAAACCCTTATAAGGGACATTAAGATGAAACATTGTTAGATTATATTTCAATTTGTATCTGGGATGGTTATATTTAAGTATATATGATTGATGATTACATATTTTTTCTTTCTAGTAATGACCTTTAAAATATTGAAGAAAAAAATAAGTTATTTTTAAGTAGGATTATATTAAAAATCTGAGGTAGGATTTGGTTATATGCCCTGTATGATGAGACAAGCATAGATATTTTTATAGGTCAGCTCTAGTTTCATACGTTATGAACTTACTTATCTTTCCATATTAAAGGTTTATATGATATGTCAAATGAGATAATTCCAACTGCACGTGAATACTAACTCAAACATTTCCAGTAGATATGTTTTGTCTTTCACTAAGAATCTTTCAATCATCTTTATTTCAAAACATCAGGAAATATAACAATGTTCTTGCATAGTCATTTGAATTATGTTTAATTCGTCAAGGTTCTTTATTTCTTATAAAACCAAGTTAATGGTGTAAAGAAAGTTACACACACATTCGGGGCATGACAAATTGGTAAAAAAAGCAGCATGGTAATCATACATCTCCTTATTTTATATTCAATCTGTATTAAACTGAACCGCAATGTTACCAGTAGACAACACCTGTAATTTCTATCCAATTGACGTTGCATATACTTTTACTTACCATTTTTTTTATATTTAGTTTTTCAATTTTCCGTAGAATTCTTTAACATTTTCAAAACCATGTAAAATAGAAAAGTAGACTAAAATCAATTAAATGGAAAAAATCATATATAAATATTAAAAAAAAACTAAAAATAGGGATACGGAAAATAAGAATTAGTATCTGTATTATACTTCTTTAGTGGTTACTTGTACGCCTGATATATATTTGGATAGTTGTAAGACTGTACTGAACCTGGCTCTAATACTTTGATCCATGGTAGTGCAGTGAAAACTTAGATTAATCTTTCTGATACACTTAATTCAATAAAATTGTCATCACAGATACAACTTATTTAACATAGAAAATAAGTAGGTGCCTTGGTACATGTGTTTCCATTGACAAATGTTCATAGAGTTTCAAAGCATGTTAATTATTGTCTAAATGCCAAAATAATTTTAAAATCAAGTGACATTCTAGTTTTTTTACCTTTTAAATTATTCAGGATATTGGGTTCTTTTACAGTCCTTTGCCCTGCTAACGAGACTACACTCATTTATGACTTGGCAGAACTATTTGAATGACATTTATAAATCAAAATTTTTCTTGATTCTTTTCGGATTTCTTCCCTGTGCTTTAGGGTATGGGTTTATTTATGGTTAGTGTTAGGGTAAGGTTATTTCTAGGTTAGGGTTAGTGTTATTGTAAGGTATGGGATAAAAGTAGCTCTATAGGAGTTGATTCCCCTAACGTAAAAGAAAGGCCCATATATCGACTAAACGACCGTATATTTTTCAATCGATATACAGCTTGCTGTTTGGTGTGAGCCAAGGCTTCGTGTTGAAGGCCGTACTTTGACCTATCATTGTTAACTTTTTATACATTGTGACTTGGATGGAGAGTTGTCTCATTGGCATTCATACCACATCTTCTTATTTATATCAAAGTTACAAAACTATAATTTGGAAAAAGACCAGTTATATACATTTATAAGCATTTAAATGCTAAAGCGTTCAATTCCAGTTATCCATAGTATGCAAAATTATTACGTTGTGAGATGATACTGCTTTTGATAAAGTGATTACTTGTATCTTGTCTCTTAAGTATAAGGAATTATTTTATATTTTTTTAAATGTAAAGATACATATAAACGCAAAAGGAATTTATTGGACAATTTTTTGGTGCAAAATCATAATTTTCATAGACATATCTCTTAAAGAATTATTTATAAATGAATCGGCGTTTTTAAGATTCAAAATGTAATGTTTTAGTCATATTTTGTAAGCAAGATGTTTGGCAGAATCAACATCATTACTCGTGAACTAAGTTTATAACGTGAACGTAAAAGACTGCATGAATTATTTTGATAATGAAGTTGAAGTGACACACACACTGACTTCAATATTCAATTCTTATATCTTCAGAGAAGGTAAGGTGTTTAAGTAATTAATGGCATAATCTTAAATTAAGTACTCTATACGAAGCTTAATCCGAAAATAGCAACAGATTGCATGAGAAATGAATGCTCCATATTTATAATTAAGAACGATCACATTGTTAGAATGTTTAATGGTCTGTTGTGGTACTATTACGGTCATGTAGGGACGCATAAACGCAACGTTTTTGTAGCAATATTCAACATTTTATAGCATTTCGGCTTACAATTCAAAAATGTCGATGTTAAGCCGTGTTTATCTGAAAATAATTGATAAGTGGCAGAAACAATCCAACTTTTCATGTCAGGTCAATTTCTTATAAATTGGCTGTTAAATTTTTCGGTTTCATTAAGTATGTTTGTAATTTAAGAATTGGTTACTATATGAATTCATCACAAAAATAAAGCGACAACAAACACGTAACGCATTTCTTAAAGATATATATATGTAGTTATAACTTAGAACATAGAATGACATCAAATATGAACACATTATATTATATCGCTTCAAGAATTCCTTCAATGATTATATGTTTAAAATTCTAAAATCTTAAAATAATCAAATAAAAAAAACAGTCCTGAAAATAAAGTATATTGAAATTAAATGCGTTTGTTTACCTGTATCTTCTTTTTCATCAATAATTTGTTTCTTCCTGCAGTTGCAATTTCCCATTTTCTACTACAATCAACAGATAATTTTCCAACACGAGTATCCAATTTAATCAAATCATTTTAGCAAAATTGTATCACGCTAATCAATGGCGTGCATGATTTCCAACATACATCCTTAAGAAGAACAGTTAAAGAAAACCTAACCAAATATCCTGCCTTACTTTACTTTCCAATTAAGCGGCTTATGAGACAATACCATTATGACCACAAGCGATTCTTTTTACATCGCATTTTAGATGAAATTAAAATCGATTGATTTCCGCCAAATATGTGTTTCGTTGACAGCGCATACATGATATAAATGTTCAAAACAACATAATAAGGTTTTAATAATTTACTATGATATTGCTATCATTTTAATAATTAAAATTCTGCTATCAGAGTTGACGTGTATTGATTATTGGGATGAGTGCTGTTCATGTGTAGCTGAAGTTATAAAATATTAACTAGAAATGTTATCCTTGTGTCACGAACCTTAGGGGAGGTGCTTTCGGTGCTTTGTCCTAGAGAGGGCGTAATGACACTTTTTTTATGTTTTATCAATCAAGGTCTTAATCAATTCAGGAGTGTGCTAGTTTTTTCAGACTCCTACATTGTTTGTTTAACTAATTCCAGGAAACAAGACACATGAGATAGTAAGTCATTGGCTCATCATCGCTTCAAAAAATATGTAGCATAGTTGTTATCTTTTTTTATTTAGTATTAAAAAAATTGCTTTGTTGAATTATAAACAAAATTGTGCTTCACCTTAGTAAGTTAAAAAAAAAAAGAGTCGACACACTTAGCTAACCTGTCTGTAACCTTCAGTATGTATCTGCAATAGAATGGATGGATTGTTTTAAAAGTCCGGTGGCAAATATAACATGCATATCCAGACGAAAACATGTTAATGACGATTTATGCACTGAGCCAGACTATTAACGTGATACTTCACAAAGTAACAGTCCGCAGGAAAACATGCAGCCCTACAATGAACCATTATTCTGACACTTGGCCAACCAGACAAATACACCTTTTTATTGACCAGGATTCGAACCAAGGACCTCTCGCAATTTTGGCAAGCATGCTAACACAAGAAGACCGAAGCGGTTAGAATATAAGGAAATCAACGTAGGCCGTACGGTTGCCTATAATTGCTTACATTCACTTCATTTGGACTTTGTTGGATAGTTGTCTCATTTGCAGTCGTACCACATCTCTTTATTTTTATAGGTCTTTGGTATTCCGACTTATACATACTTTCCAGTTTTTATTAGCCGAATGAATGATAGAATCTAGAAATACCTGAGTTGTGATCGTTAATTTGGGATTCTAATGCAATATGATACGAAACGCCCTTTTTGATCGCCAATTCCAGGGACAACATTGTGAAATCACAGAAGCCGTTTCCGGGATATTTAAATGTTTAATTTTCAACAAAGTAAACAAGAATGTAGAAAACCCACTTTGAACGTATTTCTCACACACTAATGTATTATATTTTTTTATCCATTGTTAGAATGAAACGTTAATGAACAGGTAGCGAAGCAGAGTCAGTTACTCCAATTTTTTAAACGTAAAACAATGATAGATTGAGATCAACTTCAAAAATAAAGTTCGGCGAAGGTTTACATAATTCATATTTCCCTGATAAATCAAGGGAAGTGGACAAGCATAACTGATCAACAGTTACTCTTAAAAAAAGTAAAGCACATCGGCAAAGTGTTTTTGTACAAATGGTAAGTTTGAACACATAGAAGAAACCATCATTACTGGATAATTCCTACATACCAGATTGAAAAAAAATATCGGAGTGAAATTTGATTTTTTAATGTTCTGTTAAATCTATTTGTTAAGATATAATCAAATATAGCTTGTTACTAGTGTATAAATTGTTCTGCAGTCAAAGACGTACTGCAAATTTTAAATCAATTCATATCATACAACAAAACATGAGGGAATCGCATTAACTCCAAATGAGCGAGACCGGCTTAATTTTACAGCTCAGACGACTATTCTGGTATATGAAGATCTAAGACCGTGAAAAATATGTCGCTATTGGATTGAGACACTTACACATCGGTCAACTAATTCGTAAAACGTACCGTAGTGTCGATTTCAGTCTATGCTCCTCATAACCCTATTGGAGCAGTTTTCGTGTGGGAAGCCCAACTCTTCTAGTGAAGTCCAAATAGTTTGAACATGCACGAGCATAATGTATCAATTGAGTTATGTAAACGTTGCGTGATGGGACAGAGGGAATGTTAATGTTGAGGAATGAAAAGTTGACAACGAGAAAACTAAAGTCATCACGTTCGTCATTGATTCAAGCTGGAAGCCGTCTATTTAATGACCATGCAAATGAAATAATTTCGTATCATTTATGATTACATGTTTATAGAATATTAGGATGAAGTCGGACAAAAAAGTCATGCATTTTTAATGTTGAGCCCTTCTATGTTTCTAAAGATCAAGAGGTATAGGTTTCATCTTCTTTATTTATATAAAGGATTTTTGAATACTGGTATTTGGATTAAAAAAATAATAAAAGATATGATAATTTGCTGTTCTATATCATTCGCTTTCAAATATTCGGCTTTGAGCGTTCCTGATGAAGGTAAATCCAGAAATTTATAAAGAGCTGCATTCATTTTTTAGGCACTGGGTCAATACTTCTGCTTATGGACTATCAGTCCCCGAGGGTACCATCAGCTCAGTAGTCAGTACTTCGGTACGGACATGATTTATAACAAATCTTTCTTAAATTGTCCGTTTATAAATTCATAAATTCTTAAGAAACTAAGGTTTCAACTCCCTTGGGCAAAGTTGACCTTAGACGGATTTGGCTAACATTTTTAGGTCCTGTTTTGTCATATAGCTCTGCAACTGTTTTGGTTCTTATACATCCTTGGCTTTCAAATATTCGGCTTTGAGCGTTCCTGCTGAAGGTAAATCCAGAAAATCGCTTCGGACGCATGAAAATTATAAAGTGTTGTTTTAATTTTTTATGACATTTCATGGAAAGCATGTGTAACATTTGAAGCAAGAACTACCAATAAAGTAAATTTTACTGTAAGGCAAATATCAGAACATCGAAAATCATACAGATCTAAATACCTCTACTAAGCTTAGTTTTGATTGTCGGACTGGAAATCAACTTACAAGTTATGAGCAATAGTTTGTATTTGTGATATAAAATAAACATTGGACGACATAATTGGAACGCACAGGTCGTACATTTATAACATATTGAATAAAAGATAAAGATATCATTTGTGAAAAGGGGTGGCAGCATCTTTTAAAAGGATAAAGTAATCACGAATTATTGGATGGGATGGTTAGTTGGTATTGGGTGTCATGGCTATAAAAGTGAAGTTGCCTCTTGATATAACTAAGACTATTTTATCTTGATTAGTAAAAATAAATACTTCTAGCTTAGAGATACAGACGAAAAAGTCATAAATAGTGGTCTATGTAACTCAACAAGATTTTTTTTTTCAAAATGAGAAAACATGAAAAAATTCATTGCATGATACTGTAAAATTCTAAAAGATGCTATGTAGATGTAAAAACTGTATATGTAGTTCGACTCGTTCTTTTATATATCAATATACGTGACTTATCATGCAATAAATGTATTAATTAATAAAAGTTACGGTTAAAAGGCGTGGGTATTTAATATACGGACAGAAAATAGATTTTTATTCGATGAATATAATTAAGTCTTTAAAAAGGCTTTGTCCTAATTAATTACAATATTTTATGATAGCTACATGTTTCAAATATTGATATATTCAGTTGATACAGGAAGTTATTGTAAATATGTTATATTTATAAGTAAGCTGATAATAACTATTTCATTTTGTTTGCTGTGCTTTAAATATTCAAATCATATAGAATTTTATCGTTTTATTATTATTATATTTTTGTAAATTCCCTGAAAATTAAAATGTTTACCACCCCCACCCACACCCACCCCAAACCCCAAACAAAGAAATAACCAATAGGGTTTTGGGGTGGGAGAGGTGGTAAACATTCCTGTGGTCATGACACGAGTTTTGGGATAAAGAACGTTTAGAACTGAAAACTTGAAACTCCAAAAAAGATACATTTAGTTAATACAATAAAATACTTTTATCTTCTGTTCACAACAAGATTACGACAAAACAACAAAATAATACACAAGGGAGGATTCTAATGGTGTTCAATCTAAAAAGATGTATAACAAATGTCTATGAAAACTAAGCAAGTTATTTCACATTTTACAACACGTATGTCTGCGTTATGTGAGTTAAACATTAAAAGTTAGAAAGACAAACACGTGAAATATTTGGGATCATAAAAACTAAATAAAAGATATGTACATTTACATGTTGCTCGAAAGGAAGCTATAAAACCAAGAGTTACAAGTTGCAATCATCCCTTCGAAAATTTTACGGACGCCATCACGAGTTGGTGGACCGTTATGGAATATCTGTTTCACTGATGACGACGGATATCTTCCAATCGTCGTAACCACAATCCCGTCCTCCTTTTCCCCAAACGTGACCTACCGAATTAGACTTATCAGCGGCTTTGTACTTCAATGAGTAGTCTGCATTAGATTCATTTACAGTAAGTTCCTTTGGGTAAATTTCCGCAGTTAGATTACAGAATTCTTGATTGATTGTTTAAAGCAAAATATCAACAAGGTTACGGTTAGTGGTTTTTAGATCTTTACTGTATTTGACCATTTGTCGTTTGTTCATTTTTTAATTTTTTTTTCGAGTCATTATTTTCAGTATACTTGATTTGTAATGAATATATTGAAAACATAAGCGTTTGAAGCTATGCGTTTTGTTTATACCATGTTTAAGGGTACATTAAATCTGACAAAAAGTAGCTGCAGGAGTACAGGTTGATATTTCTATTGACTTGTAAAAAATCAAGAATATTAAGAAGCTACTTTTCATTATTGATAATAATATTCCATATTTTGATGTATTTCTTTATATTAACTCTTCTTGTGGGCTAAAGGTTCTATCAAAGCCTTGCAAAATATGGAAATACAACCAGATTGAAGATCAAACGGTAGTAAAAGTAGAAAACCGTCTAGAAGATTTCTCAGTAAGAACTTCAAGATAAAAAGCAAACCTTCATCAAATACATAATTACCAAATTTTAGTGGAATTGCTTTCTAAGTGATGCATTTTCTATCTGCATCTCATTTGGTTCATATTAATGTCTATTCAAAACTCGTGTTTTTTTCTAAATCTTATCAGTCAAAAGAATTGTCGTGCTGTCATACTTCTAACATCAAAGACAATAAAAATCAGAATGCAATTTTGATCTAAATGATATATCTTCTGCTCTTACATGTCCCGCAGATACATAAAAACAAAACATGCAGTAAAAGACTGAATAATGACGATATCATCATCGATTTGGAAATGCTTAGACATGACAACAGACAGTTTTCTATGACTATCCAGCGTAAAAATCTGTTAATGGAGTGGTATCGAATGTAATCATCAATCTATCGCAGAATGTCATAGGGTAAGCAAATGTTAATCTGTTTATCAAGGTTGATTAACGTTACTTTGTGAAGTTTGTCGCGTGTTGTTGATGTGTTTACTCTACCATTAGAACAGTAATGTTATTCATTAGTACAAAAATAAAATGTTCCTGTGATGGTATTGTTTCCTTTAAAATCAACATGGTTTAAACAAATTCCTTAACAGTTTTGAAAGTATAAATGTGATTGTTGGCTGCAATTTTGTAACTGCGTCAAAACTTATATGTAGTTCAGAGATTTGAATGAATCAAAATATTTTCCCTTTTTTTCATAAAACGCTGTGAACGCAGATGAAGATCTCTTTTTTTATTCAGAAGCATAACATAGTAATTGAGTTTCATTGAGTACTTTCATTTTGAGCAGGCACTGGTTTTTGGGTAAATGTTTGATGTGTTTCAGAGTAAGCAACTTTTATCAAATAAAAAAAAGGCTTATATTGCTGCACAAATTTTCAGTGGTGACTGCATTAAGGACTTTTATTCTTTTAAATTATAGCATAATTAAAAATTGTTTATCATGTTCACGGTAGGTATAGCGTCCGGCTAATTTTTCGAGTGAATCGGTCCACTTTTTTCGAGTGAAGATCAGGTTTTTCGAGTGATATTACATGCGATCAGATCGATTAACTGCTATTTCGCGAAAACAATAGTTGTATTCATGACTGTTCATCTTATTCCCAATGCTATACATGTTTTGAGCACAAACGACGCACAATTTCTGTGTAGTTCACTCACAATTCAGTATTTTATATTTCCCTGTTTTTTCGAGAGCAACATCTAAAACGTCCGGGTTTTTCAATAAATGGTCTGGTTTTTTTTTAAGAAAATGTGAATAAGAAAGAAGACAATCTTGGGCTTAAAAACTGACCATTTCTAGTTTGTTACTGTTATTTAACGAAGGACAATATTATTTATTCTTAATAAGTCACAAAAAAATACTACTATGTTGAGCAAATTTAATACTTTTCAATTTAATGATAACTTTCTGTTCTGAAAACATACGTTACCTTAACCTTGCAGTATTAGGATATATAAGAAATTACTGGGTCCTTTTTAAACGGTCTGTAGAACGGAGGAGTGGGACTCATAATCTTTTCATGCTGCCTTTGTTATTGCGGTCAATACTATTTTATGATTGATATATATTTATATTACATTGACGAAAAAACATAGGAGAACGAAAACTAAGGAAAAGCAGTAAAAAAAGAGCCCCCCCCCCCCCCTCCCCCCCAAAAAATATATTACAATAATATTTGAATCGAATGGAATATCTTATAAAAAATGAAAACAACACTTTATAAATTTCATGCAATCGAAGCGCTTTTCTGGATTTACTTTCGTCCAGAACGCTCAAAGTCGAATATTTGAAAGCCAACGATGTATAACAACCGAAACATTTGAAGAGCTACAAGACCAAGGACATAAAAATAGCGAAATCAATCCATGTTAAACTTTGCGTGATGGATTTAAAACCTTAGTTTGTTAATAATTTTTACATTTTTAAAATTAGGGTATGTTGGGTATGGACAGAAATTTTGCCTTGCAACAGGCCACCTACGGACCCCTCAAGCTGTTGCAAGGGTTCTTGACGTGCAGTGATCGGAGCACTCTCGACATGCGCCATTCTGACCGCACGTGGCTGCGTACTTGAACATCCTGCACAGCCAAATGGACGCCCCACTTTGGCAAGGGTTTTACTGCCGGTCGGAAGAGGACCTAAGTGACCATATTTCTATTTCCCAGTTCCCCTTGGAAGTAAACAATTTTAGAAAGGTTTGTTATAAACCATGTCAATACCGAAGTACTGACTACTGAGCTGATGATAAACTCGGGGACTTATCCAATATATTTAATAAACAACGAAATGAATAATCTGTAAGCATTAACACGATCCTTTTGAAATAATAAAAAAAACAAACAAAATGTGCATATAACATGCGTAAACCTCACAAATATAATTCTTTTAATTTCTGGTGGAAATGAAGCTATGATAGTGCTTTATTTCTGACCAAGTATAGCATATGTTTGATCAAACTCCTCTTCACAGTAGGAGCATTTGAACATTGTTCTTGATTTCCATTTCTAGAACGATAAAATATATTATCATTAAGACAAACAGTAAATGAAACATTTAGGATGTATTTTCTGTTAAAAAAAACACACACATTTACCCGCTTTACACACTATGTGCACGTACGTCTCCATCCAACATGTCTGAGTTCACATAAAGATTGTTTACATTACGTAATGTTTACTGTATGAAATCCATATCGGTAATATTATCTGAATACAAATGAACGATGCCTTTTTATGAAATGTACGTATTAATACAGCATTATCAAACTGGTTTATTGCATTGTTTCGTGCTTTGAAAAGTACTTTATTTGTACCTTTTTCTTGTTTTTTGACGTAAATGCATTGGCATATTACATTTTAAACCATAGGAATTTTGTTTTCTCATACGATGAAACAAGGACGCACTCGAAAAAAACTCGGACTACTCTCGAAAATACACGGACATATAAAAATGAATTTACTCTCCAAAATGTACTTTTCAATGCGAAACAAGAATTTTTGTCCAGTGTCTGTATATCTAAATATATATATAGTTTCCATGTAAGCATTTCCGTTGACATTTGCATTGGTATGTGTATAAAAATGGCTTAAATCTATATTTTGGAATAAAGCATTGTAAGGCTGAATTAAACGCTTTTAAAACAAAATAATGTAGGGTTGATAATAAATTTTTATCACAAATACTTATTTACCTTCTATGATATTAAATATAAGGTTTTGGCATCTTTCTTTAAGTCTTACCAGAAAAGAAGTCTGTTTTGGTTACATTTTTTATCATATTCACTCGAAAAAACGTGGTTACACTTGAAAAAACCCGATCAAATCACTCGAAAAAACACGATTCCAGCCGGACACTATACCTACCGTGATGTTTAATACAAGAAATTGACACACCTTTACGTATCGAATCATCTTCACGGTAGGTATAGTGTCCGGCGGAGATCGTGTTTTTTCGAGTGAATCGGTCCACTTTTTTCGAGTGTAGATCAGGTTTTTTCGAGTGTTATTACATGCGATTATATATCGATTTACTGCTATTTCGCGAGTATATTAGTTTTATTCGTGACTATTCATTTTATTCTGAATGCTATACATGATTTGAGCACAAAAGACGCACAATTTCCTTGAAATTCACTTACAATTCAGTGTTTTAGTGAAAGTACGCATCATCGAGAAAATTTATCACCACACAAACAGCCCTTCACTTAGTACTCCTTTCCGAAAAGATAGCGAAAATTTCTGGATAAGGGAACTAGGTACTGCAATGTCATACGGTTGCAATTATAATGTCAAAGGAGTAGGAAATTTGTCAAGTCCAGCCTTCAATGATGTTAATGTAATGAGTTTATTTAATACTACCTTACGAAACCAACGTAGTCATGGGCAAAAACGTTACCATCGGCCTAATGTAAAAAAGTCTTCCAAATCTAGATCGCCCTCTGGGAGCTTTGACGACCTTCTTTCTCATCTTCATCATCCTATAGGGTTACATTACATTAGAACTATTCATTTTGCACTGCCTGTTAATTTTCTAAAATGTTTGAGAGATTATGCACTTGACAAAGGATGCATAAATACATTTTCTCCAATATTCAGACTTGTCAGTATAATTTGTGATGTAGCTCTTTTCCGTCTTTTTAAACCAGTAAGATCGGAACCTTTACATGAGGAAAAGAGGAAATTCCTTCCTGTTTACTTTACCAATAGAGGAATTGATGCAATCAACACCAGCAACGTTCTACATCACAAGGAGGTAACATCTAAAATTCCTATTTATTTTTCAAAATCAATCTGCTCCTATTGTATCCTACAGTTACACCAAAACCATTGCACCCAAAATATTTAACTTTAAACAAGCATTACAGGACCTTGATTTAGAACAATACCTAAAAAACACTCTGATATGTGACTTTTCCCACTCGCCTTACAATTACAGCCCCTCTGGCCATGTTATTACTGGGGATCTAAACATAATTCAACATGAAAATCTCCGAAAGGTGATTTCTCATGGTCCTAAGTTTAGAGAACCCCAACACATCAATTGGAACCATAACTTCAAAATAATTATGGATTCCATTGAGGACTTCGCCAGAGCATGAGCTAAACAAGAAGAAGTTCAACTGGACACTTTATCAGAATGGGTCAAAACAATCAGGTCTCTGATAAAACGTCGCATTCATAAGTTGAAAACTGTGTGAATGATCGACCAAATTAAAGTCCGTTTTCAGAGACAAAGAGGCTGTGAAATGTCTATCATCTCTTCAAGATAAGTATGTTGTTGTTCCTGCGGACAAAGCTTCAAAAAATATTATTTTTATATGTAAATCGTATTACTACGAGTGTCTTGTAAAAGAATTAGGAATAAATGAGCACTCAGGTAATCCCACATACAAAAACATATCATTTGACAAGGATGAGATTTTGGCGAATCATAAGTCCTTCATAGCGTCAATGAAAATTGCATTGAACAACAAATCGGAGGACTTACCTTTTTTGTATTGGATACCTAAACTTCACAAAATTCCGTACAAACAACGGTACATTGCCGGCTCATCTGCATGTTCCACTAAAGAATTGTCCATTAGATTGACTAAAATTCTGTCCGCAGTGAAAGAGGGTCTTCAGAAATACTGTGAAACTGTTTACTCGCGTGATGGTATTAACCATATGTGGATTCTTAAAACCTCTAAAGAACTTCTGGATAATTTTAAATATCGGTCTTTTTCTGAAATTAGTTCTATCAAAACTTTTGATTTTTCAACCTTGTATACCACCATTCCCCATGTGAAATTGAAAATCCGTCTAAAAGAAATATTCCACAATGCTTTTCATCATAAAAATGGTAGCAGACGCTATAAATTTATTACTTTGAACCACACAATTATTTTATTTATTAATATTACTTTTACTGTTAAGTCTGTTTTTTGTGATATGCATTTGACGTGACTCTGTACTTATGCATCCCGTCATACTTTGAACCACACAATTATTTTATTTATTAATATTACTTTTACTGTTAAGTCTGATTTTGTGATATCCATTTTACGTGACTCTGTATTTATGTATCCCGTCATACTTTGAACGACAAAATTATTTTATGTCTACCTGTGCGAATTTCAAACGCGCGATTTCACGCCAGTACTTAAAACCTTCCATCCTTTATGGGTGGATTTTACATAGATAAATAAAATCGTATAATATAAGCAAAATGAGGATGTTAAATTTGATGTATGCCTTTTTGTGCTTCTTCGTTACATTTTGTTTGTTTTTATAGTGATTAAGATGATAACACAATGTTGACTGCTGTACCCCTATTTTTGACATTTTTACTTATTGTGTCTGTTTGTTTTGTTCACGCATCGTTGTCAATATAATGGAATTTGATGCGACTGTCATACAAGTGAGAGGTTTAGCTAGCTATTAAACCAGGTTCAATTCACCATTTTCTACATAAGAAAATGCCTGTACCAAGTCAGGAATATGACAGTTGTTATCAATGCGTTTGATGTGTTTGAACTTTTGATTTTGCCATTTGATTGGGGACTTTCCTTTTTGAATTTTCCTCGGAGTTCAGTATTTTTGTGATTTTACTTTTTACATTGTCTGTGTTTTTTCGAGAGCAACACTTAAAACGTCCGGTTTTTTTTTTTGAAAAAAATGTGATTGAGAAAGAAGACATTCTTGGGTCTAAAACTGACTTTTCCTAGTTTATAACTGTAATTTAGTGAAGGGCAATAAGTCCTAAAAACATGTAACTATGTTGATCAAATTTAACCCTTTTCAATTTAATAATACTGTGTAAATTTCTGTTCTGAAAACATTTTTACCATAACTTTGCAATATTTCCATGTATAAGAAATCACTGGGTCCCTTTAAACACGGTCTTTAAAACAGAGTACAGGGACTCATAATCTTTTCAATTTCATTTGAGCTGCGTCGGATAGAAATCAATCTTTTGCAAATGAATATAAATACATCTGTTAACTTGTTTCGGGTTGAAAAAATCTCTATGCACAGTCTGTACTATTTGAAAATTGAGTTGATATAAGAAGCCTACAAAATAGACCAAACTTCATCTTTTATTTCGTATTTGAATGTTCAAAAATCAATCAAAGTCTTATACATGTACATGTATACGTGCACTTGCAGTCAATAATATTTTATGATTGATATATTTTACAGTGACGGAAAAAACATAGGAGCAAGAAAACTAAGGAAAAAATTCAATATAAACCCAAATATTCTATAAAGAGTGGCTTCTCCCCTCCCCCTCCCCCCAAAAAAAATAAATTACAATAATATTTGAATTGAATGCGTGCGAAGCGCTTTTATGGATTTATCTTCACCGGAACGCTCAAAGCCGAATACTTGAAAGCCATGGATGTAGAAGAACCGAAACATTTGAAGAGCTATATGACCAAAAGAACATTCAAAATAGCCAAATCCATCTAAGGTCAACTTTGCCTCATGGAGTTGAAACCTTAGTTTCTTTATAATTTTTTAATTTATAAACGGAAAGTTTTAATGATTGATTGTTGGTTGCTTAACGTTCAGTGCAAAATATTTCATGCATGTCACGAGTCAGGACGAGAACAAATCAACAATAAATCCAATAGGTAGGTACTGTAACAGACAACGTCATGGATGAAGATCGAGATATTTAGACTGTCACTGAAAATGAGGGTATATTGGATATGGCAAAATTTTCCCTTGCAAAAGGCCATCTAACGAACCCCTTCATGTGTAGTAAGCGTGGCACTCAATCTGCACGCCCATTTCTGATCGGACGTGGCTGTGTACTTGAACAACCCGCACAGCCAAACGGACGCCGCACTTATGTTATAAATCATGTCAGTACCGACGTACTGACAACTGAGCTGACGATAAACTCGGGGACTTATCCAATGTATTTAAAAAACAACGAAATAATTCATCTGTAAGTTTTAATACGATCCTTTCGACATGATAAAAAAAACAACGAAATGTGTATATTATATGCGTACACCTCACAAATGTACATTGTCAATTTTAATTCCTTTTGTTTTTGATGGAAAGGAAGCTATGATGGTGCTATATTTCTGTTTGACCAAGCATAGCATACGCTTGATCAGACCGCTCTTCACAGTAGGAGCATTTGAACATTGTTCTCGATTATTTCCATCTAGAACGATAAAACGTAGTACCATCAAGACAGATAGTTAATAAAACATTTAGGATATATTTTTTGTTAAAAGAACACACATTCATCCGCTTTACACACTCAATCTAACATGTCTGACCTCTTAGAAAGATTGTTTACATCACGAAATAGTTACTGTATAAAATCCATTTCGGAACACTAACATGAAGATTTCCGAATACAAATGAACCATGCCTTTTTTAAAATGTACGTGTTAATACAGCATTATCAAACTGGTTTATTGCATTGTTTCGTCTTTTGAAAAGTACTTTATTTGAACCTTTTCATTGTCTTTTTAAACTTAAATGCACTGAAATATTACATTTTAAGCCATGGGAATTTTTTTTTCACTCGATAAAACAAGGACACACTCGAAAAAACACAGACATATAAACATGAATTTACTCTTCAAAGTACCCTTTTCCATGCAAAAACTAGAACTTTTGTGAAGTGTCAGTATATCTAAGTATATACAGATTCCATGTATGCATTTCCGTTGATATTTGCATCGGTATGTGTACAAAAATGGCTTTAATCTATATTTTGGAGTAAGGCATTGTAAGGCTAAGTTAAACGTTTAAAAAACAAAATAATGTAGGGTTAATAATATCTTTTTATCACAAATACTAATTTACCTTCTATGATCTTGTATATAAGGTTCTAGCACCTTTTTTTACGTCTTACCAGAAAGGAAGTCTGTTTTTTTTTTACATTTTTTATAATATTCACTCGAAAAAACATGATCACACTCGAAAAAACATGATCAAGTTACTCGAAAAACCACGATCCTAGCCGGACACTATATCTACCGTGATCTTCGAGAGATGGATTTATGTTTTAGATAATAACCTATGCGTTTTGCCATCATAGTTAAATATATTACATGATAGTTTATTAGAAAAATGGTCTTAGATATCCATAATAAGAAAGGGTATTAGCTTTATTTACTTATTTTAAATGAATTCAAAGATAACGAATTAATGTGTGTATTCGATAACTACTGTTGCCTTTAATTAAACAGAACTTTATGTTCGAAGTTTGTTTTGCCATGTAATTAATATTGTCATAGTACTTCAATGGTAAGTCCTAGGTCGTTGAATATTTATACAAATCACCTTGTGGCGAAAGCAGCGCCTGATGTACTATATATAATATTTGGAAACCATTATGTAATCTATATGTAAATTAGCGGCAACTTAAATTTTCCTATGTTTTAACATCGTAAATCCATGTAGAATATACAAATTAAGATGAAAACAAACCTAAAAAATTGTATGAACTCCAAACGGAAGGCGTGTGCGTCGACATGGTAAGAGTCTCCTGTTTAAAGTATATGATATAGTGGATTTTACAATATTGTCATAATTTGCATATGACTTTTTATATTACTTAGGAATAAAGTACCTTTATTCTTTCCTCTTCTTATCAAGTTATGGCTTCAGCATTACATGATTATATATAATTATTGATAATAGAGTCTTGATTAATGATTTCGTAAAAGCTGACTGTAGGATTTTTCCCATGGGAATCTTGTTAATAAATATGTTGTCTTCCGATTCGTCTCTTATAGTTAATTGCAAGGAACCTTTTAACATTTAAATAATGGTGATTTTTCTGTTGCCACTTTCGTTTGGAGACATAATAATGCTTTTTTTTATTATCTGATAATGTCGAAATTGAAGTATGTTGGCTTCCTTCTTAACACCATTTGGTACAGCATGGATAATATAGTTTCCTCAAACATAAAGACAGATATTTCCCATCAGAGATTTTTTCGTTGATGAATTCAGATTAATAAGAATTTATTATCAAAATCCAGTACAAATTAGAATTCCAATATCTATTAAAAGAAATGTGGATATCCAGATTTGTACTAACGGTTTCTGGATTGTACTAAATTTCTAGTAGGATCCAGGATAACACTAAAATCTATAGTAAGTATGATCTGGATTGCACCGGATTTATTTTTAATTATCTAATAGTTTTACTGATATATAGGAAAATAAAATAAATGGTAATACAATACCACAATAAATAATACATAGCAAAGAAAATACTTTAACTTTCTTGAAAAAGAGAGGCGAAAGATACCAAAGGGACATTCAAACTCATAAGTCGAAAATAACCTGACAACTCCATGCCAAAAAACGAAAAAACACCAAAACATAAACAACAGTACACAAAACACAACTTATAAAACTAAAGACTTAGCAACACGAACCCATCAAAAACCGGGATGATCTCAGGAGCTGCGGAAAGGTAAGCAGATCTTGCTCCACATGTGGCACCCGCCGTTTTGCTCATACATACAAGTACAAACCCGGTGATAGAATAGAAAAACAAAGGATATGGGGTATCCATCCATGACACAAAATCAGTACATGCACAGCAAAAAAACACACACAATAGGCAAAGGAACAGCGCTTTTATTGCTGTTCTTCATCTCAAAGCCATAGTGAGGCCTTCAACACGGAGCAAAAAAACTTTCACCTCACTCCAAGTTTAAGACGGCCCTAGCAACGGGTTGAGCGGAATTCTTTGCAAAAATAAATTTGGATAGACTTTGTAAGATGTAACACCACCTAATCGGGCCCGGTCAAGAAAGAACATACTGGAAAGTAGTACATATTTAAAACAAAATAGTTCGTACGCATAGGTGTAAATCTAAAACTATATAGCATATATTTTAGTAATTAAGGTATCAGATGAAAGGCGAAGGACTAGAGATTCTTGTAGAACATATGATTTACTGATAATTTTGAATAATACAAGTATGTATGAATGAATTCTAAAATTGAGATAAGTCTATCTCGGTAGGTAAAATTCGAGCAAAATAACATTTGAATTGAATGCGTTCGAAGCGCTATTATGGATTTATCTTCACCGGAACGCTCAAAGCCGAATATTTGAAAGCCATGGATGAAGAAAAACCGAAACATTTGAAGAGCTATATGACCAAAAGGACATTAAAAATAGCCAAATCCATCTAAGGTCAACTTTGCCTCATGGAGTTGAAACCTTAGTTTCTTTATAATTTTTTTAATTTATAAACGGAAAGTTTTAATGATTGATTGTTGGTTGCTTAACGTTCAGTGCAAAATATTTCATGCATGTCACGAGTCAGGACGAGAACAAATTAACAATAAATCCAATAGGTAGGTACTGTAACAGACAACGTCAGGGATGAATATCGAGATATTTAGACTGTCACTGAAAATGAGGGTATATTGGATATGGCAAAATTTTCCCTTGCAAAAGGCCATCTAACGAACCCCTTCATGTGTAGTAAGCGTGGCAATCATTCTACACGCCCCTTTCTGATCAGACGTGGCTGTGTACTTGAACAACCCGCACAGCCAAACGGACGCCGCACTTATGTTATAAATCATGTCAGTACCGACGTACTGACAACTGAGCTGACGATAAACTCGGGGACTTATCCAATGTATTTAAAAAACAACGAAATAAATCATCTGTAAGTTTTAATACGATCCTTTTGACATGATAAAAAACAACGAAATGTGTATATTATATGCGTACACCTCACAAATATACATTGTCAATTTTGATTCCTTTTGTTTTTGATGGAAAGGAAGCTATGATGGTGCTATATTTCTGTGTGACCAAGCATAGCATACGCTTGATCAGACCGCTCTTCACAGTAGGAGCATTTGAACATTGTTCTCGATTATTTCCATCTAGAACGATAAAACGTATTACCATCAAGACCATTATACATACAAGTCTTATATACCGCCTGTACACTGACTACCACTTGACTACGATATCAAGTGGTAAATTACAGACAACAGTTATATATCAATTTTAAAAACTCGTATATCTATTTGAATGATACCAATCAAGAGAAAACAGCTGTTGGAATCGCATGAGCTCCAAACAAAGCGAGATCCGGTGCGTTGTAAGGTTATACGTCTTATGCTATGCATTCACCAATGCCCTGCGAGAAAAAAAATCTCAGTCCAAATTTAACAATTAGAAAAAGGAACAATCGGTAATTCTAACGATGAGACGATGATTTTTCGTGTGTAACATTGTGTCTTGTATAAGACTGTAAAACATCTCCCGTGAGTTGAGATACAGACATATCGTTACAGGCAACTAATATTATTCAGTGATGTTGACCCTAAAACTTAAGAACTGTCAAAATTTATCAAACATAACTGTTTTTTTTTATTTAATATGTCAGGTGTGTGTTTCCTCTTCAAGAATTACCAGTAGCACTGAAATTCAAACAATTGGAGAGTCAAATCAAATTATAAATAGTTGTTCCAAATTCAGTTGTTCTTTTTTTCTATATCCTTGCTAGAAGTTTTTTTTTTGTGTTAGAATCATACCACTGTTGATTAAGTCTGTATAATTTCAAAATGAACATGCACGCTTGTAATGTATAATTATATATAAAACGCCATTCCATAGGACAGAACAAGAATCCTTGAAAAATAGAACTCGTAAGGTATTTTAAAGCTCCATACAGCTTAAAATAAAGATATTTGAAAAAAGTTGGTAATAGGACTGAAATTTGATGCAATCCTTTGATCCTTTAATTAATGGCATTAGTATTGTTTTGTGTATAAGTCATTTCGGGTTCCTTTTTCGTGTAAATTTAACATAGAGAGGAATACGATATTTAAAAGAGGTATATGGGGAGGGTTGGGATCTCACAAAACATGTTTAACCCCCGCAGCATTTTTGCGCCTGTCCCAAGTCAGGAACCTCTGGCATTTGTTAGTCTTATATGTTTTTTTTAATTTTTATTCATTCATATGTTTCGGAGTTTAGTGCGACGTCCATTTTCGCTGGACTAGTCAATATACATTATTGTTTAGGGGCCAGCTGAAGCGCACCTCCGGGTGCGGGATTTTCTCGCTGTGTTGAAGAGCCATTGGTGGCCTTTGGCTGTTCTTTGGTCGGGTTGTTGTCTGTTTGACGCATTCCCCGTTTCCATTCTCAATTTTATCATATTTCTGCATTTATTTAGTAGTGTAACTTGTATGTTTAAAACGAAATTTTAATTATAGAATGTCGAAATATTAAAATTTGGATGGTTCGTTAGTGCCATGAAATATGACTTATTCTTTGTTCAAGTAGGGACAAATCACAATTTTAATATCGATTCAGTTGCTTCATACTTTTTTTCTGTAAATCAAATCAATATTAGACAAAATCATCAAGATAATACTAATAAATCACCATGTTGTTTTACCATTTGAAAATAAAACAAAGATTTCAATAATGTAAGGTAAAAAAAAAGACATTAATGCGATTGTTAACATTAAGTTGATAAATGTCAAAGGCAGTCTGTACTATGTTCGTTTGTCAATAAACAGGAGTGTAAATGCGAGTATAGCATAAAAATAAACAGGAGTGTAAATGCGAGTATAGCAGAAAAATAAACAGGAGTGTAAATGCGAGTATAGCATAAAAATAAACAGGAGTGTAAATGCGAGTATAGCATAAAAATAAAATCTTCTAAAACAAAATTCGACATTAGCATTCATCACAAAAACGAACGCTTGATTATTTTGATCATCTATAGAAATCAGAAAATTAATGTTATTTTTTTATGCCCCACCTACGATAGTAGAGGGGCATTATGATTTCGGTCTGTGCGTCCGTTCGTTCGTCCGTCCGTCTGTCTGTCCCGCTTCAGGTTAAAGTTTTTGGTTAAAGTTTTTGGTCACGGTAGTTTTTGATGAAGTTGTAGTCCAATCAACTTGAAACTTAGTACACATTTTACTCATGATATGATCTTTCTAATTTTAATGCCAAATTAGAGTTTTGACCCCCAATTTCACGGTCCACTGAACATAGAAAATGATAGTGCGAGTGGGGCATCCGTGTACTATGGACACATTCTTGTTTATCAAAATTTGAAGCTTCATTCAACAAACAGACATAAAGATTGAATCTTTAGTGCTTTTAAGTAAGCATGACGTGATATTGTAAATGTCTTTATTGAGCTAGCAATATATCGCCTTATAAAAGAAGAAATGCAATTAACATTAACTCTCAGATGTAGAGACGATAAACCTTCAATCAACACTATTCCCATTCACAGAATTCATACAAATGATATATATCTTAGTTTTCATTACGTGTTTGTAGGATATACCAGCTATAATTGTCTCCCATATTACTATACGGATGACAAAGGAGAGGATTTCAGGTGTCTATAAGGTTAGTGTACCCTATGAATACGACTATATATGAAGTCTTGGTTTTGATAATCTGCTCATTACAAACCTTTAAAACTAATTATCTCCAGTTTCGAATTTGATATGGCCTTCATCAAACGAATGGAAAACAACTGTCATACTCCTGACTTATCTATTCATGTGACGCACAGTTTATATTTCCTTTGTGGTGTCCTGGTGTGCTGTCGTAAATTCATGGGAGGTGTGCGTTGTTATTCTGCGGTTTACATGTTGTTATGTACTATTATAATATTTATTTATGTATTTCTCTGTGCTGAGTGTTCTTGCGTTTGTTTGTACTGTATTCTTGTCACGTAGTGTTTTCATTTTAGCGATATTTTTAACATTGTCATATAAACGGGAGGTTTGGCTAGCCATAAAACCAGTTTCAACCCACCGTTTTTTCTTAAAATGTCCTGTACCAAGTCAGGAATATGACAGTTGTTATCAAATAGTCCGTTTCTATGTATGTTGGCGTTTTTTTTTTTGTTGCAGTTCAGTGTTTCTGTTGTTCCTTTGTTTTCCTCTTATAGTTGATGTGTTTCTCTCTGTTTTAGTTTGTAACCCGGATTTGTTTTCGCTTAATCGATTTATGACTATTGAACAGCGGTATACTACTGTTGCCTTTATTTGGTACAGGCATTTCCTTATGTAGAAAATGGTGTATTAAACCTGTTTTATAGCTAGCTAAACCTCTCACTTGTATGACAGTCGCATAGAATTCCATTACATTGACAACAATGTGTGAGCAAAAGAAAACGACATAATAGGTAAAAATGTAAAAAATTGGGGTACAGCAGACAACATTGTGTTATAATCTTAATCACTATAGAAACAGATAACTATTTCAACACAGAAAAACAAAATGGCATATAGACACTCTATAGACAAAGTACATACGCAAAATGAAAGACAAGAATACAAAAAATTACCATACCACAATAACTCAATGGCGGGATGTATAAATACCGAGCCTCGCCAAAAGTATATCATCAAAATGGACTAAACAGTAAAGGTTAAAAATTTACAAAGACAAATAAAAAGGAACAATATAACACGTTCTTAAGTTGATTAATAACGTCAGTACCTAGAATCTATACTTCAAGACTATCATGTATTATTTGATACAGACAATTTATCAACAAGGTTTTGGTATCTTCCGATGAACTTGTTTTTAGAAAAAGGACGAAACGTTCTTTGACATAACCCTGGTGCATCAACTTTCTGCTCAGACACTGGTGACGTTTTATTAAGTCTGAACAGCAACTGCAAGCTCTTGAGTATCGAATTTATTGGAAAATGTATATCCCATATGCAGGTAAAGTCGGTATATTGCTGCTTAGGCGGGGAAAGTTTATAATTTCAAAATTAAAATCGTCTTTTTTGTCATTGATACTGAGATGACTGCTTATGTCAAATTCGAGGTATAAATCTAAACAATGAGGCGGAGGAAGCCGTGTCTATTGTTTCTTTAATTTCTTGTTCTGGAGGATAAATAAATGGGATCCAATCAGAAAAATTTGGATTGTTAATTGAAAGAACATCATCAATACATCTGAATGTGAATTTCAATAATCTGGCTTCTTTGTTCTTCTCTTTTTTGACAAGTGTCTGAAGGAACTTCGACTCATATATAATAAAAAGAGGTTGGCAAGGAGAAGCGCACAGTTCGTTCCCATAGGAATGCCGACAATTTGTTGAAAAAGTCTTCCTCCAAATTCATCAACTATGTTTTCAATAAGAAACTCCAGCATATGGGGTATGGCGGTATAAAAAGTTGAACAATCAAAAGTTTTGATAGAATGAATTTCAGAGAAAGATCGATATATAAAATTATCCATAAGTTCTTTAGGGTTTTTTAGAATCCATTTCTGATTAATACCACTACGTGAGTAAACAGTTTCACAGTATTTCTGAAGAACTTCTTTCACTGCGGACAGAATTTTTATCAATCGAATGGACACTTACTTTGGAGATGAGCCGGCAATGTACCGTTGTTTGTACGGAACTTTGTGAAGCTTATGTATCCAATACAAACAAGGTAAGTCCTCAGATTTGTTGTTGAAAGTTTTGTTCATTAAAGCCATGAAGGACTTATGATTCGCAAGAATCTCATCCTTGTCAAATGATATGCTTTTGTGTATGGGATTACCTGAGTGCTCATAAATTCTTATTTCTTTTACAAGACACTCGTAGTAGTACGATTTACATACAAAAACAATATTATTTGAAGCTTTGTCATACAAAGACAGAATTATTTGAAGCTTTGTACAGTGATTCATACAAGTTTTTACAAACATTTGGTCGATTCCACTGCTGTCGGATGTTCCGTCTATAAGGATATGACTAGCCAAGAAGTTTGAAGACTTTTGGATTGAATTGACATGAACTTGAACTATTATTGTTCTTATTATGTAAATTGACTGTGTGGTATGGGTTTTGCTTATTTTTGAAGGCCGTACGGTGACCTATAGTTACTGACTTCTACGTCATTTGGTCTCTGGTCTCTGGTGGAAAGTTTTCTCATTGACCAATCATACTAAATCTTCTGATTTATACATAAATATGTACATTTTGAAATATTCGAAACAATAAGGTTTGTCTAGCACAGGCAAATAGTGCCTTACCGGTAGTCGTATTTTGGTTTTAATGCTGTTCAACTTCGTATTTGATTTGGCTTTCCAACTGTTTTGGTTCGATCGTCACTGATAAATCTTATGTAGAAGAAACGCGCGTCTGGCGTAACAAATCATAGGCAGGGTGTCTTTGATAGATTTTCCACGTTGAACTCTTATATGTTTGGTACATTCTATATGATAACTTGATTATCTTATTTGTTTGATAGTATATATAGTGCTTAAGGTGGTTGTGCAATGTCACGTTATCAATTTTGCTGACTTGTTTGTCCGATTGACATGATAAGCAGAATTCGTTCCGAGTATTCTGTTCTTAATCCGATTATGATCTGATATGTATATTTCGCATGGTAAATTACGACCAAATCTGTCTCGATAGCGTCCCGATTCTCCTAATACGATCCGACAGAGATCAGTCGGTGACCAGAAGTGACCCGACAAAGAAGGTTTGCATTCGGCAAGATCAGGACACAATCTGGATTGAATCACTAGGAAACTACGATTAAAAACTTCTACATATCATGCCCGTTCCACTGGACACCGTCCAAACAACACAGGGCATTGTAAAGATTTTGATAAGATACAATAGAATCTGTCATTACACAGTCACGATTGTAAGCCGACTGGACAAATCGGCTATTTCCAAACAAAATCGCTATTACAGTGTCGGTATTGACGATTAAGATTTCAATGAACGTAATCTTTTTTACTGGTTAAAATTGGCGATCTCGTTTCTTAAAATTAATTTACCCTTGTACAAAAAAATCATAGATACAAAGATTTTGTTTGGATGTTCGGATGTATATGTAGAATAATTTAACAAACCAGTTATCACACCCTGATTTTTACGGTCATGTTAGAGTACATAATGTATAGTCGATATGTATACACATGAAGTTTAATTCGAGATTTCATAACCCGATCTGATGTTTCCTTCCCATGTCAGTCCCCGAGGGTATCATCAGCTCAATAGTCCCTATTTCCGTACTGACATGGATTATAACAAAACTTTCAAAAATTGTCCGTTCATAAATTCTAAAGTTAAAAAGAAACTAAGGTTTCAACTCCCTAAGGCAAAGATGACCTTAGATGGAACAGGCTATTTTTTTAGGTTCTTTTTTTTTTATATAGCTCATCAACTGTTTCGATTCTTATACATCCTTGGCTTTCAAATATTCGGCTTTGAACGTTCCTGATGAATGTAAATCAAGGAAAGCGGTTCGGACGCATGCAATTTATGACGTGTTGTTTTCATTTCTTACGTATACGTTAAATCCTAATTCACTTCTGACGTATACATGTAGATTATTATCGCTTGGGAGTGAAAAGTTTGAAAAGTATAAAACTATTTAATTTTCTTTGTAATTTGAGTGTTAATTTCGTTATTTTTTCATTAGTGTTCATGTAGAAATGTATGCCTGCCCAAACAAAGCCTATAATGTATGTTTAGCAATATTACAGAATGAATTACGCAATTACCAACAGAGACACATATTTTGTAAAACTCTGAAAAGTAGTCAATATTAAATAAAGGCAACAGTAGTATACCGCTGTTCAATAGTCATAAATCGATTAAGCGAAAACCAATCCGGGTCACAAACCAAAACCGAGGGAAACACGTCAACCATAAGAGGAAAACAACGGAACAACAGAAACACTGAACTGCTACAAAAACAAACGTCAACATACATAGAAACGGACTATTTGATAACAACTGCTTTTAAGTCGGAAATAAATATCATTCACATCCAATTTTAAATGGGGTTCAAATGTGTATGGTTTCTGTTGAGCGTTTTGTGGACGTTTTTTGTCTTATCGTTTTGAAATTAAAAAAACTAAAGAACAGGACCTATAATTGTTCATGGTTTTCAAGTAAATTTCAAGGTAGTATATGTTGGGATTCAAGACCTGATTTACCTTATCATGCAGTTAACTTGAACTCGTCAATATCGAGATCCTGTCACACGTGTTTGTTGTTAAATTTTAAGTCGCAGTAGGTGTGGTATAATTATGAAAGATGATTGAAACAAACTGATTTTTAGAGTAAAAAGGTTTATTTGTATTGGCCCTGGGTATCTCCTCTCTCTTTTTTTCTTAATTTATAACTTGATAAACACGATGTTCCATGATAACAAATCATTTGCTAGGTTCGTGCATAGATATGTTTTAAGAACTTTGTCAATCACACCTGAATAATTTATCTTCAAAGGCCAGAAAACAAGATTGGCGCTCTTGAAAAACTAAGTACTAAAGCTACTGCTTTGGAAATATTCTACAAAATGTCATTTCAAATATGCATATTTCGATTATTACAAATGATATGTGATGTTTTAAAACCTTTTTTTATTTTCAAACAAAAGTAGCACTAAAAAATGTTTTACGATTTTATTATATATTTGTGGTAAAATAATTAAATGGTTATTGCAGATGTACTGTCCCATGCAATTAGAATAGCATTAAGTGAAAAATTGTTGACTAAATTTTCCATTCCACGCCTTTAAAGGTATATGTTGGGCATTTTGACAATTTTGACTAAAGATGGAAGGAAGAGAAATGTCATGGACGACAATTTTATTATTTCCCATTAGTTTAATTTCCGGTAAAAATAGTTCATTATCAAAGTACCAGAATTTCAATAATGTTTTGTTTATTTGATATGTCATGCCTGTACATTCATAATAAAATAAAATTGAGAATGGAAACGGGGAATGCGTCAAAGAGACTACAACCCGATCAAAGAGCAGAAAACAGCCCAAGGCCTCCAGTGGGTCTTCAACACAGCGAGAAAATCCGGCACCCGGAGGCGGGCTTTAGCTAGCCCCTAAAAATTGTGAACACTAGTTCAGCTAATGGACATCACACTAAACTCCGAAACATACTAATGAATTGCGATTGCACCTGCCCCGTGCGGGATTCGAACCCACAACCTCAGTGTTGACTGGCTAGTGATACAGTAGTTGGACTACTCAGACCACTCGGCCACCGAGGCCCCTGGTAACAGAAAAAAACTAAGCAAAATGACAATAATAGGAATATATAGTTTGTTTCTTCTTCGCAAACGGTTCATTTAAAAAAATAATTAGTAGAATTCGCCAATGAGACAATAACGTAAAACAAACAACTAAAAGTTATCTACAGGCCAATATACAGTTTTCAACAGTTAACAGGTGTCCATATAATATGGCAATTTGAAAAAGGTGAGACTAAATAAAAATGAAATTAACAAAGATATGCCATCAACCTCCAATTTTAACCGTTTTGGTGGAAAGATATTGGATTAATTGAAAACAGCAGAATGGTGTCTTAGATTTGTTTATACAAAAATAAAATACCAAACTCCAAAGTAAATTAAACTAGAGGCTCTAAAGAGCCTGTGTCGCTCACCTTGGTCTATGTGCATATTAAGCAAAGGACACAGATGGATTCATGACAAAATTGTGTTTTGGTGATGGTGATGTGTTTGTAGATCTTACTTTACTGAACATTCTTGCTGCTTACAATTATCTCTATCTATAATGAACTTGGCCCAGTATAACAGTGGAAAATATTTTGTAAAAATTTACAAAAATTTACAAAATTTATGAAAATTGTAAAAAAATTGACTATAAAGGGCAATAACTCCTTAAGGGGTCAATTGACAATTTTGGTCATGTTGACTTAATTGTAGATCTTACTTTGCTGTACATTATTGCTGTTTACAGTTTATCTCTATCTATAATAATATTCAAGAGAATAACCAAAAGCTGCAAAATTTTCTTAAAATTACCAATTCAGGGGCAGTAACCCAACAACGTGTTGCTTGATTAGTCTGAAAATTTCAGGGCAGATAGATTTTGACCTAATGAACAATTGTATCCTCGTCAGATTTGCTCTAAATGCTTTGGTTTCAGAGATATGAGCCAAAAACTGCATTTAACCCTATGTACTATTTTTTAGCCATGTCGGCCATCTTGGTTCGTGGGCGGGGTCATCGGACACATTTTTTAAACTAGATACCTTAATGATGATTGCGGACAAGTTTGGTTAAATTTGTCTTAGTAGTTTCAGAGGAGAAGATTTTTGTAAAAAATTTACAAAAAATGGTTAAAAATTGACTATAAAGGGCAATAACTCCTTAAGGGGTCAACTGACTTATTTGTAGATCTTACTTTGCTGAACATTATTGCTGTTTACAGTTTATCTCTATCTATAATAATATTCAAGATAATAACCAAAAACTGCAAAATTTCCTTAAAATAACCAATTCAGGGGCAGCAACCCAACAACAGGTTGTCTGATTCATCTGAAAATTGCAGGGCAGATAGATCTTGACCTGATTAACAATTTTACCCATGTCAGATTTGCTCTAAATGCTTTGGTTTCCGAGATATAAGCCAAAATCTACATTTTACCCCTATGTTCTATTTTTAGCCATGGCGGCAATCTTGGTTGGTTGGCCGGGTCACCAGACACATTTTTTAAACTAGATACCCCAATGATGATTGTGGCCAAGTTTGGTTTAATTTGGTCATGTAGTTTCAGAGGAGAAGATTTTTGTAAAAGTTAACGACGACGGACGACGACGACGGACGACGACGGACGACGACGGACGACGACGACGACGACGGACGACGGACGCCAAGTGATGAGAAAAGCTCACTTGGCCCTGTGGGCCAGGTGAGCTAAAAAGGGGACGTCCATCAAACATAACAAATTCAAACGTTCGACTATATCAACCAACGGAACAACTGGAAACAGACATTTACCATCTGATCGAATATTTGTATTGAAAACGAACCAAAATAAATGCACTGAACTCCAAGGTAATGTTCAACACTGAAGGTCAAAAGTTAAATGCAGTATTACATTTAATATATAGAACATCTTTGATGTAAACTTTCATATTCCTTTCTAAAAAGAAAATTTTTAAGTGGAGGATTGAACATGGTCATAATGCTTAACCTTCTACTTGGGCGACAATTATTAAATATGACTTCCCGACACGAGTCAAATATTCGTGGGCGCTTAATTTGTCACCCGATAAAAATCCAGAGATCTTACTAAATTAACAAATACTTCATCATGGCAGATATATTTTTATTTACTTTCCTTTATATAACAATATCCTGAAACTCTTCCACGGGCGGAGGTAGATTTATATATCATTTCGTAGGGGTTGACAGGATACACATAATCGTATGTATTATTAACTTTAATGCTCATCTGCAAGCAAATGAATCAGTTCACGTGTTTTTGGTTTTCACCGTACATAAGACGTATATCAGTGGACTGATTTTTTTTTTTTGAAGTAGAATTCTAGACAAACGAGATTCATTTATAGCAATGACCTGGAAAACCTGTTTTGCACGATTTCATATAGGATGGGCTATATCAAAGGCGTGGGAATATATATTTCCAAACGTTGTCGAATATTAAAAACGTGCTAAGAACAAGTGAAATCAAGAGCATCGACAAATATATGATGATGATCCTGCTGATTTGCCTTATTAGCTGCCGATGTATTTATAATAAGGCATATATTTATAAATTGTGCGCTTTAATACACCGCTCAGTTTGATTGTTAAACACTAGTTAATTCAAATGTATGTTACAATTTTCTGGTGCAATAAACCAAGTGGCAGCTTGTTCAAGAAGACGTCGCGTAATTGTTAGCTTCTTTTGCAACAGAATAGCAGCTTTTCTATTCGAACATTGTGTTTTACATAAAAAAAAAACAACAACAAAAAACATATGAGAATAACAAATCTTTCTTTTTGCCCTCGTGAGTTTCAATATTTCTCCACAATCGATAGTTAAATTTTAGCTTTTAGCATTTCATATAAATCTCACATATTGCAAACACACAATTTCATTATCGTGAGTAAATCTATCATAAATCTCTTACACCAGAAAGAAGATCTAAACAGTATGGAAAATCGTCAAAGGGTGTGAAAAAATTAATAGAAATTATCAATAATGAGAACAAAGATACAATCATTTCAGCCTGAGTGTATCAGACTTATTGGGTTTGAATTTCCCTATTTTTTAACTTATAATTGTCGTATGTTATTATGTTTAGTTCTTTTATAATTTCCGGTAGAGGTGCTTGGTGAATAATTCAACAAACTTACCAAGGGTTCCTCAGTGATTTCTAAAACGTAAGTCATCCCTTGGAAAGTTTAACGAACTGGTGACCGTTATTAAAACTCTATGTCAAAGATGACCTTAATATGTTCATATTATTGTAGCCCCGACCCCGTCCTCTTGCCTCGATCGTGACATCACCAAATGAGACTATCAGCGAATTTGAACTTTCCCAGAGCAACATACATGACGGATAACACATGTGAAATGATATCTACTTACACTTCTGGAGCACATGCGTTCATCCTCAGTTTTTGGTGGGTTTTGTGTTGATCGGTCTTATTTTCTATGTATTTTTTGTAGACTTCTTAACTTTTGTGTGTTTTGCTCTTGTATCATGTGTTTTGTCGGTTGTTCTTCGACTTATGATTTTTTTTTTGATTTTCTTCTGCCTATTTTTTACGTATTAGTTTGCTATACAAAGTCTTTTCAAATCATTGTTGAAGATATAAAAGAAATCAAAGAAAATTAGAGAACTATATTTTATAACGGAATGACATACGACACCAAAGCTATACATGTTTAGAATATAGCAAAGTACTCTCGACCAATGGAATTGTAGGATTGGATGCCTCTTAATTGTGAAGAATGAATGTAAATCATGTTCTTAGTAAGGTATTATCCTATTATTTGGGTCTATTTACAGTTAAAAAAAAAGAGTTTTTATAAATGAGTTACAACTGCCCCGAAGCACATTTATCAGATTGAAAGGATTTATCACACAGTGATTGAAACTGACTAAAAAGTGAGTTGTGACACAAACAAAAATCTCAAAATAAGTTGAAGTTTACTGGTGCAGTAAAATTGGTACCGTGAATGTTATTATGAAAATATTAATAACTTCAAATTACTATAAAATGAAACAATACCAAAGCAATGCAAAAAAAAAAAAGAAAAAAATCTTTCAGATAAAAAATAACCGAAATCTTTAGCTTTCCAAAACTTTGATTACTTGATCAGCGGTTGGGAAGAATAGTTATTTCCAATACATGTATTCCGATAAAAAAAAACAGGAATTTAATTTTGAACATATTAAAGGCTTTTAAGGGCGTATTTTTTTTTTTAACATTTCCCCGACATAATGAAACAGTATTTGATGTAAAAAAGCCGGACCAAATTATTGGCTGTGAAATAAAATTTAGTTGTAACTCAAATGTATTAATTGATTTAAACTGTAAATAAAAAAGGATAATTCCTCACTTAAATATTACATGATTTACATTCATACTCACAATCAGGAAACATACAATTCCTACCTTTTCTTTCTACTGTTGTGTCACCTGATATCTATAACGCATTTTTTTTTAAAAATATTTCCAAATGATAAGAAAGTCCTCACATCACTAAAACTAATCCATAAATGACATGCCGAAATAGGAAGTCATGCATCAATTATAAACATTGCACTGACAATGAAACTAATTCTTGAATAGATCATTTGAGCCTTGAGCACTTTACAATATTCTAAGTTTGTAAGAGAATGATAATCCCTTACTTCATGAAGAAAGGGATTATCATTCTATTACATATACATATATATTAGGCAACAGTTGTTTATCGATGTTCAAAAAATTATTTCAAATATAAAAAAAAACAAGATAAAAAACTGAATGAATCGCATGAACTGCAAACAGATGTGGATTGGATTCATCGACATAGTAAGTATCTTCTGCCAAACATGCACTAACCAGCAGGCGACTCAAAATCAAGTCAAAATTTACGACAGAAAAAAGGGACACAATCAGCAAATTTACAGATCAGACAATTTATCTGGTATCTGAAGATCTAAGAACTCAAAGACACATCTCTTGTCAGTTGATACACCGACACCTGGTATCGTTCAACAAATTCATTATGTTAACTATAAAAGTTTTGAAATTTCGATTACTTCCTGAGCTCATAACCCGTCTGGATCAGTTTTTGCGCTAAGAGCATACACCTATAATGTGAAAATACACGCGTTTAAAGTTTCAAGTGTGATAAGTGAACGCCATTCGAAAGGACATAGGGTATTTTACTACTGAGAAATGAGAAGTTGACAATTGGAAACTGAGATCAATCGTCAAGTGTGTCATAATTCCTAGTTTGAAGTCGTCCTTCTGTGACAATTTCAAGAACAGACGCATAGACAAACCACTGTGCACCAAAGATAATAAAACAAGAAAAACAACAAGAAAAACAATTATAAAAACCGTTGATTACTAGAGATGGTCCAGAAAGTTTCCGTAAAAAGTCGTTAACAAGACAAGAGGAATTGATAGATAAAGTATATAATTTTTTTGTCATTATATGTTAGTAAATTGAGGTGAAACTTTTATTTGTACTTGTATTCAGCCTTAGAGATAGGACAGTATCCTGTATAGGTATATGCTCAGGTTTGAATACTTGTAGAAGGAGAAGATTATATTTTGGTGGTACTGGATCAGCTCACCAAGATGACGAATCTCCGTTCCCATATGGAGGAGTTTTTTATATACATAATAATTATTTCTATGACTGCATCTTACGATCCTTTACGACAGATAATTTAGCTAATCTGCAATCAATTCCATCTTCATGCTTAATTTATCATGTGTAAATTAATTGTTTTTATTTTTGCTGTATATATCAGGTTGTAGTTTTTGGAATTCCGGGCCTTTTATAGTTTGCTTTACGGTATGGGACTTTGGTCATTGTCAAAGGTAGTATGTTGACTCGTATTTGTTCACATCTTTGTCCGTTGGACTTTATGGATAGTTGTCTCATTGACAATCATGCCACTTTTATGAGATGTAAAAACTTAATTCTGCAATAGCTGTTATCATTTTGATATTCTTATAAAACATTTTACCACTGTTATCATTGGCACTTTTAACACGATATCTATTCAAATGTTAAAATATTTAAATAATGTCATTATATCCCGTGGTGCAGTGATGCAATTTATTTCTCTCATTATCTAAGACAGTATTATGTTCCAATTGTAGTGAAGCTAAAAATAGGACACACAATTAATTTAACAATTAACAGTTTTAAAGTATAGTTAAGCATTTGTAATTAAGCATTAAATTCTTTAATAAGGCTTAACGTTTTTAGTTTCACAAATGAACCTGTGAAACTTTGAACTTAAGTAAAGCTTCATCACTAGGTACCGAGAACATTAAAAGAAATTTCACCTGGATAAGGTTATTATCCAAATATTATGACGGTTCATACCGTGTTATATAATGGATATGCTTCTGACGGCCAGGGTATGATGATCAGAATTAATGAGATTGATGTAAGTTGCTTGTTGCCAAAGGTCTTTGAGTGATGGTGCGAATAGCACAGCTTATAGTTATTAGAATGTATTTGATATGCCGCCCCAAATGAATTATATAGTAAAAAATGTACAAATAAAAAATTTACTTATTTCAACAAGATTATGTAGGTGTATCTGCAGTTCATCTATTTTTTATGAAGTTCGCAACATCACATCGGTCAATGATAAAGCGTATGACTGTAGCGCATTGATCACAGCTAAATTTAAAAATAATAACTCCGAATGATGCAATACATTATCAAGAAAATATTTAATTTTTCGATGATAAATTTAAGTACAATAAAAGAACGCATCAGAATCAGTTGAAGAAAAATAAGTTTTAATAAAGTAAAAAAAAATGTTTTATAGATATGTTGATCATGTTTAAAGCATTCGATATATAATTGCAGAAACAGGTTTGTTATTTATGGACTGGTGATCATTTTACTTGTAACTGATCAGACGAGCCCACGATATACAAGGAACGTAACATTAGATTGGACTAATAGGTTACTGCTTTAGTTTGTAAGTCAGTTAACTTTGTGTTCTGATTTACTATAATCAAATATTCACTTATCATTATGGACGGTTATAAAAAGTTATACTTCTTGTAAACGGATAAACGTTTATCATTTTTTCGGTCTTTTTAATCATAATTCGTAGTAAAACACTATATTAGCTAGCCTCGATTTTACGTTGCATAATATCTATCTCAATGGAATGTTGATAATTTAATAGTATAAATAATTGATGAGATTGTGTAAAGTAAACAAAATTACTTAACTTGAAAATGAGTGCAATTTTTTTCTGGAATTTCAATTCACCAAATTACCATGGGATTATAACTAAATTTAGTACTAATGACTACAACGGCTTATAATTTTTTGGAATTCTCACTGAAGTGATCTAATTTGATAACCGAATATATGTTATTGATTTAAATTTTGTAATTCGGTTTGATTCCAAAGTAACATATAACATTAGTTTTCCGTCATATTTGATGTAGTACGAACAAGAGATTTTGAATATTAAAAGAGGACGCTGACCTTTTATAACGGGAGACCTTGGCATTGTAAACAATGACTAATTTAGAGAGTTATTAGCCAATGCCCGAAATATAGAATTCTCCACTCCATCATCTGGACCAAAAAAATTCAGGTTTCTGATGAATGCAGTTGAGGACTATGCCAAAATTGGAAAGCGCGAGCCAGTTGAACCAAAAAAAGATGCTTTATCTGAATGCTGAAAGCGCTTCCAAAAACTGCGATGTACAATGAGCACACGGGTTTCTAACCCTTTCAAGAAGTCCGAGGTTGTGGATACTTTATACTATCTTCATGACAAATATATTGATGTTGCACACAAAGTCTCAAACAATACTTTTTTTATATATGCAAAAATCCTTATTTTGAATGTCTAATTAAAGAAATTTGATTTCCGACAAAACTTGGAATATTACGTACACCGCTACTTCTTCACAAATGTGGAGATTTTCGAAAATCACAGACCCGTCCTTTCCAATTTTGGTTGCAACATATAAAAGGACGATGAAAATCTCCCGTCTTTATAAGTACTGGAAACATAAACTTAACAAAAACATGATAAAGAACGATATATATCAGAGTCGTCAATATGTTCGATCAAACATTTTTCGGAAGTTCCAGTTTTCTACAATAAAAGATGGCTTCAAAAAATATTGTGATGAGGTATAATCAGCCAAAGGTGTCAATCAGACGTGGATTCTTAAAAATTCTAAAGATCTACTCCAAATTCTTCAATCACTGTCTTTACCATTATGCAGTAATATCAAAACCTTTTGATTTTTCTGCGCTTTACGCTACTATTCCCCATGCTAAATGAAAAGATCTGCTACATCTCTCCCACTAAAATGAGAAATGAGCTTTTTGTACAAAGATATGAATTAGATACAATGCTTTGTTTAGGTCATGAATAACTCTTTCTTTGTAATGAAACACACTGATTCAAACAATAAATGCACTGAAGATGAAATCATCAAAATACTGGACTTTTGATCGACAATATATTTGTGGAGTTTGTTGAATTGATATTTCAACAGACAGTCGGTTTTTCAATTGGTTCTAACTTTGCACCCCTACTAGCTGACTTGTTTGTTTTTTTTTTATCTTTTTTTTTTTTGTGTTTTTTTTTATTCATATGAAGCAGAATTCATACAAAACCTTCTCGAAGAAAAAAAGAAAAAGCATCTTACAAAGTTCTTTTATTTCAGTTTTCGATATCTTGATGATGCCCTGTCACTCAATGACCCACTTTTCACTGTATGATTGAATTTCAAATATATCAGTAATCTTGAGATAGATTATTGATGCCATCGAAACAAGACGATCTGCTTAATATCTTGATATGTTCCTCGATATTGACACAAATGGACGACATTGAAATAGAACATATGACAATAGTGAGGATTTCAACTTTCTAATTGTCAACTTCCAATTTCTCAGCAGTAACCTACAATTCTGTACCATCGTACGGCGTTTACATATCCCAATTAATACGTAATGATCGTGCATGATCAAATTATACGGTATTCGTTTGCAGGGATGTGCTCCTCACTCAAAATTGTTTTAACGGATTTATAAGGAAGAACGACTGAAATGACAGTGCATAAGTTTTACGGTCACCATCACCAATTTGTTGACCGATACGATTTAAGTACGTCTCAACTCTTTAGTGATTTTTTTAGGGGTCTTAAATCGTAAGTCGACTAATCTATTTCCGATTGTATCTTATTCCAGATTTTGACATTTTGACTGAGCGTGGATTCGCATGGCAGTGATGTATGCATACCAGGAGACGCTTATTCTATCGACGCAACTGGTCTCGCTTCTTTTTGAGTTCATGCGATTCCCCATTTTTCACCTTGATTTGTATTTTTTTCCTCGAGTGTGACATCACCGAATAAGACATGACGGGTGCAACTAGTGAAGAGGGGTCTGCTTACCCTTCTTGAGAACCTGAGATCATGGTCTTCAGTCTTAAGTTTTTTATTTAGTGTTTTGTGACTTGTTTGTCTTTTCGTCGTCTTTCATCTTTTGATATGGAGTTGTCAGTTTTTCGTCGACATATAGTTTTGGGTGTCATTTTAGTATGCTTCTTTGTTGTTAGAGGATTTGTGAGATTTGAACATCGGTATACTACTTTTGCAAAAATTTAACGGGCTTCCACGAAAACATGCAGGTGATCTAGAAGGGTAATCAGCTTCAGTGTTACTCATTATGTTGTTAAAGTCGAGTGGGAAATGCGATTATGAGTCATATACGAGGAACAGACAGGATTTTGGCTTCAACAAATGACTACGATTAAAAGAAGATGTGATGTATACGTTATTCAGACTGAAACCCAGAGACCTCAAATACCATTTATAGTGCAACAATAGATAGGTGTCTACATAATATCTCATTTTCTGTCGACCAAGTCATGCATAAATCTGCAAATAGTTAACCTTAACTGTACCAGTTAGAACCCTTGCTGTAGAATCATCCTCCCAAGATGCGACTTTCTATCCGGAAAATTAAAAAAAACCAGAAAAAATATGCTCTGGAGTATTGCTACATTAAATGAAAATTTTGAAGTAAAGAAAATGAAGTCAACTTTTTGACTACAATTTATTCTCAACGGACCCTTATTGTATATTTCTACTTGTAAATTAAGATATTTAGCAGACTAAAATTATTATTGTAAAACCTTTTTGGTATGTTCCACTTAACATTCATGAAACTTATGTACCAATGTACTTACAAAGAATCTTCCATCAAATCTATGTTAATATTTTTATCAAATGCAATTATACGAGTCAAAAACTATCTTTGAATTATCGTAGCTACGTGTCGATCTGTTTAAGAACATCATATCGCAATAAATACCGTTGTATTGAATCATCCTCATTTTATGTTGCCAGCAGTTAAAAAAATTAAATTGTTTCCCATTGCAAACTGGTGGAATGCCGTCCCACGATAGATTAGTCAGACGAGTTCAAAAGACCAGCTATATGATCAGTATTCCTGTCAAATATATACGTATCGTTGCCTTCTGGTGTTTAATCGTATGATTGTAAAGTATCATGTGATATGATTTGATCCGGTATATGACATACATCTACAGTTAAAATAACTACTTTCTTTGGTTGGAAATGGCTTGACTCATCAGATAAGCGCAAGGCCGAAAATAACATAAAGACAAAACGCACAATTACCGATCTAAGAGTACTCGCAGTTACTTAAAGCTAGTTCAAAGTCAACATAACTAATTATTAAGTCGTGTTCTCTCGACTAAACTATCCATCAATACACATCAAACGGATTTAGTACAAAGACGTCATTAAAAGTCTGGGGAAAAGCAATGTCAAACATAAGTATTTTTCAAAAGCAAAACCATTGTTAGTACCGATAAAACAATGTCCAAAGATAAATTGATAACTTTTGAAATAAAGAATTAATGAATTTATATATATTGTGTCTACATTTACGGGCTTTATATACAACATTACCGTAAACATTAGATGTGATTCACAGTTTGTTCAAAGAATTCTACAGGTACAGTCAAACTTCAAAACCAAATATTTGTATTTATGAAAGAATTTAGTAGAGTGTTTAGAAATGAATGACAACAAAATCTTTCACTTAATAACTTACCAATTATACATTGTTTACGTTCATTGAAATATAAAACGTCACTACAGACACAGTCAGAGCGAACGAGTTGGGAAGCATACACACCGTTAGAAGGGACCAAAGGAACATCACCGTCCAAAACAGATCAAATTAACAAATAAGGAACGAGAAATCGTCTTTTCATCGTAAAAATTTCGTAGCAATAACATATCTTATGTCCCGATGTATAACGCTGATCTATCATATCTCAATTAACTAGTTACGCTTGTGCATTTTCACCCTAAACTGACTTCATTAACTCCTATTACAAACTGCTGCAATCGAGTTATGAGGAAGAACGACTGAAATCGACATACGTTTTACAGTCACCATCACGAATTGGTTGACCGATACGATATGTAAGTGTATCTACTCACTAGCTACTGGGTATCTCGATCTTAGATCTTCAATTCCAGAATGGTCTTCTGATCTGTAATTTTACAGATTGTGTCTTATTCTCGATTGTGACATTTTGACTGAAAATTGATTCGCATGGCGGGTGATACATGTAAGAGGCACTTACCTTGTCGACGCACCGATCTCCCTCCGTTTTGGAGATCATGCGATTCCTTCAGTTTTTGTTTGCTAATGTGATTGGTAACTTCTTAATCGATTTATAAGATCTAAACATCGTGTAACTACTATTGCCTACGTGAATTATATCTTTTACACTTGGTTAAGAAGGGATTGTGTCTTCTATTTATTTCCATTAATATTCACCGTTGTCTCTACATCCATGTTGATGTCTTTTTGTATTATCTCAGTTATTCATAATATCTGGATTTTAACATTTAAAAATAAATCTCTTTGAGGACAACAAGTTCAGTATTTGAGTATAGATAATGCACACACATTCACACAACTACCCATCAATCTACCACCCCTCCACCCATATACATTGTTATTCTTGTAAAAAAGTGGTAGTAGTTAACGTCTGTATAACCCTGATGGATTATTTCCGTTTCCAAAGTTTAACTACAAGTATAACTGTAGCGCATCTACTAATATATGGTCCAAGACTGTGTATGTAAATGTTCGTTTTAAAATTTTTTGGATGTTCAATAGACGTTGTTAACAAAGCTTTGCAGTGCAGTCTTGTGGTGAATTCTAACTTTTTTAGTCATGTTGCTTGCAGTCAATTTATATCTTAAAAATATTACCGAACAATTTATTATTATTCATAATAGCACAGGTACTCAACAGATACTGAACACACTGAAGATATAAAGAAAAGATCTGTATTATCCATACAGTAATGCAACAACCGTAGTGGAAATTATTGAAATCTGACTGACAAAATGGGTTCGACTTAATAAATTGTTGTTCAGACTTTTTCAATCTGTTGACATCACAATCAACGTTTTTGGTACACAATTGTTCTACTGTAGCAATTTTAGGGGACAAACTAAACTAAATGTATAATACTTTTGGTTTTTTCGATTAAATCTGCTCTTCAACACTTCTTTTGCGTTTTGGTTTTCATATATTTTGGCCTCGAGCATCACTGAAGAGACATTATTTGTCGAAATGTGCATCTGTTGCAGAAAAATTTTGATTAACAGGTATTACAACAAATGTTTACAATGGATGTGTAAATATCTCTGGAAACAGCCCAAGCATAACATTTCATATTGTCTTCATTGGTTTTTTAATTGTCTAAATAGTAATAAAATCATCATATAGGAAAATGAAAAATGACATATTAGTATTTTTGCATGTCGAGACTTCACCAATATGTTCAGAACAAAATGGACTTTTTATGATAAGTTCTCTAATTTTGTTGAAAGGACAGCAGGGTAAGTTTGGTGCAATTAAGGCAACACTAGTTAACCGACGTTCAAATCTCGTAATAAGATAACGAAGAGACAAAATTAGAAAACCAACAAAAACTTATGGAATTGCATGAACTTCAAAAGAAGTTGTGTCGACATGGTTAGCGTCACCTGCAGTACATGCACCATCCGCCATGCCAATTCAAATTCAGTCAAAATGTCACGTCAAGAATAGGACAAATCGATAAAAATACAGATCATAGGACTTTACTAGTATCTAATGATCTAAGACCGCGAAAACAGGTCGCTTGTGAGTTGAGACAATGACGCAGAGATTTGGTCCATCAATTCGTGATGATGACCGTAAAACTTATGTAGTGTCGATTTCAGTCAATCTATCTAATAACAGTGTTGTAACAGTTTTTGTGTCAGGAGCACATCCCTGTTCACAAAGTCTGCATAGTGTAAACATGGACGAACGTAACGTATTACCTGAGATATTTAAACGTCATGCGACTGAGCAGAAGGTATGTTACTGCTGCGAAATGTGAAGCTGACAATTGGAAAGTAAAATATCATCTCGTTTGTCGGGTTGTGAAGTCAGTCAATTGGGCCAGTATCGAGGAAAAGATCATAATTTAATAATGATGCTAAAGTGTTTTGCGTTTCCTTTATTCCTATGACCGATACTTCGGTATTTGCATTATTGAGATTTTCAACCACAAGAGGGTTTTGGAGGCCTTTAACCTAATCGATGTGAAATCTAAACCTCCAGATTGCTCAAGTGCATCGTCAAAATACAGTCCAACTGGTCATGTTATTACTGGCGACCTTGGCATCGTAACCAATGATCATCAACTAAGAGTGTTGTTAGTCAAGGGACCAAAATATAGAATTCCCCAGCCCATCAACTGGAAAAAGAACTTCAGGTTACTGATGAATGCAGTTGAAGACTATGCAAGAAAATGAGTAAAGCGCGAGCCAGATGAACCAGAACTGGACACTTTGTCTGAATGGATCAAAGCTATTCGATCATGCATTCAGAAACCCATTCAGAAACTACGATGTACTATGGGCACAAGGATTTCTAACCCATTCAAGAACCCGGAGGTTGTGGATGCTTTATCCTCTTTGCATAACAAATATGTCGTTGTTCCAGCAGATAAAGCCTCCAATGATATTGTCTTCACATTTGGAATTTCTCACAAAAGAGCTTGGAATAAACAGCAAAACTGGTAATCCTACATATTCTTTAACATGATTTACAAAGGATGAAATTTTACAAAATCACAAATCTGTTCTTCTTTCTTTTGGTATTAACATCAAAGAAAATGAAGAAAATCTGCCGTCATTATACTGGATACCAAAACTTCACAAAACTCCTTATAAAGAACGATACATAGCTGGATCATCAAGATGTTCAAATAAACATCTTTCTAAAGTGCTGACTATTCTTTCTACAGTAAAAGATGGCCTTCAAAAATAATGGGATGATGAAATATATGCTAAATCTTAAATCACAATCTCTGCAATTTTGCAGCAACATTAAAACTTTTGATTTTTCTATGCTTTACAATACTATTCCCATGCTCAATTAAAAGATCGACTTCACCATCTCATCAAACAGAGCTTTTTCTATAAAAATGGGAATCGTAGATATAAATTTCTTGTTTTGGGTTATAATAATTCTTATTTTGTGAAGAACCACACTGATTTTTTAGAAAATATACTGAAGATGATATTATCAAAATGCTGGACTTTTTGATCGACAATATATTTGTTGAGTTTGGAGGATCGATATTTCAAAAGACAGTCGGTATTCCAATGGGTACTAATTGTGCACCCCTACTGGCCGATTTGTTTTTGTACTAGTATGAAGCAGAATTCATTCAGAACCTTCTAAAAGTAAAAGCACCTTGCGAAATTCTTTAATGTTACTTTCAGGTATATATTGATGATGCCCTATCACTGAATAACCCATATTTCAGTCAGTACTTACATCTCGTATATCCCAGTGAACTTGAAATTAAGGATACTACTGATACTAAAAGGACTGCTTCATACCTTGATCTTTTCCTCAATATTGACACAGATGCACGACTTCACTTAAATCTATGACAAACGGGACGATTTCAACTTCCCAATTATCAATTTCCCATTTCTCAGCAGTAACATACCCTCTGCCCCATCGTATGGTGTTTACCAAACTCCCCGGCAGTTCCAGGTCCGATCCGCATACTACTCTACACTAATTGACGGAGTAAAAGAAAATAGTTCCGGAACGGAAACGATCACTGTACGGAGTTTGGGTGTTTACATATCTCAGTTGATACGTTATGCTCGTGCATGTTCACACTACGTAGTATAAGGAATTCATATACAGGAGTGTGCTCCTTAAGCAGAAACTGCTCAAACAGAGTTATGAGAAGGAAAGATACTTCATAAATTTATGGACACCATCACGAATTGGTTGATCTATACAATGTGTCTGTGTCTAAACTTACTAACGACATTTTTACCACGTCTTAGATTGCAGTTTACCATCAACGTCGTCTGGTCTGCTAAGTACCGAACGTGACCTATTCCCGAAACTGACTGTTTTCTCGAATGTGAATTCGCATTGCTATTAGACGTGTTTCGGTATTTATACATCCAACATTCATGAATTTAGTTATGATGTTTCGTTTGTAAGTCTGGTTGGATATTGTGTTATGCCTTATCGTTTGTAGTTTGAATTCTATTTTTATTTTCTATATATATGTAAAAGTTAATATAATTAATCAGCTAGTTCATTTATATGATTTTTAGTTTAAAGCAACTATATGCACTGGATTTATTTGATTTTACACAGTTTTGATTTAGAAGAAAAACCGACATGGTTAGAAAATACAAATAATTACACCAAAACTAACATAATTCTATATTAATTTTCTTGTAATTGTTAGAAAATACATAAAATAACACCAATACAAACTCAATCCCAATCCTATATTCTATTTTAAGAAATTTACCCGTGACGTCATTTTTTTGTGGTGTTGATATGTATTCATGTGACGCACAGTTCATAATTCTATTGTGGTGTACATGAGAGGTGTCCGTTGTTTTTCTGTGGTTTACATGTTGTAATGTACTATTATTTTTATTTAATTTATGTATTTCTCTGTCCTGAGTGTTCTTGCGTTTATTTGTACTGTATTCCTGTCACGTAATGTTGTCATTTTAGCGGTATTTTCAACATTGCCATATATGCGGGAGGTTTGACTAGCCATAAGACCAGGTTCAACCCACCATTTTTTTCTTAAATGTGCTGTACCGAGTCAGGAATATGGCAGTTGTTATCAAATAGTCCGTTTCTATGCATGTTGGCGTTTGTTTTTTGTAGCAGTTCAGTGTTTCTATTGTTCCGTTGTTTTCCTCTTATAGTTGATGTGTTTCCCTCGGGTTTGGTTTGTGACCCGGATTTGTTTCAGTTAAATCGATTTATGACTATTGACCAGCGGGATACTACTTTTGCCTTTTTTATACTTTGAGTAAATTTCCAGTTTGTACAATTGTGTAATCATACTACAGCTTATGCTGCAACCATTTAAGGTAAGTTTGACTTAAAGTTCTATTGGTACAACGTGTAACATTTTTAGCTTTTTAAACGTTTGGTCCCTATAGCGGATAGAGGTTCTTTAAGAAATTGGTGTCATCCACGCGGAAATTAACATCAAACTTTTTCTTTCTTTTTCTATTGGATGGGGTGGTGCATGTTAAGAATATTTTAGAACAGTTTATAATTATATGGAAGCTATTGATTGTTTTGTTCTGTGTGTGATTTACTCCCTTTAAAGTATGAAAAGTTCTATTTAGACATTTTGAACTCTGTCTCCTATTAAACGGTAAATAATAATCGCAACAATATATGAATGATTAAATAAAAAAAAATCAATAGAAGCAATTTGATGTTTAGCGCTGCATGTGCTTTCCATGGAATCAGATAACAAATTCAGAACTCGTCAGATCTACCTTTTATTGTTGAGATTAAATAAAATGTGTGAACATAGACTATTTACTATACTATATATAAAAATATTAATTTTCGTGAACCATTAAGGTCACGGAATTCCACCTTTTCTCCCAAGAGTAAGGAGAGTTGTACAAATAATGTGAATACACAGAACCCCGATCTAATTCATCTTTTGCTAAAAGTGTTCATCATTTTCTGTTTTGTATCTACTAACAACATTCCATTTTTCTATAATTCCGATTAAAATATGCCAAAACCTGCAGTAAAAATAGATGTATGCCCCAAATAAACATTCCCCTGATTGGTTGAACTACTGTGGCCTCGATGTAAAGCAACGCAAAAATTTCCGTTAATATGTTGAACTTCGACCCTCTGGATTCAACCGATTCACAAACAGAGATTTTCTTGCGCTCAAATGTAATTCTGAGTGAAGTATACTGGTTATATATAAAAAATATTATATTGATCGTGCGCACATTTTCAGAGCTTCCGCGCATCATATGAAATGTGCTTCGATCAACGCTTTTAAGTGCCAGTCTTTGTAAGAATCATTTCAAAACATGGTCGAAAAGAACTCGCCGACCTAACCATCCTATTTTGAAGTTACCCTCATCATGAGTTAGAAATGGTGAGTCTTTCGTCTCTGCGTGTCTGGTAATGCGAGAAATCTTTAGATAACTTTTGGTTAGAATGATAGCAAATTACAAAGTTATATATCTCCTTAATTGTTAATTAAGTTCTAGTGCATTTCAACCAAATCATATCTTGAAATACCAGAACAGGAAAGGGTAACGAATGTTATATTTGTGCACCATTATACATTGTGGACTTAAATTAGTGTAAACTTAAGTGGGTTTTCGTTTGTCATGTTTTCACCACTGCCCGATTCTCAGGCAGATTGGCACTTAACACCCCATTAAAATTACAAAAAGAAGTACATAATTCTTAAATAAAATTTCTTGTAATACAGAAATAGACAAATTATATTTACAGTGACATGTCATCCATTTATTTTGCTTACACGTTATTGAAGTTTCGCCTTGACATGTTTCACAGTAAAATCTTGACTAAGACGTTAAATATTAATGATATTTTCCTATGGGAATATTCTCATCTGAACAGCAAAATTAACTGTTGTCTGCTATCTCCAATTTACACCTCAGTATCGGAGAAACGTAATACATCCTTTATCGGCGTTAAATGTAAAAATATCACTTATAACTTTTTGAAATTATCATGAAAAGAATTAATAATACTACATTACATATATTTTAAGTTGGTTAATTTTTATCTTGGAATCAATGCACACAGTCACTTAGGTTTCACCAGTATATGTCCTAGCGTCTGCCGTTGGAAACGTCACGTGTTTGAGAGCAGTCTACCTCTCCCTGACTTAGACAGTGTTGTAACATCACACCATAAGAGAAAATTGTATATGTCTCTGATTTGATACTTTTCATTAGACGACAAAAACGTTTTTTTTATTTTTTTTTTATTTATGCTGTTTTATTTCCCACAGTCTGTTACCAGGGGAACACTATCTACTGGTGATAGACATATGGATGAGAAACTTGCGAAAAAAAGATAATTGATGCGTCACGTTTTACCTTTTGACATCGTGACCAACGGCAGCCGCTAGGACATTAACAGCAAATGGATATATTCCCAATAGTGGAATATAGTAAAAAAGGAAAATAATTTGTTCTTAGTTTTCTGTCAGTTAAACAGCACTTTGATTGTTAAGAATATCTTGCAAGATTAATGTGACTAGATCTACGACAAAAATGTAAACAACATTTGGTCACCGAATGGCCTCCTTTAATGATCAGAATCCATACGATATAGTGAGCTATAAAAGGCCATTGGAAACAATTCAGAAGGAAAACCTGATTTATACTAATGATATTTAACAAAAAGCAATTAAGACCTCCAAAAACTAAATCAAACCACTGTACTACATGCTCCTGGCTTTGGACAGGCATTTAAAGTATATACCAGGGTTAAACATGTTTGAGAGCATTCAACCTCCCCCTGACTTGGACAGTGGTGTAACATCACATCATAAGAACAAACTGTAAATAAGAGTACACACGCTGAAACGTCTCGCCCAAATTATTGATCAAGATTGAATGTATGTTTCAAGTCTTTAATATAAAGGTTTTATGACGGGTATAACATAAACTTAACATTATCAATGAACCATGACAATCGGGTTAAGGTCAGATAACCCTGCCAGGCGACATGTACACTTTACAATCTTTCTTTGCACCAGGGATAACTTATTGCTTATTTATATATGGAAACTATGCTTAACCACGAATACTACACATTGATATATGAAAAACGAAAATGAGGTTAAGGTCTGATGACTCCTGTCACACGTTAACTAATGAACCATGAAAATGAGGTAACGGTCAGATAACAGTACAAGTCAAACATGACTGTACACTTTACAATTATTCCATTCATCAAATATAGCTGACCTATTGTATATAGGCTCTGAGAAAAAAATCTAACCCCGAAAACTGAATATTGACTGATTGTTGGTATTTAACACCACTTTCAGCAATCTTGATTTTATCATGGAGGCTAGTTTTTTACTAATGCAGGAAACCGGAATACCCGAAGAGAACCATTGATATTCGGCAGGAAAACTGGCAACTCTAGTTGGAGACGAACATACTTTGCCGAACTCAAAACCACAGTGTTTACAGGCTAGTTATCTATGTAGATACACAATTTAGGTCACTCGGTCTGCGAGGCCGATACTTAACATTGACGAATGTTCGAATGAAACATGAAAATGAGGTCATGGTCAAATGAATCCTACCAGACGGACATATAAACCTTACAATCATTTACCAAATAAAGTTGACCTATTGCTTATAGTAGAGGGTCTGAAAACTGTGAGAGGTGTTGAATTTATAAATTAGGTCCCTACCATGTCTGTAGAATAGTTGACTGAACATTACTTAGTCCTTACATCTAAAAAATGAAAAAAAAATCTTCATATAATTCCATAATAGCAGGTGCACGACTTCAATGTGTGTGCAGGTTTCAGGGATCTGAATGAAAACCTTTTGGAGGAGTTGATTACATAAAAAAAGGGACTGTAGGTACGTCTGTTAAAAATATAGCCAAAAAAATAACCAAGTTCAACAGTCTTGAAAAAAATGAGAAAAAAATCCTCAAATAATTCTATTATATTGAGTGCATACGTTCAATATCTGTGCAATATTTCTGTGAAATTTCAATGATCTGGGTTGAAACTGTAAGAGGGCTTTAATTTGCAAATATGGGACTGTCAGTCTGTATAAAGTTTGGCTGAAAAAAGACTTCTTAAATCTGGAAAAATGGGGGAAATTCTTTATACAATTCCATTAGGACACAATTTAAATGTGTATGCAATCTTTCTATAAGTTTTCAGGGATCTGGAAGAGTATATTACATCAAATAAGGGCTGTCCATCTGAAGAAAATTTTGAAGAAAAGTTATTAATTTAAGTTTAAAATTTTGGTTAGTTTGAGAACAAGTTCTTCAAACAATTCAATTACATCAGGTGCACAATTTCCATATATGTACAATCTTTCTCTCTGACCATACTTTAATCCGGTATTGTCCGCTGTGCAATCCAGCAAAAAAAAATGACAAAAGACACAAAGTTCTAATCTAAGAAAACTCTTACTCTATCAATTACAATTCTCAAGATAATAGTAAACATCTTCATTATAAAGAGTCATATGACAGTTTTGTCAACATGATTTTGACATTCTGAACATTTTAGCCCTGTCAGATTTTCTCATCTTCAACCATTTTCAATATATTGAAAGATTACTTGCATTTTACCCTTTTATTCTATTTTGAGCCTTGGTGGCTATGTTGGTTGGCCAGCAGGTTAATCTGACATTATTTATAAATAAGATACTCTAAGGATGATTGTGGCCAACTTTGGGTTGCCATTAACCAAGTAGTTTCAGAGGAGAAAATTTTACTAAAAGTTAGACAAGGTCACCAAGTGATGAGAATATCTCATGCTGGCCTTTCAGGTCAGGTGAGCTAATAATAAGATGCTGTTTGATAGCAAATGAGATAGCTATCTACCAAAGAACCCAAGATAACCAACTTAAAGGCTCCTGACTTGGGAAAGGCACATAAAGATTGTCCTGGGTTAACAGATCTGTGAGCTCTCTTAAATTTCTGAATTTCTTGTATTTTTTGTTATTTTGGCAGTGTAAATAACAAAATAAGCATATTTACTCAACCAAGAATACCAGTACTCTTTTGATGTTAGCATATACTATGTATGCTAAATTGTGGGGTCATTTGACATCTTGAAAGTTATATTCTAAGCATTGTTTAAGAAATTTTTGTGATTGATTGATTGTAAGTGTTTAATGTCACTTACAGCACTCTTGGCTATATCTTGGCAACCAATTATTATTGATGGAGGCAAGCCAGAGTTCCTTGAATGAGGGTCTTGGAGATATTCTTTGTTTAAAGCAGTCAGGAATAATGAAGACCATTTTACTTTGAAAGTGGCAGAAACAACTTATATTGCATGCTCAGCTAAATACAAACAAACCTCATAAATACAACAATTTATTTAATTCTTATTTAGACTTTACAAATGATTATAAATAAAAGAAATTTTTATACTTCATAAATAAAATAAGATAGAAAATTCACATTAGTTTATCACAGATTTGTCATTTCTTCAAAATTTTAATTTAGAATTCTAAGATAAGAACTGTCTTCTATTCAGGTATTCTGTCTAGAATTCTGGATTCCCAAATCCAACCTGTTGTTGTACACTCTGTATCTCATTCAACAAATCAGTGTCTTGTAAATTAAGCTACAAAAAAACAATTATTGTAAATGAAAAATTTGATGAGCATCAATTAATTGATTGTTTTCTTACATCAGGTGGCAATAAGTTCTTGACAATGCATCAAACATCATTGGAATATAAATCAAACTTTTATTTTTTTGCTCAATCATTTGAAAATTTTGGACTTCATTAAGGTGCCATTATCTACTATTATGAGCTATTAACTTGTAGGTATTCTAATTTGGTGTAAAAAAAAATCCATCAAACAACATTTGAATATAAATCTATTTTTTTATTTTTTTGCTCACTCTATTTAAAATTTTGGACTTCATTAAGGTGTCACTGTTTATTATTATGAGCTATTAAAGCAAAAGTATATAAGAACTTGTAGGTATTCTAAACTGGTGTAAAAAAAAAAATTTCCTCAAAATACACACTGCCAATTGATAATGTTGGCAAATATTGGACACATATGTTATTCCCTCTAGAATTAGAAAACTGAAATATAACTAAAATGCAGACACTGAAATGTCTCATCTACTTTTCTGATCAAGATCCAATTTCATGTTGAAGTTCTTTAAGACCAAGTTTTTACTACAATTATCACATAAACTTAACACCATCAATGATCAAAAATAACAAGGTTAATGTCAGATGTATATTAGAATTCTTCTGATTAAGAAATGTTTTGGTTAAATGCTTAAATAAAAAATACAATATACTAACATTTAAAGTATGTAAAAATACCTTGATAGCATATTTATATGCCTGTTCAGCCTCTAGTTGTCTACCAGTTTTCAGACAGACAAGTGATAAATAGGCCCAGACTTCAGGATCAGCATTGTTCAGTATGTTGGCTTCAGATAAAGCATCTTCAGCTTCTCCAAGCTCATTCAACTGAAACAGATAAAATACAGTCTATATCAGCAATGTAGTTAGTAAGAGATTCAATATGTGTTAAAAAAATAAAAATATAACACCATAACGAGCTTAAAAGAATATACTCAATCAGATGTATTTTGATTTAATAAATGAAACTCTGCGACTGCAAATTATTGAGTTAATTCCCTTTATACATTTTCACACAATCCTTCTTTTAGAGCAAACACACATATATATGGAAACCTGAGAAAATATTTGTGTCTGCTGCAGAAAAAAACATCATGCTTAGGATAAGCAATTGATATTACTATATAACAGAGTTGGTATCCAAAACTCAGACAAACATATACTATGATGTCTCCCCTCTTTTTAATAGGTGAATATTGTAACTGAACCTTGTAATTCAGAAAATTTGTAACCTTATAAGGATAACTATGGTATAAGACAAATATACAACTTTTCTATTTCGTAACAGACTCAATAACTTACCCTATAACATGCTATACCAACACCTAACCATGACACACAGGATGCTGACTTCTTACAGGCCATTAAAAATACATTCTTCGCATCTTGGAACTAAAATTGAAATATTTTTTGTAATGAAATCAAATTAGTGATACATCAAAGTGTGTCACAGGCAACTTCTTTTCATATATGTATGATCTCGAGAAATCTCAATTCTTTACACCTAACTATCAATAACCATAAAAAAAACATCATAAATCAAATTGGATGTTCAAAGAAAGCTTAATCTAATAAAAATAGAAGATGAAAAATTCCTTAACTTGAGGTGACAATTTCAATTCTGTTCTCTTTAAGTCTTAATGAACTTTACTGTAATAGAGTAATGTTAACCTGTTTATTTTATCAAGGATCTATTATAAAGTAACCTAATTTAGATGTAGGTCATGAGGATTTATGATCAAACATAGGGTAAAGAAATAAAAGAAACTGACACTAAGATACATTACAGAGAGTAATCAATCATTACAAATAACATTTTAAGGTATTAAATCACATTTGTGTTAGTGAAATAAGGTGAAGTGTCTCCTAGAAATATGGTGAAGAAATTGATGTTTTAAATAACAGAAGGACATTGCAAAATAGCAAATAGTTTGATTGTTCATTTTCAGTTGTAAAATATGTGATCTTACTTTTTTGTTAAAGATTTAGTGTGCTAATTTTGTACAAACAACTTTTTTTACCTTAAATACTTTATCATTATCATGTGAAAAAAAAGCATTTCAGTCAATCTTTAAAAAAAACCTTCTTAACTCTTACCATGCTGAATTGTTTTCCGAAAATGTATATTTTTTGTTTATTTGCAAAAATATGCAATTTATATGCAAATGAGCTATACCCTGCAGCTGATGCATATTGATTCCAAAAAAAGATGGGGGATCACAGGGTGGGGTTGGCCTTAATCTGCCCCAAAATTGGTCATCAGGTGTTAAAAGCGTCAATTTTTTCGTCCTTTATCTTGACCTGGAAGACTAAGGGATGCTGATAGATGTGTCTCACTGTAGTCTACATTTAGAGTGGACACATTGTCTAAAGAAGGTCATTTCCACCAAAAGTCCGGAATTTTGCGATTTTTCCCCGATTGTTGACTTTACCTGGCCTTGCAATGGAAAAAGTTGTTCCCTAAGGATATTTCAATAATAAACACGAACAGTAGTTATATGCCCACTGGTTGACACTATTTTTGGAAGTTTTAAGCCTCTGTACTGTGTGTCCAAGACACAGAAGGGAATCCCACCCCTCCAGAAAAACCAGCTTTATCCGATTTCAATTTACGAGGTTCTTATTTGGACTCAAAATGCACCTTAAACCTGAGAAACATGACAATAAATAGCCTTTGGTTGAAGGGACATGCATCAATTTATGATGCAATCAGAGGAAAATACTAAACAGCAGCATAATTATACAATAAAACATTGTAATCTGATATTTTATGTATTCACATTAACCAATATAAAAGTAGACAATCAGAAATTTGCAAATTTCAAAGAATGGCATATTGTTACTATAAACCTATAAACAGTAATTTTCTGGTACTGTGAAAAATTTTATCGACAAATTGAAATATGACATATGCAAAACTCTTTTGAATTCTTATTCTAATATTATAATTAAACTAGTGGTATGTTATTAATTAGTTTTATAGATTTCATTCAAAAAGAGTCATTGATTATTTGATATTCAATTTGATTTTCTGCATTTAAATTCAATGAGAACCCAAATTTATTCAATGATAATATCTTAATTGCTTAGCATTTATTACTTTGGAAAATATTGGCTTTGTTTTCAGATTATATCATATGTTATCATCACCAACTGGTTACAGAATTAAAAAAGGTAACATGTAGGAGTTGTTTAAATCATAGAAATTGAGCAGTAATACCAATTTATAAACATTATTTTGACAAAGATTGGCAAGAAAACAATATCCGTCAAAAACAATAGCTTTATCAGAAACACAACACATGAAGCCTCAAGCAATTACAAAAAATTGTAAAAACTAACATCATTTTTTTAAAATATAATTATTTATACTCCTGTCGGTCCATCCACTTAACAACTAGTACAGTAAATTAATATAAAAATAAGGAGATCTGGTATGATTGCCAATGCGACAACTATCCACCAAAGTTCAAATGCAGTGAATGTCAGTAATTATAGGCAACCGTACGGCCTTCAACAAGAAGAAAAACCCATACCGTATAGTCGGCTATAAAAGGCCCCAACATGAAAAATATGAAACAATTCAATTGAAAAAACTAATGACCTAATTTATAACAAAACAATTTTTGAAAAACAAATATGACAGACATGAACCAACGACAACCACTGAACTACAGGCTCCTGACTAGGGACAGGCACATATAGAATGTGGCAGGGTTAAAAACTATTTTGCTAGTGCAAAACCCTTCCCCTAACCTGGAACAGTGGTGAAACAGAACATAAGAACAAACTATAAAAATCAGTTGAATAGGACTTAAATCATCAGATCGATACATATCAGAAAACACAGACTGGACGTGGCAGTGAATCTATACATCCCACAACAAAAAAGACACTAAGTAAAGATCTAAGAGTACTTGCAGTTACTGACAGCTAGTTCAAAGCCAATTACAAATAATAAAAAAAATCTGGTTTCTTAGACTAAAATATCAATCAGTACACATCCAACATAGAATGGATTTAGTGTAAAGACATCAATAACTGTCAGAGAAAAATATGACCTTGTGCAATGTCAAAATATAAGTTTGTTTGACTGATTGATTGAATGATTGATTATTGCTTGCTTAAAATCCACTTTATTTGACTGGTTGTCATGAAATTTATATCACCAATTTATTAAGCATAATAAATGGAAGATTATTTTCAGCTTTCTAATTTTGTTTGAATTGTTTCTGATATTCAAGAATCATATAACAGTTTTTTTCAAAATAATAAAAAAAAGCGTTGTTCAATAATTGAAGCATGCATATCAATATTTGATTGGTTGATGGAGTGAGGAGTTAACTCTTAATATTTAAGACATGTGCTTTTATCATTCTAGAATTATAGGACAATTTAGCAGAAAATGGGTTTACACATTTTAAAATTTAATGAAAACTTACCCTTTGATCTTGAAGGTAAATGGAAGCTAGTCTAAGATATATAGAATGCATCTCTGAGGCATCATGGAGAAATGATATGGTTCTCTCATAACAATCTTTGGCATTCTCTGTGTCGCCTATCATGTACTTCACATGTCCCATCAGTGCCCAAGCATCTGGGTTCTATGATAAATAAAAATATAACTTATTATACATCACACCTCCCTTTTTGTCATACAATTAAATACAGTTGACTCTCCTTATGTCGAAGTCAGCCAGACCAGATGAATATTTCGAGATACATGAAGTTAGAAGTTTGACAAACCAAGGGACACAACTCCTGCTTAGCTTGGTAAGGCTAAAATAAATCTGGAAATATGGGTAGGGGATCGATATTCTGGTCTGAGATCGCTGTATCTGTATTTCTCTAATTCTTCGTCAATTTATCCCTTTCTGCACCCATTGTATAAAAAAAAATTAATCAACGTGTGGTTTGTTTGATCTCAGTTCTTCATTGGTTAAAATCCGATTATGACGTCGAATTTTCTTGCTTTCCTCTGAATTTCCTATAGTGACGGCATGAAAAAAGGCGACCATGCCTGATGACGTCACATAGAAAGAACACATCTTTTTGCAGATCATTCAAAAAGAAGGAATAAGTTTGCCTGCATATTGTTTGAAAATCATTAGAGAAACAGATTCCACCACCAAATCTCGTGTAATACCATATTTATCCACTCTCGACAGTTAAATTTTAAACATTTAAAACGCTCGGCAAGCCTCGCGTTTTAAATTTGAAAATTGAACTGTCTCGAGTGGATAAATATCGTATCACACTCGATGCAGTGGTAGAATCTATATGTAATGATCTTTCATTATTATTATAAAATTATATATTTTTTTTTTATCTCTTAGTTATTTCTTGGTACAGTAACATTTTGTTGATGTGAATTTTAGCCAAGAGAATATTTTGTAATGGATCTTAGCGGGATTTCAAGTTGACAAAGTTGTTCATTCTCGCATACAAGAGAAATGAGAAAATTAAGATTTCTTTTTATTTCAATCTTTTTCTGCAAGAGAAAATACAAAAGAATAAAGAGGTCAACTGAGTAATTTCGAGTTGCTCACTTAATCCCTACTTTATGCACAACCAGGCTCATTAACATATGGTTACGGTAATTTGTTTATACAACATTTAAACAAATTTTTCATAATCCATAACAATGTATTGCTAATCATTTATTATTTTAATCAAAGATAATCTTAGGTAAACACTCGTGGGAAAAGAATGTCATAAATCAATACAGTGGTCAGTGACCTGAAATTTAATTACAGATGTATTGTCAGGTAACTCTTCAATCCATTGAAATCCCAAAGGTCATGTTTGACATTTATGTATTAGTTCGAGATAATTGACATAATTTGAACGCATTTGTTACCCTTGGGACCTAATTTTCGTTCTAGTCAACCAAAATTTTTACTCATCCAATTACGACTCATCAAAATATATATATTTATATGGAACAAAGTTCAGGACCACAGGAAAATTTTTAGTCAAGCGAGTTCAAGACAATCAGTGTTAACTGTATTATCAATTTATAGTTTACTTCTATCTACTTTCATGTCTGGAAATTGGAGAAATAGACTTTGTTGCAAGGTGTTTGGAGAATATCAATGTGTATAAAATATGTTTGAATATTCAATACTAACCTGGTAATCAAATTGTAATGCTTCATTCAGACTTTCCTCTGCATCAGTTGTTTCTTTCTTCTGTAACTTAAGTCTAGCAAATGCAATGTGGTACTGAGAAGTAGGTCCGCCAGCTGGACTTAACAGCTCATGGGCCAAAGCTCTCTCTGTGAACTGTAGTATTTCAAGGAAAAGTTTTATTATAAAATTATTGTTTAAAAACATAAAATGCTTAAGCCATTTACGGTGAAAAAAAATATATATACAGACATGATAGTTTTTCCTTCTATTATAAAAATTAGTTTCTGTAAATACAGACTTAATGCAATTCTGAAACAACTAGCATTCACGTGATCTGAATCAATACAATTCGGATACTTGGTGATATATAATATATTAAGTGAAAGATTAAAATTATTGCTTTGTACATCTCACTTCATTTTTTCACATTGATTTCTGAATTTAGAGTAAATATATTCATATCTAAAAGGGTGCAAATGTATTTTAACATAATTGTGTTTTTGGAAAATAATCATGTGATCTGATAAGTACCCATAAAAGTGAAAGGGATAGTAAGTTTTACGACATCAACTGTATGAGATGTCAGCAGTTTCTTACTTCTTCATGGAACTTTTTTTATAAGAAATACAAAGTGTAGTAATTTTAAAATAAAGGTTTATGTTGTGATTCCTATTTCAAAGTTTACACAAAATACTAAAGTTGATCAGATTATACTGAATTGTTTGAATAAACATATCAAAATGAAAATTTTCAACTTACCTAAAAATAGCTTGATAACGAAAAACCTGCTATTGAGGCTTAGGTAATTATAATACTGAACCATATTTATTTTTATCATATTGTTTTAGGGCAAAATTTTCATAAACAAAATATGGAACAAACAGTTGATTTATTCTCAATATTTTGCATCATGAATATATCATTTTTCTAATCTGCGTGTAGTATTACCCAATAATAATTTCTAACAAAACTTACAGGAATAGCCTTGACCTCCAAAAGCCATTCAATAGCATGCATATAAATGCTGCAGGCTGGAACGGGTGTTGGTTCCCTGGGGGGTTGTTCCTCTGTCTCCTCATGTGGTTGAGGGGAGCCCCTTTGACTGCCGACTTTATGGTGGCTACCTGGACGAGACATACTGCTGTCACTTTTTATTCTGCTTGCTGCCAAACGTGAGACAAAGCATTGTGAAAAGCATGACCATCACCCAGTTAGTGAAACATATATACATACATATATAGCTATCAACATGCATATTGATTTCAAAGTCATCAGAAATTTAATTATACACTCTTTTTTTTTTAAGTGAAAAAATCTGTACATGTACTAATATTGATAATTGAAAAATGCAAAAAATACAAAAAAACGACCTGAAGGTTCTTCATGATGACTTTGAAATCACAGTATATTTTGTCTATTTTTTCACTAGCTCATAAATAATGCTCCAATTAGTTTTTCATCTAGCTATAAGCGTATGCATAATACTTGAGCAACACCTTTATTTTCACAAATCGCATGATATTTTCTTTGCTCCTCTCCTGTTTCTTAAGTACGAAAACTTACTCTTTTGTGACACTTTATTGAAATATGCGTAAATTTTATTTTTTGTGAAAGTCAAATGTCCTATTATTCATCCATTATGGGACAGTCAAATGGTTTATTATTCATCAATTCAAAAGAGCTAAATGACCTATTATCATGCATACATTTAATGCAGTCAAAATATCCTTTGATCAATAAATTTTTGAAAACCACAGTGATGGAAATTCAACTTCAACCAATATTTTTTGCAAAAAATTTCCTCAATCTTTTTTAAAATTACAAATGAGCTGTCATTGAATAATTAGCTAAAGAACAGGTGCATTTTAATTATGAAAGTCAGTTTTCGTTTTTATCAAATTCAAAACTGCATCAGTCTTAACTTTTTGATGAATCCAAAGTGAAAAGAATGATTTGTTGTAATTATATTTATATACTGTAGAATCTGAGGAATGCCTTTAATATTTACACTAAATGTAGATATACTAGCTCTAATTGTATAACACACAGGCCTACAGTCATAAAACTTTACACAAGTACTCAAGAGTACAAAATATGTGCTTTAAACACCAAATCCAGTATTTTGATTGGTTGAAATCCGAGTCTGAGTACATTAATCGAACTCCAATATATATGACTGCTAGACATGTACACATTGGTGTACTTTGAAGTTTATAGTGTGACACTAGCTGAAATGACTGCTTTAAGTGAATGATTGTGAACTTATATCCATGATCTAAAAATCTTCTAATTGAAACTGGATTATAAACTAATAGACCACTTTCGAGTTATGTCCTTCACCGGAAAAGTTCGTCAATTATGCACGCCTTTAAGATGTCATTTCCAACCGCTCGCTCAACACGGGAAGGAAGTGACGACACCCCTAAACGCACAAATGATGTTCACTAAAACTGAAGTTTTTGACAGAAATGCAACGAACTCGTAAGTGGTCTATTAATACTGGCAGTACTTTGGTTAATGAAATAAATCTTAACAAGAGTGCACACGCTGAAATGTCTCTCTTCTTTACTAATCATTGATATTATGTTGATAGTCCTAAATATAAAGCTTTATTACAACTGCCACATAAACTTAACATTAACCAAGTAAACTAAACATTGACCAATGAACCATGAAAATGAGGTCAAGGTCAGATAAACCATGCTAGGCAGGCATGTACAGCTAACAAATCTTCCATACAACAAATATAGTTGACCTATTGCTTACAGTTTAAGAAAAACAGACCAAAACACAAAAACTTAACACTGAGCAATGAACCTTGAAAATGAGGTCAAGGTCAAATAAAACCTGTGTGACTGACATATAGATCATAAAATATTTCCATACACCAAATATAGTTGAACTATTGCATATATAGTATTAGAAAAAAAGACCAAAACTCAAAAACTTAACTTTGACCACTGAACCATGAAAATGAGGTCAAGGTCAGATGACACCTGCCAGCTAGACATATACACTTTACAATCATTCCATACACCAAATATAGTAGACCTATTGCATACAGTATAAGAAAAACAGACCAAAACACAAAAACTTAACTATAACCACTGAACCATGAAAATGAGGTCAAGGTCAGATGACACCTGCCAGTTGGACATGTACACCTTACAATCATTCCATACACCAAATATAGTAGACCTATTGCATACAGTATAAGAAAAACAGACCAAAACACAAAAACTTAACTATAACCACTGAACCATGAAAATGAGGTCAAGGTCAGATGACACCTGCCAGTTGGACATGTACACCTTACAGTCCTTCCATACACCGAATATACTAGACCTATTGCTTATAGTATCTGAGATATGGACTTGACCACCAAAACTTAACCTTGTTCACTGATCCATGAAATGAGGTCGAGGTCAAGTGAAAACTGTCTGACGGGCATGAGGACCTTGCAAGGTACGCACATACCAAATATAGTTATCCTATTACTTATAATAAGAGAGAATTTAACATTACAAAAAATCTTAACTTTTTTTTCAAGTAGTCACTGAACCATGAAAATGAGGTCAAGGACATTGGACATGTGACTGACGGAAACTTCGTAACATGAGGCATCCATATACAAAGTATGAAGCATCCAGATCTTCTACCTTCTAAAATATAAAGCTTTTAAGAAGTTAGCTAACGCCGCCGCCGCCGCCGAATCACTATCCCTATGTTGAGCTTTCTGCTCGACAAAAACTGATTAGAAATGACACCAAAAAAATCATTTATGGTACAATTAAGTACAGTATTATTCAATAAAAATATTAATTAATATTCTGTCAAGCGTATCTTGTTGCTTTCTTTCTTAACACGGATATTAAATCAAGATAGAAAACAAAATTCCTATCATTAACAGACAGAAATAGATTTTGGTTAATAACTGAGCCAAAAACAAAATTGATTCTGGACCAAAATCATGCTTTAAAACATACATAAAAAAAAATTGCTGTGCCAAGCAAATGAAAAAAATTATTTCACAACCAAAGCATTGTTCTACCTACATAATTACAAACATGCATGTTAATGAGAATGACAATACAGAGGTAGTGTAATATGATACAGCAAGCAAAATATTCATAAAACATATATCAATGCATTTGTTTAAACTGTGTACCAATAATTGTAAAGACTGAACACTTAGTTCTCGATTTCTTTTGCAAAATAATTCATATGAGAACATATAATTATCCATTTGAGCACACACAAAAATCTTAATTAAACATCACTTGATCAGTACCTCACACTTAATTTGTATGTCAAATATTTATTTAGAGGTTACCTCAATAGTTCTCATGAAGATATCTTCATAAACAATAATATTTTTATGTAAACTCTTGTATAATGACATAGACCAAAAAATGCCTATTATTTTGCACTGTGTAAACAAAATTCATGCCTAACCAAAAGAAATTTTCAGCTCAAAAGGGTTTTGGTTCAAGCAGGGTTCATTATTAGTAATTAATCTGGCTGAGATCCTTGAATCTGACATCTATACACAATTTTTAATCTTTGGTATTTTTATGGTCTTGGAAGAACCCTAAAAATATTCAAAGGTTCTCTAAAAAGATCAAAATGTGTAATCTGAAAGGATGGATAACCTGAAAGACAATAGACAGACATTGTTGCTAAACACCTGTGTATCATATAATCAATCAGATGAAATGAACATGAAATATGCATACACATCCGGTCTGTGTTCTTTGTTAGATGTTTTTCTGCTTTGTATCGATCTGATAAGCCCTTTTCAACTGATTTTTATAGTTTGTTCTTATGTTTAGTCTTACACCACTGTCCTAGGTTAGAGGAGTGTTGGCGCCTTCAAACATGTTTAACCCTGCCACATTCTTTAAGTGCCTGTCCCAAGTCAGGAGCCTGTAGTTCAGTGGTTGTCGTTGGTTTGTGTCTGTCATATTTGTCTTTTTTTTAATAAATTGTTTTCTTATAAATAAGGCTGTGAGTTTTCTCAATTGAATTGTTTCATATTTTTTATGTTGGGGCCTTTTATAGCCGACTATAAGGTATGCGTTTTTCTCATTATTGAAAGCCATACAGTTGCCTATAATTGTTTATATCCACTTCATTTGAACTTAGGTGGATAATTGTCTCATTGGCAATCATACCATATCTCCTTATTTCTATAATGGTACATGTTCAAATCTAAAATAGTTAAAAGTTATAAATATGTATAAAATAAATGTTATTTAATTTGGCATATAAAGTTCATAAGCATGAATTACTTGTTAAACGTGAGTAAAAACAAAGGGTGAATGTAAAAATATATGTTGTTATTTTATAAAAAAAAAAGTTTATTGAAATTTTAAGTTAAGAGTTGAACTTTGATAGTCTGAAGAATAATTATCATACAATTTGTTTATTGAAATACCTATTCCAAAACCAGAAGGAAAAAAATATATCACATAAAAATAACATGCAAAACGTAGACAAGCTTCCACCATTAAATGTTACCAAACAGTTTACATGGTTTGTTTAGATTTTTATTCTATTTAGTTCATCCACAGAAAATTTTAATAATGAATTATTATTAGTGTTATAATATTTATTTTTAAAATAAAATTTTAAAATTCCTTGTATTAGCTTGTAAGTTTACCAACTGACTAATTTTATTGAAAATTACCTTTAGATATTGTTGTGTTCCCTGTTAAACAGTAATATATTTTCAAATGGTTAAAAAATATAAATAAAAGAATAGAGTTTCAATGTCCCCTGCCACAGTTTATGATAGAAAGGTTGTCTCCTTCTTAAACTTGTCCGTCTGCATCCATACCATCATTATAATATAAACCAATTTGGTGTTCCATAATTTTGCTATCACTGACCTAAATTTAGCACTTAAAACAGCTGCAGCAATATTTTACATGCTGTAGTGACATGCTGTGATTTCATATTTCAAAAACTTATAAAAAAACACATGTTTTTAAACCCTATTTTTCAAAATATTCCCTTTTTTTCTGAAATCATTACAACTGCTAATCATTAAATGATATATACTACACTATTTGATGAAGGTGGTTAAAGTTCTGATGAATGTACTATTTTGGATAAAGCAAGAATGTGGTGGGTACATACAAAAGCAATTCAGGTAACTTGTATCATTGAATACTAAATAATTATTATAAGCGAAACAGGTGCTGTTATGAGGTGGGTTGTCACACATGTAATTGACCACCACTGTGTAAAGGTTCATGGGTTGTCACACATGTAACTGACCACCATTGTATATATCTAACTATCATTATTACCTCCTTCCAATTGGATTTTGTCACTTTCATCTGATAAAAACAAAGTTTGGATCATTTCTACTCTATAACCTCTACTTTATACTTGTATATAATCAGTGCACAAAGCATGGGCATTGTGCAAAACTACTCGCATTCAGGGATTTGATATACTGTGGGTAGGGAAAAATGTTCATTGTTACTCTAACTCATTACTTTATTGATATACTGTGGGTAGGGAAAAATGTTCATTGTTACTCCAACTCATTACTTTATTGATATACTGTGGGTAGGGAAAAATGTTTATTGTTACTCCAACTCATTACTATATTGATATACTGTGGGTAGGGAAAAATGTTCATTGTTACTCCAACTCATTACTTTATTGATATACTGTGGGTAGGAAAAATGTTCATTGTTACTCCAACTCATTACTTTATTGATATACTGTGGGTAGGGAAAAATGTTCATTGTTACTCCAACTCATTACTATATTGATATACTGTGGGTAGGGAAAAATGTTCATTGTTACTCCAACTCATTACTTTATCTAATTTTCCAATTTTTCATAATTGAAAAAATAGAAACTTATATTCCATTGCGGTAGAGTTCAAATTCTGTAAACTGTGAATCCATACAGCTTCTCAAAGTAGTGTTACTTTATGATTAATAAACATACAAAATGTGACAAAACTGGAAAACCTGTGTCATTAGGAGGACAAAGTGAGGAAATGTTATGTGTATTATCGGGAAAAAAAATGTTTACCTGATGATCGACGCATTTGTAAACTATCATCTAAGATCAAATACATATAATTTGCATAAATTATATTTCACTGTTCAAAAAGACCTCTTCAGGTAAAAAAAGTTTCCATTGTTAAAGATCTCAAAAAGGTCAATCAGACATGAAATTCGTGCCATGAAATGGTTAGGTCAGGGATATGTGTAAACAATACATATATTATGGGGAGTTGACTCAGTTTCACTTTTTATTGTCATTTTTTTTATTTTGAAATATGTGGTAAATTGAAATAAGATCTATGAAAAAAACTCAAAATAAAATATTTCTTTGTGCTTATTTAAAAAAAAATTGGGATCTAAAAATTGGAAATTGTTGTAATTTTTATGAAATTTACTAAATCTGGTAGCAAAAGTGGTTTCATTTAAACTAATGTTTATTGTGCAGTTAACCAGTTTCTTTGAAATACTTTTCATATGAGTTGATTTTTATTATGGACTTTGAAATGAATGCATAAAATAGTTTTACCGAGCTATTTTATAGAAAACTGTGCAAAAAACTTCCTATAAATGTATTCGCCTCATATGTTGTGGGAAAATCACTTTCCAAGTTAAGAATGCTTGAACAGCTTCCCAATTGATTCAATCAATGCAACAATTATAATTAGATTCAGTTCAGATGATTTCATCAAAAATGGCGCATTCAAAATTTCTATATTTTGCGTTTACAATTTTCTCCCCTGAACTGTATCAACTCCCCTTAATAAGTTACCTGATGGTAGTTGTAGGAGACTTCCTTCTGGGATGAAAAACATACAATTAACATAAAACAAATTTTGCAAACTTTAAGGCTATACCATTTCAATTTTGAGTACAGCTATTACAGACTTTAATGTATATAAAATATGCCTTAAAGTGTATGGAAAAGGTATAATTTTTCAATTTTGAACAAAATTGACCCTATCATGATTCAAAAGTTTCTGAAGAAATGAATTGTGTGTATGGTATGCAATACATTTTTATCAAATCTGTCAGTAAATAAATCAAACTCAACTTATAATACAGGGGGAAACAAAGGAAATATATGAAGCATGCAACATTCTACCTTAATACAAATATATATATTGTTTAAGGTATAGCCATCTAAATTTCAAGACAAATAAGGATACATGAAGAAATATATATATATTCCCCAAACACAGAAAATGTAAATTCTGCCAATGCTAAAAGTGTCAATACTCATACCTGATCTACGTGTGGCTGATTGTCTTCTATCTGACATAGATCTCTGACCTCCAGACCGAGCTGATGTCGGTGGTTTGTCACTGCCAGGTGGTGATGGCTGTTTGATATCAGGGTGAGGCTGTTGAGGGGGTGCTAAGCCACCCTGGTCACCAGCATGAGAACCATCAGCTTCACCTATTAATCATTAATAAAAAATGGCTAAAGTTTAAATTTGGAACTAGTAAAAAATAGATTTTCAAAAGGAGATTCCTTAGAAATTTAGGGGCTTTCAGTCAATGAAACACAAGATCTTGTGTCTTTTTTATTTTAATAGTAAGACATTTTGCTATGGTCTACATAGCTGTTTTATTAAAGATTTCATATGTCAAATACATGCATGTAAGTAAGTCCATCTTTCATACTATTTCAGTATCAGAACAAGCCGGAATTTTTTAAAATAGAAATAATCTGTAATATACAAAACTAAACTCATCTATCCATAACTTTCATCACATATTACTGAGCTACTGTATTATTTGATATTTGGGCTAGTACTTTTAATATTGTGTTGTATTGTATTGTATAGTGTAAGGAATTTTTAAAACTTCTAAGCAGTCACTTCATGTTTGACAATAAATTTGCATGGAATGTTTGTCAAAGTCAAATAACAAGTGGGGTACGCCCTACACAACATTGAGTGCAACATCTTGTTTGCTATGAAAGAGGGTCTTTATGGGGGTACCTTCATGAAGAATAACGGTAAAAAATCTTGCCAAATGACGTTAACAGTAATTTTTGGTGCATGACGATAAAATGTACACTTTCTTTTAGACAAAAGTCGACTGATTTTGACAAATCACGTTAAATTTTTTCCAAAAATAACGGTAACGATAATTATTTTAGACCTCTGACGAATCACGATAAGGATATTTTGACGAAATACTGTAAAATTTTAACCAATCTATCGCTAACGGTAGCAGAAAATGACTGCTTGATGCCTGACGGTAAAGGGCATCCCTATCCTCATGAAAGGACAGTTATTTGTGCACTCAAATTTTTGTGAAAATATCATTAATAAGTGGGTTTTAGTTTGTTGAACCACTGCACATAATAACTCTTTTGCATAAGAATCAGACATCATTTGAATTAAAACATCTTATATTCATTTGTGAAATTACAATACGTTGTTAGGAAGTTTCCATGGGAGATAATCAATTTTTCTTTCGAAAAGTCTTCTATATTCAGAAGAATAATGATTTTATATTATCTCCCAAGGAAACTTATAAACAACGTCTTGTAATTTCACTTATATGTTACTAAATATAAGATGTTTTAATTCAAATGATGTCTGATTCTAATGAATATAGAAGACTTTTCGAAAGAAAAATTGTATGAAAGCTTAGTTTGGAAATTTTTACAGCAATTCAAAATTACTACCTAACACCTTTAGTATGACTATTACAATAAAATTTGTATAGAAATTGTTAGACTGATTTTTCATAATATCATTTAAGTGGAATTAAAGTCTTATAGGATTGTAAGTATGGTTCATTTTATCACCTTGCACTTTCACGACTTGACCGTGGTTTTCTACAGCAGTTTGTTCAATTTTCTGACCAGTTGAACCGTTTGGTTTTATAAAAACAAATTGCAATTTGGTCAGAATTTTGAATAAATTGCAATAGGTGGAGAGCAACACTTACAGTCAAGTCACAGTAATACATGAATTGAATTATGACAATTTTTGTTTAAGATACATAGAACATGAATTGGTATTTGATGCACTATTTCTATGGACATATAAAATACTAACCTTTTTCCTCAGCCTCTTGTCCTCTTGCTTCCCTCTCTTTGACCTGCTCTTCCTCTCTAGAGGCCCTAGCTATAGCTACAGCTTTAGACTGGTTCAGTTTGTTAGCCTCAAGATAAGCCATTTCAGCACCTATCTCATTGTTCACAGCATCATAGAATAAACCTGAAAAAATATAGTCTTACTGTTCAATACATATTTTGATAATTCTAATATTCAAAATGGAATTTTGATACTGATATAACACTTTAATATCTAAAATAAAACTGTCATGAAACCTGTTTGCAAGGAAACCTTAATCACATTGTTCATATAGCAGTCCACCCTCAAACAAGATAGTGTTCTTATAAAGGGATCGTCTCTGGTTAGTATTTGGACAATAAATAAATACTACTCTATAATATTGCACAATAAAACCTTTCAAAAATGTTCAATCTATTAGGATTTTATGGCTTTCTAAAACACTACAAACATGAACAAGATTGTTTCAATAATCAAGCAATTTGACCGAGGAAGACTGCTTTAAGACATATGGTCTCAAAGGAATAGCCTTCACAAAGTGTCATTATGCTGCAATAGGTCCTGTAGATTCAGAAATTATTGCAAGGTTTTCATTTGGCCGGTTTTTATTAATGCAAATAATGCGACTCCTTGAGTATCGCAATAATAAGAATTTGCATTCTGATAACACATACATATATTTATATGTTGCTTTTCCCTAATTCGTGATAATTAAACTCATATTTTTGTTCATACTTCAAAAATCGCAAAAATAAATGCATGCAATAATTTGTGAATTTAAAGTATATATAAAATTTAATCATTCCAAAAAATTATACATTAGTATTATCAAAATTATCAAACAATCTTACCAATTAGGAAAAATTTGGGGGAACTGTCTCAGCTGAGAAGTTTTCACTGACAAACAGACACACACATTGATGCTAGGTACTAACATCTTTATTATAAATTCAAAATACATTTAGAAAACTATTTTGGTTACAGCATCTGTTTTCATCAGCATTACGATATATAATTTTTTTTAAATTACTACCAGAATGAATGAACAATATGTTGACATACCTAACATAGTCCAAGCCAAAATACTTTTTGGATCGACACAAGTAGCTGCTTCAAAGAAGGTTTCTGCTGCTTCATGTCTCTGCTGTAAGGTACATACAACGCCATACAACAAAAGTCTGAAACAGGAAAAATTAAGATGTTTGTAATGGTATGTATGATAATTTGTCAAAACACTGTTGATACAAGAATATGGAAAACTACATACAAATGTAATTGTTTGTGTTTTGTCTTAGATTTTAGAACCAGAAATTGACATTTTTAAATTTAGGCTGTAGTATCCAATCAACAACATAAAAACAAACAATTACCTATCCCTTAATTCCAATGTATACCAATTGTAAATATTCTTTTCTATAGCTGTTTGTTTAGTATAACATGGGAGATAATTCAAAGCAAGTACACAGTAACTCCCCTTAATATCTAGTAATTACCCATGTAAATGTTTCTGATCTATAGCTATACATTCCTTGAAGCACTCCTCGGCTTTAGTGATATCATTGATATATAAACAGAAAGTTCCATAGTCAAACCAATGAGATGGGTCATTCTTGTTCCTAGCTATCCTCTAAAAAAAAAAATAACTCAAATTTTAAAATTCTGTTCTACTTTGTGGTAGAAGTAGTAAATTCATTCTATTACATGAAGTAAAATATTAGTTATTTCATCAACTGAAATAGTGATAAAATTATATTGTTTATAACAATGAAAAATATGTGATTCTAACAATTTTACAAACTACTTATGACACTCACTTAGATTAGGAAAACTCTGGTAAACATACACAAGCATTGTCTGGGTTAAAAAGCTAGTGACAACAATAATCTTTAACATTTGAAATAGGTTACAACAATAAACTTTAACACAAGAAATAATTTAAGTTGCTTCCAGCATGTGGTTTGTTAAAAAACTAATGTTAAAATAACTAATTTTACCTCCTGATAATATTTAGTAGCCAGCTCATAATTATCATTGACTTCAGCCTCCCTGGCAAAATGTTTCAGCTGTGCTGAGTCTGTCAACGGCTCAGGGATAGGAGGTTGGTCCTCCAGAGCTAGAACTTTTCCAAGAGCCACATGCATTTGATCAATCAGGTATACATATAACTCACTTAAAAATGTCTGCAATATAAAGTATTAACAATTGATTTTTTTAATCATGAAAAATATTGCTATAAATGTGTGTACATTCAGTCAATTACACTAGTTCAACCTAAAGGAAAAGGCATTAAAACAATGAGTTATCAACTGAACAAACCCAGCATTTTTATCAAGCAGAGGATAATCACATTAGCTCATTGCCCAAGGCCTGAAAAATAACAATGAATGACCCATTCCTTTATAAGTTAGTATCAAAGACAACTATATATGAAAATAAGATGTGGTATTATTGCCAAAGAGACAAATCTCTACCAGAGACCAAATGACATAGAAGTTAACAACTATATAGTTATTAACATGGTTTTTTTTTTGTTTATCATTAACACTGGTTATCTACAAAAGTAATAAGGACTGAGGAATATTTTCATTCTCAAACTATGTTATGGCCTCTTTTAGATTTTCATAATCCAGATCCATTTTTTTTTTTTTGCAGTGAGGTCAACTGCCCAAGTTAAATACAGAAAGATATGTTGTTTTGATTGTAGAATACTTAGTAAATTGACAGTATGGCATTGATACTGGTATCATTACCTGTAATTCCTGTCTGTCTTCAAAGGTTGACGTCCTTAAGTATTTCTCTCTTACAATTTTCACTACAGCATGTTTTAATTGCTCTTTAAATGCAAAGTATTTGCCTGAAGAGTTCAGTTCATAAATCAGTTTCTGTCTCCTGGAAGTAAAAAGAGCAGAATAAAGTAAAACTTCTAAAAAAAAATTTTGTGGTTATAAAATAGTTATAACAGCAATCAACTGATTTTGCAAAGAATTCATCAAAATCAAGTGCTCTTCCACCTATGATATTGTGATTTCACCTGCTAACACCTTTTTTACATAGCTCCTGTAACAATTTAAAAAGATTTCATCAATTTACAGGAAAATATGGTATGGCTGTCTTTATAATAAATTTGTTTAAATTTATTTATTCAGAAAATATGTGGCATTATGGGAAATGTCACTGTTTCAGGTGTTTCTGATTGCTGATGACATTAGGGTACTAATGCTGAGACTGTGTCGCATAATTTAAGAGGAACAAAGTTGAATTTTTCAATTTGTTCATCACCATCAAGTAACCAAAACACTCTTTATGTGCCTGTCCCAATTCAGGAGCCTGTAGTTCAGTGGTTGTCGTTGGTACATGTCGGTCATATTTGTTTTTCGTTAATTGTTTTGTTATAGATTATGCTGTTAGTTTTCTCAATTGAATTGTTTTATATTTTTCATGTCGGCGCCTTTTATAGCCGACTATATGGTATGGATTTTTCTCATTGTTGAAGGCCGTACGGTTGCCTATGATTGCTTACATCCACTTTATTTGAACTTTGGTGGATAGTTTTCTCATTGGCAATCATACCTCATCTCCTTATTTTTATATAAAAGGAAAACAAAATCTGGTGTCAGAGGCAACACAAAAATCCATGCTAAAAACTAACTTTTTGAATGAAAAGCAAGGCAGCTTTTTCCCCCCATAAATCTAAATATTGTCTAACATGTTACCAGCGGAATAGCTTATTTAATTGTTTCACTCATAACCTTATAAGTATAATCATGTCAAAAGTAAAGTTGACCAGGAAAAAATGTATACGTCAGATATTGAACTGATCTGTTCACAATTAACCAGCAAAATTAATTTTAATTTCAGACAGCATCACACAAAAGTCCAAAATTTTCAATAAATTTCAAAAGTCTGAGTTCATTATTCTGTCAAAAGTTTGACAAAGGGACTGAAGTACAAATTGCCTTTATCATAGACAACAAACTCCATGATGACTATCAAAAAAGTCATACCTGCTTTCCATAGCCTCAGATGTTTCTGTATCATCTGGTTTGAAATCATCACCAAACTGGTCCCTGTAAGAACAAAAGAATTACGCTTTTAATTATGAATTATATCCAAGTGGATAAAACCACTCCTTATATTACATTTATTTCTACAAACTTTACATAATGTAGGTTATCTGTGTCATCAGGTTGCTGTCTTAGTGACATATGCCCCACATTTCGTTTTAATCACATTAAACTATGAGAATGGGAATCATAGCGCACTAATTGTCATTTCTGAATAATTCATCATTTTGATGTCAGCATTATATAACAGGAAAGTTTAAAAAGTAAACAAGTTTTTAAAATGTACCTGAATTCATCCAGGATCAGATTAGCAACACTAGCCACTTGATTTTGGAAATCTTCTACAGACTATAAATAGATACAAAATAATTATTACATAAACATCTGAATATTAAAAAAAAAAAAATTTTTTTTTACATCAATTAATTCATTACTATAAAGTTTATTAGGGAATACATTTACCTCTGTACCTGTAGTTCTTAAATTTAATCAATTTATCTTAGATTTCATTTACAAAATTTAAATTATTACTAAAATGTCACTTGAGAAGTTGGTAAATTACTATCTAGAGTATGTAAATCAATGGAAGATATTTTGTTCATCAAGTTTCAAAGACAGAAATCAACTCACCCTCACAGCACCATCAGTTCTCTTTGGAAAGAGAGGTCTTGGTGGAATGTATTCAGCTACCCTGGAAAAAAGCAAACATGCTGCGTATAATCATAGACTGACATTTTTTTAAAGTTCTTTATTCATAACATATACATTATTATACATCTTCCCAAATATATTGTTATTCCAGTTTTAGGGGTTTTTCTTCAACATTATCTAGTTTTATGGGTGAAACATAACCACAAAGACATGGAAAAAGTTCTGTTTTATTTACTTAAGATCTATAAGGGAAAAGGGTTACATCTGGACTATATCATGCTAATCTTTGAAACTTCTTTTATTGTATAAAGCACACAATAAACATTTGAAACTAAAAAAACAAGATTAAGTTATGTTTTCCTATTTCTGATATGAACGAGGGATTGTATACAAAGCTACAACTACAGTTGTATACATTTAAAAAAAGGAATGCCATTAAAGGGAGAATCAAGACGGCGTCAGATAAGAATATTTAGAAACACTTTATGTTACGTATCAATGTAAAGTGTTTTTAAATATTCTTATCTGACCCAGTCTGTGGAATAAACAAGCAAGGCAACCCCCATGTAAATATTACTTTATCTTATTTGATCATGCATATATTACTACAAGAGCTTATTTCACTCACTCACTCTACTTGCTTATAATGATACCAGAAATTAATTTTCAACTGGTACATTAACTGTTGTTTTAGAAAGGTCCAAATATAGTATTAAGACTGCCATAGAACATAGGGATATTGTCTCATGCACATCTTTTGAATATCTTTTCATTTTATAGCTATCAAATTTCACCTCAGAAGTAGACTTATAATGAAACTATAATATTTCCTTTTGTCAAAGGCAAACACTTGACAAAAACATGGATAAATTTCAAAATAATAAAAGGTTTCTGTTTAGTCCTTTATATTGAAATCAAATATAGTTTACAGGATCAGTGATCTACAAGTGAACATTGATATTGACAGTGAATACATCAACGCTTTGTGAAAATAGGCTAAACAATACTACTTACTTCTTTCCAAGAACTTACCATAATTTTCTTATAAAATTATTAAAAATATAACTTCAATGAATTTTGATTAATACATTGACAATTATTGGATAACAATCTCACTTAAAGAAGTTAAATGTTACATAAAGAAAAACATCATAAAAATTTAATTTACATATTAGGGGTCATACACCATTTTTTACAACTAAGTTCTACATAAATAACAGTCATTTGAAAAAGATTATTTACAGTAATAATTTTATCAAGCTTTTCAAATCCTTAATTTTCAGTTTTCAAGATACCTTTACACTTATGCAACTATTCATTCAATATAGTACATTGTATGAGTACTCATATAAGACATCAAGGCCATTTTATTCAAATGTAAGATTGTCTCATAAATGTTTTTCCAAGAGGTAAATAAAATTTATTTTTACAAAACTTACATGATATTATTTTTGTATTTACCTTCTAGCCAGCTCTTCTGCTGGACGTTTAGGGATGAGTGGATGTGCTAGACAGATCTCCAACATCACATAAGATTTAGCCTCAACATATTGTTGTCCTTCCACATTGACAGGTGCTTGTCCTTCCATCTCTGATCCTGTATCAGACTTAATGGTCTGAGATGCCTATGAGATAATGTTTACATATGGTTAATTGAATTTTTATCATAGAAATGCATAAAATAAACATTAATGAACACACGATCTCCATGCAGGTTAGTAGCATTCTCTTTACATGCAATATAATTATGAGTAAGTCATTCTTCTTTTAACATTTAATCTTGATAATAAACAAATTACTGAAAAGTATGTCCGTGGTATCAATATCAAAATATATTCATATATTGAAATAATTTATAAGAAAAATAATAACATAATCTATCTATAAAAAACACAAAATACTTATATTCACAATATGCTTGTTTATTTTTTACAGTACAATTTATCTTAAATAAAAAATAAATTCATAAAATATAAATAAAGAAAATTACTTGCTAAAAATTAGGCATGTGAATGTGCAAATTGTCCTTAAAAACCTATGTTAACTTTACTATATCAATTGCATTAATCAAAACTAAAATTAGTACTCTCTAATACTTCATCAAAATTAAAAGTACTATAATATTTAAATAACTTCAAATCTTTCATGCAGTCAAGAACAGAAAAAATACAAAGTTTTTAACACAGAAATATATGTCACCTGCAAGTATCAAAACTAAAAAAAGACAGATATTTTTCTGGGAGTGGATATCACTTATCAAGTACTTATAAATTTTACCTGATGCTAATGCAAAAGAAAGGCCAATATCAATGTTCTAATAAAAAGTTCTGACTATTCAAGGTCTATCAATGTGTATGTGTTTATTAATGGACCTTAACAATCAGTAAAAATTTTAAACAATTTAAAGTTAAAAGTAATACTGAGGGTAAAAGCCTCATATTCTTTAGTAATTTAGGTGAAGTTTGCAAATGCAACAGTATACTTTTGATTATCAATTATGAACTCATACTGAAATTATCATGATCAGAAAAATGAGTATGCTGTTGACATCACGGTCAATTCAATGAAGGAAAATCCTATGTCTTGCCTATACGTATAATTGTACCGGGTGTCATAATGAACTTTACAACAATAAAAGCAAACCAAAACTCTTCAATAGTGCAACCATGTCATATTTAAAAGTATATAATGTTGTGCATATTTTCTTAGCCTAAAAAGATGTACCAAATCCATCCAACATGTTAAAATTTAGTTTTGTTGCTACCATTCAATCTTAAAGAACAGACTGATTCAGGCTGAGGAGTACCATTTTAGATTTCAAAATTCTGTAATACATTCCAGACAAAGCTTTTTGAAAGTCACTTCTAGATATATGCTGTGCTCTTCAAGTGTCATCCTTACCAAGCAAACTTATCAAAATATAATTCACACAATTACCCTTTCTGACTGATTGCTTAGGCTATGCAAATCTTTATCCTGTTTAAATCATAAATATCATTTGAAAATTCAAGTTGGACTGATAAAAAATTACAAACGGATTAGGAAAAACAAGATTGCTACAGGGTTGTGTAATGTGCGCCTCCCGCAGCTGTATAAATGAGGAATTAAATTGTGTGTCATAATTTGTCATTGTGGTACACCATGACTCTGACAGCAGTTTGATAAAGTATCTTATTTATTTATAACACAATCATATTTGTCATGCCCCTGTAAAAAATATGATATTCATATTTTATTTATATGTAAAACAGTAAAAACCAAATCAGGCCATAGTTGTAAGAACCTTTGCTGCTATTCAAGAAATTTCTTACAACTTTTAGAGCTTATATGTAATTAAGTTTTGTCATGCATAGATTCAGATCATGATGGCTTAGTTTGTGTTTGGACATACTTTACTAAAGGTATTTTACTTTGTAATATTATAAATTATCACACCTCCATCTTAAAGTTGCTTAGGTCATAGGTCATGACTATTTCTCCAGAGAAAATTCATGTTTTACTAGTCTTAAGGTTTATGGTGCTCTCAATCATAATAGAATATTAAAAACAAATTTTAGATTTCCAAAACTTCATCAACTGGTTAGCCTTAATTTAGGTAATACAAAGAAACCTTACATGATTATCTACCCTGAATGGCTACATATTATAAAACATATAAACAGAAATTCTTTTGTGTAAATTGAACAGTATCTCTATTTAAACCAGATTTCTGTTTGTTACCTTATAACAAATCAATCCCCAAATCTTCTTTTTTTTAAATAGCTGGTCAATGACAGGGTTTAAAACAAAATCATGTTTTATGGTAAAAGCACAGAATTCAACCAAAATAAAGAACAATGGAAAAAAATCTTTGAAACCATTGAAATCATCAAATCTATTCTAACAATTAAGAAAAATAAAGTAAAATGCTACACTATTTTAATCTATGTAGATTTCAATCATGACATGATATGAAGCACAACAAATTTTTTTTTTCATTCAAAAGATGCTACAAGACAGAATATTATAAGTCCTAGGTTTTTTTAACAAGGGAACTATGGTTACAGTTTCAGTCTTCTAGTTAACAATAAGATCTTTACCTCATTAAATAATCCCATTCTTGACATCTGACAGAGGTTTAAAAATAAATTTTTAAAATTGTTAAAACTTTTAATATTAAATATATTGTGGATCAATATTTTATTTTTTGAAATATTCACTTGTTTATAGGCACCTCTCTTGTCTTGTCTAAAATGCAACCTTCTAAATGGATATTGATAGATTCAACATGTTTGCAGACATGTTTATTTTATGACAGAGTGCATTATATTATAGTTAAGCTTAACTGGTACAAATTCAGGGGTATCTGGTTTAAGAGTTGTATTATTTCTGTCGACACACCTGCGGCTCTTTCCACAAAAAATCTGAAGACTAAAATTGATCGCAAGTTATACTGAAATGTTCATGACTTACAAGTACTTTTTCTCGTAAGATTTTTTATGAAATGAGTCGCTGGTCTCGCTCATTTTTTAGTTCATGGGATTACCTCAGTTTCTGTTGGTTACCTTGATTTGTCTCTTCTTCTCTAAGATTTGAACATTGGTAAACTACTGTCCCTTTAATTTAATACCTGGTATTTAGTAATGTGTTTTGCTTTCTAAAGCAATAGCATATTTTCAATGCCCAGTGTAAGGGGTAAATAGTCAACCAGTTAATCTTTATATAGAAGTTATTTCTAACCAAACAGAATACTTTTTACAATTCATTGCATTTTTTTAATGTTTTTATTCCAATACATTTATTCAATATGAAATAGCTGTTTATTATACCACTAATGTTTTTTTCTGTAAAATTCTTCAAGATTAAACAATTTGATGATTTATCGATTTTTTTTTAAAAAGTTGACATATGTTAATTTGCAAAACTAAACAAAAAACTGCAATTCAAGTGATCTGTGTATTACATGAATAATCAGATTTATTCTATTGATAAATTACATTAATATAGCAATGGTGAATAAAAGATCTTGTATGCAAAACACATTAATATTTATGCTGTACTAGTTTGTATGTTTTCAACAAACAATTTTTTTATAATTTTAGTATATTATATAATAAATCTCCCTTTTTTATAACTTGTTCGGATAAAAACCATTTCCATTCCAGAAATTTTTCAAGCCATTCCATTTTCTTGGAATACAGTAAGTATCTTTGCTTGCAATTTTTTTGTGCTGAATTTTGAAATCTCATTGTCATATCCTACCATGCTGTATCATGTACAGAATGTTGTTACTAACTGAACATACACTGTACTGAAAAACAATACTGAAGGGTAAAATGGCAGAGTGAATGAAATCAACCTTTTTGAAACATTATTTATGCAAAGCATATTCAAAATACTTTTAGACAATTTAAAAATTTATGAGACAGAAATTGAATACTGTAAAGATGATATAAGGAAACATCCACATGCACTTTCTATGTCTGCTGTGTGTCTCATAATAGTTTGTAACCAGTCCTTTGAGAACAAAATAAATAAGATGTGTTTACTGCTATTCATAATTATTAGACTCTAATAAAAGGGGGAAAAACATAATTAAACAGTGAAGGCCTGTATTTTCTGCAGACATCTAGAATGATCAACCCTTGAATAATTGTTGTACTCCAAAATAACCAGCAGAAACAAGAAATACATTTTTGTAATAACATCACATGAACAATTCTCGACATCTACAAAAAGATCCACGCTAAAACTGTGTATAATAAAAGCTAAATTGTTTGTTAAAAATCCTTTTGTCACATCAAAGCATTAAACACATTGTTGGTTAAAATCATAACAAACACACTCTGAAATATATGTGACATGGTGATATTAAAACATGTAATGTGATTGGTGAATTAAAGATATAGGGTGGGATTGTGTGGATGTCACTCAAGGCTGACCTCAGCTGGTGTTTGGCTGGAAGGTGGAGGCGGAGCCTGCTGTGTTGTACTCATTGACCTCTGTAAAGATGACTGTGTGATACAAATGTCATGCAATACTCCTTATCATGCAACAGACTTAGTTAAAACATAACCAGTGATAAATGATAATTTTGTTTCCTTGAAACCATTCTGCACTGCACAAATGTAATACATCAGTATTAAGCATTGGAATGCAAAATTTATTTTACTATTAAACTTAAGTGCAATGTGTCCATAAATGTGTGATATGAATAATGAAAACAACATAATTTATAAAGGAAGTGCACCCCAGATTCCTGATAATTCAGCTATTCCAAAATATTGCATTAATATTGTCTTAATTAATTTCCCCTGACCAATTTAACCAATTGTGATTACAAATAATCTAGATGTCATCTGGCCTCTTTACCTTATCTGATTTAATTTCCCATCCCTTCAAACATGTTTTAGTTATGAATGTACTGTAGGAATATAGTAACAAAATAAGGTACAGCAGGTATTGTGTGAAACAAACCCGACGTCCAGCCAATCGTGATGAACCCAGTCGTGATGGTATTGTAGGAGTTAGTAACGGACCATAATTATTAGAAGGCATCGGTCCAAGATTATCAAAGTCATCATCTTCTGGTATAGATGAAATCATTACAGTTGGTTTTGACTGAGAGGATTGATTAGAACGCATTGCTGAACCATTCCTAGATTGTCCTGTGCGAGAGGGACCCATTCTAGAGGTAGAACCCATGGAGGAACCCATTGAAGATTGTCTCTAAATATAACAGTAAAGAAATGTCAGCAATGATGTTGACTAATTTATGACAATTTCACTTGTTTACAGATCTTTTATGAAAATTAAAATGTTGAGCAGATCCAATGCATATAATGTAGATATTAAATAGAGGTGGTGTTACAAGTTTTTTTATTATAGAAACTGAATAAGGATTTTATACATAGGACTTCCATATATTTTCTTTGCAATGGCAGAGTAAATTCTGAGAAAATAAAAAATGTGATTTCCCATAGGGTTCAACAAGAACCAATGTGGCATCATAGCTACTATGTATGTCAACTGATCAACATGAAATAAAAAAACTTCTTAAAACTCTCTTAATAATCATAGCTACAAAGTCAGAAAAGATATAACCATGTTATTTCATAAGCAAATCAATTTGGAAACCAACCTATCAAATATAGAGTTTTTTTGTATCTGAACTGAACTGAACAAATTGCAAAACTTTTAATTATGCACCTCACATATATTATATACATTACAAATTTGGTTTCGTTTAACCTATTATTTGAGAAGATACACTTTAAATGTGGGGAAAAGGGATAGACTGAGATGCAAGATGGGCTAGGTAAGATAAAAATTTCAATCCTTATAATTGAAAAACAACCTGGATTAGTGTTTCAATGTCAGTGTGTAAAAGATGACCAAGAATGTAAAATCTTATTTGTCACTGAATTGCCTGAATAAAGTCATAATCTTTGTATGGTATCTGAAACTTGCACTGCATCATTCATTTACAATAAACCATGCCTTTTTATCAGGTAAAAATTGTATAATTAAGCAGACAGCTAATCATGCTCCGTCAGATCAGTATTAATCTGATGCATGACACACATTTTTTATGATTAAGATGCTAGCTACTATATATGGAAATGACAAATCTTCATCAGATTAGCACATTTATACATTTAAAGGTAGGGTAAACCTTTTTATTTTAAACAAGCAATTCCAAACCTAGCGCTATGTCTATCTTGTAAAATTAGCTGACCTAAACCTATGCTTAAACTCTTGTTTAAAGTTCATGCTCAAAACATGCAGACAAAAACCCTAAAACTCAATACCTGTTTCATTCTTTAGGAATCAGCACAAGCAGACCTAAACCTATGCTTAATATTTCTATTATTCTTTTTGATCAACAGATCAAGCAGACCTAAACCTAAAGCAAATTCTTCCTTTTATCCATTAACTAACCTCATGAGGCACTGCTGAGCTATGATGTAAAATACTACCCGATCTCTGTAATTAATTATTTAGAAATTTACCTAACCATCCGAGTATGATTGGAAAGAATAACTTAACTACATGAGGCGATAACGAATTATTCAACTAAATAAAACTTTTAAATTCAAATAGTAAATAATTCATAAAGGGTTCATTTGCCATTTTCATTGAAGTTGAGACAATAAATTTGTTTAATAACTACTTTAAGAAACCCAAAAACCAACAAATACCAATTAATAATTGTACTGTAGGCAAAGAAAATTAAAGAACAATATTAAATTACATATGAAATATTCTATTTCTACATTATAAATTAACATTTTCCTCTAAACCTTTTATCACCAAAAAAAATGCACCTCCAATATTCTCCCTAATATGATATTCAATACCTCAGAGTGGAATGAATTACTCTTAGGAAGTAATTGTGTAGGTGTGTAACTTTTAATTAGAGTGGGAATCAATGTCATCATCTGTAAACATAGTCATTTGTCAATATCTTTGTGGTACGAAGAAAGAACAGTTACTAAAGAAATACTTACATTGTTCAAAACTTAACCATAGAGTTTTTCACATTTACAGACTTAACTATAAACATCAAATAATCTAATCAGGGCTATTCCATTAAAGTGTATGTGGGAGGGTAGGAAGGGACTTTCAAAATATCCCTACAACTAAGAACCATTTTTTAGATAATTTTGCATAATGGTAACAGACGCATACTGAAAAAAAGTCCCATGAACCACATTCAATAATTAAACTTCCCTTCCTACCCTCCAACATACATTTAATTGGAAAAGCCCTCATACAGACCTGACCGAAAAATCCAAACTAATTCTGAAGACCCCAGGAGATTTCTTTTGTGCTGACAGTTTGTAAAATAATTTTTCAAAGACCTAATAATATTTCACATACAGAATATAACAGATTTGCATGGGTCTAGCGGTAAATTGCAAAAAAAAATTCATTCCAATTCAAAACGCATAATTTTGTCCACGCTTTTTTCAATTTTTCTTAGTTATATATAACACCTACCCCCTTCTTAACATCTTTATCTTTCTTATCATCCTTGTCTTTACCAGGCTTCTTAGGGAAAGGAGAGGCACTGTTCCTGTTGAGAATATTGAAGGCAATCCTTCCTGCTTCCTCGCCATAACCAGTTTTCCTTTTTGTCTGTTTTATGTAGATTTAAAAGGCATTAATTTAAAAAGTATATTTCTAATAGGTAAATGACAACAGTTTTAATAAGTAAACTTCAGTTGAAGAAAACAGAAATTGTATTTTACAAGAAGAAAACCATATTTACCTGAAAATAGTATTCAAAGAAAAAATATCTGACAATGACTATTTCCAAATTTTCCTAATGTATGTCTTTTTATAATTTATATAATAGATGAACTTTGAACCTCTGAATTGTCATATTTGTCATACTTAAAATATTTCCAATCTGTTTTATCAACAACAAACTTATAATAAATAATGAGGAAAAAAACTGTTCATTGTATGATCTTATTACCTTTTCATGCATAGCATGGTCAGTGTAGGCATGGACTTTGTATGCTCCTCTTATTCTCTTTACTGAAATATAAAAAAAATAATGAAGGATCACATTGTGTGATAAAATGTCTTTTTTCTTACCAGTATATTAAATTATTACTAACAAGTTGCTTACATTCATGTCATTTGGACTCCAGTGGATAGTTGTCTCATTGTCAATAATACCACAATTCCTCATTTTCATATGGTAATATGATTTCAAATTTATAATTTTTTTGGTACATCTATCACAGACAGAAACTTAATTGCTGTGCAATATTATCTGGTTTTTTATTACAAAGATTATTTGGCAACACTTTTATGTTATAATTGAAGTCCATTTACTTTGCAGTTTCCTATTTCTGTATTTTTTTAAGAATCGATAAATCTCTGAACTAATTTTCATACATATTTATCTATTTCAAAGGGAAAAAGTTGATAATACATTACCTCCTGGGTACAACAGTGGGGCTAGGTTAACAAAGGCAACACCATGGTAACTAATGGCACCCTCATCATCCTACAAAGTAAGGAAAATCATTATATTTTTATCAATTCACTGGTATTATACATTTTTTCTCATTTCCATAGCTTCAGTATTTTAAACCCACTGGAAAACAGCTTATCTTAAAATTTAACTTTTTTTCTAAGTTTTTTTTCTAGTTACATGTTACTTTTTTATTTCCTCAATAAGGGAAAATAGATTTTCATTTCAGAAGTAAAAACGGGCACTTCAATTAGTAATTTGGGAAGAAAAAATATTTCTTTTGAAACAAGATGTGATGGCACAAGTTAGATAATTGCAGAAAATGATTACAAAAGGGTGTAACATCAATACTTGTCAAATATTGTTCAGTCCAAAATCATAATCTTTATATAAATTTATAATAAATAATCTCATATATATCTCTACACGTGCAAATTTTAATTTAACGTGCTCGGTCTATTAATGTGCATATCTATTTAGAATAAACAGTAATATAACTTTACTGCAAAGTGGTGTGTTTTTGGAGAGTTCAAATTTAACGATTTCTAGGAACAAATTTTTTTTTTTCTATTTTCTTGTAACTAAAATTAGCGAAAATAAATATATTGTGAAATTTCACCACTTTACAGTTGTTACAATTTGGTGACTCTTCAGATTGCTACTAGCCAATTAATGTTGTTTGGTTGTTTGTATGACAAAAATATATGTAAATCAAGCTAACTATAATTTTTGTCATATGGAAAAAAATGACAATTTTTTTTATCTCAAGAATGCAATCTTAAACGGACTGCATTTTTCTAAACATAAAATAATTTATTTCAATTACTACAATATTTTCTCATTCCAAAAAATTTCTACACAACAAAAAAAATCATCTACCACTCCAAAAATCATCTATAAAAATGGCATCTCCTTTTAAGTATAGTAGAATACATACTGGTACAGGTAACTTAAAAATAATTATAAATAGTGTAGTATGCTATAATTGTGTTCATGCTACAAATAAGTCCATGTTTACCATCAATGTTGTCTGAAGTACATAACAAAAAACAGATACTGGTGAAACCATAGAAATTTGGTTTAATCCACAGAGGACAAACATAATTTAGTTAACCCCATTCACCAGAATACCATAATATCAGTGTATCAAAAAGAATGCTAGTGAATGTCTGTACCTTTAAAATACATGTCTGAAAACTGAGCTAACCAAATTGATATTTTCACTATCAAGCTCTACTTAAATTCTAATAAGACATTTCCCTCAAAAATTCATGGTGAAAAATTATCCTCCTAAGTATGTAGTGGAAGCAGTCAAATGTAGCCATTTTATAAATAATGAAAAAAACACACTTCAATGACATAAAACGATACAGTATATGTCAAATCCTGTTATATTTTAGTTTTAAAAAATGGCAGATTTTTATCCAAAATGTATCAATTCTGTATTCAATTTTTTTTACTAAATACTGTTAACTGGACTTTGGGCAAAGTGTTTTGAAACCTTATAGATAGACAGATATACCATAGACACATTCCAAACCATCTTTAGCCTTGCATAGAACATTATCTTAACTTCAAGTCATGCACAAATTCCTCATCATACAATGAATTCAAAACAAAAAATGCCTATATCATTAGAAAATGTAGCATCAGACAACATAAAATATATCTACACTTTAACAATTATATTTTTTATAATATACCATATAAACAAACCTTGTATTTCCCCACTGAAGTCTGCTAATGCATTACAGATAGAAAAAAAATCTAATGTAAATTTATAATATTAACCAATCAAAAAAGGACAGTGGTACTGAGTCTGCTCTTAGAAGGTTGATAATTAAAAAAAAAGAAGGTAATATCACTTTTTTCAACCATTAGGAGCAAAGATCACAAGTAAAACCACTTCCTATGCAATAGATATATGTATCTGAAGCTTATTGCAACACCAGTTCTAGCTTTCCTTTGTAATGTTTACTGTGATACCTCTAAAGAATCTACTAAAGTTATATATTGTTTTGCATGTTGGTTAACTGTTTAAGCAGAAACTCTGAATTGGTGCAGATTTAAAAGAAATGTGTCTCATTACTTCTGTTCAAAAGTGATCAACAATATAATAACACATGAAAACATAGCAATTGAGTCATTTTTTTTTTTCAATGACAGATTTAAAATTAAAAAAAATAAACCCATAAAAGAAATTGATGGAAAAACGCTAATATTAAAGGTTTTCTACATTGAAATCTAGATTTGAATTACAAATTATGGAAATATTCAAATCATATGAGATATTTGAAGAAAAATATATATCAAAACTGTGGAATGAAAGTAAATGTATAAAAAAATAAAGAATAGCACAAAATATTTTGTCTACGGGAGGGTTACATCTTATATATAACAAAAATTCTCTGCATTTCAACTAAATCATTGCTGATCACATGACATAATAATGGGAGAAAAACTTTCAGTACTTACTGTTTGTGCACCCTGTACAGTAAAGTGATATATCAATTTATATTCTATAACCAGGAAGTGTAATTCAACTTACATCATATATTTGTTACTCTCATATACTAGTTTCTCCCCCTTTCAGGTACAGTATTCAATTCATGACACTTGACAGATATTCAAATTTTTTAAGCAAGATCTGTTTTTGGGGAAATTATTCTACTGTTTAGAAATTGTAATATGAAAATTCAACAAATTATCAATAAAGAAATAATATTGTACTTCATTAAATAATGGCGCTACAAGAATTTAAATTTCTAAATGCTGATTTTTTTCAACATCACTTGGAGCTTAACATTAAATTTTTTTGCAAAGAGGTTACAAATCAGTTCCACATTTTTACTGATAAAACTTTCACTTCCTTGCATTTTTAAAAATATTTCTGAATCATTTAGAAAAGTCGTTTTATTCAAATATAGTCAAACCAACATATAAAGGTCACCCTCAAAACCAGAGAAATCTGACCTTATAAGAGGGGTGCAAAATTTCGTACTTCATCAGGACAAGAAGGCAGTGACCTAACAAGACAGGTTTAATAGAGGTGATCTTTATAGCAGGTTTGCCTGTATGATGAATTCTGTAATATATTACATACAGCAAAAGAAAATTAATAAAATGCTTCGCTGGGGCGCAGCTTGATACGACCGCAGAGGTCGAACCCTGAACAGTTGGGGCAAGTATGGACACAACATTCAAGCTTGATACAACTCTGAATTTGGATTGCTATTAAATATTTGACACAGCATAGGTTTCTGACACAGAAAGAATGTGGTCTAAGAACTTGATTTTTTTTAATTTACCTATTATGGTCCAATGTCCAAAATCAAAATACATGGTTAGATTCAGCATATTAAAGAACCCCATACATTCAATTTTTGTTAAAATCAAACAAAGTTTAATTTTGGACCCCAACTTGGACAAACTTGAAAACTGGGCCCATAATCAAAAATCTAAACACATGTTTAGATTCAGCAAATCAAAGAACCCCAAGAATTCAATTTTTGCTAAAATCAAACTAAGTTTAATTTTGGACCCTTTGGACCTTAATGTAGACCAATTTAAAAAACGGGACTTAAAATTAAAAATCTAAATACACGGTTAGATTTGGAATATCAAAGAACCCCAATAATTCAATTTTTGATGAAATCAAACAAAGTTTAATTTTGGACCCTTTTGACCTCAATATGAACCAATTTGATAGCGGGGCCCACAAATAAAAAATCTAAATTCATGGTTAGATTCAGCATATCAAAGAACCCCATATATTCAATTTTTGTTGAAATCAAAAAAAGTTTAATTTTGGACCCCAACTTTGACCAACTTGAAAACTGGGCCCATAATCAAAAATCTAAACACATGTTTAGATTCAGCATATCAAAGAACCCCAAGAATTCAATTTTTGTTAAAATCAAACTAAGTTTAATTTTGGACCCTTTGGACCTCAATGAAGACCAATTTAAAAAACGGGACCCAAATTAAAAATCTAAAAACACGGTTAGATTTGGCATATCAAAGAACCCCAATAATTCAATTTTTGATGAAATCAAACAAAGTTTAATTTTGGACCCTTTTGACCTCAATATGAACCAATTTGATAGCAAGGCCAACAAATAATAAATCTAAATACATGGTTAGATTCAGCATATCAAAGAACCTCATATTTTCAATTTTTGTTGAAATCAAAAAAAGTTTAATTTTGGACCCCAATTTGGACCAACTTTAAAACTGGGCCCATAATCATAAATCTAAATACATGTTTAGATTCAGCATATCAAAGAACCCCATATATTCAATTTTTGTTGAAATCAAACAAAGTTTAAATACTGGACCCTATCTTGGACCAACTTGAAAACTGGGCCCATAATCAAAAATCTAAACACATGTTTAGATTCAGCATATCAAAGAACCCCAAGAATTCAATTTTTGTTAAAATCAAACTAAGTTTAATTTTGGACCCTTTGGACCTTAATGTAGACCAATTTAAAAAACAGGACCCAAAATTAAAAATCTAAATACACGGTTAGATTTGGAATATCAAAGAACTCCAATAATTCAATTTTAGATGAAATCAAACAAAAGTTTAATTTTGGACCCTTTTGACCTCAATATGAACCAATTTGATAACGGGGTCCACAAATAAAAAATCTAAATACATGGTTAGATTCAGCATATCAAAGAACCCAATATATTCAATTTTTGTTGAAATCAAACAGTTTAATTTTGGACCCCAATTTGGACCAAATTGAAAACTGGGCCAAAAATCAAAAATCTAAATACATGTTTAGATTCAGCATATCAAAGAACCTCATATATTCAATTTTTGCTACAATCAAACAAAGTTTAATTTTGGACCCTTTGGACCTTAATGTAGACCAATTTGAAAACTGGACCCAAAATTAAAAATCTAAATACACTGTTAGATTCGGCATAACAAATAAATAAATGTGATCAAAGATTTTACAAATCTAATGCGCCATACTGTGCAATTAAAGATTACTTCTTAAAATTTTTCAATATTTGAAATTTGAAAAAAAAAAAATATTTGAGGAATAATTCTTTTTAATTTCTGAAATCTGAAATGAGAAAAAATTGCCCCCCCCCCCCCCCACAATTTCTTTTTATCCCCCCCCCCCCTTTTTTCCCTTAAAAAAATTCTTTCCCTCAAGATATGGTCATAATCTCAATTCAAATTTCCAATGGAGTTGGCAACCATAATTACCCATTTAAATTTACCATAGTGCTAACTTAATCTATTTTATAATAGAATTAAAAATATAGTGTCAAATCATTCATATGGATTTTTTTGTAAAAAAAAAAGATGCAACATTTGCAGATATTTTTACTGGTCTTCCTTTATAAATATGCATTTCTTTAAACATAATTTAAGTGTAAGGGAAGTAACCAAAACGTTGTATTTGGATTACCTCCCTTACACTGTTTTAAATTATCTTTATTGTTCATTAACCATTACTTTATACATAATTTAAAAGCAGTGTAAGGGAGATAATTTCAATGATGTATTTGATTTATCTCCCTTACACTGCTTTAAATTATGTTTTGTACTAAAGTATTTGTCCATTAACCAGGACAACCTTGTTTTTCCCCCTTTTTTGCCCCTAATTCCTAAACGGTTTGAGCCATAACCCCCCAAAGCAAATCCTAACCATCCCTTTGTGGTATGATAACTTGTAGTATAATTTCAGAGAGATCCATACACCGTTCCACAGTTATTGCCTGGAAACTAGAAAATGCTTATTTTTGGCCCCTAATTCCTTAACTGTTGTTACCTTAACCCCCAAAATCAATCCCCACCTTCCTTTTGTGGTATTTAACCTTATGGTCAAATTTCAAAAAGATCCATTCACTTAAACTAAAGTTAGAGTGCGAAAACCAATGTGTCTTCGGACGACGACGCCGGACGACGACAATGCCAACGTCATACCAATATACGACCACAAAATTTGTTTGCGGTCGTATAAAAATTGATGCGCTGAACACTTTTTCCATTGCAAAAACAAAATGGGAAAAAATCAAGACTTGTTGGCTTAAACTTTTTCCACATTCCGTGAACATTCAAGCAGAAATCAAACTAAACACAGCAGCATTAAAATGCGGTCAAGGCCATATTCCATATATATCAAACTTATTTATACTCCTTACATATGGGGCATTTAGGTCATCCTCTTATTCCTGTAGAAAATCAGAGTTTACCTAAGTTAATATATTCAAACCATCTTATCAAACTGGTATGTGGACGCTTATGTAGTTTATTTAGGTTTAGCTAGCTATTAAACCAGGTTTAATCAATAATTTTCTACATAAGGAAATGCCTGTACCAAGTCAGGAATATGACAGTTGTTTTCCATTCGTTTGATGTGTTCTAGCTTTTGATTTTGCCATTTGATAAGGGTCTTTCCGTTTTGAATTTTCCTTGGTATTTTTGTTATTATACTTTTTAGTAAATAACTTTAATGACTTTTAATTGAAGACTAGATAAAAACCTTCAAGGGGTAACTTATATATATGAGGGCAACAACAGTTTTGATACATTTCAAATTCTCAGCATTGATACATAATTTTAGCCATTTATATCTGTTGGCTTTTTCAAACAACTAAATACCTGTTTGTTAAACGCTTGACTTGAATTATTCTGCAAGATTTTTTACTGTTATTGAATTAGAATTCTTAAATATTTTTAAAAATCATCAGTTGCAAGATTTTTTTATTTTATATAGTTTGTATGTTAATAAATAACAAATTTTCATAGTTATGAAATATATATTAATGTTTAAATACACCAAATATAGCTGTGTATTGTTCTGATTTCTCCTAATCTTCTTAATGATCAAAAGAAGTTGGTGCTTAAATTAATAAGCATCAATGCAAAATCTTAAGGTTCTTGTGGTGTTTTCCGACTGTCTTTTACTTTTAGCCATGGTATTTTCTGTCTTTCTTCAACATGTTTTTTTACTGCCCCCTGGTTTCTTATCCTCTTTTTTAAAGTTAAAATTTTTTATATGAAGAAACTTCGATGAAATACTTTAAAGTAGAATTTAATAATAATTAATGATAGAGCATAAAAAAAGAGCTTTAATTTGCTGCAATTTAAAAGAAGGCTGACATTCCAAGTGAATTATATACTGTGGATTCATTTTTATTCGTTGTATACCAATTTTCGTGGGTTTCATTGGTCACAGTGAACCACGAATTTAAGAATTCAACGAAGAATAATCCCGAGAAATGTGTATGGAGTCGGATGTTTATTTCCGGTTATTTTATGCAGTTCTAGTATAGTGTTGACTAGCGATAAACATTGAAACATAACACATGTTTTTAATGAAAGAAGATACAAGTATTAATATCAGTGATAATTTACTTTTTAAAATTGATTAAAACTGTTCATGGAAAATAATTGCAAGTTGTTAATTACCGTGTCATAGTTTGGTTTACTGGTGATCAAAAATCAGTAGGATTAAGTACGGGGATATTGCCCGTAGGTAATATTGTTTTATGACAGGAACATTTATTTTCACACCTTTTACTTATGCGACTGTTTATTATATCGTGATTAGGGAATGAGCTTTCAATCATAGAGTTTTGAATGCCTTATAAAATTCCGCCAGAATTTATAAATTGTAAAACAACAAACAAATAATTAGTTGTCTCTGTCCATTATTGTTATAGAAGTTTTCAATGAACACTTTAACCTAGAATGACCAAGCAAGGATTTTGACAATTCAAAACTTTTTCAATGAACTCCTTCTTTTTTGTTTGTTTTATTATTGATCAAACCAAGGAGGTTATATGATCTCCTAAATAAAAAAAAAATCCACAAAATACGTATCTGAATTTTTTTTTTTTTTGTAATCAGCGATCCACGAATTTACGTTTACCACGAAACGCCTTTTTTTCTTTATCCACGAAAATTGATACCCACGAAAATAAATGAATCCACAGTAAGAAAATTTTATTTCATTTTACAAATATATTCAAACACAACAATTAACTGAACTTGACCTGATGTATCTTGTAAGAAAAGAATAATTCATGAACTTTACCTTTTTTCCTTTAGCTGCTGCTGGTTGAGGCAGCCTCATAACTTCTACTGGCCAGAAACGACACTTAGCAATCTTATCCTGAAAACTATTACAAGGAGAAAAACATAAATTTTGAGGTAGTACATCTTCAAAACCATAATTAGCTAGTTTTTAATTTCCCAATGTTTAATCTCGAAGAAAAATAAGCTTTAAAGATTGTAGAATAGTCCTTGTATATTCAAATACAGCTTCATGACATACATAATGTTAGAAAAAGCTATTCTATTGATAAACCAATGAGAATACAGACAGTGTTAAAAGGGATGTTTAAGATTTTCAGAAATAAAATGCAAGTCAATACAATAAATGTTTATTTTTCATTCTAACAGACCAGATAAACTTCCATATAAACAGACTATACCAATGTAATAAGCACTTAATAAAGATGGAGCATCAGAGGGCTTCACTGGATTTAGTTTCATCAGGAATGCTCAAATATTTTTTAGGCCAAGAGTGCTTTAATACTTGAAAACTTGAGGAGCTAAATGGGACCTTAAATGAATATCTATGTCTCTCTTCGGTCATCTTTGCCAGAGTAAGTTTTAAAATGTTTTGGTAATTTCATTTAATATATGAACCAAAAAAGACTTTTTACCTCTTTTCTGCAGAAATATCCATATAGCATCTCCTTTCTGTATTCCAAGTGACACGTAACTTTTCTGTTTCAGCAGAGTGTCTGTGTTCCCTGTCCTCTTTTCCACGAAATTCACCATCCTCATCTTCTACAGGGTCACTTGGTATAAAACTACAAAGAAAAATGTGTCCATGAGAAAAAATGTTCTTATGCTTTGGCATAAATGTTTTCCTCAGACAGAACTGAATGTCAAATAGAAATAGAAATAAATGTCCTTAATTAACATTCCTTTGGCATTATTATTTTCTGAATGCCCTATACTAAATACTGTAAATTCAGATTTTTTTGTAGTGAACCAGACTAGAAAATATTTTACTAAAAGTTGTATCTTTGATTGGTAGCTATAGTGATCTTATTTTATATATTAAGAAATTACTTTTTTATAAAAATGTGGGTTTCTGGAAATGTACCAAAAGCACTAAATTTATTCAGTCTAGCTGCAAAAATTATGTACTTTTTCTAAAAAAAATAATTTTAATTTAAATTCTTTAAATACACATTAAATACAAATTTCAGGAAGATTTCATGATTTCTAAAAAATAAATCACCTACCTAAACACACTAAACCATGAAGGTGAGGTCATAAAATGGGAAAGAAACAATTTTTTATTGGTGGTTTACATTTTCAGGGGTGGGGGGAATAAAAATGTTAATTTTATAAAAGTGACATTTCATTGTGTTATATCTTTTTTGATAAAAAAAAATATCCCCAAATCCCATCTTTATAATATGAACTTAAAGAATATCTATTCAGAATCACACTTATAAGCCTTGCAATATTTTCAGTCATCTAAGATTTGCAGTAATGTTAGTATGCATTACAGACAAATCCTGAATCTGATACATGTTAAAAGTGAATATATCAGGAAACATACTGGAGCTTAACTGTTTCTATATGTCAGATTTCATAAAAAAAAATATAAGTTTTGACTTTAGTAACTATTATAGAAATATATTTCTATAGAACAAATGTTTGAAATTACTATCAAACAAGAATGTGTACATAGTACACAGATGCCCCACTCACACTATCATTTTCTATGTTCAGTGGAACGTGAAATTGGGGTCAAAACTCTAATTTGGCATTACAATTAGAAAGATCATATCATAGGGAACATGTTTACTAAGTTTCAAGTTGATTGGACTTCAAATTCATCAAAAACTACCTTGACCAAAAACTTTAACCTGAAGCGGGACAGACGGACGGATGGAAGAACGAACAGATGCACAGACCAGAAAACATAATGCCCCTACTACTATTGTAGGTGGGGCATAAAAAGAAGCAGAAGACATCTAAGGGACAATAAAAATCATATGTGGAAGAAAAATTGACAAAATTATGGTGAAAAAAGAAAAACAACTTTTCACAAAATACTACATAAAAAACTTATAGACTGAGCAACATGAACGCCACCAAAAACCTGGGATGACCTCAGATAAGTTTGAACAAGTCTAATCCAATGCTTTATTGGTATACCATATATATTTACCTTTCTGGAATGTAAACAGCATTCCCCTGTGCAGAACCAGGAGATGCCCATTTCTTCTGCTTGTTTGGGACTTCCTTGTCAGTACCAGGTTTCAATTGACCACTAGCAAATACGACAGGTACTTCTTTCTAAAAACAAAAATTTAAAAGTCATAAATACTTAAGCTGAATGGTTAGATTTTCACTCAAATCAACAATAAAAATTCCATTGGCTTAAACATTATTTTTTATTACACTTAAATCCTATACCGATCACCAAATGTAAATAAACTCTACACCTTTTTGATGCTGTTCTCCAAATATTTTAGAAGATTTCCTTGTGTACATCAACACCATATCCACTGAGTTACTCAATATTTGGTATGCTATCATTTTCTACAGTTAATAGTTAAGAAAAAAGAAATGCTGTGGATTCTTTTATTTTGTTTGTGCCAATTTCATGTATTGAGACAAAAATAATATTTTCTTCAATAATTGATTTGGTCATGGATAGCAGATTTTTATTGTTGAATACTCTTATACCTACAAAACCCACAAAAAAAAAGTACCTAACGAATAATAATGAATCCACAGTACCCTTTTAGGTAATGAAATACAAAAGGGTTTAGTGGCAACTTCTACAATTATTTTGAATGGTTCCCACTGAATTAAAGAATAAATCTCAATTTTCTTTCTTTTTACCGTTTATCTAATAAATCAATCAACTAAAAATCCATAAATGAGTATAACTTACATCAGCAGCTACAGGAACTGGTAATGCTGTAGCATAAGCATACTGGGTCCCTGCCATTGTCCATGACTCAGGAGGTGCATACACTGTTTCTACTGTGACGGTCATCAAATTACCAATTCCTTGCTCTTGTACATCCATCAAATGATCATTGACGCAAATAGATACATCTATTGTTGGCTGGTTAAAATAATTAATAATGTGATTGAGTAAACTAAATGTTAAAGATGTATTGTAAGTTTTAAGCAAAAATTTAAGTTAGAATGAAAGACATCTTGATTTATTTTGATAATCTGTTTCTATTTCGCAATAGTTCTGCTCTCATATTGGGACGTCACTGGTAACTTCACCTCACATTTCAAATCTGTAATACTAGTATTACAGAGAGGCTGGGCAGGGTGATAAAAACATAGGTTAATACAAAAATGAAAAAAACAGTATTATTCATATCTTCTGTATTGCCATGTAACTCAAAATGGTCATCGGCTTACACTCAATAAGAAAGACGTAATATTGCAGCTTTCACTAAATACTATGGTGTTCGTTGCTGAATGACTCGAACATCACCACATTTTTACAACTACAGCTACTGTATGAAGTTTTCTTTAGTTCATTTCCATCATCTAATAAGACCAATTTCATATTTCATTTTTCTATATACAAGAGATTGTAATTTTACATGTAGACAAGGCATAATACTTAAGTACTTTTAAAAAAAATTCTCATTGACCCAAAATTTAAAAAAAACCTAAAATGGTTGTAAGTCTTACCCTTGGATTTTCTGGAGGAATACTCTCTAATGGTGAACCTGGTGATGGGTTGATGGTCAATGAATATACTTCTTTTGTTTTTCCTGAGAGAAAAAAAATATTTAATAAATTATATACATGCATTTCTTTTTCAAATAAAACTGCTTTCATGTTAATCATGGCATTATTCACTAGCAAGATGGAGCATGGATTGAATCACTGAACTTATTATCCTTGGGAATGTTTCAACTTATTCTAAATATATATCTCATTCCTAATTGATATTTACTTTTTGTTTGTTCAATATTTACCTTTAAGCAAAGGAAGTAAATCAACTGTGGCTTGTCCAAGAGGAGTTATCTTTTCTTCTTTCTGCTTCTTCTCTTTTGGTAAGACTTCAATAACAGTCACTGAAAAATGAAATGAAAAATTATAAGCTGGTTCACTGTAGGAGGAGTTATCCGGAAACGCTATGCACCTCTTATGCAAGTAAATACTCCAAAAAATGACAAAGTTCAACTATCTCCCAAAAAGCAGATATAAATAAAAATCGAAACCCAGACCACATGCACACCTTCAATATATGTACAAACAGCCAGCAAAGTGAAAACTTCCTAGCATTCAAACTGTAGGAGGAGTTATTCGGAAACACTATGCACCTCTAATGCAAGTAAATACTCCAAAAAACGACAAACTTCAACTATCTCCCAAAAGAGCAAATATTAAAAAAATCAAAACCCTGACCACATGCACACCTTCAATATATGTACAAACAGCCAGCAAAGTGAAAACTTCCTAGCATTCAAACTGTAGGAGGAGTTATCTGAAATAGCTATATACCCATAATGGGACGGATGGAAGGAAGGACAGACGGACGGACAAGGGTAAAACAATATGCCCCCAACTTTCAGTTGCAGGGGCATAAAAAAGTAAAAATTTGTTTAAGTCTGATTTATTTATACGCTTACTGATTTATGTGTAGTTCACTTTCAAAACTTTTGCCATTTAAAATTCAATAGTTCTCACTAAGGCAAGTCCATGAGTCCTGGACTCCTGAAATCTGTCTGGGCTCATCATTTTCAAAACTGGTGAGCCCAAAGATGCATTAAGATTGTAAAATGCTGTATCAACTGAGCACATCTATCATCATTTTATATCAAAAATTTAAAAATAATTTAAATTTGATGTCATTTTCTTGCTCTTTTTTCATGGAGACTGCTACAATGAAATATATAACAATACAATTCCACCTTCTCACTGTTGGACTCGCCATGGCCAAAAATGATAAGTCCGTGGACTTACCTTAAAAAATCCTTAGTTAGAACACTGATATTATTCATGATAAATTATTCCAGAAACCTGTGTTGTCAATGTGGGTATCAAATTTTGTTACAGTATTTACTGATTTGAAAAACTCTCTCTCAAGTCATGATTGGAATCTGAGATTAATCTTCAGTCATTAGCTAGTTGCCCCCATGTCAGGGCATCTTTGATTGAGGATCAACTTCCAGATTCAGTTACTCAAAGCTAGATCAATTATATTCATATTCAGGTATATACAGTCGAACCTCGTTGTGTCGAAGTCGAAGGGACCGGACCAAAGTATTCGACTCACCCGAGGTTCGACTCATCCGAGGTCGAGTGTGTCGTCATAAATTTGGAATGCATGAACTACGGTATGAGATTTGTGTAAACTAGATACAATGAACAGTGTGCCTTTTTTCGATATGACACTTTATGATTGTGTATTCAATCTCCATTTTTGGTCCTTCGTAATAATTAAACACACAAGTACAGATACAAATCATGCACAAATAAAATCAATAGTCTACACAAATATTTACAAATGTCAGTCACTATAAATTATGAAATCCCTCGCGGCACGAAATAAGTTCTGAACGATCTCTGATGAGGTCGTCTGCTTTACATTAAATTATCATGAATTTATTATAATCGCCTAATCCTTTTATTTATTGTAATTAATGAGTTTTAAATCTAACGTTTCATTTAATCTCGGCTTGGGTCATTTAAATTCGTTTCGTTTTTATCTCAGGTGAAAAATGTTCAACAACACTAATATTCCGCTTGAACGATCAACAAAGGTGTTAATTAGCGGTCTTCATAAACATGTCATTTTAACCGTTATACAAACAAGAATGTTTACTCAGCTTTAATCTCTTTTGAAAATGATTAGGTGACATAAGAAATACAACCGATTTGAATTTTTATCATTAGGCCTGCATCTTTCGAAAATTCTTACTTTCGAACTTCGAGACATTGGGGTCAATTTACATTAATTTTACTTCGACGGGACTATAAAATTTACTCGACTTAACCGAGTATTCGAATCAACCGAGTTCGACTTATCAGAGGTAATTATGCATTGATCAAACGGGAATTTTACCGGGACCGAGAAATTACTTCGACTCATCCGAGTTTTCCACACAACCGAGTTCGACACAACGAGGTTCGACTGTATGTGTATCATCAATTATATAGATATAAAAATCTACTTAAAAACAGTACAACATTTTGAAGTAACATGCAACACTGTGAAAGTAAAGTTACATACAAACAACAGGCTTGTGTGCTATCTCATCCAGAACATTGGAATCATCATAATTAACATTAATGGTCTCTGTATAGTTAATCTCTGCTGGTGCATCTGGACTACAGTCTACCTTTGGTGGGTCCCCAGTCATTAATGTTTTATCACCAAACTCCATTTTAACCATGACCTGAACATTGTCACCCTTGGATCCTTTCTGTAAATTAAACGACATGATTTCCTAAACAACTGATGTGCAAATGCATATACTGTTTAATTTTTTGCTATTTCTTTATTATGTGCATATAAAACTGTATAAAATAAAGGCACAGGTGCTATATTTAATTTAAAGCACCTGTGCCGTTACAAAGGTACTACATATTCAGACCTTATTTTACTTTTTATATATTACAGTGAAAAACCTTGAATAACATTTAGCATATACAATAAAATAGACTGTAAATATTTATAGTTTTAACATACAAGAACTATTTTTTGGTGTTATAACTATTTTCTACTATCGATATCTTGGCTTTCATATTAAAAACTTTTTATGATGAGTCTGAGTCAAACACTATTTTTTAGGCAGTAGGCACAACTTTTGAAGGATCTAAGTACTTCCCACATTATTGATTTTCTTTTATATATCATAAAACATAACATATAATACCAAATGACATCCAGAAAAGTTTATAATACTGATCTTTTTTCAAGAAAAAAAATCAAATTTTAAAGTTCAACCCCATAAGTATAGCAAAAAAACAACATTTATTTGACATTTCTTGATCTAATGTTTTTTTAATTGAGGGAAATAATTTTCATAAACATTCTTCTGGAAAACAGTCCAAAATAATAGTTTCACTTCTGAAGCATGCAGTTATGCGCTTAACAGGTAGTAAATAAAGCAAATTCATCTTTTTCAAAATTAAATATTTCAGCATATTAATGGAATCACCTTATTTGAAGTCAACATTTACTACATATTGTTTGGTGAATATTCATTACAGGTGTTAGTTCATTTTTGTTCAATGTAATGAATGTGAATTGACATTACTATTGGTTATATATATTTAATACATATTGTTTTGTTCGTGCTGGAGTGCTCTGCTTTTATTATTTTTTCATCTTCATATAAGATAATAATTCAACATATACATATATAAAAAATGAAAATTATGAGATTTTTGAAGGAAACATACCAGATTTTTTACTCTTTGTACTGTTATAGAGATTGGCTCTGGAGGCCTACTTCCGGTGGTGTCTGCATCTGCCATTTTGATATCCCTATAAAAAATCAAATATGTGTATAAAGATATTGAAAAAAACAATGAGTACTTACATCAAAAATGCAACTGTTCAGTAACCCATTTGAAAATTGATATGAGAGCATCCCAGCTAGCATATTTATGTTTCAATCATCAAATCAGTTCTTCTGAAGCAGGTTTTGTTATATATTGTAGTAGTGTTTTATAAATCCTTTTTTTTTAACATAGTGCTTAATTCTTTTTCTTTTAGCGATAAATGTAATCATACATGTAGATTGTCTGACATAAATTTTGTCTTTTCACAAACGTTTTGAATAAAAATACTTTATCATACTTTGCTGTAGTTACTGTTATTATTTAATAGTTATACAGTGGAATATGCTGAGTCTGCACGGCAGGTGATATTGTGCATTCCTTGATTTTGTCATATCCGCAATGTAACATACGTGTAAACAGAATTTTTCCTGTAATTGTTTAAGATTTTCAAAGGGACTGAAACAGGTTTAAATTGAAAAGTTCAAGCATGAATCTGTAATTACAATCCCATGTTCAACAATTTTTCATTAAAACTAAGATGAAATCTTCAATTAAATTGTTTCATCATATGATAGATTTTATCAAACGGAAATAATTTTTGCTTCCCATTCTATGGAGTCTGAACTTATTTCACAATACAAAATATTTCCTTTCTTCAAAAATAGCTATTTCTAAAAGTCAGGCATGAAATCCATAGGCATTTGAAGAACTGTCAAAATCAGGGTTTCACTAATTTTGGATACACTTTACACAAAATTTTACAGGCGAAATTATACCTAGAGATGATTTCACGATTTTCTTTCACAAAATATTATCCTGTTATTGGTTTTATGAGTTTATCAATGTGTAATCAAGTCTTTGGTGTGCTGATATACCAAACTACTCCATAGCATACGATACAGTTACAGGGGAGTTAATGACGTATCCAACATAAAATGTTTTATTTCGAGACGTCAACCTGTGACGTTTTGGAAAAAAAGATGCATTGTTTGACAGATTTTAATCATTAGCTTGAAAATGAGTACAATGACTCCTCTTTTTAAAAATGACATTTGGGTTGATTATGTATGAAGATTCTTTGAACCAATTTTTAGGAAAAAATCACCTTTTTTTGTTATATAAATATACGGCAAAAAAATGCTGTTTTTTTTTCCTAAACTCATGAAACTGTGTTTATCCTATGAAACAAAAACGTTACGAGTCTTTAGGTTTGTCTATCCAAAGGATAAAAGTGTCCAAGAACACGATATTTGAGTAAATGTCTAAAATTCTGACCGCATTTATCTCTAGAAGTATCACATGAAGGTATATTTCTTATAACATATTTGAATTGACGTGAAAAATAGCTTGTATGCAAAAATTCATAAAAAATCACTGTGGGATCAAAACTGTATCATATGCCCTTAAGAAGATGATTGTTTTAAATTATTATTAATAATTTTATTTGTGTTGTTTGTTGAATGTGGAGTTATTTTATTGAATTGATATTATTGGATTTTATTTACTATAGACCAATATCAAGTTTTTTATGAATGAGTAACACCGGTTGACCTGAGGTCAATCTGCGTAAATGATGTCATTGAACAATCTGTTATTACAGTACTGTGATGTAATAACATCAGCATTGTGACAAGAAAATATTGAAAAGTGCATGAATTTGAAAGCCTTCTATCAATTCATCTGCATTCACAGGTAACATCTACACCTATACCTCATTATTATTAAAGAAAAAATACAACAGTAAACATCGCGTTAATTTTCACTAAGAAAAATGCTATGCCAAAAGGGGGGATCTCTTTCATACAATGTTCCAGAGATTGGCTGGTATGTCCAAACTAAACTGCTAAAACCAACCCCAACCCACAACTTCAAGGCACAAGCATGACAAATATTGCAAACTGTATCCCCAGTATCTTGATTACATTTACAATCATGAGTTATGACGCGATTTCTTTGATCTTGTTTTAAAAAAAAACAAGTCCTTACAATATCTTACACTTAAACGAAAATATCTTATTTAAGTTTCGATGACAGTATCTTACTCTGACTCTCACTTTAACTTCAACCAAATAATATCGTTTGCCGCCGTAGCCAAGGCGATGCTTTCCGATTTCCGTTTCCGTTGGTAGAATTAAACGCGAGAATTTAGCAAGTACTATGTTCTAGACAGATTATTTCTTCACAGAATCAGTCAAAAAATAGTTAATAATTCACGGAAACTGGGACACTTAAATATTGTAAGTTTAAAATTACTATAACATTACTATTTTTTATTTCTACATTGTACCATATAATGTCTCCTTATAATCAAGATAATAATTGTTTGAATTTTGTTGTTTTCATTATTTTTTATGAAAGAAATACCATATAAATATATATATATATATACAAGGATTTGTATACGTTAAGTTGATATAAATCCTTGATATATATAAATTGCCTAACAATGTACACCATAATTTTAACACACTATTTAGTATGTAAATATAAAAATATTAAATATTTACAATGAAAAAAAAAAAAAATCAACGCAATATATTTCGCAAGACAAACTAGCTTCATCGAGCGTGCATCTATCCAGGTGAAATCGGATCTAGAAAAGAAACTTTTGCAGCTTATTGTGAATTTTGTTGCTATTAAATAAATTCAAAATTTGAATGATGTTCAAGATTATTTATTGTTGAAGTAAATGTTAGTTTGCAACGTCCATTGGCCAATATTACAGAGATGTTAAGGACAATGCGACATAATAAATCATTCTATATCTTTCCTGAATCTTTTCTCGTCTTTTTCATTTAGACCATCAGGTTCTAAAGTATGGAGCTGGTGGATCCAAAAGTTTTCTCTTCTCCTTCTCCGCGCCGTGGTGTTCCACTCAATGTTCACTTCTATGATTTGAAACCAAAAACTGTCCCCTAACCAGACATAAGTTCGCTCAAAGAAACATCCTTTTGATAATGTTACTCTCCAAACTAAAAGACCAATTGAAAGAAATGGTCCTACTTTGTTTCATAAAAAAAGTATTACCAACGTAGATACAAATATCTTGTGTAGGAAGGGATAAATCAACTTTGTATTAAAAAAACACTCTGATTCAAACACAGAATTCTCTGAAACTGACAATGTCTTTGGTCCATGTCTGTCATATTTGTTCTTCGTAAATTGTTTTGTTATAAATTAGATCGTTTGTTTTCTCTATTGAATTGTTTCACATTGTTCATGTCGGGGCCTTTTTTTAACCGACTATACTGTATGGGGTTTTCGCATTGTTGAAGGCCGTAGGGTTGCCTATAATTTCTTACATCCACTTAATTTGAACTTTGGTGGATAGTTGTCTCATTGGCACATCTCCTTATTCTTATATTATCAGGATGCTTTTTTTATTTGCTACGTTTGGAGGACGTGTTTAACAATAAACAGGCAGATTTCATGCAGGATCTGTTTTTGATGAATGAACAGAGGAAAAAAGTATCCTTTAACTTCACGTTCTGATATATATTTTCAGATATGATATATATATGATGTCCTTTCACTAAAATTAAAATAATTCAAAGTTTGGTGACTATGTTGAACACATCTATCACATCGAACTTGAAATAAAGGATAAAACAGATACAGCCAACCTGTCTTATATCTTGACTTACAACTAGAAATTGACAATGAGGGTCGGTTGAGAACAAAACTTTTTGAAAATAGATGATTTCAGCTTCCCAATTGTGTACTTCCCATATTGAGGTAGCAACAGTCCAGGCAGCAGCACTTGAATATGGGCTAAACATCTCCCAGTTGATATGATATTCCAGCGCTTTCATTTCCATTCATGATTTCCTGGAAAGAGGGTTGCTGTTATTAAACTAAGGGTTATAAATGGTGAAGTAAAGGCCATCCATTCGAAAATTTTACGGGCCCCATCCCGATTTGGTTGACCATTATGGAATATCTGTTTCTCAGAAGATGACGAAGGATATGATCCAATTGTTGTAACCAGTGACAAACCCGTCGTCTTTTCCTCGAAAGTGACATCACCGAATTAGACTTATAACACAATGTGTTCCTACATGAGCAACACAACAGGTGCCATATGTTGACATGGATCTGGCTTACCTTTCCGAAGCACCTGAGATCACCCCCGGTTTTTTCAGTGGTTGTGTTGCCCCTCCTTTAGGTTTCTATGTTGTGTTTTGTAGAGTGTTTTGGTCGTTTTTCGTTTCTTGTCATATGGCGTTATTAGTTTGTCTTCGACATATGCGTTTGAAAATCCTTTTGAGAATATTCCTTTGAAAATGCAAGCTCTAGATTGTCATATATTCTGCCCTCTTTAACATGAATCCTTTGAGAAATGCTTACTTATGCTAGCTTCTTCCAGATGCGGATCCAGCCTTAGATGGTTGTCAGCGTGGAACATATGCCCCCATGAGAAATACATGACAACCGCTTTTTATTTTGGAAAATATCTCGTTAATTTAAAACAATTAAGACATGCCCACATGATAATAAAGTTGAAACGCCATGTCTAATATACTTTGTCCTTATTTAATGAAGCCCACAAATAATATTTTGTTCAACTTGAAATATCTAATTGTTAATTAGTCCAAAATTTTCCATTTAGAACTATCAAGTTAATGCCTGAGTTGCAAAATAACTAATGTTAGGTAATAATATAATTTTATTTAGGTAAAACTATAATTTTACTTAGGTATACTATAATTTTACTAAGTTAATACAGAGACATATGTGTATATAAGTCTCTGGTTAATATAATTTTACTTGTATAGTCCTTGGTTAATTTATTATACCAACAGTTAGTATGATAGTCCTAGGTTAAGATAATTTTACTTAGATAAACATAATTAATGCTTGATAAGAATATGATTAATCTTGGTAAGAATACAATTTTAACTAAATAACAATCATTACAATAACTGAGATGGCCATACAAACTTTCATAAAAAGTGAGTTCTATCATTATGGATGGCGGGTTTATTGTGTTCTTAGTTGCATCTCAAATGATTCTTTCTGAGAACAATCTTTAACTAACCTTGGCATACTTATCTCACCTGTTAAAAATAAAAACAAAGTTTAACTTGTAAAAATGAAAGCTATCATTCAACGTGTTATGCAAGCAAGTGTGACAGGTAGAATGCAAAATATTGAGTTATAAAAGGCAGGCAGTAGTTGATGAAACTAACACATCAGAAGAAAGAACTCATTATGAGAATACAATAATACCCTAAAAAATGACGGTTGAGTTCTAGCAGAGGCATATCGATTTGTCTCTGGTTCTAGATAGAAAGAATAATGATAGTTGGGTTCTATTCTTACAACTGTCGAACTTAAAGTTTTAAGTAGGATTGAAATTTCCAAATGTTCTCTGTAAAATTTCAAGAAGAGGAAAGATCAGAAATGTAACGAATTCATAGGCCAGTCCCCCCTCCCCCCTTTTGTGGGAAAAATTTGGTTGATTATATAGGGAATCACTGAAGCATGACTGGAGCGGGCCCCCCTTAGGTCAGTCAGTGGGCCCCCTTATGAAAAGTTCTGGATCCGCCACTGGAATTAAATAAAAAAATACTGAGTTAACTTTATGTGTTCAAGTATATATATATAGTCTCTGGTTTATTTTAAATTATCTACACATCAAACAAAAATCAGGAATCATAAAACTCCAATCCAAATTTAATTGATCTAAAAAAAATGGTTTTAAACATTTTATAATTTATTAGGCAAAAAAATAAAAACTCAATTGTTTCCTGCTTTCTGGCAAAAAAAAATAGTATTGGTAGGCAGTTAATCTTTTACATAGACTATATAAGAAAATGTTCTTGACTAACAGTGCTTAACCAAGAATGTCTGGTCTTAAGTGGTGCTAAATCAAATTCAATGTACATCCTTAAAATGTGTTGGGTAAGCATGAAAATTTAGAAAGGCAGGACACAGAAATATATTTTTTTTTGCCTGAATTAAGAGAGATATTACACATCTACAATGTATGAGATAGCAACTAAACAACACAAATAACCTAAGTATGTATATTAACTGGATTCATATCAAGATTTCTACAAATTGAAAGAACAAATATGAATCTGAATGAAACCAATTAATTTACAATCTTTATTTTTGTGACTAACTAGCATCCAAACTTAATCTATATCACACTCAATGCTACAGTACTAGGCATTTATTATGAGTAAAAAGATAGGCAAGGTAAACAGCAAATAGACAGCAACCCAGATAACCAAAAACACCTAGAGGTCAACATTAAGGTGTCAAAATTGTATTTGACTGTCTATCAGTCCCTTCATAATTTGACAGCAATAACTATTAAAAAATTATTTTTAAAACTTATCAGTAGTTTAGCAAGTGATATAAAAATAAGAAGATGTGGTACGATATTTGTAAATAATATGAGAGATTCATGTTTATCAGTATATTATTGGTGCCAGTAAAATAAGTAGCATCTTTAAAGATCTCATATTGTCTACAACATATTTAAATATCATGAAATGGTAATTCAACGAAGATGCACTCTTTAAATAAGTATTTTTTAAATACTGTGCAAAAAAGTCACTACTAATTCTTTTCGTCTATAAAGATGAAACAAGGAAGCTCCTCTAAAATTTGGTGATCTTTACATTTGTCATTCTGTAGCTTTTGGACTTTTTGTGCCAAAAAAGTATTCAAAACTTCATAATTATTTACCTCACTAATGGGTTGATGAATCATCACTCTTTGCCGAAAAAAAAGTAGCCTGAACTAGATGGTATCATATGTCCCAGGCTTTTTTGCATATATAAGGAGTCTAGTGAAAATGGTGTAATGTTAAAAAGTAAGTAGTTTATTCAGGCCTTACAGGGAAACATTAACAACAAACATAACCTTCACTTAGGCTGTGAGGCTTATACACTTTTCAGATTCTTTTGATTTGTATTCAACTTTTATCACTGTCCAGCACACATTTTGAATGAGTATAACTTCTTATTGACAGAAATTTTGATCTTTTCAGTTGATGGAGAAGTTATTAATTCTATTGGTAAAGGTTTGTGTGTATTGGTTGGCATCACAAGGAAAGATAAAGCAGGTGAAATGGACTATTTGTGAGTTTGAAAAGTACAAATAAGCATTTATTATTATAATACTTAATTTTGGGTTGAATTGTTGACAGAGTTGAAGTATGCATGAAAACAATAGACAAAACATGCAGTAAACAAATGATATACTGGAACTCATTTTTGAAATATTTTGTTGTTTCTTATGTGAAGTGTTGAACAAATGCAAATTTACATTATGAAAAACAGCCTAAAATACTTTTTAAATATCAGTTAATCAGAACAAATAACTAATTCATGTTGTAGTTAAGTATATTCATTAACCTTATAAGCAACATTATGAACCTATTTGTAAACACATACTTGTATAAATAATACTGAACCCATTTCACAGGTTCTTACTTAAGAGTTTCTATTTTAGAGCTAAAAAGATAGTAAATATACGCTTATGGGATGATGAAGTTAATGGTAAAAAATGGGATAAAAGTGTCAAAGACCTGGGATATGAAATTCTATGTATAAGTCAGGTGAGATTTTTAGGATAAATCTGTGAGATAGTCATCCTAATCTGTACTTGAAATAGATTTTCTCAACTTCTTAACTTTTAAATTTTTAGTGTTATCTTGTATACATTAGAGCAGATATAAAGATGTTCTGAAAATAGGTTTATAAAAGAATAATTTCAATGAGATTTTGCTTATCCATATCTTAAAAAACTCCTCCCCTTGCTTGGTTTAATACCACCAAACACCATATACAATGATGTATATATATATTCGGGTTTAACTGTTTTATTGTATAAATTTCAAGATTGTTATAGTTTAATCAAAGTAGATTGATATGATTCATTTGACATCCATGATCATAATCATACTGATGAAGGATATCTGTTATCCGAAATATTTATAAATAATTACATTCATATTTTTCTTTTTTTGTTATTGGTGTTGTTTTGTACACTTTTCAGGCGTTTATATAATTTATTTATTGTGTACATGTATTGTTACTCGTAACGATCCAGCGCCCTTGTGGGAAAGATCGTTGACTATTATTCAGACGTTTTATATATATATATATATCAGTAGAAAGTGACTATTGAAATATTTATCTATTTTAATACCAGTCTTAATTTCCTGACATTCAGTTCAGTGGACAAATATTTACTGGTCTGAACATTATTTCACTGGACAATCAATAATTATATGACTAAAGATTTCAAAAGAGTTTAGCAAACATTTGATCAAGTTAATCGCATTTACTGACTAGACAAGGATTTTACTGGTCTTTATAATTTTTGCGGTCGTATATTGGTATGACGTTGGCGTCGTCGTCTGAAGACACATTGGTTTTCGCACTCTAACTTTAGTTTATGTGAATGGATCTCTATGAAATTTTACCATAAGGTTCAATACCACAAAAGGAAGTTTGGGATTGATTTTGGGGGTTATGGTACCAACAGTTAAGGAATTAGGGGCCAAAAATAAGCATTTTTATAAGACCGCAAAAAAAATTTTGTGCTCGTATATTGGTATGACGTTGGCGTCGTCGTCGTCCGAAGACACATTAGTTTTCGCACTCTAACTTTAGTTTAAGTGAATGGATCTCAATGAAATTTTACCATTAGGTTCAATACCACAAAAGGAAGGTGGGGATTGATTTTGGGGTTTATGGTACCAACAGTTAAGGAATAAGGGGCCAAAAAGGGGCCAAAAATAAGCATTTTTGTAACTTCCAGACATAACTTGTGTGTAAGTGTATGGATCTCTCTGACATTGTACCACAAGGTTCCATATCACAGAGGGAATGCTGGGATTGATTTTGGGGGTAATTGCCTCCAAATTTTAGGAATAAGGGGCCAAAAAGGGGCAAAAAAACAAGCATTTTTCTAGTTTCATGACAATTACTTGTGTGTAAGTATATGGATCTTTATGAAATTGTACTACAAGGTTCCATATCACAAAGGGAAAGCTGGAATTGAGTTTGGGGGTAATTGCCCAAAAAGTTTAGGAATAAGGGGCTAAAAAGGGGCAAAAAATAAGCATTTTTCTAGTTTCCAGACAATAACTTGTGTTAAAGTGTATGGATCTCTCTGAAATTGTACTGCAAGGTACCATACCACAAAGGGAAGGCTGGGATTGATTTTGGGGGTAATTCCCTCAAAATTTTAGTAATTAGGGGCCATAAAAGGGCAAAAAAACAAGCATTTTTCTAGTTTCAGGACAATAACTTGTGTGAAAGTGTATGGATCTTTCTGAAATTGTACTACAAGGTTCCATATCACAAAGGGAAGCTGGGTTTGAGTTTGGGGGTAATTGCCCTAAACGTTTAGGAATTTGGGGCCAAAAAGGGGCCAAAAAACACATTTTTCTAGTTTCCAGACAATAACTTGTGTTCAAGTGTATGGATCTCTCTGATTTTGTACTTCAAGGTACCATTCCACAAAGGGAAGGCTGGGATTGATTTTGGGGGTAATTCCCTCAAAATTTTAGTAATTAGGGGCCATAAAAGGGCAAAAAAACAAGCATTTTTCTAGTTTCAGGACAATAACTTGTGTGTAAGTGTATGGATCTTTATGAAATTGTACTGCAAGGTTCCATATCACAAAGGGAAAGCTGGGTTTGAGTTTGGGGGTAATTGCCCTAAACGTTTAGGAATTTGGGGCCAAAAAGGGGCCAAAAAACAAGCATTTTTCTAGTTTCCAGACAATAACTTGTGTTCAAGTGTATGGATCTCTCTGAAATTGTACTGCAAGGTACCGTATCACAAAGGGAAAGCTGGGATTGAGTTTGGGGGTGATGAATCATAAGGGGGTTCAAAAAATTGGGGGGGGGGGGGATTTTTTTTCCCTTTTTTTTCTTTAAAATTTTCCATTTTAAATTGGTTATTTCTGATTTATATACAAACGCAAATAATAATGATATGGTTTGAATAGGTAAATTAAATTTTTTTAAGTTCTTAGACCACTTTCATTCTGTGTCAGAAACCTATGCTGTGTCAAATATTTAATTACAATCCAAATTCAGTGCTGTATCAAGCTTGAATGTTGTGTCCATACTTGCCCCAACTGTTCAGGGTTCGACCTCTGCGGTCGTATCAAGCTGCGCCCCAGCGGAGCATTTTATTGTAACTTCCAGACATAACTTGTGTGTTAGTGTATGGATCTCTCTGACATTGTACCACAAGGTTCCATATCACACAGGGAATGTTGGGATTGATTTTGGGGGTAATTGCCTCAAAATATTAGGAATTAGGGGCAAAAAAAGGGGCAAAAAACAAGCATTTTTCTAGTTTCATGACAATAACTTGTGTGTAAGTGTATGGATCTTTCTGAAATTGTACTACAAGGTTCCATATCACAAAGGGAAAGCTGGAATTGAGTTTGGGGGTAATTGCCCAAAACGTTTAGGAATAAGGGGCCAAAAATAAGCATTTTCTAGTTTCCAGACAATAACTTGTGTTCAAGTGTATGGATCTCTCTCTCTGAAATTGTACCACAAGGTTCCATATCACACTGGGAATGCTGGGATTGATTTTGGGGGTAATTGCCTCAAAATATTAGGAATTAGGGGCCAAAAAAGGGGCAAAAAACAAGCATTTTTCTAGTTTCATGACAATAACTTGTGTGTAAGTGTATGGATCTTTCTGAAATTGTACTACAAGGTTCCATATCACAAAGGGAAAGCTGGAATTGAGTTTGGGGGTAATTGCCCAAAACGTTTAGGAATAAGGGGCCAAAAATAAGCATTTTTCTAGTTTCAAGACAATAACTTGTGTTCAAGTGTATGGATCTCTCTGAAATTATACTGCAAGGTACCATACCACAAAGGGAAGGCTGGGATTGAGTTTGGTGGTGATGAATCATAAGGGGGTTCAAAAAAATTTTTGGGGGGGGGATTTTTTTTTTTTTCCTTTTTTTTCTTTTTTTCCTTTTTTTCTTTTAAAATTTTCCATTTTAAGTTGGTTATTTCTGTTTTATATTTAAAAGCAAATAATAATGATATGGTAGGAGATACACACCAAACAGGATGTGTAAATTATTATATAATAAGTATTGTGCAATAGCAAGAAATTTTCAATTGCACAGTATTGCACAATAGCAAGAAATCTTCAATTGCACAGTATTGCGCAATAGCAAGAAATCTTCAATTGCACAGTATTGTGCAATAGCAAGAAATATCCAATAGCACAATATTGCGCAATAGCAAGAAATTGTCAATTGTACAGTATTGCGCAATAGCAATAAATATTCAATTGCACAGTATTGTGCAAAAGAAGATACTTCGTATAAATTGCTTATTTCTTGACCAATTTCAATGGGGTTTTATTCTTGAATTCTTGGGGTTCTTTAATATGCTGATTCTAACCGTGTATTAAGTTTTTGGATTTTGGGCCCCATTTTTAAATTGGTCCACATTGAGGTCCAAAGGGTCCAAAATTAAACTTTGTTTGATTTCATCAAAAATTGAATTATTGGGGTTCTTTGATATGCCGAATCTAGCCGTGTATTTAGATTCTTAATTTTTGGTTCCGTTTTCAAATTGGTCTACATTAAGGTCCAAAGGGTCCAAAATTAAACTTAGTTTGATTTTAACAAAAATTGAATTCTTAGGGTTCTTTGATATGCTGAATCTAAACATGTATTTAGATTTTTAATTATGGGCCCAGTTTTCAAGTTGGTCCAAATCGGGGTCCAAAATTAAACTTTGTTTGATTTCAACAAAAATTGAATATATGGGGTTCTTTGATATGCTGAATCTAACCATGTATTTAGATTTTTGATTTTTGGGCCCCATTATCAACTTTGTCCACATTGAGATCAAAAGGGTCCAAAATTAAACTTTGTTTGATTTCATCAAAAATTGAATTCTTGGGGTTCTTTGATATGCTGAATCTAACCATGTACATGTATTTAGATTTTGGATATTGGACCATAATAGGTGAATGTCCAATTTAAAATTTTTAAGTTCTTAGACCACATTCATTCTGTGTCAGAAACCTATGCTGTGTCAAATATTTAATCACAATCCAAATTCAGAGCTGTATCAAGCTTGAATGTTGTGTCCATACTTGCCCCAACTGTTCATGGTTCGACCTCTGCTGTCGTATCAAGCTGCGCCCTGCGGAGCATTTTATTGACTGTTGAGCTGGGGAACCCTGCGAAAACATACATGACTCTTGGGCACCTGTGGTCTTCAGAAATTGGCCCGAGAACACAGTTATTTCATAGTGCATTTCTTTTAGACAATAAATTCAAATTAAAAAAATCGCACCTGCTGTATCTCAAAAAGATTTTTACAGTGTATTGTACTACTTTTGGGACAAATAATATAAAAATTATAGAAAAGTCTACCAGCTCTTACTGAAAATATGGACAATTCTATTTTAAGGGGGTCTATAATTCAGTTTGACAGCTTCAGACATACTAATTTTTGACTTTTTTTAACTGGACCACATGACTACTTTACATTAGATTCATCACCCAAATTTTTTTAACATGTAATTTCACTCCCATACTTAATATTTCATGCATAAAATATAAAGAAATAAATTTGGAAAGTGTATGAAAAAATTTTGCAAGTTATACACTGTCCACACCTAAGGGACTATATTTGTAGACAATGAAAATCAAAGGACGATAACTGTGTCCTTGGACCAATTGGTAACATATGTGTATATCTACACATCACTGGAATCTATCCTATCATATACTATAATATGAATTTTAGGAGGTTAGATTCTTCTGCAAGTATGGTATTCTGTCTAATAAAATTTCAAAACTATGAACTCATGAAGAGACAAAACATAGAAATAACCTCTTTTACAGTTCACTTTAGCACTAGAGATGAAAGGAAATAAGCCAGACTTCCATGATGCAATGAATCCTGAATATTCAGAACCATTTTACAACGACTTCTTAGATTTGATGAGATCCATGTACAAACCAGAAAAAGTCAAAGGTTTACATTTGCTATACTTCTTTTGATTTATATACAAAACTTGGATGACTAATGAATAGTAATCAATTGCAAACAATTTTATTATTCGGTTTTACTGGACAATCTTTTAACAGTTAACAAATTCATTATCTTTATGCTTACTGGCATTTTCCACCTCAGAAAGCACTCATGGCTCAATTAAAACATAAAAAGTCTTTCATTAAAATGTTTTAAGAAAGGCAACACAAATTTGTGCTAAATCATTTGTAAACTGAACTAATTTTATGACATGAATTTATTCTAGGTGGTGTGTTTGGAGGTTACATGCAGATACATATACAGAATGATGGTCCTATTACTATACCATTAGATACTCCAAGTAGTTTACAGGTACCTGTTAAGGAAATATTATATCAATATTTTGTTGGCCGTATATAGGATTGATAGGTACCTTTAAGGAATGGGTACAGATGAGGGATGGTTATTATTAAATGAGATAACAACACAGATGAAATATAAATTAACATGGAATCATCTTGTGAAGAACTATAAAGATTCCCTCAGACCAGTTTGATACAAAGGATACAAAATTGAGAATGGAAATGGGGAATGTGTCAAAGAGACAACAACCCGACCATAGAGCAGACAACAGCCGAAGGCCACCAATGGGTCTTCAATGCAGCGAGAAACTCCCGCACCCGGAGGCGTCCTTCAGCTGGCCCCTAAACAAATATGTATACTAGTTCAGTGATAATGGACGTCATACTAAACACAAGAAACTAAAATTAAAAATGATACAAGACTAACAGAGGCCAGAGGCTCCTGACTTGGGACAGGCGCAAAAATGCGGCGGGGTTAAACATGTTTTTTGAGATCTCAACCCTCCCCCTATACCTCTAGCCAATGTAGAAAAAACAAACGTACAACAGTACGCACAGTAAAACTCAGTTTAAGAGAAGTCCGAGTCCGATGTCAGAATAGGAAACAAAAGAAAATAAACAACAGACTACTAGCAGTTACTGACATGCCAGCTCCAGACCTCAATTAAACTGATTGAAAGATTATGTCTTCATCATATGAATATCAGGCACAATCCCTCCTGTTAGGGGTTTAGTATTATACCATCATAAAATATATGAGAAGAACATAACCCGTGTCATGCCAGCAACTGGTTTTAGAATAAATATATTTAATTCTGATGCAAAGACCCTATAAGTGAATCAATATTAAAGCCAAAATATGCAATCTTTAATGACTTGACAACAGTATCGTAACTATATCCCTTCTTAATAAGTCTGTTTAAAGGTTTTGTTAGCTTTTGAGGTGAATACTGACATTTTTGTGCTTTGTAGAGAATATTACCATAAAAGATTGGATGTGAAATACCCGAACGTATAAGATGTCTGCATGTTGAGTTATATTTACGAATGATGTCCTTATACCGATGATAAAATTTAGTAAATGTTTTGACTAGTTTATGATATCGAAAACCCTGGTGTAATAATTTTTCAGTAATACATAAATTTCTCTCGCTAAAATCTAATACGTTGTCACATACACGAGCGAATCGTACAAGTTGAGATATATAAACACCATAAGATGGTGACAAGGGAACGTCACCATCTAAAAATGGATAATTAACGATAGGAAATGAAAAATCATCTCTTTTATCATAAATTTTTGTATTAAGCTTCCCGTTAATTATATAGATATCAAGATCGAGGAAAGGACAGTGGTCATTGTTAGTATTAGCTTTATTTAAAGTTAGTTCAACAGGGTAAATTTCTTTAGTATACATACTGAAGTCGTCATTATTGAGAGCCAATATATCATCCAAATATCTAAAAGTATTGTTAAATTTTTGTATCAGATGTTGTTTCGATGAGTCTTTGCTGATTTTAGTCATAAATTGTAACTCATAACAATACAAAAACAGGTCTGCAATAAGTGGTGCACAGTTAGTCCCCATTGGAATTCCGATAACTTGACAATATACGGAATCTCCTAAGCGAACAAAAATGTTATCAAGTAAAAATTCAAGGGCAGATATAGTATCAAAGCATGTCCAATTGACATAGCTCTTTTGTTTGTTGCTACTAAAAAATGACCTAAAAGAGTTTGAACATATGTATTCGCATTCCGACTTTTTAAATGCCCATTTAATTAGGTGTGTGAATTTTTTCTTAATAAGAATATGAGGCAAAGTGGTATATAGGGTAGAAAAATCAAAACTTTGAACAGATTCAAAATCACCAATATATGCATGCAATTTATCAAGTACTTCCAACGAGTTTTTGACACTCCAAAAGTAGTTAATTCCACTATTTTCAAAGGCCTTATTTGAACAATTTATTATCAGGTTTTTCAATTTTGATTGTACCAAGTGTACTAGTAAGTAGAATAGACAATTTAGTAGTGGAACAATGACTTGAAGACGAAATAAATCTATATTTGTAAGGTAATTTGTGTAGCTTCGGAAGCCAGTACATAGTTGGGACTTTCATTGTATTTGGTTCTGCTTGTAAAGAAGTAGCTAATAGTTTATGTTTGTTACAGATATCATTTTCTGAAAATGAAGTCAGTTGGAATGTTGGTGAATTCGTGATTTCCTTTTGCAGAACCTGAATGTAAAATTTTCGTCAAACTATAATGATATTATTAGCAGATTTATCAGCCGGGACAAAAACAAATTCCTTGGCTAGTTCTTTTAGTTTATGTTTGATACGAGAAATAGGATTTTTATGGTTGTTGTTAAGAGTAAAATGTTCTTTAAAATGTTGTATACGTATATCAACTATCTTCATTACTGAATTAAAAAAAGAGTCCAAAGATTTTTTGTCAGCTTTTTCCCGTTTTATCCATTTCAAACAGTAAGCACGAAGTGAGTCGTGGATGATATTACGACACTCATTCCAATTAATAATTGACGGGGGACGATATTTAGGTCCTTTACTGAGGAATGATTTTAACTCTCGGTAGTACATTTAGTGATCAAAATGGCCCTAACTTGAAATTACCTCCATATTTCTTCAGATTTGAACAGAAAAATTAATCTTCTTTTTATTCATTGTCATCATTTGTACCTTATTCAGGTAGTTTCTGCCTTTATGTGGCCATGTAGATGCCATATTGGTCACTGGTCATTTATACTAATTCTTTCTGATGCTTGATTACCTGAATACATGAAAATAACTTAAATATGGTCTTTCTCAATTTAAATTTTTGCGCTAAATTCTTGCACTGTGTTATTCAGTTAAATTCTTGCACTGTGTTATTCAGTCAAATTATGACCAAAAACTTCTATTTATTTATGTGTTATTTTTTTCTAAACATTTAAATACATTGGTGTTAAATTTATTATACAAATTTAAATGGCTTTATTTTTTTTTAAAGAACAAAAGAACAGTAAATTGTATCTTCTCATCCTAGTTAGAAGCATAATTAGCAATTGCTCAAAACTATGAAAAGAGTTGTTGGTACCATGAATGTATGTGGGTTAATATGTTAATTATGGTCTTTTTCACTACATTTGTAAAGGCTGATAGAAGCAGATTTGATTTTCTTGCAGATTAGTGTTGGATTTCCCTTTCCCCAACCAATATAGCCATCACATTTATCATGAATAGAAATATGTTGCAATTTTAGTTTTTTTATATTCATAATTGATGCAACAAATGTCTGTTTTGACAGATATAGTCCTTAAATGTTCCATGTAATAAAAAAAATGTAATTCTATTTTTAATATCTTTTCAGGATCCTAATTTTCTGTTAAAGCAGGAGAGGAAGCAAGAGGCAGCGCGAAAAAGAGATCAGAGGAGTAAAAATAATAGTGAATCCAAAAACTCTGATAAAAAATCAAGTACTGTTACATCACAGGAACCTCCTTCAGAAATTCAAGAGACATCAGACTCTTTAAAAAATGTCAGTCTATCTCAAGAAGAAACATAACATTATTTAGAGCAAATAAAAGAAAATTATTTATGGCTTTTTAAGGAAGGAAGTTCATACATGTGATGGACTGTGAAACTAAGATCAGGAGTTTGGGAAATTTTGGTCAGGAGATTAGGACTCAGATCAGGAGGTTTTTAATCGACATAAATTCTGTCAGGTATTGTCAGGTAATGTCAGTTACACCAGATATGTTGGGCTGAAATTTTTCATTCATGAAATATTTCATACACAGGATTTTTTTGTCTTCAACGGGAGGTCGGGAGGAGACCCCTGAAAACGGGATTATTGTACTCCCGTCGGGGGGTTCACATGTATGGAAGTTTAGCTGTGCTATGCCTGTTATTTTCCCTTCTATATCTTAACATATTATATGCTATTTTATCAAACATCCACCAAGTTTTCCCCCTTAAGGTCACCTGGCTTAAAAGGCCTTGTGAGCTTTTGCCATCACGTGGAGACCATCATTGTCTTCTGTCCATCTGTCCATCTTCGAAAACTTTACAAAACATATTCTAAAAAAAAGTCGTGAATTATTACCAAACTTAAGCTGGATGTTCCTTAGGTTTAGTTTGTAAATTACATCTGGGAATTTGACCCATGAGCAAACATTGCTGCGGTTGCTTATAATAAAAAAATAGGGGCAAATGCAGTGATTAGCTTATTTCTCAAAAACTAAAGCAGTTCGAGCAAATCTGACTTAGTAAAACTGATCAGAAGGTTAAGTTCTATCATCTGTTGAATTTTCAGAAAAATTGGACAAGCCCTGTTGGAGTTAATGCCCCTGAAATTTTGATTTTAGTCAAATTCAGTTTTTGGCTTTATATGTAAAAAAAACTGAAACAGAGAAAATTTGACAAGGGTACAAATAATAAGCAGGTCAAGGTTCATTTATTTTTTGCGTTTTTGTCCAAAACAAACTTTAGTAGATAGAGAGCAACAAAATATAGCAAAAAGTGTTCAGCAAAATAAGATCTACAAATAAGTCAACAGAGTTGAAATGTAATTGAACCCTTAGAGAGTTATTGTCCTTGGAAGATAATTTTATACCCATATTTGTGGCTTTTGCAGAAACTATAACAGATTGTAAGAAACAGTTATTTGCAAAAATGTTCAGGACAATAAGATCTACAAATAAGTTTACATGGCCTAAATTGTCAACTGACTGGATATTGGAGTTTATTTGCCATGAATGATGATTTTTACTCAATTTTTGCAATTTTGTCATATTAGATGGGGAGAAATTTTAAAAAGGAATTAAGATCAGCAAAAAAAAGTTCTGCAAGTAAGTTGACATGGCCAAATTGTCAGACTCCTTATAGGATTTATTACTTTTAATGACTATATTTAATTTTACTAATTTTTGTCGAGCCTTCGACTTTTGTTGAAAAAGCGAGACATAGAGATCCTACATTCCGTCGGCGTCGTCGTAGTCATCGGCGGCGTCCACAAATATTCACTCTGTGGTTAAAGTTTTTGAAATTTTAATAACTTTCTCAAACTATCCTGGATTTCTACTAAACTTGGACAGAAGCTTGTTTATGATCATAAGATAGTATCTAGAAGTAAATTTAAAAAAAAAAAAATCCTGTTTTTCCGTATTTTACTTATAAATGGACTTAGTTTTTCTGCCAGGAAACATTACATTCACTCTGTGGTTAAAGTTTTTAAAATTTTAATAACTTTCTCAAACTATCCTGGATTTCTACCAAACTTGGACAGAAGCTTGTTTATGATCATAAGATAGTATCTAGAAGTAAATTTAAAAAAAAAAAATTCCTGTTTTTCCGTATTTTACTTATAAATGGACTTAGTTTTTCTGCCAGGAAACATTACATTCACTCTGTGGTTAAAGTTTTTAAAATTTTAATAACTGTCTCAAACTATCCTTGATTTCTACCAAACTTGGACAGAAGCTTGTTTATGATCATAAGATAGTATCTAGAAGTAAATTTAAACAAAAAAAATCCTGTTTTTCTGTATTTTACTTATAAATGGACTTAGTTTTTCTGCCAGGAAACATTTCATTCACTCTGTGGTTAAAGTTTTTTAAATTTAATAACTTTCCTAAACTATCCTGGATTTGTACCAAACATGGACAGAAGTTTGTTTATGATCAAAACCTAGTATCTAGAAAGACATTTTTATTAAAATTTTGTACTTGTTTATCCATATTTTACTTATAAATGGACTTAGTTTTTCTTCCAGTTAACATTAGATACAGTCTGCAGTTAAATTTTTTAAAACATTTATTAGATTCATAAACTATCCTGGATTTTACCAAACTTGGACAGAAGCTTCTTACAATAAAAAAATTGTATAGAGAGGAATATTTTTATTAAATTTGTTCCTCATCTCATTTTTGTTGAGCCTGCGATTAACAGCAAAAGTAGGCGAGACACTGGGTTCCACGGAACCCATACAAATTTTTTTATAATTTTGCCAATTATCTCAAAATTTTTTAATAGATAGGTATAAACTGTAGATCGTAAACATGACCATCAATACAACATCTACAAAAAACCACTAAATAAGATTTACAAATAAGCAAACAAGTGATTGCAATAAACATAAAAATAAATATGGAAATACCTTTTTATCCACCAGGTGAGTGATCTGGCTCTTGGGAGCCTTTTGTTTTTATACGACCGCAAAAAAATTTTTGTGGTCGTATATTGGTATGACGTTGGCGTCGTCGTCGTCGTCCGAAGACGCATTAGTTTTCGCACTCTAACTTTAGTTTAAGTGAATGGATCTCTATGAAATTTTATCATAAGGTTCAATACCACAAAAGGAAGGTGGGGATTGATTTTGGGGGTTATGGTAACAACAGTTAAGGAATTAGGGGCCAAAAATAAGCATTTTCTAGTTTCCAGACAATAACTGTGGAACGGTGTATGGATCTCTCTGAAATTATACTACAAGTTTCCATACCACAAAGGGATGGTTAGGATTTGCTTTGGGGGGTTATTGCTCAAACCGTTTAAGAATTAGGGGCAAAAAAGGGGGAAAAACAAGGTTGTCCTCATTAATGGACAAATACTTTAGTACAAAACATAATTTAAAGCAGTGTAAGGGAGATAAATCAAATACATCATTGAAATTATCTCCCTTACACTGCTTTTAAATTATGTATAAAGTAATGGTTAATGAACAATTAAGATAATTTAAAACAGTGTAAGGGAGGTAATCCAAATACAACGTTTTGGTTACTTCCCTTACACTGCTTTTAAAGAAATGCATATTTATAAAGGAAGACCAGTATGGCGCATTAGATTTGTAAAATCTGTGACCACATTTATTTATTTGTTATGCCGAATCTAACCGTGTATTTAGATTTTTAATTTTGGGTCCAGTTTTCAAATTGGTCTACATTAAGGTCCAAAGGGTCCAAAATTAAACTTTGTTTGATTTTAACAAAAATTGAATATATGGGGTTCTTTGATATGCTGAATCTAAACATGTATTTAGATTTTTGATTTTTGGCCCAATTTTCAAGTTGGTCCAAATTGGGGTCCAAAATTAAACTTTGTTTGATTTCATCAAAAATTGAATTATTGGGGTTTTTTGATATGCCAAATCTAACCATGTATTTAGATTTTTAATTTTGGGTCCTGTTTTTTTAAATTGGTCTACATTAAGGTCCAAAGGGTCCAAAATTAAACTTAGTTTGATTTTAACAAAAATTGAATTCTTGGGGTTCTTTGATATGCTGAATCTAAACATGTGTTTAGATTTTTGATTATGGGCCCAGATTTCAAGTTGGTCCAAGTTGGGGTCCAAAATTAAACTTTGTTTGATTTCAACAAAAATTGAATATATGGGGTTCTTTGATATGCTGAATCTTACCATGTATTTAGATTTTTTATTTGTGGGCCTGCTATCAAATTGGTTCATATTGAGGTCAAAAGGGTCCAAAATTAAACTTTGTTTGATTTCATCAAAAATTGAATTATTGGGGTTCTTTGATATGCCAAATCTTATTGGGGTTCTTTGATATGCCAAATCTAACCATGTATGTAGATTTTTAATTTTGGGTCCCGTTTTTTAAATTGGTCTACATTAAGGTCCAAAAGGTCCAAAATTAAACTTAGTTTGATTTTAACAAAAATTGAATTCTTGGGGTACTTTGATATGCTGAATCTAAACATGTGTTTAGATTTTTGATTATGTGCCCAGTTTTCAAGTTGGTCCAAGTTGGGGTCCAAAATTAAACTTTGTTTGATTTCAACAAAAATTGAATATATGGGGTTGTTTGATATGCTGAATCTAACCATGTATTTTGATTTTGGACATTGGACCATAATAGGTAAATTAAAAAAATTGAAGTTCTTAGACCACATTCTTTCTGTGTCAGAAACCTATGCTGTGTCAAATATTTAATCACAATCCAAATTCAGAGCTGTATCAAGCTTGAATGTTGTGTCCATACTTGCCCCAACTGTTCAGGGTTCGACCTCTGCGGTCGTATCAAGCTGCGCCCAGCGAAGCATTTTATTTTCAGTGTCAACATAAGCTGAGGAGTTGATTAAGATGTCTTTTGACAATATTATAACTGAATCTATGCATATCTGGTATCAATTTTTAAGTATAAAGGAAGAAAAGAAACAAAGCTCTTTAATGATGTTGAATGAATTACCATAATGTAGAAAGAAGTAGCAAAGTAATATATATGTTTCCTGATTAACATTAAGTGTTGTCTAACTTCGTCTTCTAATTTCCTTTTAAACAACCAAAAATGTATGTAGTTGTATATGGTATGGGTGTATAGATCAGTGATATATGTTAGTAGACCTATTTTTCTTTGTTTAATTAAATCACAACTTTTCTAGAATAAGGGCGATGGCATATAGTCACTGATGAAATATTGAAAGAGGATCTGGGTTTTAACTGAATGAGGAGTAAATAACATAAAATAGACGCCCTGTGCAAAACAGTGCTGTAAAATAGCTATGTTCCCAAGTTGGGGAAATAACAAACAATTCTGCAATATCAGGTGCATAATTTCAAAAGAAAATGAATATCGGTACTGTTACACAAAATAGGTATCTTCTTGTCTGTGACTGGAAAAATACATACTGTGAGAGCCTCAGATACACATATTTCCTTGATAAAAAAAATATGCTACATGTACTTCATCACTCCAAAAATATTGTCCAATTGTTCAAGGTGAAATGAATTTTTTCGTTTGTTTAAATGAGTCAATCGAAACAATGTTTCCCAGCAATTTTTGAAATATGTGCAAAGTGGCTTTAGTTGTGAAGCTAATTTTGTAAAGATTATACAAAACTTTGTAATTTTTTTATAATAAAAAATTTTGAATAACTTTTAAATGCTTTCTAACAGAAAAATTATTTGTTAATGTGAAAAAAAATTGTTATGACTCAAACTGAAGTTTTTAATAAGTAGAGATTTTATTTTTGATATTTTCAGAACATTTCTTCATTAGATGAAGAAATGCTGAATCCCTTATTGAAATCTTTATATGGCGAAATATTATTTTCTTTATACCCCTGCTGCAAAGGAAGGAGGGTATACAGTTTTAACCCAGTTTGGTTGTTTGTCAGTCTGTCCATCAGAATGTCTGTCCGTCCTTCCCACCAAATTTCTCAGGAACTGCAAATCAGAGCTTCCTGAAATTGGTTATATGCCTGCTGTCTACATGTTATACCATGTGACACAGTTTGAGATTTGTTTGTCATCAACTTCCTGTTTAACACCTACTTTATATATCTGTATAAATTACTTTTATATCAGAAAAATCTGTCCACTGCCCCAAAAATGTTGATGTTTAACTGTTTTTATTTGCCATTGTTCCGAAAACCAAGATCTAGGTTAAAAGTGAAAATTCAAAAGCTATCAGAATGACAAATTCTATCTATTAGAAAAATTTCAGAATAAAATCTGATGACCCTGTATGGAGTTATTGCCCCTGAAATGTAAGTTTTATCCAATTTTCCTTATTTAGATATAAGAAGATGTGGTATGAGTGCCAATGAGACAACTCTCCATCCAAGTCAAAATTTATAAAAGTAAACCATTATAGGTCAAAGTACGGTCATCAACATGGAGCCTTGGTTCACACTGAACAGCAAGCTATAAAGGGCCCCAAAAATTACTAGTGTAAACCCATTCAAACGGGAAAACCAACGGTCTAATCTATATAAAAAAGGAGAAACAAGAAACACTTATGAACCACATCAACAAACAACAACTACTGAACATCAGATTCCTGACTTAGGACAGGTGCAAACAATTGCAGCAGGTTTAATGGTTTTAATGGTACCAAACCTTCACCCTTATCTGAAACAATAGTGTAACGTCACAACATAGAAAGACACACTATAAAATATCAATTGAAATGGCTTAACTCAATCAAGACATATTAACACCAGTGAACATACACTGAACAAATAAATTTGATCTATGATACAATGTAAATACAAAATAAATAAACTAAGGGAAGAATAATTAAAGTAACATGTTATACCGCTGTGAAATGTTAAACAATTTAAGAAAAACAATACGCTTGAACAAAAATATCAGCCATTTCCAATTTAAACACAGGTAAATGAAAATAATTGTGTTGTTAGGTATACGTGTACAGTTCAAATGGAGAAAGGAAATATTTTTACAAAATAAATAATTTTGATGTTCATGGTACGAAGAAGTGAAAATTTATAGTAATACCAAACACTTATCAAAGCTGGTATATAGACCAGATATAACCCTGAATAAGTAAACATTAAATAACAAAAAAGCATTACAATTAGTATCAACAGGTCAAATAAACAAGAAAGTACGATTTGAGAGTACTCCCAGTTACTGACAGCTAGTTAAAGGCCAAAAACAATTAATAATAAAAAATCATGCATCAGAGACTAAAGTTCACATATAAACATATTGAGGAATGCTGATAATACGTGTGTTTACTTGTGCTGAACATAGAAGAAAATTAAATTAAGTCATAAAGCACACGGAAGCAAGCATTTTATTCTTTAACAGTGGATTTCTATGAGGTTTATTCTTTTTCATAGAAAAGTCTGAATAAAAAGAGACAGAGTTGCCCTTCATACGTCTTTGACAAGAAATAGTCCTTCAATGCTACCTGAAAATATAAACATTCTGTCCTATTCCAAAGAAATAATTCAACAAATAAATTTAAGCCATTGGATTCTTACGAAAATGATACAGTATGGCTTTACAAACACAAAACACGAAAGGAACTATATTTTAGAACAACCGATTACGAGGAACCAAAGAGCCAAATTCTTAATAACTGCATGGTAGTTAACTTTTTACTATTGCCATTATCTTAATATACACATGAAAGCATACATAAATACAAATTTACAATGTGGTTGAATATAAATAAATGTATATGTGTATGACTCTGTAGATGTTAAACAATTATGACTATATTTTTTATTTCGTTATATTTCTTTTTATTGTCGAATTTAAAGCAATAGTTTGGTCAACTTGTACTATTTGTATCAAGCTCTTGAATCACGCAATGAAATCTTCATTTAGCTGCTACTACCAGGCTGTTTTCTCTTATTTTAGCTACATCCATATCGACATTTTACAAGATGAACACTAAAACATATATCGAACATAAACATAATTTCTTACTTTCTTTAAATTATTTTGTCATTGTTTACTTCAAAAGTTCCATACACATATCAAATTTTGTCGCATCTAATAATTCAATTTTAACAGGATTATGAGGGTTACATACCCTGATGTAAGTGGATGAAATTTAATAATTCTATACTTGAAATTATTTTAAAAGTATTATTTATGATACAACACAGAGATTTGCATAAGAACTAAGAAAGAAAATTCACCAATTAGAAAAAAGAAAAGAGAAGATGGGAAATTTGATAAGAGAAAAGAAAACGGTGAAGAATTGTAAGGTTAGACAGAGATGAGGCCAGCGTATGAAGGTCGGAATTAACATCAGAAGAGATGTGAGGGGACCTATAAATTACGTTATTACACGATGTAAGACGCATCTCGCAGTCTTTTTCTTTTCGTGCATCATTCAGTCACTTAGAAACTTACGTGTTTTACGGGTACTGGACTTTACAATCACTATATCAACTTGACTTTTTTGGCGAAAATGATAAGAATTTCTACAGGGTTACGTCCCCGCTAATTAACATAAAAAATACACTCGGCTCTGAGGTTCCCAGTGAAGAAATTAATATTAAGTACACATATTGAATATTCAAAGTTCACATAAAATCAAAATGTGAATTGATGATAAATAAAGGCAACTGTTGAGTGAGTAATATCCCAAACAAAAAAAATTGAGGAACAAATCATGGTAACAAATGATAAACAAATCGTATGATTTCTTTGTGATTTGAAAGTGATAAAATTTCACATGCAAATGAGCTAACAAATCACAATAACAAATCACGAACAAATTGCTTATAATTCATAAGCAAATCATAAACAAATTGTCAAGAAATTGTTTTGAAATCATTAACAAATCAGAAGTAATTGCTTTCCTACTTCAAGCAAATCACAAACAAATTGTTTTCAAATCGTAAAGAAATTGTAAAGAAATTGTAATCAAATCTTAAACAAATCAGAAGTAAATCATATTTCTACCTCAAGCAAATCATTAACAAATTGTTTTCAAATTATGAAGAAATTATAAACAAATTGTTTTCAAATCTTTAACAAATGAAAAGTAAATCATATATTCCTACCCCAAGCATATCACAAGCAAATCGTACATAAGTTGGCATCACTCATCATGCAATTCACAGATTAAATCATTTACATCCAAATCAAAAATATGTTCTGCCCCTGAAACCCCCAAACTTTGAAGCGCAGTTGTCTTCATTTTACCTTTAATAGCTACTCCTCTAATTGTAAAAAGGAATACTATATTTGATTGCAATGAGGGACGAATTGTTCCCTCTGTGTAGGTTTCTCTTACTTTTCTTCCGAATTTGACTATAACGAAATTTCATAAAAAAAACCTAGGCAACCACGTGTACTTAGCAATTGATGTCAAATAGGTGATGAGTCTTAGTCTTGGTCCAAATCTGCTACATTGTAATATAGCTTTGTCCATTTTGCCCGGGACCTGGTTAGTAAACAACAATTAAAACATTAAACTTGCCAGTGAATTTTGTCTGCTGGCTCGGGAAGCTAGTCTTGAAATGAATGTTTTGATCTGTTTACACATCTTTTACACATTTTTATTTTGAAATTTAATCCTTACAGCACAAAATTATTATGATTATAACGAGATACTGAAATGCACAGTTTCTGAATTTTAAAGGTTGACGTTTGAATAGTATTAGTTGAATATGTGAAATTATAAATAAATAACTGAGATTCCTTACCACCGTCATCTTTCATAGACTGAATAAAAACTCCTCATCTTGCAACCTTCTTTGTTCAGTTAATATTGAACAGTATTTGAAATTTGAATTTGACCTCAACCGGAAGTCAGAGAGATAGATAAACAAAGAAAATTTGAATGCATTAACATTTTATTCATTGTAGCAAATCATCAATGAATCACACCAAGATCGCTAACAAAGTTAACAAATCATTTTCAAATCATTTCTTATGATATTCAAAGTTAACAAATCATAACGAAATCACACCATTCTAGCTAACAAAGTTAACAAATCTCTTTCAAATCATTTCATACGATATTCTAAGTAAACAAATCATAAAGAAATCACACAAAAACAGAAACAAATTGCTTACAAATCATAAAATAGAAAGAAATCACAAAAAATCAGTTTTAGGGAATTTGGAAAATTCTGATTTGTTTATGATTTGTTTAATGAATCGCAAGCAAATGATACTAACAAATCGCAGAATCACGATTTGAAAGAGATTTGAATACGATTTGAAAGCAATTTGTTCATTTATTTTTCTGTTTGGGATACCACTGTTCAATAGTCAAATCGATTATACGAAAAGAAATCCAGGTTACAAACTTAAACTAAGGGAAACACATCAACTATAACAGGAAAACAACAGAACAACAAACACTGAACTGCAAAAAAAAACCAAAAAAAACCCATACATAGAAACGGACATAAATTAGGCCGTTAGTTTTCTCGTTTGAATTGTTTTACATTGTCATTTCGGGGCCTTTTATAGCTGACTGTGCGGTATGGACTTTGCTCATTGTTGAAGACCGTACGGTGACCTATAGTTGTTAATTTCTGTGTCATTTGGTTTCTTGTGGAGAGTTGTCTCATTGGCAATCATACCACATCTTCTTTTTTATATTTGATCAAATCTGCCATATTCCTGACTTGATACAAGACATTTTAAGAAAAAAAATGATGGGTTGAACCTGGTTTTATGGCTAGCCAAACCTCCCGCTTATATGGCAATGTTAAAAATACCACTAAAATGACAACATTACGTGACGGGAATACAGTACAAATAATGCAAGATAAAACATGTGTTTACTTATGCTGAACAGAGTAGAAATTAAATTAAGTCTTTAGGCACACGGAAGCAAACATTTTATTCTTTGTGATTGCATATTTTCTATAACTGCATCTCGCAGTCAGTTTTTATGAATCATTCAGTAATTAAAAAACTGGCGTGTTGATTGGGAACCAGACTGTGTCATTTGGTCTCTTGTGGAGAGTTGTCTCTGGCAATCATACCACATCTTCTTTTTTATATTTACACTCAATAAACCAATGTACATGTCTGAGACATTTATAGGGCCAATTATAGTTGGCATTAAACAATGAAAGATGTTTCACATGGATCGCATATGTTGATTGGTGAACTACAACCAGGTGGTGTTTAAGTATATTTTTTATGTCACAATACATCAAAGTATCCATGACCGGATTGATTGGCCGTTGCTTGCTATATGTATATAGTGGCAAATAGTCATGTATATCTAGAAACAATTAAATCATTAGGTAGGTTACCAAGTATAAGTCGTTCAGGAGGAAGGGCGGAAAAAAACTGCAACTCCCCCCCCCCCCCGATCGGAAAATGTTGGTGTGTTGGATAGGGTCATGCAGATATATTGCCTTGCAACATGCCACCTCAGTTTTTTTTAGAGAGTTCTAGTTGAAAAGACAGAGAGCATAAGAACCGTGACATCATGCACGGGGCATCGGAAGTATCGTCCACATTCTGACCTAACGTGGCTGCGTATTTATACACCCCGCACAGACAAACACGGCACTGTCGAAAGGTTTCACTGCCGGACAATAGAAGTTAAAGGGTTACCATACTAACGGGAGGGATTGTCATATGGCTTGATTTTCATATGATAAAATTGAGAATGGAAATGGAGAATGTGTCAAAGAGACAACAACCCGACCAAAGAGCAGAAAACAGCCGAAGGCCACCAATGGGTCCTCAACACAGAGGCGGACTTCAGCTGGCCCCTAAACAAAAATGTGTACTATATGTCCCCATTCAAATGCATTGATCGTCCCAAAAAAAGGGGTCCAACCCCCGGAACCCCCCCCCCCCCCCCCCCCCCCCCCCGGATCCGCCACTGCGCACAGTAAAACTCATTTAAAAGAAGTCCGAGTCCGATGTCAGAATAGGTAACAAAAAAAAACTAAGCCGGGAAAATGGCAATGATACATAAATCAAGGACGTATAACTAACATCTAATATACGTCCTTGCATAAATTAACAAAGGATTCATTCAAATGTTTTCTTCTAGAGAACCACTGACATGCCAGCTCCAGACCTCAATGAAACCATAGATGTAATACCCATAGTTATTACCATTAGCCATTGGTAGATATTGAACGTTTTCCGTGTTGATCTATTTATAATATACACATATCGTCTGCTAACGTTTATTAACATAAATAGTTCGTTTTATCTGTTGGTTGGCATAGTCGTGTGGATACTTCGTTACACTGAACATTTTCTAAACATGAGAAATCTTGCGGGGTTTCGACCCTGCAGTTTCCACTGACGCTACCCAATCACTCTTTTTCATATATTTTAAAAGGATTATTGCTTATCAACATAAATTGACAATATATACGTTACATGTCCTTTTTACACGTGATTTTTTCTTCATTTTGTTTTAATTTCAGGTAGCTACAGAGACTACATTTCATATGGACAATCATGGATATTAATTAAAAAAGCATTCAACATTACTTTTATATTTATAACTATTTGTTTAATATTTTTTTATCACCTTTTGTAAACAAGAACACAAGTTTTTTGTAAACATAACAGAGAAGATATAAAAAAAAAAAGGAAATAAATTTCATTGAGATATGTTCAGTAGTTCGATATGCAACAAATGATCACTAAGTTGGACGCATAAAGTTTTATTGAAAAAATGTATTACTAAGTTGTATATATTGTAAGAGACAGTCAGAAATGCATTCATGATTCAAAAACCTCCACCCCAAATTATATCAAACATACAAAAACAAAAGATTCAAGTCATTTCCATATGATTATTACAATTTGTTCTTAATATGTCCTGCTTTACACCAGTGCAGGTTAGGTTGAGTGTTCCGTGATCGCTTACATGCTTAATCCCGCCACATTCTATATGTTCCTCTCACAAGAGACACCCTTTAAGAAAAAATGGTGGGTTGAACCTGGTTTTGTGGCTAGCCAAACCTCCCGCTTTAATGGCAATGTTAAATATAACACTAAAATGACACCATTACATGACATGAATACAGTACAACATTACGGACAGAGAATTACGCAAATAAACAATACGATATAGTACATTTGGACAACGAAACAACAGAAACACTGAAGTGAACAAACAACAAACGACAATGCAACACACACAGAAACAAACTACACGATAACAATTGCCATTTTCCTGACTTGGTACAGGACATTTTTAAGAAAAAAATGGTGGGTTGAACCTGGTTTTGTGGCTAGCCAAACCTCCCGCTTTAATGGCAATGTTAAATATAACACTAAAATGGCAACATTACATGACAGGACTACAATACAAATAAATGGAAGAACATACAGGACAGAGAAACACACAAATAAACATAATATTTGAAAAAAAATATGATGATATAACAAATGAAAACTACACTTTATAAATTTCATGCGTCTGTAACTCTCAAAGTCTAATTAGAGGTATTCCCGTAACAGTGTGGACAACCGCAATACTTATGTTGGTAATAATACTGAATCATTTACCTTTAACTTGTTTGTCATCGGCTATCGATAACAATGATTTTACCCTCGCTCAGTATGTCAGAGGCCTTCCGGTGAGGATTTGAATAGGATGAAAGAGTAAAGTTCATGCATGTGCATGAGAAGATAAAAAGAATGTCTAAGTTTTCAACATTAAAATCCACACACAAGGTTTAGTCCTCTGCTAGTTATTCTTATTATTTGATTTAGGCATTTAGAACCTTTGGCGACCCCACAGTTTAAATGTCTATAACACGTACGATGTGGTAAGTGGGCGTTACAGACGAACGTTCACCTAATCTGACCCGGTCAATTGATAACCTGAGCGCGCAAAGAAATGGTCCCGTACACACTGTAATGAAAAAAATTATATTTTAAAGTCAATGATGTATAGGACCATAGATGTATAAACCCATATTAAAATCAATCGGGTTCAGGACCAATCCAGTATATCTTATTAAAATCCCTCGTAATTAATTCCATTTTCTATGTGCATACTCATTGTATGATAAATATTCCCTGATATGGAATACATTTTTTTCAGCATTTATTTTCATATTTTGTTAAGAAATTCGCACTTGCATGTTTGCAGTATAATTATTGTGTGTGTATTTTTAGAATAGAAATCCAGATTTGATCTCACGGTGTTTTAAATACTAAAAGAGGTGTTTCGGTTATGGTCATGTAGACCATAGATATTATACATCTATGTCACGTAGACCTAGACTTATCAAAACCATGGTTATAAGGGACAAAAAACTGAAATATAGATTTGAAAAACTATATAGAACAACTCTTGACCAGAGGAAGGGACATTGAAACTACATTAAACAATTAAAAAAAGTAAAATGGAGTATCAATAATTTACAATGAAGTAACAAATAATTATGTCCGAAATAAATGTGCCAGATGAAAAGAATACAGGAAGTACTAAACAGGATATGTCAATTAAAGTCAAACGACAAGAAATATTAATTGCATCAACAGAATGTTATAAAGTTCTTGACTTATACATACAAGTCACTGGTTCAGATTTGATTCTCATGTGGATTCGACCACCTGTATATACGAATATTACAATAATAACATGTGCAACAGCTGACAAATAATAGGTTTTTTTCTAAATGAAAAATACTAATTGACTATAACAGAGCATATATGTATTATATGTCTCTGACTATAACTATCAGACTATAATTCTTTAACTGACCAGTAAATAATACTATCATTTTAATAGAGATACGATATATATATATATACAATGTATGTAAAGGATTTTCTATTTATTATCATTAGCAATATCGATCCAGAAGAAGAAAATATAATACATTATTATGTGTATCTGTTACGGGCACTCCTGAACTATTTAAAATATAGTTTAGGTTAGGTGAGGTAAAAAATACACGTGCATGTATTTAACTAACTAACTACCTAACTAATTAACTAACTAATTTTATTCAGTATAAAATCCAGTACAAAAGGATCATCGCTGAAATACATGAAAACATAGAAAAACAAAACAAAAATAAAACATAAAGAGACAACAATTGTGACACTTATAACAAACAATAGACAAAACAACCACTTCAATATTATGCAATTATTCCCACTGATGAATTTCTAATCACAATACCTTTGTCTATATATAAAAGAAATCTGTTGAGAACATCAGTCTCCGAACAGTTCATTTAATATCTAAATTTATCAAAATTATCTAAATTACAAAAACACGGTATAATATTAACAATGTCATCATTAAACTTTTTCCTCTCGTCTTGATAGAGGTTACATTCACATATAAAATGAAACTCATCTTCAATTTTGTTATCAATACAATGATTACATATTCTTTGATCCAAAGGCGTATAATTATATCTGCCTTTTTCAATGTGTAAATTGTGGTTAGAAATTCTTAATTTACATAACTGTCTAATATATTGTTTTGAGATATTCAACTTTGTATAAGTCTCAGGTTTATATTCCTTTTTTAACTTGTAATATGTGCGTAATTTGTTTTGGTTTTCGCCTGAAAAACATAAGAAAAAATATTTTCCATATCTTTCTTGTAATATCTTTTTCACTGCAGATATGAGTTTTCCTTCTGACAGAGTTCCTTTATTATTCCAGACATGGTCAAAACCAATGAATTTTAGAAACTGAAAAATGTGTTTATTGAAGGTACATGGAAAGGTACAATCAACATCTTCGATTGACTTATATGCTAATTTTGAAAAATTCAAAAGAGGGTCTTTATACAAATATATCCAGTATTTAAGAGATTGCAAAATAACAAATATAGAGATTGGATAACGACCAAGTTCTGCCATACTGGCAATATTAGAAGCATATTTAGTTGCACCAAGTACAAATTTACAATATCGAATGTGAACCTTTTCAGGTGCAAAATTTAAAAAAAAATTTTCTAAATCATCATTTGAACCTGGTGTTAATCTTTTGTCCAGGTTAAGAATGTACGGACCCCACAATTCACTTCCATAAAGAAGGACTGGTTTAACACAGGAGTCCAAAAGTTTTAAGAGCAAAGGTGTATTATTATGTGTACAATGAAATTTACTTTTAATCATGAAAATTACTTTAAGAGCTTTCTTACTGAGATCTTCAACTGCAGTACTGAAAGAACCTGATGCTCGCATTACAATACCTAGGTATTTATACTCTTGAACACTTTTGATAAGATTTTGCTCAAAATAAAAATTACAGTCTTTCAATAATCTACCTGATTTATGATTTATCTATGACGTATATAGAATCAACCAATCAGCATACGAGATCTTGTAATCACGTGGAAGCAATTAGATAGAAATATTTGTAAAATATACATTCTTATCTATCACACAGTGCAGGATTTCTATTTTAACGCTATAACATAGGAAGTAAAGGACTGTTTTGTCTTGTATTTGTAAAAAGACAGTAATAATCATCTCTCAAATAGAGATTGATAATACAAGTTATTCTCAAATAGAATAACAACATATAATAATCTCTCAAATAGAGACTGCTATTACTGTAAATTCAGAAATTATTGCGATGTTTTTATTTTTGCGAAAAATGCGACAGGGTTATAATCGCAATAATTTAAACTCGCATTTTGAAATTTTTTATATGCATTTAACAGGATTTTTCTCAATATCGTAAAAATTAAAATCGCATTTTAGTCTAAATTGACAAAATCGCAATAATGAATGCACGTAATAATTTCTGAATTTACAGTAATAGAATAGCAAAAATAAAGTAATCTCTCAAATAAAGACTGCTATTAAAAAATTAATAGTTCTCAAATAGAACAACAAAAAAAGATTTTAATCTCTCAAAAAGAGTATTAAAAGCAATGAGCAGACGTTTTACATACAAAAGACATAAAAATCTAAAAGAGTATTTAACGAATTCAAAGAAGAAATATTATATAAACAGACGAAATCAAACAAAAGATAAAAATGTAACGCACAATAAACCAATTGAAGAGCTTAAATAAAAAGAGAAAAAATACACACAAAAAAAAACAGAAAGAAGAAAAAAGATAAAAAAAAACCGATTGTATAAACAGGTGTCGTATCCCCATAGGAGAAATCAAATTGGAACTATTCTACATATTACAAGAAAGGAAACATATAGGCTAGGGATACCTGATGAGGATAGGCCTAGGTCTACACATAGATGTATCTATGGTCTACATGACCATAACCGAAACACCTTTTTTAGTATAAGAAACCCAGACCTGATCTGGATTTCTATTCTAAAAATACACACACAATAATTATACTACAAACATGCAAGTGTGAATTTCTAGAAAAATATGAAAATGAATGCAGAAGCATGTATTCCATAACCAGAAATATTTATCATACACTGAGTTTACCAGCTCTAAATTACTCTAAATGTATGCACATAGATTATGGAATTAATCACAAAGGATTATAATAAGATATACTGGATTGGTCCTGGACCCGATTGATTTTTATATATAAACCCATAGCTATGGGTTTATACATCTATGATAGGACCGGAACAGTTATATATTATATTTGATAGTTGAAAAACGTTCGTGACTGTGGGTTTTTGACAATAGAAATATTTGGGTTTTTAACTGTATGATATGAAACTCTTTAACTTTGGAGATGCAGAAAACGAAAAATGACAGACGAAATCCCGAATTTACTTTCATTTGCGAATTACACAAATTATTTACCAATTTTGGGGACCATTTTTAGTTTTATTCTGATTGTTTTTGTGATTTTAAGGTATTCAAGAAAAAAGGAAATAATTCCGTGATAACATGGGTTATTACAGAAATAGTCTGTACCCTATGGATATGGAACCACAGGCCCTTGTTTCTATCCATGGGAAGCCCCACTAGGCACTTGTTTCTATCCATGGGAAGCCCCACTATCAACGTATATATATACGTTGATAGTGGGGCTTCCCATGGATAGAAACAAGTGCCTCCCATGGATAGAAACAAGTGCCTGTGTATGGAACGGTGGACATGCAAATTATGTCATTTTTTCCCTATAAAAACATTATTGCAAAAAATGTCTAGATTTCCACCTATTTGTTTAACCAACTTTTATCTGGAATAGCTCCATCTGATATTTAAAGAAATCTCATGCCTACAAAATAAAAAGAATACAAATATGAATTAGAAATTCTTTATTCTTATATGTAATACAAATCGTAGTTAGCAAATTATTACAATACACCTTATCGCTATTCCCGGCTGACCCGAGAATCAGTCCCGCTTGAACTATTGACGTCATACAACAATCACTTTTCCTTTGTGGCGTCAGATATTTTGTATTATGACGTCAAAATTTTACGAGAACCTGTGCGATGTGCAGTAATGGCGGACAAATAGCGATAAGGTGTATATTCAAACATGCACCACATGCAGGAAAAAATTCATACCATTGAATAAAAACAAGTCCAATGGCAAAACACAAAGAGGGATAAAATTGTAATTTGTATCTTATATGGCCTATATGGACAATTTTATGAATTATTCTGTATTACCAGAGACATATAATACACCTTATCGCTTTTTGTACGCCATAACTGGACTTCACAAAGGTTCCCTTAAAATTTTGACGTCACAAGAGAAAATATCTGACGCCACAATGGAAAATGATTGTTACTGTATGACGTCAAAAGTTCAAGAGGCGCTGATTCTAGGGTCATGCTGGGCAGATTTTCAAATAGCGATAAGGTCTATACATATATGTCCCTGGTATTATTATGTCTCAAAGAAGAATAATTATGGATTAATCAGATGTTACATTTGTATGTCATTTTTGTACAAGAAAAGATCAAAAATTAGAATCTGTATAAGAAGGGCCGCAGGACATTCTATCGAAAAATTTTGAACTACTAGGGCATATTTAAGCGCAGATATTATAGCCCATTTTAGTGCAGGATTAATCCATTCACCTGTATTTTCAATAGCCCATTTTAGCGCAAACTTACCTGGTGAATAGTACTCACAATACTAAAACCAGGACCAATAATTTATGCTGACTTAATGTTAAGTTTTTTGCATTTACACTTTGGTCATGTTGGTTAATCATGAAAATAAATGTTGTTGAAACAAACAGAGGAAATAAAAGTATAATATTTGATGGCTACCGTTAAAGGATAGACAGAGTATCTGACCGAATACTATGTTACTGAAAATGCTATGTTTCCAACTTAGCTTTGGGAAGAAGTTCCCTGTAATTCAAAGCGAACAAGTAGTTTATGTAAACAACATTTCCGAAACAGCTGCAATTGGCTGTTTTTATGTTTTGATTTTTAAAACTCAAAAACAGCTTTCAATGCTTAATGTGAATAAAATTGAGACAAATGATATAAATAGGTAAAAATACAAAGTATAACTAATTTCTTTATTCATATTCGCAGGTTAAATGAAGAAAATATTTTTCGTAATTTTGGTGCAGTGACTAGATTTGAAGAAAAAATGGAGCAACCAGGCTACAAATTACAGAATCCATTTAGCATTGTGTTATCACCTGATTCTCAACACTTAGGTACGCTTGCAGACTATACCTTATGATAAAATGTTAATTTTTCCCAGTTACTTTTAAGGGCATACGATACAGTTTTGATCCCATAATGAAATTTTGATGAAAATTTGCATATAGGCTATTTTTTACCTGATTAAATCAAATATGTAATAAAAAAATTACCATAATGTGCTACTTTTTGAGTAAATTGAGGTTGAAATTTCAGATATTTCCTCAAAATTCGGATTTGTGGATGTTTTTTTCTTTTCGATAGAAATACATAACTTTTTTGTTTTAAAAGATAAACACAAGCTGTTTTTTGTTAAATTATTTGTAATTTCTGTTTTATATAAATGTTCTATAAATTTGTACATTTCATTTTTACAAATAACTCATATTAATCAAATGATCATGATTGTAGAAAAAAACGTCATGTTTTGCTGTATATTTATCAAATTTAAAAAAATTGCACTATTGACTTTTTCATGAAAATTGGTAAACATAATCTTTATACGTAATCAAACCAAATGTCATTTTAAAAAAGAGGGGTCCATGAACTCGTTTTCAAGTTAAATCAGTTTGAATGATAAAAATCAGTCGAAAACTGCATCTTTTCCCGATAAGTCACAGTTTGACGTCACGAAAATAACAATTTACGTTAGCAACGTCATTACCTCCCTTGTAACTGTATCGTATGCCCTTAACCAAAACTGTGGTGAAATCTCCCAATGTTTTATAGTTCGAATTTAAAAATTAAACCCTTAACCTCTTAAAATGGTATCAATCGGTACATACAGACTATAAAATAGCTTGATGTTCAAATGTGTATAATGCTTTCATTTTCCTTTTTTAGCTCACCTGGCCCAAAAGGGCCAAGTGAGCTTTTCTCATTACTTGGCGTCCGTCATCTGTCGTCCGTCGTCATCTGTTAACTTTTACAAAAATCTTCTCCTCTGAAACTACTGGGCCAAATTTAACCAAACTTGGCCACAATCATCATTGGGGTATGTAGTCTAAAAAATGTGCGTTCGACGACCCCGCTTGCCTACCAACATGGCGGCCATGGCTAAAAATAGAACATAGGGGTAAAATGCATTTTTTGGCTTATATCTCTGAAAAGCATTTAGAGTAAATCTGATATTAGGTAAAAATGTTCATCAGGTAAAGATCTATCTGCCCTGAAATTTTCAGACCAATCAGACAACCCGTTGTTGGGTTGCTGCCCCTGAATTAGTAATTTTAAGGAAATTTCGCAGTTTTTGGTTATTATCTTGAATATTATTATAGATAGAGATAAAGTGTAAACAGCAATAATGTTCAGCAAAGTAAGATCTACAAATAAGTCAACATGATCAAAATTGTAAATTGACCCCTAAAGGAGTTATTGCCCTTTATATTCAATTTTTAACATTTTTTGTAAATTTTTGTAATCTTTTACAAAAATCTTCTCCTCTGAAACCATATAGACAAATTCAACCAAACTTGGCCACAATCATCATTAGGGTATCTAGTTTTAAAAATGTGTCTGATGACCCCATCTGCCAACCAACATGGCGGCCATGGCTTAAAAAAGAACATAGGGGTAAAATGCAGTTTATGGCCTATATCTCTGAAACTAAAGCATTTAGAGCAAATCTGACATGGGTAAAATGTTCATCAGGTTAAGATCTATCTGCCCTGAAATTTTCAGACAAATCAGACATCCTGTTGTTGGGTTGCTGCCCCTGAATTGTTAAATTTAAGGAAATTTTGCAGTTTTTGGTTATTATCTTGAATATTACTATAGATAGAGATAAATTGTAAACACCAATAATGTTCAGCAAAGTAAGATCACAAAAAAGTCAAACTTGACCAAAATTGTCAATTGACCCCTTAAGGAGTTATTGCCCTTTAAAATCAATTTTTTACCATTTTTTGTACATTTTTGTAATATTTTACAAAAATCTTCTCTGAGACTACAGAGACAAATTTAACCAAAGTTGGCCACAATCATCATTAGGGTATCTAGTTTAAAAAATGTGTCCGATGACCCCGCCTGCCAACCAACATGGCTGACATTGCTAAAAATAGAACATATGGGTAAAATGCAGTTTTTGGCTTATATCTCTGAAACTAAAGCAAAAGTATAATGGTTGCATTATTTCATGCATCAATTGTAAACAAAAATATCAGGTGAGCGACACAGGCTCTCTAGTTTTATTCTGATATAAGATGGTGTCTGGGTTACCTTAATTGCCAATAAAGTCCTACTTTAAAATATATTGCTGGATAAATTTGTGTAACTAATTTAGCCTTTTCACAGTCCAATTTAAGTCATGACTTTATTTTCCAGTTTCAGGGATGGAAATTTAAAAATAGTTTACACACTATTTTGAAGTATATTATCTTCAATGAAACACATCTAGGAACACAATATAGAAATTGAGTTATCTTCCCTTAAACCTAACTAACAACACATCTGTTTGGTTTTATTTCTCAGATTTGTCTTTAAAGAAAAGCTGCTTGCTATATATTTATTGGGGAGCCGTCATCACAGAATTTTTCCAAGAAATTCAAAAGCCTTGGTTAGATATACTGGAAAATTTGAAAGCAGGAGAGTGGTTGAAAGATTTTACATTGCTAATAGAAAAAGGGATACAGTAAGTATTTCAGATAAACAACTTTATTGTAAGGGAAATGCTTGTACTACCCTAATTTATTTGAAACATAAAACTTTTGTTCTTGGGTAACATTTTTTATGGTTTGAGAATTGACAAGCTTTAACTAAGAATTTAAGGTGTTTGAACCATTCAAGCAGAACTGCCCCTAAATGTTTTTTTGGATTTATATCAACCTTATCACTGGTGCAATATGACAATTTTAAATAGAACTATGCATAACTGGACTTGATTTTAATGTGACAAATTTGTTGTTTCTTTCTTGACAGACTTAATCTTAATGTGACAAATTTGTTGTTTATTTCTTGACAGACTTAATCTTAATGACTATGTGACAAATTTGTTGTTTCTTTCTTGACAGACTTAATCTTAATGTGACAAATTTGTTGTTTCTTTCTTGACAGACTTAATCTTAATGTGACAAATTTGTTGTTTATTTCTTTACGAAGAGTAGGGGGAATACTCTAGACGTGTAATGAAAATATGTATGCACATGGGAAGGAAATAATTTTTCTCAAGTTTCATAATCATTCATCTGCATAAGAGTAGAAATATTTGGTTGTTGACAGTTTTACATGTGATTTCAAATCTTCAGGTCCATCTTAAATACATATTGTAGCACTCTGGATGGCTGCTAATGTAAAAAAGGAAAAAATCAGTAAAGTTGAATTCTGGAGTTGCAAGATATGGTATTTTAATTGAATCTTATTTATGGTAATAGCAAAAAGGATGAAGGTTGAAATATTGATAGTTACCCTCATATTCTCTTGTCTGGTAATACAACAGAGTTTTTGATGTCAGATTGCATGACTGTTTCATCAATGAGCAAGACTTAATTATCTGTCTGAATAGGCCAATTTGAAATATTGTCATCACCTTGATTCCTTTGTCCTGTAATTTTTAAACTTTTTTGTCCTATGCACCCACCAGGTTAATTGGGACCAAAAGTTAGCCACAGTCATTTATTTGGGTAATAAGTTCAAAAGTTAGAAATCATTCAGAGTTTTATTATTCTTTTTCTACAATTATAAAAAAAATGCAAAGTCTCATCAGCATAAACAAAAACAACAGTTTAGAAAGAAAAATTTATGATCATTGAAGAACAATATTTGAAGCAATAGCATTCATTGAAAATAAGAAGGAATAAAATTTTTTACCTTTGTCTTAAAAAAAACCCCATTATTTTGGTTTAGTGCTCGTAAACATGTTTAACCCTGTCATGCATTAGTAAATGACTGAAGACAACTTACTGACCTGACACAGATTAAATTAAAAAGAAGACCCTCTGTTGAATTAATGTCCCCCGTGAATCACGTTGAGGGGGACATGGAAATACTGGGCATCTGTCCGTCCGTGCGTCCGTTTGTCTGGTCTTGTTAGCGCTCTCAGGTGTACAGTTCTTGCCAGATTTTTTTTAAACTTATATCTTAGGTTTATATCAGCATGAATGAGTTTGAAAATCGGTGTTGATCATTAATTTTTAAAAGAGTAATGCCCCTTAGAAACATAAATTATATTGAAAATTGAATTGTTAGCGCTCTCATGTGTACAATTCTTGCAGATTTTTTTGAAACTTATATCATAGGTTTATATCAGCAATGTCTTGGAAGAGTTTGAAATTATTTTTGAAAGATTTATGCCTCTTGGAAATATTGATTATATTGAAAATTGCATTGTTAGCACTCTCATGTGTACAATTATGGCCAGATTTTAATGAAATTTTTTATACAACCGCATAAAATTTTTGTGGTTGTATATTGGTATGACGTTGGCGTCGTCGTCGTCGTTGTCGTCGTCGTCTGGCGTCGTCCGGCGTCGTCCGAAGACACATTGGTTTTCGCACTCTAACTTTAGTTTAAGTAAATGGATCTCTATGAAATTTTACCACAAGGTTCAATACCACAAAAGGAAGGTTGGGATTGATTTTGGGGGTTATGGTACCAACAGTAAAGGAATTAGGGGCCAAAAAGGGGCCAAAAATAAGCATTTTTGTAACTTCCAGACATAACTTGTGTGTTAGTGTATGGATCTCTCTGACATTGTACCACAAGGTTCCATATCACAAAAGGAATGCTGGGATTGATTTTGGGGGTAATTGCCTCAAAATTTTAGGAATTAGGGGCAAAAAGGGGCAAAAAACAAGCATTTTTCTAGTTTCAGGACAATATCTTGTGTGTAAGTGTATGGATCTTTCTGAAATTGTACTACAAGGCTCCATATCACAAAGGGAAGCTGGGTTTGAGTTTGGGGGTAATTGCCCTAAACGTTTAGGAATTTGGGGCCAAAAAACACATTTTTCTAGTTTCCAGACAATAACTTGTGTTCAAGTGTATGGATCTCTCTGATTTTGTACTGCAAGGTACCATTCCACAAAGGGAAGGCTGGGATTGAGTTTGGGGGTGATGAATCATAAGGGGGTTCAAAACATTTGGGGGGGGATTTTTTTTTTTTTCCTTTTTTTTTTTCTTTTAAAATTTTCCATTTTAAGTTGGTTATTTCTGATTTATATTTAAAAGCAAATAATAATGATATGGTAGGAGATACACACCAAACAGGATGTGTAAATTATTATATAATAAGTATTGTGCAATAGCAAGAAATTTTCAATTGCGCAGTATTGCACAATAGCAAGAAATCTTCAATTGCACAGTATTGCGCAATAGCAAGAAATCTTCAATTGCACAGTATTGCGCAATAGCAAGAAATATCCAATAGCACAATATTGCGCAATAGCAAGAAATTGTCAATTGTACAGTATTGCGCAATAGCAAGAAATATTTAATTGCACAGTATTGTGCAAAAGAAGATACTTCGTATAAATTGCTTATTTCTTGACCAATTTCAATGGGTTTTTTTTCTATAATTCTTGGGTTTCTTTAATATGCTGAATCTAACCGTGTATTTAGTTTTTGGATTTTGGGGCCCGTTTTTAAATTGGTCCATATTGAGGTCCAAAGGGTCCAAAATTAAACTTTGTTTGATTTCATCAAAAATTGAATTATTGGGGTTCTTTGATATGCCGAATCTAACCATGTATTTAGATTCTTAATTTTTGGTTCCGTTTTCAAATTGGTCTACATTAAGGTCCAAAGGGTCCAACATTAAACTTAGTTTGATTTTAACAAAAATTGAATTCTTAGGGTTCTTTGATATGCTGAATCTAAACATGTATTTAGATTTTTGATTATGGGCCCAGTTTTCAAGTTGGTCCAAATCGGGGTCCAAAATTAAACTTTGTTTGATTTCAACAAAAATTGAATATATGGGGTTCTTTGATATGCTGAATCTAACCATGTATTTAGATTTTTGATTTTTGGGCTGCGTTATCAACTTTGTCCACATTGAGGTCAAAAGGGTCCAAAATTAAACTTTGTTTGATTTCATCAAAAATTGAATTCTTGGGGTTCTTTGATATGCTGAATCTAACCATGTATTTAGATTCTTAATTTTTGGTTCCGTTTTCAAATTGGTCTACATTAAGGTCCAAAGGGTCCAAAATTAAACTTAGTTTGATTTTAACAAAAATTGAATTCTTAGGGTTCTTTGATATGCTGAATCTAAACATGTATTTAGATTTTTGATTATGGGCCCAGTTTTCAAGTTGGTCCAAATCGGGGTCCAAAATTAAACTTTGTTTGATTTCAACAAAAATTGAATATATGGGGTTCTTTGATATGCTGAATCTAACCATGTATTTAGATTTTTGATTTTTGGGCTGCGTAATCAACTTTGTCCACATTGAGGTCAAAAGGGTCCAAAATTAAACTTTGTTTGATTTTATCAAAAATTGAATTCTTGGGGTTCTTTGATATGCTGAATCTAATCATGTATTTAGATTTTGGATATTGGACCATAATAGGTGAATGTCCAATTTAAAATTTTTAAGTTCTTAGACCACATTCATTCTGTGTCAGAAACCTATGCTGTGTCAAATATTTAATCACAATCCAAATGCAAAGCTGTATCAAGCTTGAATGTTGTGTCCATACTTGCCCCAACTGTTCAGGGTTCGACCTCTGCGGTCGTATCAAGCTGCGCCCTGCGGAGCATTTTATTATAGGTTTATATCATCAATGTCTCAGACAAATTTATTTGCCCCTTAGAAACATTAATTATATTGAAAATTACATTGTTAGTGCTCTCATGTGTACAATTCTTGCAGATTTTTTTTAAACTTATATCATAGGTTTATATCAGCAATGTTTTGGACAAGTTTAGAAATCAGTGCTGATCAATTATTTGTTTAAGAGTTATGTCCCTTGGAAATATTGATTTATATGGAAAATTGCATTGTTTGTGCTGTCATGTGTACATTGTACAATTCTTGCCCGAATTTTATGAAACTTATATCATAGGTTTATATCAGAAACTTTCCAAAATAAGTGCTGATCAAATATTTTTAATGAGTTATGCCCCTTGAAAAAATTAATTATAACGGAAATTGCATTGCATTTGCTCTGAAGACTTCATTTCTATAAGATACTTATAAATTGTTTTAAAGAACAAAAAAAAAAGTAGTTTTTTAGTTATTTCCCTTGGATAGATAAAATATGTGCAAAATTGGGGACATTGGAACTCTGTTCTTTTATTAATCTTGTAAGTGTATTTTATTGTGGCCTAGAGAGGACGAAGGTATAATTATATTTGTTTTAATTTTCAGGACAATTATAAATATTATAATTGAGTTTTTTGTTCTATTTTAGATTAAGCCCAGAACACCATAAACAACTCTTAAAAAAACCTCCAGAAGTGACAGGAGAGCTTTTAGGGTCTAGACCAAGAAGCAGATACCCAGCAATAGTTATAACAGTCATAGATAATATATCTGATTTGACCAGCAGTTCATATCCTCAAATTGTAGGTGATCATAGGCTATGCTTCATGAATCGTGATTATGATTGAAAGTGCTCTGTTCTGGCTAAAATTATGGCCAAAGGTCCATTTTTCTTCTGTCCTCATGTTCACTATTTATTCATACCTGTTCTGGGATCTGAAAATTTATCTGTGTGTTGATCCATCTGCATTTTGTATTTGTAACTCCTCTTAAACCAGTGATTTCAGTGAACCTTTCAGAAAATATGCATGGCATTGTGCACCTTTTATTTGCTCAGATGATCTAAATTATGTTGGTCTACCCTAGCAATAGGTATAAAATAGGGATTGGTATGAATTTTGTGAGTTCAGCTGATTTGATTTACTAGATATATATGGGCATTTGAAAACAAAAAAATGCTTAACAGTATAAAATGTCTATTGAAATATTTAATTCAAAAGTCTAATAATTTTACATTTATCAGGTTGCAGTATTTTCTGTGATTCATGTACAAGATACAGTATGTAATAGTGATACACACATCATGTACCAATATCTTAAAACAACAGATGACCAGGTGACAACATTACAGGTGAGTCATTCACTGTGATACATGTACAAGATTCAGTATTTAATAGTGATACACACATCATGTACCAATATCTTAAATCAACAGATGACCAGGTGACAACATTACAGGTGAGTCATTCACTGTGATACATGTGCAAGATTCAGTATTTAATAGAGATTAACACATCATGTACCAATATCTTAAAACAACAGATGACCAGGTGACAACATTACAGGTGAGTCATTCACTGTGATACATGTACAAGATACAGTATGTAATAGTGATACACACATCATGTACCAATATCTTAAAACAACAGATGACCAGGTTACAACATTACAGGTGAGTCATTCACTGTGATACATGTACAAGATTCAGTATTTAATAGTAACACATGAATGATGTACCAATATCTTAAAACAACAGATAACCGGGTGACGACATTACAGGTGAGTCATTCATTGTGATACATGTTCAAGATTCAATATGTAATAGTGATACACACATCATGTACCAATATCCTGAAACAACAGATGACCAGGTGACAACATTACAGGTGAGTCATTCACTGTGATACTTGTACAAGATTCAGTAGTTAATAGTGATACACACATTATGTACCAATATCTTAAAACAACAGATGATCAGATGACAACATTACAGGTGAGTCATTCACCATGGTTTGTATTTGTTTGTAGAATATAATGGTTCATTTTCAATAGAAAATATAGTTTTGCTCCAAGAATGAATTTTTGTTTTCTTCAGTGAACTTGCTAAAATGATAATACAAATATAGAATTAAATAGTTTGTTGTTAGAGAGGTTACCATGTTCACTCACCCAATACTAGAAGCTGGTCTAATGTAATGTGTTACTTCTGGCACAAAGTATGAGATATCTGAAAAATTTGTTGCATATTAAAGTTAATGTAAATTGAAAATTCATGATGTTCATATTTTTTCTGAATAGTACTATTTTTAGCTCACCTGGCCCAAAGGGCCAAGTGAGCTTTTCTCATCACTTGGTGTCCGTCGTCCGTTAACCTTTACAAAAATCTTCTCCTCTGAAGCTACTGGGCCAAAGTTAACCAAACTTGGCCACAATGATCATTGGGGTATCTAGTTTAAAAAATGTGTCCCACGACCAGGCCCGCCAACCAAGATGGCTGCCATAGCTAAAAATAGAACATAGGGGTTTAATGTAGATTTTGGCTTATATCTCTGAAACTAAAGCATTAAGGGCTAAATCTGACATGGGGTAAAATTGTTCATCAGGTCAAGATCTATCTGCCCTGAAATTTTCAGACAAATCAGACAACCTGTTGCTGAGTTGGTAATTTTAAGAAAATTTTGCAGTTTTTATACGACCGCAAAAATTGAAAATTTTTTGGTCGTATATTGGTATGACGTTGGCGTCGTCGTCGTCGTCGTCCGGTGTCGTCCGAAGACACATTGGTTTTCGCACTCTAACTTTAGTTTAAGTGAATGGATCTCCATGAAATTTTACCATAAGGTTCAATACCACAAAAGGAAGGTGGGGATTGATTTTGGGGGTTATGGTACCAACAGTTAAGGAATTAGGGGCCAAAAAGGGGCCAAAAATTAGCATTTTTGTAACTTCCAGACAATAACTTGTGTGTAAGTGTATGGATCTCTCTGACATTGTACCACAAGGTTCCATATCACAAAGGGAAGGCTGTAATTGATTTTGGGGGTAATTGCCTCAAAATTTTAGGAATTAGGGGCCAAAAAAGGGGCAAAAAACAAGCATTTTTCTAGTTTCATGACAATAACTTGTGTGTAAGTGTTTGGATATTTCTGAAATTGTACTACAAGGTTCCATATCACAAAGGGAAAGCTGGAATTGAGTTTGGGGGTATTTGCCCTAAACGTTTAGGAATTGAGGGCCAAAAAGGGGCCAAAAATAAGCATTTTTCTAGTTTCCAGACAATAACTTGTGTTCAAGTGTATGGATCTCTCTGAAATTGTACTGCAAGGTACCATACCACAAAGGGAAGGCTGGGATTGAGTTTGGGGGTGATGAATCATAAGGGGGTTCAAAAAATTGGGGGGGGGGGATTTTTTTTTTTTCTTTTTTTCCTTTTTTTTTTCTTTTAAAATTTTCCATTTTAAGTTGGTTATTTCTGATTAATATTTAAAAGCAAATAATAATGATATGGTAGGAGATACACACCAAACAGGATGTGTAAATTATTATATAATAAGTATTGTGCAATAGCAAGAAATTTTCAATTGCACAGTATTGCACAATTGCAAGAAATCTTCAATTGCACAGTATTGCGCAATAGCAAGAAATCTTCAATTGCACAGTATTGCGCAATAGCAAGAAATATCCAATAGCACAATATTGAGCAATAGCAAGAAATTGTCAATTGTACAGTATTGCACAATAGCAAGAAATATTCAATTGCACAGTATTGTGCAAAAGAAGATACTTCGTATAAATTGCTTATTTCTTGATCAATTTCAATGGGGTTTTATTCTTGATTTCTTGGGGTTCTTTAATATGCTGAATCTAACCGTGAATTAAGTTTTTGGATTTTGGGCCCTGTTTTTAAATTGGTCCACATTGAGGTCCAAAGGGTCCAAAATTTAACTTTGTTTGATTTCATCAAAAATTGAATTATTGGGGTTCTTTGATATGCCGAATCTAACCGTGTATTTAGATTCTTAATTTTTGGTTCCGTTTTCAAATTGGTCTACATTAAGGTCAAAAGGGTCCAAAATTAAACTTAGTTTGATTTTAACAAAAATTGAATTTTTAGGGTACTTTGATATGCTGAATCTAAACATGTATTTAGATTTTTGATTATGGGCCCAGTTTTCAAGTTGGTCCAAGTTGGGGTCCAAAATTAAACTTTGTTTGATTTCAACAAAAATTGAATATATGGGGTTCTTTGATATGCTGAATCTAAACATGTATTTAGATTTTAGATTTTTGGCCCAGTTTTCAAGTTGGTTCAAATTGGGGTCCAAAATAAAACTTTGTTTGATTTCAACAAAAATTGAATATATGGGGTTCTTTGATATGCTGAATTTTACCACGTATTTAGATTTTTTATTTTGTGGGCCCTCTATCAAATTGGTTCATATTGAGGTCAAAAGGGTCCAAAATTAAACTTTGTTTGATTTCATCAAAAATTGAATTATTGGGGTTCTTTGATATGCCAAATCTAACCGTGTATTTAGATTTTTAATTTTGGGTCCCGTTTTTTAAATTGGTCTACATTAAGGTCCAAAGGGTCCAAAATTAAACTTAGTTTGATTTTAACAAAAATTGAATTTTTGGGGTTCTTTGATATGCTGAATCTAAACATGTGTTTAGATTTTTGATTATGGGACCAGTTTTCAAGTTGGTCCAAGTTGGGGTCCAAAATTAAACTTTGTTTGATTTCAACAAAAATTGAATATATGGGGTTCTTTGATATGCTGAATCTAAACATGTATTTAGATTTTAGATTTTTGGCCCAGTTTTCAAGTTGGTTCAAATTGGGGTCCAAAATAAAACTTTGTTTGATTTCAACAAAAATTGAATATATGGGGTTCTTTGATATGCTGAATCTTACCATGTATTTAGATTTTTTATTTTGTGGGCCCTCTATCAAATTGGTTCATAGTGAGGTCAAAAGGGTCCAAAATTAAACTTTGTTTGATTTCATCAAAAATTGAATTATTGGGGTTCTTTGATATGCCAAATCTAACCGTGTATTTAGATTTTTAATTTTGGGTCCCTTTTTTTAAATTGGTCTACATTAAGGTCCAAAGGGTCCAAAATTAAACTTAGTTTGATTTTAACAAAAATTGAATTCTTGGGGTACTTTGATATGCTGAATCTAAACATGTGTTTAGATTTTTGATTATGGGACCAGTTTTCAAGTTTGTCCAAGTTGGGGTCCAAAATTAAACTTTGTTTGATTTCAACAAAAATTGAATATATGGGGTTCTTTGATATGCTGAATCTAACCATGTATTTTGATTTTGGACATTGGACCATAATAGGTAAATTAAAAAAATTGAAGTTCTTAGACCACATTCTTTCTGTGTCAGAAACCTATGCTGTGTCAAATATTTAATCACAATCCAAATTCAGAGCTGTATCAAGCTTAAATGTTGTGTCCATACTTGCCCCAACTGTTCAGGGTTCGACCTCTGCGGTCGTATCAAGCTGCGCCCAGCGAAGCATTTTATTGGTGATTATCTTCAATATTATTATAGATATAGATAAACTGTAAACAGCAATAATGTACAGCAAAGTAAGATCTACAAATAAGTCAACATGACCAATATGGTTAATTGACCCCCTAAGTAGTAATTGCCCTTATAGTCAATTTTTAACAATTTTTCATAATTTTTGTAATCTTTTACAAAAATCTTCTCCTCTGAAACTACTGGGCCAAATAGAATCAAACTTGGCCACAATCATCATTAGGGTATTTAGTTTAAAAAATGTGTCCAATGATCCAACTGGCCGACCAAAATGGCCAACATGGCTAAAAGTAGAACATAGGGGTAAAATGCAGTTTATGGCTTATAGCCTCTGAAACTAAAGCATTTAGAGCAAATCTGACAATTGGTAAAAATGTTCATCAAGTGAAGTTCTATCTGCCCTGATATTTTCAGAAGAATCAGACAACCTGTCGTTTGGTTGCAGCCCCTGAATTAGTTATTTTAAGGAAATTTTGCAGTTTTTGGAAATTATCTTGAATATTATTATAGATAGAGATAAACTGTAAACAGCAATAATGGTCAGCAAAGTAAGATCTACAAATAAGTTAACATGACAAAAATTGTCAATTGACCCCTTAAGGAGTTATTGCCCTTTATAGTCAATTTTTTGCAATTTTCGTAAATTTTTGTATTCTTTTACAAAAATCTTCTCCTCTGAAACTACTGGGCCAAATAGAATCAAACTTAGCCACAATCATCATTAGGGTATTCAGTTTAAAAAATGTGTCCGTTGACCCTGCCTGCCAACAAAGATGGCTGACATGGCAAAAAATAGAACATATGGGGTAAAAGTTTTGTCTATTATTCTGATAACCGTTATAAAAAGAGGAAATCTGAAGAGGGTAAAATTGTTCAGAATGTTGAGCACTACCAATTATCCATATACGTCAAAACTGTAAGACAATTTCCTGTAGGAGTTATTGCCCTTAAATGACAAATTTTACCACTTTTTTTCGATTTTTGCCTATTATCATATCTTGAAAACTATAAAAGATAGAGAGAAACTTTAAATTGCAAAAATGATCAGAAGGACAAGTTCTTCAAATAAGTCTTATGGTTGAAATCATCAGTTGACTCCTTATTAGAGTTATTTCCCTTTGATGCCGATTTGTATAATTTTTTTTGAGTTTTTGTCTTATATCTTAAAACTTATAATAGATAGAAAGAAACTTAAATATACAAAAATGATCAGCAAGACAAAATCTACTATTAAGTCAAATAGCAGAAATTGTCCAACGACTCCTTATTGGAGTTATTGCCCTTTAATTATGATTTTTACCATTTTTTTGGCGTTTTTCCTTGTATGATATTAATTATAATAGATAGATAGAAACTTTTAAAATAATCAAAAATGATAAGCAAGACAAGACCTACTAACAAGTCAAATTTTGCTGATATAATAAGTAGACTGTTACTCTTTATAAGAGTTTGTTTACCCTCTTTTGTGTTTAGAGCAAAAGCTGAATAAGATAATGAAGATAGAGAGAAACTAAACAGACTTCAATGATCAGCAATATAAGATACAAAACAAAAACAGAGATTTTTGTCATTAATTCTATTCTTGTCTACAATGTTTGAGAGTGTCCCCTGTTAAATATGCATATAGACCAAGGTGAGCGACACAAGCTCTTGAGAGCCTCTAGTTTTATTTACCATACTTAAATCTTTGGTCTTGAAGTTTTTTTAAATCTAGATAGGACAATTTTTAACAGCTGAGTAACATCTGATTTTCACTCAAAGGGAGAAACTTAAATCAGTTTTATTTTCCCCATAATCTCTTTGTCACCTTGAAAAGAGCAACACAACTTTCTCACATTGAAACTTTTTGAAGTCTTCATCTGATGCTTGTGACAAAAGAAACTGAAGGCAAGATGTCAAAATTACTTTTCAGCCCACACTAATTGCAAACAACTTTATTTATGTTATGCCCTCTTTTGTTAAGTTTTACTGCATTCGTTTGTAGCTAGTTTATCATAAGACCTTTTCAGCCAACTCTACTAGCTCTCATTACATACTCTTACTGTCAGTTTATATGTTTAGGATAAGGGCTAGTCCTTAGTAATTTTGTTGACTTTTTATTTCAATTTTTCAGCCTCTATTTGTATCACAGTTACAACAAAGTGAAGTATCCCAAGGAGGAGGTAACTCCATTATTAATGATAACAATTTTGATTCACATATATCTGCCAGTCATGACAATGCTGCACAACATAGCAGTATAATAGAAAACAGTGATTTAGATAGACAGCCTCTGACTGAAGTCCTGCATAATACAGGATCTAATGACAACAATGTACAAATAAACTCCGCAGAATGTGTAGTGTGTCAAACCAATGATGTTACAATAGCCATTCTGCCATGTCGTCATGCATGTGTTTGTGATACTTGTTTACAACAGTTAGATAAATGTCCAATGTGCCGTGGTTATATCGTGTCATATTTCAGAATAGGAGATGAGGAAAATTTTTCTTCTCAGGATTCTAGTCATAGATTATCTAGAGAAGGTATATCACATAGTAGATTGGATGGTGAAAGTAGATGGGAATATTTCAACAGACGTATGAATGAATTGCTGGGATTTCAGTAAATTGACTATTTTTAATTGATTTTTATTTTATTTATTTAAATTCCACAAGAATCAAATTTTGTTTCATGACATAACAAGGAAAAGTAACACAACAGATTTCAATGATTGAAATATTTTTGTGCCAAAAATAAGCTCACTACAAGGATATAGAATATACCCCCCTAGATAAGATTGGTCAACTTTCACTAAATTTTATCACAAGTATAAAAAACTGTTTTAGAAGAATGAATTCAGTTGCAAGAATTTAATAACAAGTGGTATTTCAAACCTTTTTTTATGGTAATATTAATAAAAAAGCAAGCAAAAATAAGAATTATTTTGAAATCTTTCTTTTTGACTTGATTAACTTATTGAAATGGTTGTCTCACTTGCAATCTTAAGCACATCTAATTTATATTATAATCAGGATTTATTATGATCGAAGTGTGACTCCTGACAGATAAATAACATTGTTATTAATACAAATTAATATGTGGTAGGTTCAATATTGTGTATTCTAACATGTTTATATTTTTGTCTCGAGTCAAAAAGCGAGACATAGGTATGCTGTTTCCGGCGGCAGCGTCAACATTGTATTACTTTGTGATTAGGTCTAGTTCATGGTGAACCACTAGTGGTAGGTCAATGATATTTGGTATGCAGTTGTATAAGCATTTGCACATCTCATTACGGTACCATGGAGATTATTTGGCCACGCCCCCTCAGTCAAGGTCTATTGACTTTGAAACTTTTCATAGTTAACATGTATTACTTAGTAGTTTGTGATTAGGTCAATTTATGGGGAACCACTAGTGGTAGGTCAATGATATTTGGTATGCAGTTGTATAAGCATGGGCATATCTCATTTCCATGGAGATTATTTGGCTCCACCTCCTTAGTCATAGTCTATAGACTTTGAAAATTTTGCTAAGTTTACATGTATTAGTTTGTGATGAGGTCAGTTCAAGGGGAACCATTAGTGGTAGGCCAATGTTAATTGGTGTTCAGTTGTATAAGCATTAGCACATCTCATTTCCATGGAGAATATTTGGCCCCGCCCCCTCAGTCATGGTCTATTTACTTTGAAACTTTTGCTAAGTTTACATGTATTAGATTGTGATTAGATCAGTTTAAGATGAACTGCTAATGTTAAGTCATTGATATTTGGTATGCAAATTTATTGGCATTTGCAAGTATGGTTTCCATGGAGATTATATAGCCCCACCCCTGATCATGGTTCATTGACTTTGAAACTTTTACATAGTTTACAAGTTAATGTTTGTGTTTAGGTTTGTTTAAAGGGAAAGACTTATAATAAGTCAATGGTATTTGGTATGCAGTTGTATTAGCATTGGCACATCTCATTCCATGGAGATTGTTTAGCCATGTACCTTCAGTCATGGTTCATCGACTTTGAATATTTGCATTACTTACATGTTAAAGTATTGCAATTTTAATTTCAACATTTGCATTATCAAAATTACAAAAAGGCGAGACATATCTCTGTGATAACAGTTTATGTTTCTTTTTGTCATTATTTTATCATTTCATTCTAACTAATCATTATTAATCAAAGTTTTTAATTTTGTTTATTACATTTATTTTGTTTTGTTATAAATGATTACTGGTACTATGCTCAGCAATGGGCACCATAATTGGCTCAATAAAATATCTTATATCTTGTACAGGGTATAGTTATACTGTTGTTGTTTAATCATTGTGTTTTGTATTTATTTTTAGAATAAAGTATGAAACATGACTGAAAAGTGTTATTTATTTGTATACCCCTGCTCTAAAGAGTCTGGGGTATAAAAGATCCCTCATGTCTGTCTCTCCGTCACACTTTTGGTTTCCAGAAGATGAATAGAGAACCAGTTAATTGCAGTATAAACAAATACCTATATACTTTAATATAACACATATATTTTTCGTATCATACTACTATGGAGGGCATATTTTTTAGTCAGTGGCTATTTTTGCGGCGCCACTGTCTACAAAATATGCTCTCCATAGTTGTTTGATATGAAAAATGAGGTTTACAGTTTATGCACTTGATATGAATTTGGAAGTTAATGTCCTTCTCAGAAACAAGCATTTTGTACTTTACAAATCCTTGTCAGAAACAGCATTCTGCAGAACATTTTACATTAATAAACCAACACAGAACAGCAGGTTTAAGTGCTAGTAAAATCGTATTAATTAGAATTTCAAGTTTGATGTGTTCCTTGGCATCTATAAAATCCAATTTCTTCAACTGTAGATCGACTATCCAGAGAGTAATCTTTTAAAAAGGATTTCTTATTTGCAAAATAAATCTGTTCTTCATGTGTTTATCTAAAGTGAACACATTAGTTTTTTAGGTATGTAGAAAGTACATGCTCAATATTTAAATGACTTGACCAATGAAATGCCTCATGTTAGATTTTGCATTTGTTTGCGATTCTTTATTGATACCCATTTACAATTTTGATAATTTTATCTTGTTAACTATCTATTTTACAGTCGTAAATTACTCCAAAATGTAATAAGAGGAATTTGAAATTAGATTTTTAAATTCCTGTTTGTTGTCTGAACTTTCCTTCCTGGTTTGATGTGTTATCAGATACTAACACTAACACAAACAAGTTAATGTCTAGTAAACAGTTTTAATAATACACCTTATAACCTTTAAAAGTTATTGGATTTGGTTATGCTTGTATTGAATTAGGAAACTACTTGAAACGGAAACGTAGACATATAATTTTCGTCAGATTGGGTTTTATCAGGTCCATAAACATCAAAAGGGGAGGTTAGGAATGAAGCCTCGGAAACCAACTCGGACAACAGAAAGAAGATTTAATTGGTAAAGAATCGCATTATGTTGGAAAGTATCTGTCAATGTCTTGATGGTTCCTATCAGAATGATCAATCCCTTATAACATCAGTAATACATGTACCGCCAATCTGAAATTCTGACTCTGATGTTCTGCACTGTTGGATAGGTGAGATACAAATTATCACAAATTAGGTTGCAGCAAAGATATAATAGCCAATAGCTATCTATGGTTGCAGTAATGTTATCAAAAAATATATTGATGCAAAATCTGGCTGAACTTCTATCTGCAAAACCACATTAAGAATTGTCTATTCACAGTAGTTATCGTAGAAAATTGTTCATTTGAAGAATCATAGTTTGGTGACTATAATTGATGTATCAAGTATTTAACAATTCCAACAAGGGTTTCGAGTAACTGCCCTAATTCTTGTGACACTACAGTCGATATATTAAATTCTGCAAATGTAGTTGAAAAATCCTGAAACAAAGATTGTATATTTTTTCTGTAACTGCTCCACTGTGAGTCTCAAAGACCAAGTAAAGTTTTCACTTTTATTCACTCTTGTCACACGGTCGCCTTGAAATTTTGAAGTTTATGTCTCTAAACATTGCTGTAGAAAGCGATTTCAATAAAATATTGCAGATTTTATATGTTTTGACTGATCAGATTAACGTGCAGATTTTTGGAACCCGAAATGAATTTGTATCTAGACTGAAACAATCCATACAGAGCATGGCCATAAGTATTCGTCACTTGTGAGTTTAAATTTTCACTTAAAACTACGTTTTTTCTGGTCGGATTTTTATTACTGGGTACTAAAATTAGCGGAATTGTCAAGTTTATTTGTTTATACTTTGGTTATAGAGAGTTTTCGTTTCTGATGATATAAACACAAGTATTATTTTTTGTTAGAAATTTGCGATATATTCGAACCAAATTGAATTAGAAAAAATGTACCTGTTCATATCAAGAGAAAACAAAAACAAGAATGTGTCCATAGTACACGGATGCCCCACTCGCACTATCATTTTCTATGCTCAGTGGACCGTGAAATTGGGGGTCAAAACTCTAATTTGGCATTAAAATTAGAAAGATCATATCATAAGGAACATGTGTACTAAGTTTCAAGTTGATTGGACTTCAACTTCATCAAAAACTACCTTGACCAAAAACTTTAACCTGAAGCGGGACAGACGGACGGACGGACGAATGAACGGTCGCACAGACCAGAAAACATAATACCAGGCGCGTAGCTCCCTATAAGCCAACACGCAGTTGCGTGCACATCGGCATGCTGAAAAAAGAGCACATAAAATTTCCGGCGTTGAACACGATATGACGTCGAAACGTAGCGAAAAAGGTGAAAAGGCTAAATGGAAAACTATTGACAGTTTTTTTTTTTAACTAAACCCGTTTCAATAAAAACGAAACGTTCTTCAGAAGAACCCATTTCCCAACAATCCTTGCCAGAGTCTGAGAGAATAAATCTTGACAGTGAAAATGCAACTGCAAGCTCCAGCTCAGTTTCGACCGTCACCTCCAAAGCCAACACCCCTCCGTACCAGACATGTCAAGTCTGCACGATTCCAATTTGCAGATGACAGAAGTTAAGATGCAATTACTAACATCCAACTGGAAAGATGTAAATAATTTTGACTTCCCGGCGAGCTATGTTGATTTTAATTCTTCCAAGTCACTTTAAGTGTGTAAAACGTTTCCCAAAATCATGGAATAGCATATGCCAGGGGTAACTCTTTGGATTTGATGGGGTATGTGGAAATGACTTTAAAATTGTGTCCAATTCAATAGTAGAAATAATGTCTGAGTCAAAAGTATACCGGCAAAAAAATAAATAGTGTTTATGAAAATCCATACCCCGAAAAACAGTCAATTTGGAAAAGAACAGACCCAAATTATTACTATACTATAGATTGTGTAATTTACAACGTATGAACCCGAATTTATCGTAGTTCTTCATACCCCGGGTAAAAAAACCTCATCGTCTGATTTCCCGCAAACCGTAATTTAAACCCTCAAAAGGGGGGTGGGGGGTATGTTGACTAACTTTACGCAGATATCATCAGAAAATCGCTTCTCTGCGCAGTATTTGCTTCCTCGTGTTGTTGGAAATATAACTAACGAACAAATCGCAACATTGTTTGAGATGTACGAGACTGACCTGGCATGTAATTTAGACGAATTCAATCGGGAGGTCGCTCGATGGCGAACACGCTGGTGTATAACATCTCGCGATCAGATGCCAACTTCGCTGTGTGAGACACTCGATGCAGTAAGCCCAGTGTTATATCCTTAAGTATTTTGAGTATTATGTTGACAATGCTGGTAGCAAGTGCTACCGCGGAGAGATCGTTCAGTGTACTACATCGGTTGAAAACACATGTACGATCAACCATGAATAACGATAGGTTATCATCGCTAGCATTAATGCATATTCATCCGGATTTCAGTGTGAATATTGACATAGTAATGGAGAAGTTCGTTTCTGCTAAGACCCGAAGAGCAGATTTTGGACAATTTTGAGTAAATTCTGTCTCACAAAAATGTGTTGCTTATGTATTCAATTTACCATGATTTACCTTATTCAAACGAATTCTGAATAGTTTTGCATTCATGAATTGTCTATAAGTCCTATGTAGCGCAACTTTTAACCCTCCTATGACCGAAAACCGAAAAAATATCATTTTCTGCATAAAATGTTCCAATAAAATTTTCGCCTCGATCCGCTCGGCGGTAGATCGGCGTGCACATCATTTTATTCTAACTACGCCCCTGAATGCCCCTACTTCTATCGTAGGTGGGGCATAACAATTGACGACAAAACTATGGCCAAATAAACAAATATACTCAATTAGACAATTCTGTGTCTTTTAACACCTGATATGTAAAAATCTAACAATAAATGCCTACGAAATATTTTGTAAATGTGTTTTAAGGATGTATTCTTCTGACGTTTCAGTCTCGTTCTGGAATTATTTCCAAAACATGTGGTACAAGTGGAAAATTTCAATGAAGTCAAAAAATATTATAATCGAACTTAACTCTGAAAAAATTGTGTACTTACAATAAGTAGTTTTTGAGTAATAAAATTTTCAAATTTACCAATCAAGTCAGTCTCGTTAGCCAAAATGTTGAGAAAATGGGTATGGGGTACAAGAAATGATTTTACCATGTTCATCCAATGTCAATTTTTCTTTTTCAAATTTCTTTAAAATGTATTTTTTCAATCATTTATAACAAAGAAGATGAAATAATATGCTTTTTGTTCCAAAAAAAGAGAAAAATCCCAAATTTACAAAATTGACAGCATGGTAAATTTGACACGAAAAAGCAACCAAAATTTTATAAAACTTTCTTATATTAACACCTACCTATAGTTAAATTTTTTTTAAGTTAAATTTATTCAGATTGGTCCACTCCATCTTTATTGAAAGTATGAAAAAAAGTTTAATTGTGGAACTGTGATTTTTTTCATGATAATAGCCCAGAAATGGGTAAACATTTATGAAAAATGGGAAAATCATCAGAATTGGGTATTTTCAAATGGCCGTAGCAAAAAAAGAAGTGCACCACCATATGATTTTTTCTTCACCAATTATTTTTTTACAGTCATATAAACCCAAAAATCAGGTTAAGAAAAAAAGTTTAATTTTAGAAATGTTTGGCTCCTCAGAGGTGTACATCCTTAATATTAGATACCTTATATCAGAAGTCCTTGAAACGCAGGTGACGAATACTTTTGGCCATGCACTGGAGACAGCAACAAATGCAACTACACAATCGAACAAAAAGAAAGACATATAGATATCGATATATAATATTATTTTTTCAACGATCAAATTTCACTACCATTATTATATAAAAATTATTAAACAATCTAGGTCATTGAAATTTGAAACGACACTTTGGAACCAGAGACACATACTACAATGGTGGACGGTAAAAGTGGTAACCTAAATCTGTCGAAATCGTCAGTTCGAATTTCATGGTATTTACGGTAGTTACAACGTAAAAACGCGCGGATTAGAATAAGAGCATTTCAACAGTTGTGTTAGCGCATTTGTTTGACTTCCTATGAATGTTGCATGAAGAATCCAATAAATCATAGACTAAAAAATGTCTTTGAAATCCATTGTATGCAAATTTAGTGTATACTCGCTGTTTAACATTCACAACACATATATACCTGCTTGTTTGTTATCTATATCAACCACACTTGCAATAAAATGCATTAGTATTAAAAAAAACAACATACTATAGATTCTTTATCTACGTATTCTTTAAGAACTTAAATAGTTCTCGTTTAACTTTTTTTTTTTTTTTATCTCATTGTTTGTATTGTATTATGAAAAAATTATTGATGTTGTAATGTTTATGCCCTTTGGGGCCCATAATTGGAAATAAAATATCTTAAAAATATCTTATCTTATATACCTGCTGCCGATTACGTCTCAAACTTGAAGTGTATAGATCATACATTTTACCCAGTGATATTCCATCAGAATAAATCTCATAAGACAACCAGAGAGACACAAGTTCAATCATATTGTACTATAATTATATTATTAGTCTATAATAGATTAACATAAAGGGTTGTGCGTCGTATATATACGTACCGGGTATATCTTTTTCATATAGTATACTTTTCTTTAAAACTTTTGCATGGGTTGAATTAAGCGGTTAAACTTTTCTCTATGCTTACACGACAAATACAAGAGTACTCAAACCACGGCCGTCACTCGGCTAACCGAGAGATTGGTCGGTTAATCTATATTGAGTATGCGGCTATATCGGCGGTTGGTCTGTTAATTGGGTTGGCTAAAGTCTGTTAATCAGGTGTTATCGAGAAAATACTTGCAAGTTCAGTATGTTTCATTGTATAACTTTTTAAATATATTTTTTATCATAAAAATATTCATGTCTGACAAAACAATTCAATGTACTGAATCCAGTGGTGTAATTATTTTTTTTTCTAGCTTCGATAAACAATCAATAAAATGAAAAGGCGGGTTACTCACCAATAAATTTATACACATTTAACACACACAAAATGTACACAAAATGACAACTTGGCTGAATTTACTTGCATGCAATATTTTGAACATCGAAAAAAGACAGGCATTATGTTTGTTAACCATATTAATATCATTGTGTGAAAAATCTACACGAAAATCTGTATTTTGGTGATATTAATCAATTTTTATTAAAAACCTGGTCTGTTAATGGGTCGGATGTATAAAACCCGGTCTGTTATTTGGTCTGTTAAGAGTTATGAATGGCAATGAATTCTGTTTCGTTGTTATGAATGACACCAAATTGTCATCCACATTGGTAACCAGTATATACATCATTTTTATAGTTCGTTCTTATGTTGTACTGTTATACCACTGTCCCAGGTTAGGGGAGGGTTGGGATTCCGCTTACATGTTTAACCCCGCCACATTATGTTTGTATGTGCCTGTCCTAAGTCAGGAGCCTGTAAATCAGTGGTTGTCGTTTGTTTATGTGTTACCTATTTGTTTTTCGTTCATTTTTATTTATAGATAGATAAGTCCGTTAGTTTTCTCGTTTGAATTGTTTTACATTGTCATTTCGGGGCCTTTTATAGCTGACTATGCGGTATGGGCTTTGCTCATTGTTGAAGGCCGTACGGTGACCTATAGTTGTTAATTTCTGTGTCATTTTGGGCTCTTGTGGAGAGTTGTCTCATTGGCAATCATACCACATCTGCCTTTTTATATCAGAGATAAACGTCGTAATGTAACTAAACATCAGTAAGTAAAATATATTGGGATGCTAAAATATAAAGAATATAGAAAGAATAATGAGAAAAATAAATAAAATGTAGAGAAAAGTGACATAACAATTTAAAGAATACAGAAATAAACAACACCCCCAATCCGGACCCTCATGGTATACACGAGAATCTGGATGGAGACGCAGAATATAGAATAATAGATAAGGACAGTAGAGAGTGATGCATTGCTAAAAAAGATAGAAAAATAAAAATTGTTTAAGAATACAGACATGAAACACCCCTTTTTACTACTTAGACCCTCCAAGATGATTGTTAAAACAATTTTGGCATTTATTCCACATCTCCTTATTTTTAAATTAATAGTTTAGACAACGATATCTATATAGATGCTTTGCAATTTTTTTACTGTATATCACTTTATGTTATTTGAGACTGGAGTCCGATAAACATTGGCCTCCTGTCAACCGCTGAATCTGATAACTCAGTAAATATTGTAAAGTGCAAACAAAACAAACTTTCAGGGGGAGGGGGTGGTTGAAACAGTAACGGATTGCGATGTACTCAAATTGTTGACAAATGCTAGAATTTTACAAGCGCACAACTGTAGTTCTCCTCTGCGCTTATGTAGAAAGTGGCAAATATCATGTCCATATGAGAACGACAACACGTTATATGTACCCGGTGTTGTATAAGACAGACACTTTCAGTCGGATTTTTGAACGTGCTTCTTTGAACAGACACAAACATCAAGGCTGATTGAAAACGTTAATAATAAATTCATGCATAATCCGGCGGCCAATCTATATCACGCTATATTGCAGTGACACACCTTTCCATATGCAAAGAAAGTCAAAATAAAAATGCTCTTACTACAAGGATACTGTTTCACCGTATTGTCATTTTTTTTTTACTCAAGTACATCTCATTCTTAACTTTTTTAATGGGAAATTATAAAGGTAGCAAAACTATTGTCGTGGCTAAATAACTCTTAACTGACACAATTTTAATTGTCCAACCCATTAACAGACTTTATTCCCCTAATAGTCACTAAAACGTGGTATTACTCACTTTATATTACAATTATGAAATATTTACTAATGTCAATTTATTTTTTAGAACCAAAGTACTATTTTGTGTCCTTTAAATGATATCTAAAATTGTTTGTTTCGCTTTTGATTAAAACAATTGCTATGCGTATAAGCATAAATACCACATACTTGCGCGACGCCTTTTAGTTTTACTGAAGTTTGCGCAGACTATGAAATGTTTTTACAGGTGGAAAATGTTCTATGATAGATATCGTTTTGTCAGACACTTTTCTTTTTTTTTATTTGGTTCTTATGATATGCCAAAAATCTGTATATTTAACAGAGTTGAACATGTAAATTGTGCGTTTTACTCTTAACAGACATATAACCGACCCGATTAACAGACCAACCGCCCATATAGCCGCATACTCAATATAGATTAACCGACCAATCTCTCGGTTAGCCGAGTGTCGGCCGTGCAAACTATGAATACGGACACCTTTACAACAATCCTGAATAAAAAAATTGGGGACGGGACAAACCTCGTCTCACGCCGGGACTGTAGGTACGTGGGAATTCACAATAGTCAATAAAGAATACTTGATGATTTGACAGATCCGTATCAATTCATTTTCCATTTTTCAATACCTGTACACCTTTTTGCAAGTCCTGGGGGTTGCTATCTAAGACTCTGTCTGAATCACGTAGTTTGTTCAGTAGTAGATAAATTATAGATATCACACTAACATGTTTAAATTACGATAAGGAATTCATAAAGATTCGCACTGACCTGTCTTTTGGTTTATTATGAGGTCAAGTTTTATTTAATGGAGATGTCACTATGTCTACCTCTCTCCACGATATGATAACAATGAATGAAGCGGTCAATTTGGACGTAGGCATAAATCTGCCAAATAATATTTATTTTTATATCCTGTATTCATTCATGACTATGTTTGAAATTAAAGAACTTAAATATCTCTTATGTCTTCCTGATTTAATTCGAGACAACTATTATTATATAGTTTACCGACGTTCAAATCTCATAAACCCATTAATAACTTGATACAAATCAAGTTAAAAACAAAAACTTGGGGCATCGTATGAACTCTAAAGGGAGCGAAAAACTGTAGGGTCTTTGTATCGACAATAAAAACATTCATTCTAAAACCAGTTGTTGGCTTGATATGGTTATGTTCTTTTCGTATAATTTATGATGACATGATACAAAACCCCTAACGGGGGAATTGTTGTTGATTTTCATAGGATGAAGACATTAATCTTTCGATCAGTTTGATTGAGTTCTGGAGCTGGAATGTCAGTAACTGCTAGTAGTTCTTTGTAAATTTATGTTGATCATTGTCATTTTGCTTAGTTTCTTCTTTTACCTATTCTAACATCGGATTCGGACTTCTTTTAAACAGGATTTTACTGTGCGTATTGCTGTGTGTTTGTTTATTCCACATTGCCAATTTGGCTAGTGGTATAGGTGGAGGGTTGAGATCTCACAAAACATGGTTAACCCCGCCGCATTTTTGCGCCTGTCCCAAGTCGGGAACCACAGGCACTTGTCTCGGAAAACAATACCTATATACTTTATATTAAAGTATATAGGTAATTGTTTTCAATGTAGCGATTTTCTCGCTACGTTGAAAACCCATTGGTGGCCCTGGGATGTGTTCTGTTCTTTGGTCGGATTGTTGTCTCTTTGACACAATCCCTGTTTCCATTCTCTATCCTAGATGATGTGATTCCTCTGTCAAGTACATCATCAGGTCTACAATGTATGCTTAATAGCCTGTACAATTTTTGTTATGTTCTTACTGGTTGATTTGAGTGAATACACAGAAAGCCAACTCGGTAAAGAACCGTCTAAATTCCATTTAATTGATAAATTCAACAACACTTACCGTTATGTTAGTGATATTTTTTCGTTAGATAATCAAGAATTCTCCAACTATACCGCTGAAATTTACCCAAAGGAAATTACTTCAAATAAATCTAATATCAACAGCAATAACTGTCCTTTCCTAGATCTAGATATTTCAATATTACACCAGAAACTCTACACAAAACTTTACGACAAAAGAGATGATTTTTCTTTCCCTATTGTTCATTTCCCTTATTGGACGGTGATGTTCCTTTGGCACCGTCTTAAGATGTTTATATATCCCAAATCGTTCGCTATGCTCGTGTCTGTAGTGACGTTTTGGATTTTAATGAGCGTAATCTATGTATTACTAGTAAATTATTAAGCCGGGGATTTCGTTACCACAAATTACTTAAAACCTTTACTAAATTCTTTCATAGATACAAAGATTTGGTCTGCAAATTTGGCTGTACCTGTAGAAAACTTATTTCAAACGGAATATCACATCCTAAATTTTACGGTGATGTTTACACCTTTGTTAACCGAGCCCGGAAATTTAGATACAATCCTGTAAATAGACTTATTTTAAAAGGTTACCTATTCAACACTGTAATTAAATCTTTGAATATTGTTTTTATTGGTATAAATATTGATTTTGTTATCAATAAATTAAAACCATACTAAATTTTACACATATGTACTTTCACGGTACTACAACCTGTCGACACCTATAGTTTGGCATTGCACAAGGTCATGTTTTTCTCTGACTGTTCATGACGTTTTTAGACTAAATCCATTGGATGTTGGATGTGCACTGATTGATATTTTAGTCTTAGATACATGATTTTTTTCATTAGTTGTTATTGGCTTTGAACTAGCTGTCAGTAACTGCGAGTACTCTCAGATCTGTACTTTGTGTCTTTTTTGTTTTTGGGATGTATAAGTACCCGTCCACGCCCATTCTGTGTTTTTGTGAGATGTATTTCTATTTGTATCCATCTGATGAGTTAAGCATTTTTCAACTGATTTTTATAGTTTGTTCTTATGTTGTACTAGCTGTTACACCACTGTCCCAGGTTAGGGGATGGTTGAGCGCTCACAAACATTTTTAACCCCGCCACATTCTTTATGTGCCTGCCCCAAGTCAGGAGCCTGTAGTTCAGTGGTTGTCGTTGGTTCATGTCTGTCATATTTGTTTTTCATAAATTGTTTTGTCATAAATTAGGCCGTTAGTTTTCTCAATTGAATTGTTTCGTACTTTTCATGTCGGGGCCTTTTATAGCCGACCATACGGTATGGGTTTTTCTCATTGTTGAAGGCCGTACGGTTGCCTATAATTGTTTACATCCACTTCATTTGAACTTTGGTGGATAGTTGTCTCATTGGCAATCATGCCACATCTTATTTTTATATTATAATAACTTTCAACAAAGCGGGTAACGAAACATCTGGTTCATGAACTAGACTCAAGCTGGCAGCCACTTTTAGCAGCCAATAAGTGGCTGCCAGCTTGAGTCTAGTGGTTCATGACTATGAATTCGACACATATAACAACTATACATGTTTATGCTTCTGGTACCTCAAATTATTTGTGGCTCAAATGGATATACCAAACGTCGTTTAAAGCATATTATAATAATATATGAATTATCCAAAGATTGTTCCCCACAACCCTGAACAATAAAATAATAAAAGAAAAACATATATGATGATACAGTGACAAACGATAACCACGAAATCAAAATTAATTATGTTATGTACTTTGTTTAACCTATTTTTAATTTACTTTGACATTATGTTTGAAATTATATTGTAATTATTCTGCTCATTTTGGGCGCCGTGATTGGCAAATAAAATATTTGTTTGTTTGTTTTGTTTCGTGGATATGAAAAAAAGCGTTCGATACTGTAAGGCGGGATTTACTTTGGTACAAGCTTCAAGTTATGGGAAATGGCCAATTTTTAAATGCAATCAAATCATTATTACGAAGATGTTCAGTGCACAGTTCGAGTGAACAATCTGTTAACACCGTGGTTTGATGTGTCATCTGGAGTTAAACAGGGATGCATTTTCTTGCCTACGTTATTCTCTGTATATAAATTACTTAGCCGGTCGTATTAACAGTCTTGAGTGTGGAGTGTCTTTAAGTGAAAGAACATCAAGCATTTTGCTTTCTGCTGATGACATTGCATTAATCGCGCTGGACGAACAGAGTTTACAGCGTATGCTTAATGTCCTGATAGATTGGTGCTCATCTTGGAAGTTGTTCATAAACCCAGAAAAGACTAAAGCTGTTCACTTAAGACCGCAATCGTTTGATATTTCAGACATTAATTTTACATGTAATTATGATTTAACAATAACGGATTTTTATAAATACCTTGGGATTTGGCTTGATGAACATCTTACGTTTCAAGACAAAAAATACAAAGGAACTAGCAAAATCAGCAAGCCGAGTTTTGGGAGCTGTTTTTTGACGTTTTATCTCATCCGGTGGTATGTCATATAGGGTTTATACAAAATTGTACAACTCAATGGTGCAGCCTATTTTAATGTATGGAAGTGGAATTTGGGGAACTAAATCGTTTAGCGTAATTAATTCTAATCAAAATAAAGCTATTAAGTACTTTTTATCTGTTGATAGAAATACGTCTAATATTTCTACAGTTGGCGACTTAGGATGGACATCATGTTTGAATAAGCAACGCGATTCTTGTGTACGGCTTCTGTGTAAACTTACACGAATGGATCAGAGAAGAACTGCGTTTAATATGAGTTGCCGGGATATCACATCGACGGAAAGGCTGGAATACGGAGGTAAACAAGACGGTCAACTTATTGGAAATTAGGGATATGTTAGTGATGTGACAATAAGTACAAAAGTAGCCATGAAAAAGTCGTTGAACAAGTTAACAATCTAAATAACACAGAATGGCAGAGAGAACTCTTTAACGATCGCGGAAAAGATAATGGAAATAAACTTAGAACATACATGCAATACAAAAGTAACTGTTCCGTGGAACCGTATGTTTCAAAATTATTCCACGGTAGTACCGATGTGTAATGGCCATGTTTCGTGCAGGCTCGCTCCCGTTAGGTTAGCCATCGAGACTGGAAGATACACCAGGCCGCCAATACCTGTTGAAGATCGATCGTGTAATTATTGTTCTGACAATTCAATGATCGAGAGGGTTCATATTAAATTTTGTAAAATATTACTTGGAGTAAAAAAGTCTACTCCTGATTTTATGATTTATGGTGAATTGGGAAGATATCCATTCGAAATTTCAATCAAATTACGAATGATAAATTATTGGTTCAAGTTGGTAACTGGAAAACATGGCAAATTGCCTTATATTTTGTATAACTTAGCAACTTTAAATATGGTACAAATATTTTATGGTTAAAACAAGTCAAATCAATTTTAGACACGTGTGGCTTGTCATATGTATGGGACAATATCTATTTTGTAAAGAAAACATGGCTACATGTAACCATTAAACAGCACTTAATAGATCAGTTCAAACAAAATTGGCTAGCAAGCCTACAGGAATCACCAAAAGCATTAAATTATCGTTTATTTAAAGATTCTTTGGAGTTCTTTTGAATTATTTTTAAAAAAGTATTTTGGATGACAGGCAGATATCTTTATTTCTTAAATTTCGAACTCTGAACATGAAATTTCCAATAGAAACTGGAAGATGGCAAAACATAGAAAGAGAAAACAGAAAGTGTGTATTGTGTAATTTAGATGCCATTGGTGATGAATACCATTACATTTTTAATTGTTCAGCTTTTGATAACTGTAGAAAACAATGTATTGCATTTCATTATAGAAATAGACCCAACACGTTGAAGTTTTATGACTTAATGAATTCCAAAAAATGTACAGAACTGAATGAACTATGTAAACTTATCAAGGAGATCAATAACAAATTGAACTTGTCTGGGTGAACAATTGTGAATGCCTCCTTCTACTTTCGTACATTATTAGGTCTTTCCACTTTTCGTGGAAAGACCTTTTGTTTTTCTTCTGATTATTTTTTTTTTCTTCTGCCGTCTAAGATGCTTTTTTGTTTTACAACATATTGAAAGGATTTTTGGCCAATGGTGTAGTACAGTAATGGGGATTTCAAAACTCACCCTGTGTAGCCGAACACTTATTCTTGTAGGAGTTATCTCCCTTCGTCCCCTTTTTCTTGTTATCTTTATATCTTAAGAATAGTTTCATTAAGTTTAACTGCTGTGATCGGATGACATCTTATGGGAGTTATTTCCCTTTGAAAATTTAAAATAGGTGATATGTTGGATAAATTCATACATTATAAGTCGTAGAGGCCTAAAGTCTTTTGATACAAAGTCCTTGGTCCATTTGGAGGAAATTGAGGTCAAGGTCAAAGGTCAAGGTCATGTTCTAAATTTTGAATTTTGCTTGTTATCTTTATTCAAAAGAAACCGTAACAGTTAATGATATGATGTGTTTGCCAAATAACTGTTTACGATAGGGCGCAACTTCAACCCATTTTAGTTTAAATGTTTTGGTCAACCCTTATAGGAGTTTTCTCCCCTTATGTATCTGAAATCAGTATTACCTCACAACCATACAAGTGATTGACCTGTGTTCTTTCGATTTGAGATCACTGACCTATGACCTTGAAATTGAGGTTAAGGTCAAAGGTCGATTTGACGTTCTAGATTTTGACCTTTGCTAAAAATTCTTACTGTTTCATTATAAAACAATTAAGTCTTCTGCATTTGGTTGTAAACTCATCATTATTTATCAGGTCAACTGGAAATGACCGTATTTTAACCGGAAGTATTCTATTTCAGACTTATCCTGTGGAAATGTACCTATAATTCTATTTTTTTGTTATATCAGTTTGAAGTAACAATTTACATGAACCAGGAGTGACATTTTCCAACACCGTTTTTTAAATTTCATTCTTATTATCGAGGTGGAAAGACCTTCAATTGTTCTCTGAAGAATTGGTTTTTAATTTATTTACGTAATTGTATTGAAATATGTATAATTATCTCTATACCTTTGTAATTTGGTTTGTGAGAATAAAGAATATATATATATCTAAGACAATAGAGTTGAAACTGAGAAACATTTTTTTATTGAACTGCATGTTGTCTATATATATATATATATATATATATATAATGACTTACCTTTACTCAGAATGTTCACAACATATTAATAGTTTCGAAAATTTGAATGATGATTTAAAATTTATACAAATCATGAACCGCTCCGAGATTCAACCATTTTTATGTATAAGTATTTATAAGTTTTTTATGCGACGTAAATTGTTCTCATAAATTTTTTAACCGTGAATAAATAGAGAATATCATATGGCTTTTTCAATATCACACTCGTATCAATCAGAGACACTAATATAATCCCAAGAGCTCTGCTCGAGGGATTATATTGGTTGAGGGTTGATACGGGGTGTGATATTGAAAAAGCCATATCATATACACTTTATTATATACTTCAAGTAGATGTTTTTTTCACGTGAGATGATGTAATTCAGATTAGGGGTTTGATAAAGCCTTTACAGCCGTGACTGATATCGATGCTGTAACGTCATAGAGGTTATGGGTTTGATAAAGCTTTTGCAACCGTGACTGATATCGATATCATCACGGATGGTTGATACAGCACGATAGCCATTGATTGTATTACACATACAGTTTACATGTATTTACTACTAAGTATATAATAAATTATTTTAATTAATACTGCTTATTTGCATTATGCATCTAAGTTTATTGTGATATCTTAACGTAAATATATTCACATATTCTAAAGTTTTAAATAGATATAAAGTTTTTTTTCTTTTTTAACCAAATATTTAGGTCTTTCCACTTTTCGTGGAAAGACCTTTTGCTTTTCTTCTGATTAATTTTTTGTTCTTCTGCCGTCAAAGATGTTTTTTTGCTTTACAACATATCGATAGGATTTTTGGCCAATGATTTCGTACAATGATGAGGATTTCAAAACTCACCCTGTGTAACAGAACACTTATTCTTGTAGGAGTTATCTCCCTGCATCCCCTTTTTCTTGTTCTCTTTATTTCTCTGAAATCGTAAAAGATTTCAACAAACTGTTTTCACCAAATTGTTCGTCTACTCTTAAGAATGGTTTGGTTAAGTTAAATTGATGTGATTGGAAGACATCTTATGGGAGTTATTTCCCTTTAAAAATTTAAAATAGGTGATATGTTGGATAAATTCATACATTATAAGTCGTAGAGGCCTAAAGTATTTTGATATGAAGTCCTTGGTCCATTTAAAGGAAATTGAGGTCAAGGTCGAAGGTCAAGGTCATGTTCTAAATTTTAAATTTTGCTTGTTATCTTTATTCAAAAGAAACCGTAACAGTTAATGATATGATGTGTTTGCCAAATAATTATTTACGATAGGGTGCAACTTCAACCTATTTAAGTCGAAGGGTTTCGGTCAACCCTTATAGGAATTTTCTCCACTTATGTATTTGAAATCAGTATTACACCAGAACCATACAAGTGATTGACCTGGGTTCTTCCAATTTGAGATCACTGACCTATGACCTTGAAATTGAGGTCAAGGTCAAAGGTCAATTTGACGTTCTAGATTTTGACCTTTGCTAAAAATTCTTACTGGTTCATTATAAAACAATTAAGTCTTCTACATTTGGTTGTAGACATTTCATCATTTATCAGATCAACCGGAAATGACCGTATTTTAACCGGAAGTTGCCTATTTCAGGCTAATCCTATGAAAAAGAACCTATAAATCTTATTTTTTATATCAGTATGAAGTAACAAATAACATCAACCAGGAGTGACATTTTCCAAAACTGTTTTTTAAATTCCATTCTTATTATCGAGGTGGAAAGACCTTCAAGAATTGGTTTTTAATTGTATTTATTTTTTCTTTCGTTTTATTTCTGTTGAAAATACACTTAAATCATAGTTATTACTAATTGATTAAATTACTATTAATTAACACTAATTGATTCATTTATTATTAATTAACACTAATTGATTAAATTACTATTAATTAACATTAATTGACTATTATTATTATTAATTAACACTAATTGATTAAATTACTATTAATTAACATTAATTGATTAAATTGTTATTCATTAACACTAATTGATTAAATTGCTATTAATTAACACTAATTGATTAAATTACTATTAATTAACACTAATTGATTAAATTACTATTAATTAACATTAATTTATTAAATTACTATTAATTAATACTAATTGATTAAATTACCATTACTTGTAATCAGAAAATGCAGACATTACTTATTGTATTTGATTTCATTGCAAAATGCAATCGATTTCAGCTGATTAAGATTATTCTATGCCTGATCAAGTTTACCATATAGTAACATACTCTTTTACCATGTCTCCCCTATCATGATATCATGTGTTTTCTTTAAAATAAGTTAATTAACATAACTTCCACTTTATCGTAAGCTTGGCCACTATTCATTTGATCAGTTAGTCATACACTTTGATTTTGTTCTTTTGTATTAGCTTAGACTTGATATAACAGCAATTATAATGTTTTGACATTCAGATGTGAATCAGTTAAGTTGCACTTTTGCCAAATATGTTTTCGATATAGATCTAGAGTCAAAACTTGCTTTAAACTCTTTCCTCGTGAGGGAAAACCGAATGTTCTCATTTTGGTCCCATCTTGCAGTTTTATTAAATATAATGTTTGTCTCTGCTTGCAAAAAGCAGTTTATTACAGTTTTAAATAACTATTATTAACAACAATTTATTACAATTTTAAACAACTTTTGCATACAAATCCTTGACAAAAGTCAAATAATACTATTTGAGAATTTTTAAGATTTCAAACCTTATAGGGAAAATTCCACATAAAATTTAAAATCATTAAGTTTTTAGAGTAGTGTGTATCGTGCTGAGTATCAGGTAACAACCTTTTGCAATAATTTTAATTCGCAAATTCGTAATATATATTTACCAAGCATCCGGGGAATGGTCACGTGACCTCCATAGTTTGTGTTGTTGTCAGAGAATCCGCCATCTTGACAGGTAAATCGTGAAGTGAAGTGAAAAAACAATGTGCAACTGCAAAATAAAATTCGACAACCATGATTTGGAATGATATTCAAATCCTTTATCAACAAGACTCTCTGCCTTCGTGATTGCAGGTGTCAAAAACTCTGACAAAGACACAAAATCAAGCTTTACATTCGTAGTTCAGGTGATTTTTAGATGGCTGGCAAGGTAGCCAACAAGTTGCACGTAACAAAGTTTTCAAGTCTTGAATATAACAATGCCCCATATCTAGATACAAACCAATCGAGGGTTTGGAATATGGAAGAAGATGAAGTTCTCGACCAACTTAATGACGAGAGCTTCAACAATCGAGTTGAAATACTCGAACAATTGCTTATCAAGGTTAGACGAAGTGGTGGAAAACTGCCATATCGTGATCCAAAGGCCATATTTAATGGTTTAGCTCAGGCTCTTAAAGATTCGAACTGGGATGTTCGCCTGAAATGCATACAATTAATAAATGAAGTAATTCCCCAATTTGGGGATGATTTAGACCCATGCATGACAGTTGTTTTAGGAAAACTTATTCCAAATATTGGAGAGAGCAAAATAACTGTGAGAAGAGCTGTTATTCAAACCTTGCATGTCTATATGAAACATACTCGTAGAGTGCAAGGGTTATTGAAAGCTATTGTTCAATATGGCTTAGATAATAATGATCCACGTGTTGAAAAAGAAACAATAATTGCATTACCAATGCTTTTCACACCAGAGTTCGGAAGGGAAAACTTTTTTGACATAACTCAATCTTTGGCAAGGAAATTACTGAACAGTTCTCTAGAGGATAGTATTCGTGAAAATGTCCTCACAACTATGGAGAAAATTCGTAATTTAGTAGGTGAACGGGAGTTTACCTCTTACATTCAGAAACTTGCAGTGCCACTTAGGCGGTATTACTGTCAGCTGACAAATAGTGATATAGACTTGCAAGATGGTTATAACTCAGGATCAACCACACCTAGAAATTCAAAACCATTCTCCAAGTCAACACAAATGCCAAACAGCAGTCGTGCCCAGTATGTTGAGTCATATGAATTTGGAATAGTCCCTAGTCATGTAATGAATCAAATAAATGACCAAGAGAATTTCAAATTGCGTGCTCAAGGAGTTGAGGAAATGAAGCGAATTGTTGGAGACTTGCAACATCAAGAGATTGCAGGAAACCTTCTGCCCCACATGATGCCTTTCATTAGTTTTCTTAATAATTTGCTAGATGACAATTATTTCAAAACCACTACAGTTACATTAGAAATTTTAGAAATTTTGGTGGAAAAATTAGGCCAGAATGTTAAGCAATTTTTGAAACCTTTATCTTCAACCTTGGCTAAAAGAATGGGTGACAATAAAATAGTTGTGCGTCAGGCTGTGATGAAGGTCGCCATAAAAATGATGCAGAGTTACCAAGCAAAGCCTGTTTTATCTGTGATACTAGAAAATAATTTGACTCATAAAAACTCTCGTGTGCGACAAGAAACTATCAATATTTTGATTGCAGCATTGCTAACATTCCCAAGTTATGACTTTGATCTCCCAAAAATTTGTAAAACTATTGCACCTTTATTAACAGACAGTAAAAGACAGGTGCGTCAGGCGGTATTAGAATGTTTTGCTGTGATAGCCCAAGCTATGGGACAGGGAAGGATGCAACCATTAGTACATGCTGTTGACACTGTTGAATTAATGAACGAAGGAGAAGGTGTCATGGCTGCTGTTCAAGCACGGTTAGCAAGACGACAACTACCAAGATTGAACTCAGATCGGTTAGTGGAGTATGCTACACCCATGCCGAGTTCAGCTTCATCGAGGAGCCAGTATGTTCATGGTGCTGACATTGAATGGATAATGGCAGTTGGTGGGTCAGGTTCCTCAGCTCGACAGTATTCTAGATCAGACACCATGGAACTAGAGTCTGTCTCTTCATCTGCCAGGTCAACACCTAATGTCATACCAAGTGAGAGTTTGACTCCAACCAACAGGACTCGATTTTTAAGTGCTGGTCGAGGTCGTAGTAAACTACCATGGGAAGAGGACCAAGAGGAAAGGGGAAAATCAATGACACAGGTAAAAATCACTTGTTAAGTCTGACCCCAGTTACATTCCAGATATTGCAGTATTGTAGCTGAAGAGTAATCAATTAGATTTCAGAATCTAAATTAGTGCATATGATACACACACTTTTTTGTTGGAATACATTTATTATGTTTGTTACATGTAGATATGAGATTCTGACCTGACTTGCACTATTGATTATTCTTTTGATACAAATCTATTGGTGTCTATATTATTTACATATACATTGTATGGAATTTATGACAAACAAGAATGTACATTTATATTTTCATGTTATCTACAAAAATGTATCACTATATATATAGCTATCAGCAATTGTGTGGATTCTGGAAGGCTTTTTATTTGTTGTGGGGTTGCTTTTGAAAGACATACATGTACAAATGTATACCCATCTCTCTTAATTCATATTTTGGTTTCATCAGACCATGCTGTTTTCAAAAAATAAATTATAATTTATGTCACCTTAGATTTTGTATTCTTTAAATTGGAAATTCAGCATTTAGCAAACACCTGATTTGTTGATATTTTCTTCAAACTGCTTTAATGAAAAGTTGTGATACATAAAATGGAAAAAATGACTAATATTATACAGGGCTCAGGCTACAGGGTGACTGAGGCGATTTTTCATTTATAAGTGAGGAAATTCGGACCTAAACAATTTATTTCTTTGGAAACATGGTGAAAGCATTGGCTTTACATATTGTTTGTATTTCATTTCAAAGAAACTTTTTATGAAGTATTTTCTTTCACTTCCAGTATTTTTACTCAATAGTGCACACAACAGCTCTAGTGGATTTTGATTTTTCCATCAGCCCACAGTGGGCAGTTTGAATTTTGGTGGCGTCACTTTATCCGTTCTAGAGTTATGCCCTTTAATAAATCGAAAGATTGCAAAGTTTTTAGTTTCCGTTCTCTAACTTAAGTTTGCTGCAACCAAATGTTATGAAACTCATACACAATGCTTATTACCACAAAACACAGATCAAGTTTGAATTTTGGTAGCGTCGTTTCAACCGTTCTATAGTTATGCCCCTTTATAAATGGAAAAATTGCAAAATTTTTATTTTCTTCTAAATATCAAGTAATTTTTATACGACCGCAAAAAAATTTTTGTGGTCGTATATTGGTATGACGTTGGCGTCGTCGTCGGCGTCGTCGTCGTCCTGCGTCGTCGTCCGAATACACATTGGTTTTCGCACTCTAACTTTAGTTTAAGTGAATGGATCTTTTTGAAATTTTACCATAAGGTTAAATACCACAAAAGGAAGGTTGGGATTGATTTTGGGGGTTATGGTACCAACAGTTAAGGAATTAGGGGCCAAAAAGGGGTCAAAAATAAGCATTTTCTAGTTTCCAGACAATAACTGTGGAACAGTGTATGGATCTCTCTGAAATTATACTACAAGTTTCCATACCACAAAGGGATGGTTAGGATTTGCTTTGGGGGGTTATGGCTCAAACCGTTTAGGAATTAGGGGCAAAAAAGGGGGAAAAACAAGGTTGTCCTGGTTAATGGACAAATACTTTAGTACAAAACATAATTTAAAGCAGTGTAAGGGAGATAAATCAAATACATCATTGAAATTATCTCCCTTACACTGCTTTTAAATTATGTATAAAGTAATGGTTAATGAACAATAAAGATAATTTAAAACAGTGTAAGGGAGGTAATCCAAATACACCGTTTTGGTTACTTCCCTTACACTGCTTTTAAATTATGTTTAAAGAAATGCATATTTATAAAGGAAGACCAGTAAAAATATCTGCAAATGTTGCATCATTTTATTTTACAAAAAAATCTATATGAAAGATTTGACACTATATTTTTAATTCTTTTATAAAATAGATTAAGTTAGCACTATGGTAAAATTAAATGGGTAATTATGGTTGCCAACTCCATTGGAAATTTGAATTGAGATTATGACCATATCTTGAGGGAAAGAATTTTTTGGGGGAAAAAAGGGGGGGGGGGGATAAAAAGAAATTGTGGGGGGTCAATTTTTTCTCATTTCAGATTTCAGAAATTAAAAAGAATTATTCTTCAAATATAATTTTTTTTTCAAATTTCAAATATTGAAAAATTTCAAGAAGTTATCTTTAATTGCACAGTATGGCACATTAGATTTGTAAAATCTTTGATCACATTTATTTATTTGTTATGCCGAATCTAACAGTGTATTTAGATTTTTAATTTTGGGTCCAGTCTTCAAAATAGTCTACATTAAGGTCCAAAGGGTCCAAAATTAAACTTTGTTTGATTTTAGCAAAAATTGAATATATGAGGTTCTTTGATATGCTGAATCTAAACATGTATTTTGATTTTTGGCCCAGTTTTCAAGTTGGTCCAAATTGGGGTCCAAAATTAAACTTTGTTTGATTTCAACAAAAATTGAATATATGGGGTTCTTTGATATGCTGAATCTAACCATGTATTTAGATTTTTTATTTGTGGACCCCGTTATCAAATTGGTTCATATTGAGGTAAAAGGGTCCAAAATTAAACTTTGTTTGATTTCATCTAAAATTGAATTATTGGGGCTCTTTGATATTCCAAATCTAACCGTGTATTTAGATTTTTAATTTTGGGTCCTGTTTTTTAAATTGGTCTACATTAAGGTCCAAAGGGTCCAAAATTAAGCTTAGTTTGATTTTAACAAAAATTGAATTCTTGGGGTTCTTTGATATGCTGAATCTAAACATGTGTTTAGATTTTTGATTATGGGCCCAGTTTTCAAGTTGGTCCAAGATAGGGTCCAGTATTTAAACTTTGTTTGATTTCAACAAAAATTGAATATATGGGGTTCTTTGATATGCTGAATCTAAACATGTATTTAGATTTTTGATTATGGGCCCAGTTTTCAAGTTGGTCCAAATTGGGGTCCAAAATTAAACTTTGTTTGATTTCAACAAAAATTGAATATATGAGGTTCTTTGATATGCTGAATCTAACCATTATTTAGATTTTTTATTTGTAGGCCCTGCTATCAAATTGGTTCATATTGAGGTCAAAAGGGTCCAAAATTAAACTTTGTTTGATTTCATCAAAAATTGAATTATTGGGGTTCTTTGATATGCCAAATCTAACCGTGTTTTTAGATGTTTAATTTCGGTCCCGTTTTTTAAATTTGTCTTCATTGAGGTCCAAAGGGTCCAAAATTAAACTTAGTTTGATTTTAACAAAAATTGAATTCTTGGGGTTCTTTGATATGCTGAATCTAAACATGTGTTTAGATTTTTGATTATGGGCCCAGTTTTCAAGTTGGTCCAAGATAGGGTCCAGTATTTAAACTTTGTTTGATTTCAACAAAAATTGAATATATGGGGTTCTTTGATATGCTGAATCTAAACATGTATTTAGATTTTTGATTATGGGCCCAGTGTTCAAGTTGGTCCAAATTGGGGTCCAAAATTAAACTTTGTTTGATTTCAACAAAAATTGAATATATGAGGTTCTTTGATATGCTGAATCTAACCATTATTTAGATTTTTTATTTGTAGGCCCCGCTATCAAATTGGTTCATATTGAGGTCAAAAGGGTCCAAAATTAAACTTTGTTTGATTTCATCAAAAATTGAATTATTGGGGTTCTTTGATATGCCAAATCTAACCGTGTTTTTAGATGTTTAATTTCGGTCCCGTTTTTTAAATTTGTCTTCATTGAGGTCCAAAGGGTCCAAAATTAAACTTAGTTTGATTTTAACAAAAATTGAATTCTTGGGGTTCTTTGATATGCTGAATCTAAACATGTGTTTAGATTTTTGATTATGGGCCCAGTTTTCAAGTTGGTCCAAGATAGGGTCCAGTATTTAAACTTTGTTTGATTTCAACAAAAATTGAATATATGGGGTTCTTTGATATGCTGAATCTAAACATGTATTTAGATTTTTGATTATGGGCCCAGTTTTCAAGTTGGTCCAAATTGGGGTCCAAAATTAAACTTTGTTTGATTTCAACAAAAATTGAATATATGAGGTTCTTTGATATGCTGAATCTAACCATTATTTAGATTTTTTATTTGTAGGCCCCGCTATCAAATTGGTTCATATTGAGGTCAAAAGGGTCCAAAATTAAACTTAGTTTGATTTCATCAAAAATTGAATTATTGGGGTTCTTTGATATGCCAAATCTAACCGTGTTTTTAGATGTTTAATTTCGGTCCCGTTTTTTAAATTTGTCTTCATTGAGGTCCAAAGGGTCCAAAATTAAACTTAGTTTGATTTTAACAAAAATTGAATTCTTGGGGTTCTTTGATATGCTGAATCTAAACATGTGTTTAGATTTTTGATTATGGGCCCAGTTTTCAAGTTGGTCCAAGATAGGGTCCAGTATTTAAACTTTGTTTGATTTCAACAAAAATTGAATATATGGGGTTCTTTGATATGCTGAATCTAAACATGTATTTAGATTTTTGATTATGGGCCCAGTGTTCAAGTTGGTCCAAATTGGGGTCCAAAATTAAACTTTGTTTGATTTCAACAAAAATTGAATATATGAGGTTCTTTGATATGCTGAATCTAACCATTATTTAGATTTTTTATTTGTAGGCCCCGCTATCAAATTGGTTCATATTGAGGTCAAAAGGGTCCAAAATTAAACTTTGTTTGATTTCATCAAAAATTGAATTATTGGGGTTCTTTGATATGCCAAATCTAACCGTGTTTTTAGATGTTTAATTTCGGTCCCGTTTTTTAAATTTGTCTTCATTGAGGTCCAAAGGGTCCAAAATTAAACTTAGTTTGATTTTAACAAAAATTGAATTCTTGGGGTTCTTTGATATGCTGAATCTAAACATGTGTTTAGATTTTTGATTATGGGCCCAGTTTTCAAGTTGGTCCAAGATAGGGTCCAGTATTTAAACTTTGTTTGATTTCAACAAAAATTGAATATATGGGGTTCTTTGATATGCTGAATCTAAACATGTATTTAGATTTTTGATTATGGGCCCAGTTTTCAAGTTGGTCCAAATTGGGGTCCAAAATTAAACTTTGTTTGATTTCAACAAAAATTGAATATATGAGGTTCTTTGATATGCTGAATCTAACCATTATTTAGATTTTTTATTTGTAGGCCCCGCTATCAAATTGGTTCATATTGAGGTCAAAAGGGTCCAAAATTAAACTTTGTTTGATTTCATCAAAAATTGAATTATTGGGGTTCTTTGATATGCCAAATCTAACCGTGTTTTTAGATGTTTAATTTCGGTCCCGTTTTTTAGATTTGTCTTCATTGAGGTCCAAAGGGTCCAAAATTAAACTTAGTTTGATTTTAACAAAAATTGAATTCTTGGGGTTCTTTGATATGCTGAATCTAAACATGTGTTTAGATTTTTGATTATGGGCCCAGTTTTCAAGTTGGTCCAAGTTGGGGTCCAAAATTAAACTTTTTTTGATTTCAACAAAAATTGAATATATGGGGTTCTTTGATATGCTGAATCTAACCATGAATTCAGATTTTTTATTTGTGGGCCCCGCTATCAAATTGGTTCATATTGAGGTCAAAAGGGTCCAAAATTAAACTTTGTTTGATTTCATCAAAAATTGAATTATTGGGGTTCTTTGATATTCCAAATCTAACCGTGTATTTAGATTTTTAATTTTAAGTCCTGTTTTTTAAATTGGTCTACATTAAGGTCCAAAGGGTCCAAAATTAAACTTAGTTTGATTTTAGCAAAAATTGATTTCTTGGGGTTCTTTGATATGCTGAATCTAAACATATGTTTAGATTTTTGATTATGGGCCCAGTTTTCAAGTTTGTCCAAGTTGGGGTCCAAAATTAAACTTTGTTTGATTTTAACAAAAATTGAATATATTGGGTTCTTTGATATGCTGAATCTAACCATGTATTTTGATTTTGGACATTGGACCATAATAGGTAAATTAAAAAAATTCAAGTTCTTAGACCACATTCTTTCTGTGTCAGAAACCTATGCTGTGTCAAATATTTAATAACAATCCAAATTCAGAGCTGTATCAAGCTTGAATGTTGTGTCCATACTTGCCCCAACTGTTCAGGGTTCGACCTCTGCGGTCGTATCAAGCTGCGCCCCAGCGAAGCATTTTATTGTAACTTCCAGACATAACTTGTGTGTAAGTGTATGGATCTCTCTGACATTGTACCACAAGGTTCCATATCACAAAGGGAATGCTGGGATTGATTTTGGGGGTAATTGTCTCCAAATTTTAGGAATTAGGGGCCAAAAAGGGGCAAAAAACAAGCATTTTTCTAGTTTCATGACAATAACTTGTTTGTAAGTGTATGGATCTTTATGAAATTGTACTACAAGGTTCCATATCACAAAGGGAATACTGGGATTGATTTTTGGGGTAATTTCCTCCAAATATTAGGAATTAGGGGCCAAAAAGGGGCAAAAAACAAGCATTTTTCTAGTTTCATGACAATAACTTGTTTGTAAGTGTATGGATCTTTATGAAATTGTACTACAAGGTTCCATATCACAAAGGGAAGGCTGGGATTGATTTTGGGGGTTTTCCCTCAAAATTTTAGTAATTAGGGGCCATAAAAGGGCAAAAAAAACATGCATTTTTCTAGTTTCAGGACAATAACTTGTGTTCAAGTGTATGAATCTCTCTGAAATTGTACTGCAAGGTACCATACCACAAAGGGAAAGCTGGGATTGAGTTTGGGGGCGATGAATCATAAGGGGGTTCAAAAAATTGGGGGGGGGGGGGGGGATTTTTTTTTTCCTTTTTTTTCTTTAACATTTTCCATTTTAAATTGGTTATTTCTGATTTATATATAAAAGCAAATAATAATGATATGGTTTGAATAGGCATACATGTGAACCTCCCGACGGGAGTACAATAATCCCGTTTTCAGGGGTCTCCTCCCCCCCTCCCGTTGAAAAAATCCCGTGTATGAAATTTTTCATGAATGAAAAATTTCTGCCCAACATAACATCTCAGGCATCTGGTGTAACTGACATTACCTGAAGTTATATTTTACCTGTAAATCAATTAACATGCATAATTATATGGCTTCACTTGTCAGCTTGGGTGTCAAACATACTGGTAAGCAACGATTTTTACCTCAGGCTAACTGCCGTTGTGTAACAAAAACTGTGTATTTATTGGGTTACTTCCCTTGATTTATCCTGTTTTAAGTTACTTTCCTTTTAATAATGAAAATTTTTAAAAGAATATAAATAAAATATAAATTGAACAAATAATCATAAAAGGATGGTTATTAAATGATTTTAAATGTCTTAGGACAAATAAAAAAATAATAATTTGAAAATTATTTGAGGATTCTATACTTCCTTTTAAGGCTTAAATTGAAATTTATATAATAACTATGACCCTAACTTTACAGATAGAATGAATTTCTGAGTTTGCAAATAAAAACTATTTGCAAGAGAAAAAAAAAAAAAAATAAAAACTATTTGCAGACAGCTAAACAAATGTTCTGGTTGCAATGATTGTTTTATAGAATATGAAGTAAAAAATTTAAAGAACATACTGGAAAAAAACAATGTTAGATTGAACATGTAGAATATAAAGATGGAGAAACTTTATAAGTACAAGGGTACTATAAACATAATAAATTGGTTGGAAAGTTGAAGAAAACACACTTTAAAAGACCATTTTTACAGCACACGGTTACATTTACAACAAAATTAATGTCGATTAAAAACCTCCTGATCTGAGTCCTAATCTCCTGACCAAAATTTCCCAATCTCCTGATCTGAGTTTCACAGTCCATCACATGTATGAATAGGTAAATTGAAAATTTTTAAGTTCTTAGACCACTTTCATTCTGTGTCAGAAACCTATGCTGTGTCAAATATTTAATTACAATCCAAATTCAGTGCTGTATCAAGCTTGAATGTTGAATCCATACTTGCCCCAACTGTTCAGGGTTCGACCTCTGCGGTCGTATCAAGCTGCGCCCCAGCGGAGCATTTTATTAAAATTGGAGTTATCTTTCTTTGTCCATGATTAGTTGAATAAACTACAATCAATGCTTTATACAATGCAATGTTTAATTTTGACTTCCACTGATAAAACACTGATCAAGTTGAATTTTGGTAGTGTCATTTTAACCATTATTGAGTTATGCCCCTTTATAAATCGAAAGATTGCAAAATTTTTAGTTTCCATTCTGTAACTTTAGTTTGCCCCCAACCAAACATTATAAAACCTAAGATCTGATCAAGTACAAATTTTTTGTTTCAGTTTTCTAGCTTTAGTTTGCCTCAAATAAATGTTATGAAACTTATACACAATGCTTATTACTACATAATACAGATTAAATACGAAATTTGGTGGCAACACTTTTACCATTCTTGAGTTATGTCCCTTTATAAACATAAAAATTGCTGAATTTTTCATTTCTGTTCTCTAACTTTAGTTTGTGGCACAGAAAAGGAAGAAATTGAATATTCAATCTTCAGGAATGACTCTCAATATGCTCAATGGTTATCTGAATAAAATGTATTTATTTAGTTATAATACTATTAAACTACAACAAGTCTTTACTATTTTGTGTAAAAATAAGCTTGAAAAATCATATTACCCAGTATTACCCATTTGTAGGAGTATTGCCCAGCCCAGGAAAACATGTGTTTTCCCACCCTGGTAATACTATGCCAACCCTGAGTTTGTCTCAACCAAATGTTATAAAACTTATACACAACCGTTCGAGAGTTATGTGTGTTTACAAATAGAAAAATTGCTGAATTTTTAGTTTCTGTTCTCTACTTAAGTTAGCCTCAACCAAATTTTATGAGCCTTACACACAATGCTTATTACCACAAAACTCAGATCAAGTTCAAATTTGGGTAGCGTCACTTTTACCATTCTTCAGTTATGTCCCTTTATAACTATATGATATGCAAGCGGGGGCATCATCTGTGTCCACATGGACACTATCCACATTTATTTATTTAATAAATAGGAAACACATAGCTCTTTATATAAAACAATTATTGTAAAAACCAAATATTATAGCTCTGCGAGCTAACTAGCACTTATATTTTAAGTATCACCACTTCTTCCTATGATTCTGAAGTATTGTACATGGCAACCCTGGGTCTGACTGATTTCCAGCTTTGGTCCAAAGATGTGTGTTTATGGTCAAACCATTAAAAACAATGTTGGATGGTCATTGGTCAACCAAATTTATTTTTACACTTATTTTTAGTTAAATAATACAAGGTCATACTTGAGTTAGGATGCCTTTCCATAAAGTTGTCTATCTACATGTAACTCTGATTTAGGGTGTCAGGGATATATATACATTCTAATTAAAAACAATGACTCCTTAAAATTCATAAAGTCAGAGGAAAAAATATTATCCTGCAAACACTTATGCTAGGATTTCAAAATGTCCAAATGAAATCTTATTTGTTAGAGAGCATTACTCATTTCCAGTGTCTACTGTCATGTCCCTCATTTTTCTTAGAGAAACAATGTTTTCACCCAAATAAGACACTAAACCACCATGATAGGAGTAAGCTTCAATGATATATTTTGCCTTTTTAATATACAATGAAGATTTTTTATGATGTGTTTTAAACACAGTAAACCTGAATTCATGGGCTTTTGGTTCAAAAGTTATATGCAATAAAATTATTTTTTCAAGGTTGAAACTTGTTTTTACAAAAGGGATAGTCATTTATTTGATAGGTTTTTCCCTCCTGGCAAAATGTCTTTGTTCTCATCCTGTTAATAAATGGGTAATAATACATATTATTACCCAATAAAAATCAGTACTTAAAACTAGAACATTTATCTCACTGTCTGATGCCTGACACTACAACTTTGTTTGATATTGCTAGATGATTTTTCAGTCTTTGTTTTTAACAACAAAATTAAAAATATTTAAGTAGTGATTCATTGTACTTGTGTATATCTTTTGTCCAGGTAATTTTTAAACTTAAGAAATAATGTCTATACTTGATGATTTTATCATGTTATAGACAGAAGCGTGTTGACTACTAAAACTATGAATTTAGATCACTGTTAATAATATATCAGTTTAATTTTAAATAGGATTCAGGTTTGGTGCAAGATTTAAATTCAGAATATAAAATGTATCTGAATCCATATATAAAATGAAGCGAGGGGTAATACAGAATTTTAGTATAAGTTTAAACTCTTATAAGTTCTAGGCATATAAATGCTGAAAATATGCCGCACAGCCTTTATGTTTTCACCTTTGAAAAAAATGATAGTGCATATGAACTTTCCATTCTAGGATATAATTTTTTACGAAACTTCATAGTAAAAGTTGCACAGTTTAAGTCGTAAAAGGAGTTCCTATGGAAAATTGCATTGTCTATATTTACAGAAGTGCAACCTTTACTGTGTGATGTATTTTATTGCTCAACAACTTCCTGTTTACAGAATAAATATATATTCTTACACATACATGTATAGGCCATTTATAAAATTTGAATTCCAGCTTCATGTGAGCATGCTTTAATGTGATGCTTTACCCATCCATTAATTGATCACCTTAAAGGGGGTATATTGGTATGACGTTGGCGTCATCGTCGTCCGAAGACACATTGGTTTTCACACTCTAACTTTAGTTCAAGTGAATGGATCTCTATGAAATTTTACCATAAGGTTCAATACCACAAAAGGAAGGTTGGGGTTGATTTTGGGGGTTATGGTACCAACAGTTAAGGAATTAGGGGCCAAAAAGGGGCCAAAAATAAGCATTTTTGTAACTTCCAGACATAACTTGTGTGTTAGTGTATGGATCTCTCTGACATTGTACCACAAGGTTCCATATCACAAAGGAAATGCTGGGATTGATTTTGGGGGTAATTGCCTCAAAATTATAGGAATTAGGGGCCAAAAAGGGGCAAAAAACAAGCATTTTTCTAGTTGCAGGACAATAATTTGTGTGTAAGTGTATGGATCTTTATGAAATTGTACTACAAGGTTCCATATCACAAAGGGAAAGCTGGGATTTAGTTTGGGGTAATTGCCCTAAACGTTTAGGAATTTGGGGCCAAAAAACAAGCATTTTTGTCGAGCCTTCGACTTTAGTCGAAAAAGCGAGACATAGCGATCCTACATGTACATTCCTTCGGCGTCCACAAATATTCACTCTGTGGTTAAAGTTTTTGAAATTTTAATAACTTTCTTAAACTATCCTGGATTTCTACCAAAATTGGACAGAAGCTTGTTTATGATCATAAGATAGTATCTAGAAGTAAATTTTGTAAAAAAATAAATCCATTTTTTCCGTATTTTACTTTTAAATGGACTTAGATTTTCTGCCAGGAAACAACACATTCACTCTTTGGTTAAAGTTTTTAAAATTTTAATAACTTTCTTATACTATTTTGAATTTGTACCAAACTTGGACAGAAGCTTGTTCATGATCAAATGCTAGTATCTAGAAGGAAATTTTATTTTCTTCCAGTTAACATTAATACATTCAGTCTGCAGTTAAAGTTTTTAAACATTTATTTGATTCATAAACTATCCTAGATTTTTACCAAACTTGGACAGAAGCTTCTTACAATCAAAAGATAGTATCAAGAGGAATATTTTTATTGATTTACTTCCTCATTTTTGTTGAGCCTGCGATTAACAAAATAAGTAGGCGAGACACTGGGTTCCGCGGAACCCTTACAAATTTTTCTAGTTTCCAGACAATAACTTGTGTTCAAGTGTATGGATCTCTCTGAAATTGTACTGCAAGGTACCATACCACAAAGGGAAGGCTGAGATTGAGTTTGGGGTTGTTGAATCATAAGGAGGTTCAAAAAGTTGGGGGGAGTGGGATTTTTAAATTTTTTTTTTTAAATTGGTTATTTCTGATTTACATATAAAAGCAAATTATAATGATATGGTTTGAATAGGTAAATTAAAAAATTTTAAGTTCTGAGACCACATTCATTCTGTGTCAGAAACCTATGCTGTGTCAAATATTTAATCACAATCCAAATTCAGTGCTGTATCAAGCTTGAATGTTGTGTCCATACTTGCCCCAACTGTTCAGGGTTCGACCTCTGCGGTCGTATCAAGCTGCGCCCAGCGGAGCATTTTATTTTTTTGGGGATCGTATAATGGTATGATGTCGTCGTCCGAAGACACATTGGTTTTTGGACAACAACTTAACTTTGAGTGAATGGATCTATATGAAATTTTTTAAGAAGGTTCAATACCATGAAAGGAAGGTTGGGATTGATTTTTGGGATGATGGTCCCAATCTTTTAGGAGTTAGGGGCCCAAAACAAGCATTTTTTCTAGTTTCAGGATAATAACTTGTGTATAAGTAATTCGATTGCTCTGAAATTGTACCACAATGTTTAATACCACAAGTAGAAGTTTGGGATTCATTTTAGGGGTTATGGGGGCCAAAAAGGGGCCATAAACAAGCATTTTTCTAGTTTCCAGACAATAACTTGTGTGTAAGTATGTGGATCTCTCTGACATTGTACCACAAGGTTCCATAAAACAAAGGGAAGGCAGCTGGGATTGAGTTTGGGGTTAATTGCCCCAAACATGTAGGAATTAGTGGCCAAAAAAGGGCCAAAAACAAGCATTTTTCTAGTTTCCAGACAATAACTTGTGTGTAAGCGTATGGATCTCTCGGAAATTGTACTACAAGGTTCCATACTACAAAGGAAAGGCTGGGATTGAGTTTGGGGGTTATTGTTCCAAGGGTGGTTTCAAAAAATTGGGGGGGGGATTATTTCCCAATTTTTTAAAGGGATTCATATTTTTTTTTTAAATTTTGAATTTTTGAAAAGTTTCAAGAAGAAATCTTCAAATGCACAGTATTGTGTAATGGATTTATAAGATCTTTGACCACATTTATTTTGTGTCATAAACCTATATTATGTCAAAAATTTGATCACAATCCAAATTCAGACAGTATCAAGCTTGAATATTGTGTCCAAATTTGCCCCAACTGTTCAGGGTTCGACCTCTGCGGTCGTATCAGGCTGCGCTCAGCGAAGCATTTTATTTCATTCTGATTTAAAAAAATATATGGTTTCTATATACTAATGTCTGAAATAGTGGAAACAATTTGCAACTTCCAGTTAAGAAAATATCACTAACAGCCTCATATGATAGCTTGCTACGCACTGATTCCAAAAATATATGGTTTGTATGTACTTTTAATTGGAATAAGATAGATAATCAGCCACTTCCGGTTTACAGAAGGTTACACCTGGTGCCATAAGATAGCTTACTTTACACTGATTCCGAAAATATATGGTTTCTATATACTTTTATTTAAAATAAGGGAGATAATTAGCTACTTCAGGTTTACATAAGGTGACTTCCGGTGTCAATAAAAGGTTATTGTATGCTGATTCTAAAAATATATGATTTCTATGTATTTTTCCTTTGAATAAGTGCAAAAATAGCTACTTCTTGTTTGCACAAGGTCACTTCTGGTTGATATATTTCAAGTGTTTGTGTCACCCAACTCTTTGCAAAAGACACTTTGGTATCATGTATCGCAATGAAGTTATATTCGATTTACCATTAATTTTAACATTTAAAGGGCAATAACTCCTATAAGATATCAGATCGCTTCAAACTAAATATACCATTTTTTTGTCTCAACAGCCCAAACAATTAGCATCAGTTCTTTTATATGTAGCTTTTATAGTATAAGATAAGAGGCACACTCATGAACAAGCTAAGGGCAAAATTTAGAAAATGACCTTGACACCATTTTCTCTTTGGTTGACCAAGGACCTCAAATCAGAATACCCTAGGTCGCTATCACTTTTGGTTCCTGAGTAACATTTGTATAACACTCATGTCAATTACAAAAGGGGAAATAACTTTCATATGGAGTCTTAGTATCGCTTCGATTAAAATTGACAAAAGCATCCTGGGGATTTAACGAGCCATTTGGAAAAATAAATTTGTCGATTTCTTTTACGGTTGCGAAGGAGATGCACACACAAGAAAAACAGAGTTTGGGGAGATAACTCTTATAAAGAAAATTGTTCGTTTAAGCAGGGTCAAAATTAAAAGTATATAAACTGTTCGATAACATATACCAAATATCTAAGCGATATGTTGCGAAACAAAAATTACACGCATGAACAAAATTTGGTGGAAGAAAAAAAAAATAATAATCCAAACAAATCCAATAGGTCTTTCCACAGAAAAGTTGAAAGACCTAATTATCATTTAAGAAGATACAACTGATATATACCATGTAAAAAGGACATACATGTATATTTAGAAATTCATTAGAATCCCTGTGTTTTTAGTGCATTATGCATTATGATGAATCAAACAAAATAGATTTAAATTTTAAAATCACTTATTCAATGAACAAATTTGTTACTGTGAAGTATCACAAAACAAATAACCTACAACAGTAAATTCTTGCCAGCCCATCAAATATTGTCACATAAATTTTCTTTTGTCAAAAGGTATTAAAATTGTATGTAGACATATTCATGTTTGTTCACAATGTGTGTTGTGCAAATTTTAGATTTTTCTTGTCGTAAGAAAAGAATATACTTAATGCATAAAACTGTTTGTGTACATTCATATTGTACATGTAGATTAAATTTGTCCTTGAGTTCAGACATAGATAGTTTCAATAGTAACTGTAACTTTACATCATGGGGCTCACCTTTTCCATATATATATATATATATATATATATATATATATATATCTTGGATAAAGTCTTAAGAATTTATTTTGCCCTCGAGCTCTTGTGAGGGTATTTACTACTGCAGTCCTCTACAATTTTTTTTTATACAGCAGAGCTCCAGATAAGCTGCGTATTTGCGTGATCACGCAATACAAATGATTAAAAACCCAATGCAATTGCCCATTGCAGGGTTCAATAACCCAATTAATTCAAAGGAAAACCCAATTATATGCCAAAACCATGAGTTCTTAACGCTTTTATTCGCTATCGTTTGCGTTATTTACCCTTATCTAATTACAATCGTCGCGAAAATCTATTTTTATAATATTTACAATTGGAAATTTCCTTTCGTTCTATAAATAGAGCCCTGCATCAAGTAGCTGAAATGGGTCCCTGTTGGAATTTTCCGTTGCTCAAAAGGTACACGTGTTTATGAAAACATTTCGATCTTCTCGGAGTTTATCCAATTAGCGTTTTTTCGAATTGCTCGGGACTTATCGTAACATACAATGAATTAAAACGAAAGTAAATGTCCGGTAAAAATATTGAATAGAAGCATGTTTTCAGCTTCTTTTTGATAGCTGAGGACAAGTTATGGTGATAACAAGACTCAGCTAGTGTTTTATGAAGCGTCCGTCGAACGCACGGGCGTGTTGGCGTACCTTAACGAGAACATTGCTAGAACGATAAACACGGGGTTTCTTCAAGAACGAAATGAGTTGGAAAAAGTGAAAGGCCAAATTAATTATGACATGTTATATAGTTGGAAAGCATCGGAAACCAAAAGTTCTAATAAGGGACAACTTAACCCAGATTTATGTTAATTAAATTAAACAAAAACATTCAGGTATAATTTTAGTTTATATATTATTTTTTCATTTTTAGATGATGAGTGAATACATATATCTGTTTTTTTACGTCAATGCAGCTTGACACTTTCTTTATTTTGGTCTAATTGTTCTGTATGCTTAAGATAGCTGTCTTATTGGCAAGTGTTATTTATTTATTTGATGTTGCAGAATTATTTGTAAATTGAAGTTGAATGTGGTGTCCGTAATTAAACCACCCTTTAAACCTGGTCAAGGTTTTGGGGTATATCTTGAATCAGGGAACTACTTATTATTTTTATTAAAAAGTAGATCTGGCAAATAGGTGAAAGGACTGGCAAAACTTTCTTACAGCACCTAAATTTCACATATATTACATAAAAATCTTAACACTAAGCCACACCTACCCCAAATAAACTGTAGGATATCATATAGGATCTAGAAAGGTAATTAGTTACTGTCCAACTAGTGATTGATACCAGCTGCAGTTTATATAAGTTGCGAGAAAATACAAAACTGGCAGAACGTTTAAAACGGGACACAAATCAAACATACAATTGCTCGTCAGTGAATAAACCAAACAAAACAGCTAGCACATATACAAAGAAAGAAACATATTAAAGATGGAAAAACATCTTGGGTTGATATAATGTGATTATAACATGCCTAAATATTCAATATTGTGTTGATGAAAAAACCCAATACATTAAGGAGCTTGGTGGTGAAAAACCCAATTTGATATTTGCTTGAGGGGTGAATCGGAATTGATAATGCAATTAAAAAACTCTATCACCCAATTACATAAAAAAATGATGGGTAAAAACCCCAATTTGTGAATTCTTATCTGGAGCTCTGATACAGTCTACACCAAAACTTTCCATTTGTCACTTCTGTTTAATACCAATTTAACTAGGCTTAAAGTTTTTTAGAAGAAGGCCAAGTGATTAAAGTTTCAGACTGCAGTCCTTTAACTTTCGATATAAGATGAATGCCTCTTTCCAATACATTTTGGGTTAAAATATGACAGTCTGGCCCATTTAATACTGAGAAGGCCTTGCCCTTCACTGAAAGACCTGCTCTATCACAGGGTAGAATAGCTATCTCATAAAATGTTTACATGTACACCCAACCTTCAGTCTGTTATGGTAGAGGATTTAATAAACACTTTAAGAATTATCATTAAAGGTTAAAATACCAAAGTGCACACCGTTAAAATAATTTAAATTTATAATCGTTTTGTGAACTATTAATACATTGTTGGATTAATGCCAGTATAAATTTATAATCACCCAGAACATATCATTATTAAGCAGCTAACACAAATTAGTATTCCTTAATTAATAAATTTGCATTTAAATTTAGTGCTTTCATAGTTTTTTATTTAATTTCTGTAGGTAATATATATTTTATGATCGAGAATTCAGGATACATTTATCTAGCAGTGTAATATCATTTAACAGCCTCAGTTGCTGTCAATATTTTTGAGCAGAAGAACTAAACAATAAAGTTTTTGCAAGGTAAAATGTAGGTTGTATTTAATGAAAATTAGAATGTTGCCTCAAAGTTCTTTTAGTATTTTCATACTGTTTCCACATTGTATGAACCAAAGGTTATCCATATTTCAGTTTTGTTGACTAATTTGTATATAAATGTTTCAGACTAAATGAGTATTTGGACCATACATGTATGGTCATGACCATATGAGTATATACACATATAGGCAGACCATATCTCTATGGTCCTGGTAGTTAATATGATTGACATTGAAAAGTTGATTTAACTGTAAATTGAATAAGGTATGAATCATATGCCCATTGAAGCAGTCATAAATTAAGAGGTTCTAAAAACAAAATTTTGACTTATTTAATCATATGTAATCATTGATACATGATTAAAGAAATAGAATAAATTTTACTCACAAGTTAAATTTATGTCAAAACCATTGTTTGTTTGCCATGACGGAGTCAAAAAGCGAGACATAGATATGCTGTTTCTGGCGGCATTAGCAATGTATTAGTTTGTGATTGGCTTTAGTTTTAGGTAAACCACTAGTGGTAGGTCAATGATATTTAGTATGCAGTTGTATTAGTATTGGCACATCTCCTTTCCATTGAGATTATTTGGCCCTGCCCCCTTAGTCATGGTCTATTGACTTTGAAACTTTTGCTTAGTTTACATGTATTAGTTTGTGATTAGGTCAGTTTATGGGAAACTCCTAGTGGTAGGTCAATAATATTTGGTATGTAGTTGTATAAGCATTGGCATATCTCATTTCCATGGAGATTATTTGGCTCTGCCTCCTCAGTCATGGTTTACTGAATTTGAAACTTTTGCTTAGTTTACATGTTTTAGTTTGTGATTAGGCCAGTACGAGGGGAACCATTAGTGGTAGGCAAATGTTTATTGGTATGTAGTTGTATAAGCATTAGCACATCTCATTTCCATGGAGAATATTTGGCACCACCCCCTCATTCATTATCTATTTTGATTAGTTTACATGTATAAGTTGTGATTATATCAATTTAAGATGAATCGCTAATGTTAAGTCAGTGGTATTTGGTATGCAAATTTATTGGCATTTGCAAGTCTTGTTTCCATGGAGATTATATAGCCCCAACCACTCATCATGATTTATTGATTTTGAAACTTTTACATCTATACTACTAAAATAACGATTTCCAATTTGTTAGCCGGCATGACATAAAAACAACGAATCAAAGAATTCAACTTTATATATAACTAATATAGGACAATGATGTTGTTTAAAAATTACACCATTCCATGCCCTTTTGTTTTCCACACAATTAATACTACCAATAATTAACAAGTCCCAGTCGAATCCGATACTGATACCAATAGTATATGTCACATAAAGTTTCCGGTTACCTGTTACCCTCTGTAAATCCCTCCTTTATCAGAACCAGGAATTCTTCCAGTGGATGTTTTATATCTATGTTACACTACACATTAGTATACTATTTAACAAGTCTGTTTTCTTCCACATCAATACCACTATAAATTTTGGTTGATTAGTTAAAAAATTAGATTTAGTTAATAGTAAGTTTATTGTATTAAAAAAACCAGGACAGCTTCAAACAAAAAAATTGAAAGCAGAGAAAACTGCACCTTACAATCAGCATGACTTCATCAGATGACAATACAAATACTAAAAATCCAGGCTAAAAATAAGGCATAGGTATTTTAATTCAATCATGGACCCGCGGTTGTGTTCTAGTAGTTTATAAGTGAGGGGGTTGACAGCTTTTGTGGGAGGTGGGAGAGAAAAAAAGATTCTAAAAGTGGGAGGTGGCAGATAGGGGGTGGGAGGTGGGAGAAGGGTACCCCCCTGTCCACCCCTCATAAGTAAATGTTTGTCTTTAGGTTTGTTTAAAGGGAATGACTTATGATAAGTCAATGGTATTTGGTATGCAGTTGTATTAGCATTGGCACATCTCATTTCCATGGATATTGTTTAGGCATGTACTTTCAGTCATGGTTCATTGACTTTGAATATTTGCATAACTTACATGTTAAAGTATTGCTATTTTAATTTCAACATTTGCATTATCAAAATAACAAAAAGGCAAGACACATCTTTGTGTTAACAGTTTATGCTTACAAAACACAATATGTGACCTTGACTTTTCAAAATGATTTCAAGAAATATCTAAATTAACCTTTCAACAAGAAGGAAACTGTTTTTTTTTTTCACAGGCAATTTGGGCATTGAATCCTTTTTATACGACCGCAAAATTTTTGCTGTCGTATAATGATATGATGTCGTCGTCCGAAGACATTTGGTTTTCAGACGGTAACTTGGGTATCATTGTATGAATCTCTATGAAATTGTACCACAAGGATCCATACTACAAAAGAAAGGATGGGATTGATTATAAGGGTTATTGTCGTAATGATTTAGGAAAAAGGGGCCAAAAACAAACATTTTATACGACCGCAAAAAAATTTTTGAGATCGTATAATGGTACGATGTCTGCGTCGTCGTCCGAAGACACATTTGTTTCCGGACAATAACTTTAGTTTAAGTGAATGAATCTATATGAATTTTTTTAAGAAGGTTCAATACCACAAAAGGAAGGTTGGGATTGATTTTGGGGATGATGGTCCCAACCGTTCAGGTATCAGGGGCCCAAAACAAGCATTTTTCTAGTTTCAGGATAATAACTTGTGTATAAGTATTTCGATTGCTCTGAAATTGTACCACAAGTAGAAGGTTGGGATTCATTTTAGGGGTTATGGGGCCAACAGTTTAGGAATTAGGGGCCAAAAACAAGCATTTTTCTAGTTTCCTGACAATAACTTGTGTGAAAGTGTATGGATCTCTCTGAAATTGGACTACAAGGCTCCATACTACAAAGGAAAGGCTGGGATTGAGTTTTGGGGTTATTGCTTCAAGGGGGGTTTCAAAAAGTTGGGGGGGGGGGGGGGGGTTTCCCAATTTTTTTAAGGGATTCATATTTTTTTTCAAAATTTTTAAAATTTCGAATATATGAAAAGTTACAAGTAAAAATCTTCAATTGCACAGTTTTGCGCAATGGATTTATAAGATCTTTGACCACATTTATTTTGTGTCAGAAACCTATATTATGTCAAAAATTTGATCACAATCCAAATTCAGACAGTATCAAGCTTGAATATTGTGTCCAAATTTGCCCCAACTGTTCAGGGTTCAACCTCTGCGGTCGTATCAGGCTGCGCTCAGCAAAGCATTTTATTATATAAAAAACTGGAAAAAAGGAAAAAAACGTCCATGCCCCTAATGCCAGTGGTTTCACTTACGGGGGAGAAAGTCAACAGGATGAAGGCATTTTAAAGTGACTCCAGAAAAGGCAATATAACAGATACACCAATTTTCAGACAATATGTCAAAGATGAAGGATTTCAGACTCTCAGTTACATAATAGCTGATTTTGGTCCAGAAAACGAGATGTGTGGTCCTGCGAAGAATTATGTATATATGGTTTAGATACTCATATGGTCTGGCCTGTTATTAACCAAACAAGTATATACTCATATGGTCAGAAGCATATATATTTTCAACTGACTTTGGTATCTGATCATTTTCACTGTTTACAGTTTCTCTCAATCTATTATAATCTTCAATTTAAATATATTAAGAGTAAAAATTATAGTGAGTAGTCTGATAAATTTGTTAGAAATGCAAAATACACAAAAAAATGTACTAGTTAGTAGGACTTGAGCATATTTGTCCCTCAGATTTTTTTGTGGCCTCAATTATTTTTAACCACCTAGGTGGTATTGTGGTAGCATGCTCACCTTGAGTGCAAGACGGCATAGGTTTGGAAGCCCCTCCAGGTCAAACTTAAGACTTGAAAATTGGTATTAGATACTTTTCCACTTAGCATGCATCATTAAGGAGTAAGACTGGTTGGCTCAAAGTCCGAGAATACTGTGTCCTGGTAGGGTGACATGTCTTCCTGTAGACTGTTCCCTTGTGAACTACAACATTAAAAATCTGGCTCAGAGTTAGTCTAGTACAAACTGGGTTCATATGCAAATAACATTATCATGTTTCATTCTTGAATATGCATTTAATTTGCCACTGGACGTCAAACAGCCATCCATCCATCCTTGTTTTGTGCTTATTAGGTGGCAAATATGGTTGGCAATGATGCCAACTATACATTCCCATTGAACCATAATGGATTCACATTTGCATATTGTTCTCTTAAAATGCATGGTTTATTCAAACCAATCTTGGTAAGAATAATGTCACATTTTGTTCTGTTGAGTAAAAAATTGGCCACCAAAATCAGGAAATCCTTTAATAAGATGACTATTTGTTTTCATTGGGTGACATGCATGATGACTATAATACAAGAAATTTTCCTCTGAACTTTATGGGAAAATCATATTTTCCTTTTCTTTTTGCTGAAGCCTGCAAATGTTATTTCGCGAAATCTAGACAAAAGGATCTTTGATTCCATCATTGGCGGTGTCAACATTTAGGTTCAGTCTGTGGTTAAAGTCTATTTAGACATCAACAACTTTATGAAGCCTACATGGAATTTTATGAAATTTGGACAAAAGCTTGTTTATGACCAAAAGACAGTATCTATCTACCGAAATTTTGAAAATATTTATTTTTGTTTTACGTATTTTACTGATAAATGGACTTAGTTTTTAGCTCACCTGGCCCAAAGGGCCAAGTGAGCTTTTCTCATCACTTGGCGTCCGTTGTCCGTCGTCGTCGTTAACTTTTTACATTTTGAACTTCTTCTAGAGAACCACTGAATGGAATGAAACCAAACATGGCATGAATGTTCTTTATGAGATGCTGACCAAGTGTTGTTACTTTGCAGTCAGTCCATCATCCAAGATGGCCGCCAGCGGGGGACTTAGTTTAACATAGGACCCTATGGGAAATACATACAAATGTCTTCTTTTAGAGAAACACTGAATGGAATGAAACCAAACATGGCATGAATGTTCCTTATAAGGTGCTGACCAAGTGTTGTTACTTTGTAGCTGATCCATCATCCAAGATGGCAGCCAGCGGGGGACTTTGTTTAACATAGGACCCTACGGGAAATACATACAAAATGTCTTCTTTTAGAGAACCACTGAATGGAATGGAACCAAACATGGCATGAATGTTCCTTATGAGGTGTTGACCAAGTGTTGTTTCTTTGCAGCTGTCTGCTGATCCATCATCCAAGATGGCCGCCAGCGGGGGACTTAGTTTAACATAGGATCCTATCCTATGGGAAATACATACAAATGTCTTCTTTTAGAGAACTACTGAATGGAATGAAACCAAACATGGCATGAATGTTCTTTATGAGGTGCTGACCAAGTGTTGTTACTTTGCAGTCGGTCCATCATCCAAGATGGCCGACAGCGTGGGGACTTAGTTTAACATAGGACCCTATGGGAAATACATACAAATGTCTTCTTTTAGAAAACCACTGAATGGAATGGAACCAAACATGGCATGAATGTTCCTTATGAGGTGCTGACCAAGTGTTGTTACTTTTCAGCCGATCCATCATCCAAGATGGCTGCTAGGGGGAGGGGGGCTTAGTTTAACATAGGACCCTATGGGAAATACATACAAATGTCTTCTTTTAGAGTACCACTGAATGGAACGAAACCAAACATGGCATGAATGTTCCTTATGAGGTGATGACCAAGTGTTGCTACTTTGTTGCCGATTTACTGTTCAAGATGGCCACCAGGATATTTTATTAAATAACGGGACCAATATTAATCTAAATTTGGCCTCAATCATTATTTGGGTATCTGTTATATGATTTTTATCTATCTTTACATGATTTCTTAAACCAAAGTAGAGTCAGGTGAGCGACACAGGCTCTTGAGAGCCTCTGAGTTTTTTACAGTTATCACTCAGCCTCAGTCTGAGGTCAAAGTTTTCCAGTCATCAATACTTTGTCGAACCCGCATCGAATTTTATGAAATTTGGACAGATTAGCTTGTTTATTACCAGAATACAGTATCCAGAGCCAATTTTGAAAATCTTCATTTTCGCGTTTTTCAGTATTTTACTGATAAATGGACTTCATTTTTTTACAGTTAACAAGAAGATCATAAACGTCTGGGTTTAAAGTTTTTTACACATCAATTACTTTGTCAAACTTTAATAGAGTTTTCTGAAACTTTGGCAGACCTATGAAAATATAATTTTTCTTTTTTTTGTATTTTTCTGATAGATGGACTTCGATTTTTACAGTTAACATTTACAGACAGTCTGGGATTATTTTTTTTTTGACATAATAAATTTGTTAACTTTAATCATCCTTAGATAATGTAAAGATTTACATGTAAAAAAGCCAGAAACATTTCATGATTAAATCATAATTTATAGAGTTACTTCCCTTGTCTTACTTATTTGTTTAAATTTTAGTCCTGCAATTATATTTGATATCGATAGTAAATTGAAATCACTGAACAGAAACATACTATAGATTAATGACATTTTTTTTACACACAAAAGATACAATCGTTTTTAAATTTGTTAAATGATTTTAATATGTTGTCTATTATTTTTGAAGTTACAAAATTAGGTGTTTTTTAATGTCTGGTAAATATCTAGATAGACTATATCCCACTTCTTCTAGTGCAGTCATTTTTGAATCAATGATAAGTGGCATTAGATGTAGAGAATTTCTATTATTAAAAATGAAAGTATAAAGGGATTAACATGTTAATGCTATGGTTACAGTGTTAACCTAGACTTTGGCCTATCATCTAGCATTTCCTCAAAGATTTAGCTAGTGGAAATTGATTTATGTGAAGATAAGGTGTGTTTTTGGTATAACAAGCTGATTGAAAAAAAAATCTTAAAATTGATTTTTATTTTGGATTCAATACATTGATGGGTTTAAATGTAGAATTATATGCATTCAACAGACATTTTAAATCAATCTTTTCAAAAATGTTGACTGACTTCCTTTCATAAATCTATCCAGATTCAATACACTCATTATTGTATTTCTTTACTATTTGTAGCTTTTATTCAGGAAATAAAATAGCATTAATATGCTTAAATGAATATCACACAAGCTTTGAGGTGTAAGGAGCTAATAACTATTTCAACATTAGACTTTTAATATACATACATTGCCATGCAAAGCCGTTGTTCCATGAAAAATTTTGAAAAGTCAAGTAAATCTTAGCAAAGTGTTTTATGTATTCCAGCATATAGAATTTCAAAAAAGTGGTATTAATACTTTCTTTAAAGGCAAGAGGTTATGATTTTACATATATGTGAAATTGAAAAGAATCAAGTGTAAAATTAAACCAGCGCATTGAATTGTGATATCCAGCTCAATAACTATTATCTGAACAAAAAAGTTTTATTTAGGTGCTTGCTAACCAGGATTTTTAACTGACTGAAAATATAATAGATTTAATTAGTAATAATTTTTGTGATAATTTATTACCGAATAAATTAGAAATCAACTTGCGTCATCAGCTTATAAGCTCTGAGTCTAGCAAAGAAACTAACAACAAACACAGGATTATCATAACAATAACCAAAAATTGAAAAATGAGGTTAATTATGGGGAAATATTCCTGATGGTTTGAAGATAATATTTCAATGTCTAAAAGTCTAAAACTTGGCTAAAATGTGTGTATGGGCTTGTCTACCGAAGCTTTGTAAAATTGGAAGGGTTGAACCCTATGCTGAGGATGTGTTCCTTTCTGATGATGAAGAGGTAATTATGAAAAAAGTTTTGCTGGTTCACTTTTATATGTCTCTTAAAGATAGGAATTAATTGTATAATAGAGGAATTTATGGTTTACAATTGTGTTCTCACAAATCTGTCTCAAACATACTGTACACTTAAAATGTCACAATATAGGTATTTCTAAATAGATTCAATTCTGGCTTGGACAAATAATAAGAATGGATGGTCCAAGGGTCAGTATTTTTTTTCATCGGTGTTCTCTTGAGTTATTGCAGAGTTGTCTGAATTTATCATGGAGCGAAACATTCAGTAGACCATTTTTATGCCCCTGTCGTAGCGCTGGTTGGTGGCATTAAGTTTTACCCTTGTCCGTCTACAGACGCACGTATGTACGTCCCAAAATTGGTTTCCATTCTGTAACTTGAATTTGCCTCAACCAAATGTTATGAAACTTATACATAATGCTTATTACCACAAAACACAGATCAATTTTGAATTTTGGTGGTGTCACTTTAACCATTCTAGAGTTATGCCCCTTTATAAATGGAAAAATGGAAAAAAAAATTTAGTTTCCATTCTGTAACTTGAATTTGCCTCAACCAAATGTTATGAAACTTATACACAATGTTTATTACCACAAAACACAGATCAAGTCTGAATTTTGGTGGCGTTACTTTAACCATTCTAGAGTTATGCCCCTTTATAAATGGAAAAATGGAAAAAAAATTTAGTTTCCATTCTCTAACTTAAGTTTGCCTCAACCAAATGTTATGAAACTTATACACAGTGCTTATAACCACAAAACACAGATCAAGTTTGAATTTTGGTGGTGTCACTTTAACTGTTCTAGAGTTATGCCCCTTTATAAATGGAAAAATTGCAAAATTTTTATTTTCTTCTAAATATCAAGTAATTTTTAAAATTGGAGTTATCTTCCTTTGTCCATGGTTATAGTTGAATCAACTACAATCAATGATTTATACAATGCAATGTTTAATTTTGACTTCCACTGATAAAACACAGATCAAGTTGAATTTGGGTAGTGTCACTTTAACCATTATTGAGTTATGCCTCTTTATAAATTGAAAGATTGCAAAATTTTTAGTTCCATTCTGTAACTTAAGTTTGCCTCAACCAAATGTTATGAAACTTGTACACAATGCTTATTACTACATAATACAGATTAAGTACGAAATTTGGTGGCGACACTTTTACCATGTTTGAGTTATGTCCCTTTAAAAACATAAAAATTGCTGAATTTTTGTTTAGTTTGTCTCAACCAAATGTTTTAAAACTTATACACAACCGTTCTAGACTTATGCGTGTTTACAAATAGAAAAATTGCTGAATTTTTAGTTTCTGTTCTCTACTTGAGTTAGCCTCAACCAAATGTTATGAGACTTACACACAATGCTTATTACCGCAAAACTCAGATCAAGATCAAATTTGGGTAGCGTCTTTTTTACTGTTCTTCTGTTATGTCCCTTTATAACTATATGATATGCAAGCGGGGGGCATCATCTGTGTCCACATGTCTTTTTGAACAAATTTTTTCATGCTGCTATGACAAGGGGTGAACTCTGCTGTTCCAGAAGGGAAAGCAGTTACTTCTCTGGTGGGACCTGACGAGTTAAAATCCAGTGTTAAATAGCATTTAGTGATGTCTCAAGTGAGGAAAGGAGGAGGGGGAAGTGACTAAGACAAATTTAACATATCAATTGTCATATGTGACACAGATATTCCATTACAGTCAACCAAACCATAATTGTGTCTGTTAAACTAACTAAGACAACAGTGCCTAGCGTTAAGAACCTTTGGTTCAATAGTTTCTTTGTAAGCGACGACAATCTAACAATGAAATCATGATATGAAATGAAAGCACTGGAATATTGTATCAACTATAATATTTATACTCCATATGCTGCTAAAATGCTGCTTCATAAAGATGGAAAGATGTAAATCTTTATTACAAAGAAAAGAACATTGAAGTCTTCTCTTTTGTCCTAAAGTTTAGTTCTTACCAGACTTTCACTGTCAAATTTTATGTCTATGTCAAGATATGAAGCAACATATACTTCTATTATTCTTTATGGATAGGACATGCTTCATTTAGTCATTTTATTGTGGTTTCAAAGTGTTCATCCAAGCACATTTTGTATACAATTGTACTATCAACTCTTTTACAAGGCCATAAAATTACAAATTAAGGATAAGACAGATGAATTTAGGTTAGGTTTTTCCTTTGAGGGTCAGTTGTTCTTTCTGGGCACTCTGGCTTCCTCCAACAATAAAATATGGCCACCTCAATATAGCCAATAGTTTTGAAAATGGTGTTGAACATAAAAAATTAATCAATCAGTTTGGTCTGCTTCATACATGTACCTTGACTTATACTTTGAAATTGACAGTGAGAGTCTATTAAGAACTAAAATTAACGACAAAAGAGAAGACTTCAATTACAGTTTCATGCTATAACTTAATTACTAATTAATTCAAGCTTTACTTTTGTTTACCTTTTGCATTGTTGTAATCTTGTCATGGAGTGCACATGCAGTCATGTTGCATTCTATTAAGAAATGAAATATATTCTTGTAATGCCTCATGGTTATAATTGTCTGCAAATCAAAAGTAGGGACTCTTGAGAAACATCTATATACATGTATATTGTACTGGTAATTTAATGATTAATAAGATAACCAAAGTAAAGTGAAACTGAGCAAAGTGACAGATTTATATACATGTCCATATAATTATTGAATGCAGCGACTTTTAACACTAAACATACATGAAATATTTGCCTCTGGATGTTCTGCAACCAACCAACAATCAATCAATCATTCATACTTTTAACACACAATATCACTCTCATAAAAACATTAAAGCTAGAGGAAAGTTTTTTTTTTTAGAAGTTATCTTATTTTCTGTACATTTGTTTTCATTTATACAGGTACTAATAATTAGTGGTAATCTTTCAAATGACCAATTATTATTTTCTTGCAATTTTTTTGTTTGTGAATTTACAATAGGCTGTTCTTCTGAGAGACATGTACATGTATGATTACATTTGTGAAGAAATGGTTTCATTTTTATGTGATTTTACTGTAAAATCTACCTAAACTGAACCCCTTGTGAGCCCAAAGGTGCTGTTTGAATTTCAACATATGTGTTCTGTCTATTATGGTAAAATTAAGTGACATGCAATGATACTTTGACATGTTCCTACTTTATGTAGGGTTTGCTTAGATGAATATTGGGAATGTGCAGGGTTTGTTTTTGACAGGTTTCACTGTTAAAGGAACAACTTGTTATTCAACATCTATTATAATTTTGCAGTAATCTATTCAAAGATTGTAACGATATCATTTAAATTAGATTAGCTCAACTAAATCCTTACTGTATAACAATAGAGATCAAATATTTAGTCAATATTTTTACAGTTGTGAGTTTTAAAAAGAACATGTCCGATCTCCTTTGTTGTGACTTTAAAAGGTCTTTGTTGATCTGTCATTGTAAATTCTGCTCTCGTTTAAAAAATATAATATTGATATTATGTATAAATTATTTTTGCTTTAGAAACAACCTGAACAAATTAAAAGGCAACAATTTTCATAGTCTGATTTTTCTTTGAACAAAAGAATGATTTTGTTGCAGTAAATAGATATGTTGTTAAACATCACAATTGATTCTTTTTCTAAGTATGGTCTCTGTTAGCAAAATTATTTATTTTTCAACTTTAGAATATTTTTAAAAAGTCACTGTAGAGTTTTGTAATGGGTAAACTGCTTGTGACCTGTATTCAAACAGATTTAACAATTCCACTTTCTTTGCAACTAATATTTGTTTATATACATGAACTTTGACCTTGTTAACAGCTTCATAAAGCTAAAATGGGAGCATCCATTATAATATGAAAGGGAAATTGTAGAACCTTTCATGCTAAATGTAACTTGGTAGAATGCTCAAAGAGGGCATCCACAATGTAAATACCACATTTTCCTGGTAAAAAAACCCACTAAATGTTCATTTAAAATCAAAATTTTACAGGAAAATATAGTATTTTAATGATTAATGTTATTAAAAAAGCTTGTAGTAACGAAAAAAGCTAGTCTATTTTCAAATTCAAAGATAGTCTTTTTGCACTCAAGTTTCAAATAAAGACAAAAACAACCAATTTTATACATCAATAAATATACATTTTTATTTTATACTAGACTTCATCATTTGATTGGTAGAAATGAAGTAATGGTGAATGTTTGCAGTAAGACTGTTGTACAAAAAAAAAAAGAAATTATAATTTAATTATTATTGTTATATAATTAATATTATATATTTTAGTTGTTCAATGATGGACCTCCAAAAGCTAGGCACATGTGGAGTGAAGATAGTGGACCATCACAAGACAGTAATAGCAATGGTAAACGTGTCCCTAAACGTAGAATAACTGTAGTGGGAATTAATGCTGTAGAAGAAGCTCAGCAAGAACCAGGTACAAAAATCAGTATTGTGGACAATTGGTTCCCTATATTAAACAATTACACAAATTCCAAGTGTAATTTGCACTCTCCTGGTTCAAAATACTATAAACTAAGATGGACTTTTGCTGAAAATTATAAATAGAGATATAGGTGATAGCTGGTCGCTTTGAAATCTGTTGGATCTATATATAAGAGTGACCTCTATGTCCTCATGAATATCAAGAGTGTACATAGTCTTCATAGTCAATTGAATTAAAAAAAATTTAAATCCATATATTTCAAAAAAAATTTCATGCATTTGTCCAAAATAGTTAAGGAACTGCCCTGGTCCTCACATGAAAGCTGCTATCAAAAGATATTTAGTTGCATTAATTTTCACATTTATGTAAATTTATATAACATACCCTGACCAGGGCTTCCAAAATTATTTTTAGCCAGCCGGACATTTTATATATTATCCCGATTTTAATCCCTCAAGACTAAATAAAGAAAAGGCAATTATGGTAATCAGTTGCCGAGTTGGCCATCCCAATGATTGACATTAAAAAAAAAAACGATATTAAACTTTCTTTGATTCAAATTCGAAGTTCTGACGTAAACTGTTAAATTGGCAGTGCATCATTAGAAGTGTGCAACATCACCGTACTTATATCTGCCTTAGACTTTTTATTTGTGCAAAATAACGTTGTCAAAAACTTTACTTTCGTTTTTAAATCTACCGGATGTTATCTTGACAATGGTAAAACATGGACCAGAGATGGATACGTAAATCCGTGTACGTTTGCAAAGCATGAATGAGTGTATAAGTTGCTCATTCTATGTTATTTCTTCAAGAAAATATTCGAAATAAAAGTGAGATAAAGGTATCAATGACAATTTAAGCATTTTTTGAAGAAATTGATTAATTGATGCATAATTAAATTTCACACATGAGCACATGCGCACACGTCTATTAGTTCAAACAGAGACATGTCTCTGGTTCAAACAACATGACGATTTTTCATTTTTCACCTTTTTAATTTTTTCATCAAATCATATTTGTAAATGTATTTCTGATAATTTAAATCTTTTTAACTACATTAATTAGATGCAAACCGGTGAAAAGTAAGAAAATAACTTTGAACAGACCGATCAATGTCCGGTTCAAAATAGTTTTAAAAAAATTGTTCGACAACTAATTAGCCTTGATTAAAATGAGAAGGTATTAAAGTAGGGGTTGTTTTGATAGTACTTAATGATCATGTCACTTTTATGACCGGAAATGTGTGGCTGTTAAAGGCAAAAGGTTGGGTCAAAAAGATCGCGAATTATGTTAAAAATTATGATGACCGTCTCTTAAAAAAGCCTTGAAAACTAAAAAGTAGATGACCGTTTCGTGCATTGCCCAGCCGGACTTTTACCGGACATTATACAAATGTCCGGAATATATGACCGTTTTGGAAGCCTTGACCCTGACTCCAAATAAAAATTGGTCATTTTAACCTATATTTGATGCTTCACTGAAGTGTTTTGTTCAAATTCATTCCTTAGTGACTTACAGTCTTATAATTTAGTGTAGTTATACTTATCAATAACATTAAGGGTACCAATTTTACTGCACCAGATGGGCATTTTAATAATAAATGTTTCTTGAGTGATGCTCGAGGCCAAATATTTGAAAATCCTTATACAAACGTTGTAGAGCTGATAAAACCAAAAATGACCAAACATTAAGCTAAACCCAGACTAGGAATCAGAGAGAGGCATGAGGGAGAAAAGGCACTTGTTGCTTCCAATAATTTTTCTAAAACTTTGTCAAAGTTTTTTGATTTAATTTAAAGCTCTGAAACTGTTTTGCCTTATAATTATGTAACTTTTGCAAAGGAAAGCTTAAATCGTATAAAGTGGAGACTATGTACATGATGCTTTTTCCTGTAGAAGTTTAATTTTACTGAATAACTGTTTAATTACTTAGGCAAACTATGTATTTATAAATATCAGCATGTATTATATATTTGTTAAAGTTAGTAATTTTAAAGAAATATAGTATTTTGAACCAAACTAAAACACAAATTGCCTCATCACTATACCCACAATGGGATGATGATTTGTTACTTCCTTTGTACCTGGATCAGAGACAGCTGGGATAGCATGCATACATATAAATGAAAGGCAAAAGGCTAGCATACTGCATGTTATAACCAACGTTTCATCTGCATGTCCTGTCAGTAGGGCTTGGAATGCACTTGCCCTAGAATAGTATTGCTTATATTGATGTCAAAACCACTAATAGATGGCATTTAGGTATGAAAGGCCAAAGTTTATTGTAAATACTCTTTTTAAAGTACCAGGTATTTGATAACCTCTCCCACTTACCAAGTACTAGTGTGACAGTTCCTCACATTAAATGATGACTGCAAAATAGGGAAAGCACTGCAATGTTTGGGTTAAGTTATAACAGTTTCAATAGATATGACAATTTTTAGAACCAATGGTCATTTCAAAATTTTGAAAGGAGTTGAAATGTCCTTGGTATTCTTCTTTGTAAATTAAGCATACTAACACTGAAAAAGTAACAGCTAGAATGCCTAATATTATTGTTTTACAATCATCATACATGTAACATCAAATTTATTACATAACTACTAGTCTAGGCTGATATGTATTTAGGGGAGGGAAAATTTTTATTGTCTACGAAGTAGAATTTATTTCCTGTGTTGACTTCTACTCTGCTTATAAATATAGCTACTAATATACAAAATCATTCAAAATTAGCTAAGGAAGGACAATGGTAGTGCTAGTGCAAATGTTTGTTAATTTGATATTTTGTTAAAAGTTATTGTTTTAAAGTACAAATCCACTGTAAAACGACATGGGTTGCAGTCTGATCCATGACTATGCAAATTTTGTCAGTTAAGCAAAAGAATACAAATATAATTAAATAAGAGGGTCTACACAATTTGGTGAACAGGTGCTAACCATAATGAAATTTCCAGGTGACGCATTTGAAAAATTCACTTTGATCTTTTTAAAAAAAGTAATTACATGCAGGGGATAATGTTTCAAAACAATTTTAACAATATATTTTCATTGTAATGATGCAAATTATATAATTGAGTTTTTACCAATTCTTGTAAGCAAAATAAGAAAGACCCACAATATATCTTCTTTTTATGGTCTCTGCAAAATGGACAAATTCCTGCAGTTTGACAATTTTCCTAATAGCTGAAAGATGAATTGTTTTAACATACTAAAAAAGCATATATTCTGTGAGTATGGTTAGCATATTTGTCAATATGATTGAAAACTTAAGAATTTGTTTAGGCACAAGAACCTCTAAAAAGAATTCATTTTCAGATCAGTGGCATTAGAATTTTATACACAGGAAAAACATGCTAAGAAGCTACAAAATGCAGCAGAAATGATTGTTTTGTATGCTTGTAACCGCTTGTGTTCATTAAAATATGGCCTGCATTTTAATTTCAAAAATTTGATCTTTGTGAATATTTGTACATAAAGTTAATACTTTGCATGTGAAATGTATGCATTGCATGTACACAACAGTTGATGCATTAGTTTGTTCTAAGGCATATATATATATAAATCATTATCTACCTAAGCTTTTTCGCATCATGCTTCTTTAACATTATAGCAGATGCTCACATTCACTTATCTTACTTTAATGTTCTTTAAATGTATGTATATATGTATTGTAAAAGTTGTAAAAACTGTCGTTTGTTTGCACTCTTAGAGTTTTTGAATAGCTGTTCAGACATTAATTTGGAATGTTTGAGTAAAAGTAAACAGTTCATAATATTTAGAAGCTCAAATAACTTTTTTTTATATGCGTCATGCTAATTGAAGTGTTCTTTCATTATTCAGTTTGGTTAAATTTGCTTAAAATTTCAAAATTATTTTTAATTTAAAAATTCTTATATTTAATTTTAATGTTAAGATATGATAATGTCTACTGAAAGAACTAATAGAATGTGGCTTTTTAAAAAGAGGTTGAAAAAAATGAATGTAGCTATCTTTGGTTTTGAATCATTTCTTTTATAAAGGCATGAAAATAAATATATATTGTTTACAGGATAGTTAGATCACCAAAAAATTTAGAAGCAAGATTTTCCTGTATATTATATATATAAATTCTACCACTGCAGCGAGTGTGATACACTATATCTCCACTGGAGACAGTAAAATTTCAAATTGAAAATGTAAGGCATGCCAAGTGTTTTAAATATTTAAATATTAACTGTCAAGAGTGGAGGGATGTTGTATTGGACGAGATTCAGATGTGGAATCTGTTTATCTAATGATTTTTATACAATAATATATGGACAAACTTTTCCTTTTTTGTCAATGATTCCCAAAAAGATGTGTTCTTTCTGCATGATGTCAGCTGGCATGGTTACCTTTTTTTTATAGACATCACAATCAGAAATTCAGAGGAAAGCAAGAAAATTTTGGCCAATGAAGAACTGAGATCAAACAAACCACTTGTTGATTTAAGAAAAATCAAAGAGTTTAAAAAGGATAAATCAGCTTAGAATAAGTGAAATAGATATATACATTGAATAAATTTAGCGAACAATGTTCTGAATATCCTTGGCCACATGGGTTATTACAATCACTGAAGAAATGAAAGTTCTTGGACTATGATTCCTGTTTTTAACATTGAAATAAAGTTCGTTTAGGCCTTTTTTTGTCTTCAAATCAACTAAGACCTTCAAGATTTTCTAATGCTGTAGGAGAAATAATGAGCACATGCAAGTACCAAAGCATTTTTCAAGAGGTGTTGTTTCTATAGTTACTTGCATGTGATCTAAATAGACCAAATAATCCTCTTACCCCACCTTGTCCTTCATGAAAAAAGTAATTGATATCAAGTTAGTCAGAAGATAGAAAAGGGTACATTCAATTTTCACAACTTTAATGCTTTCAGTTACCAGTGTTGAATGTTGTTTTCACTGAGCACATTACTAATACACATTGCTCTGCTATTGTCTAGGCTCATACACACAGAATTACCTAAATAGAAAGAAGAATAACCAAAGTGCAAAAGTCAACTCCAGCGTTCTTGGAGGCTTAGATTTAGCCGAGACAGATAGAGGTAAAGTTCACGGGCAGCAATCATGACTGCTTTTTGTAGAATAGAGGTGGAGGTCATTATTTGATATTATCCTTTTCCTTTGTTGTTACACCCTTTGCTATATTCCAAAAGTAACATTCTTAAAAAGTTTTCTTTTTTGACCTACTGTTTTCAGTTAAATTCACTTTATTCAGCTGAATTTTTTTTCCAGCAAGGTAGATGTTTCTAGTTTAGTTTTGAATTCTTTTCCTATTTTTATGACAATAGTTTTCATTAAACAAATGTAAATGAAAATGTACTGCTTTTGAAAAAAAAAAAAAAAAAAACCTACTGTGAATTCACTATATTTTGTAAGATAGTATACCAAATTGAAGGATTTCGTGGATATGGGTACACCACTAATTTAAAATTTCAATAAAGTTCTAATTTTCTATAGACTTGTCTTCAGACTTTGGGAAAATTGGTAAAAGCAAAATAAATGAATCAACAGTATTCACAATTTCCTATTTTCTGTTTTTATACGCCTGCTTACGGGACGTATTATGGTATACCGTCCGTCCGTCTGTCGTCAACTCAAAAATGCTTTAACCAATTTGCATAAAACTTTGGTGAATTGTTTATATCTATTGACGCGAGCTCCCATTCTTTTTTTGTAAATTTCAGATTTTACGTTTCCGAGTTATGAGGTTTTATTTTTTAAAAAAAGGGAGATTTTCCAGTTTTCGGACAATAACTCCATAATGCTTTCACCAATTTGCAAGAAATTTTGGTGAATTGTTTATATCTATTGACATGAGCTCCCTTTTTATTTTCATAGATTTTAGATTTTACATTTCTGAGCTATGGGGTTTTATTCATTAAAAAAAGGGGCAGTTTACAGTTTTCGGACAATAACTCCATAATGCATTTAGCAGTTCTCATGAAACTTTGGTGAATTGTTTATATCTATTGATGTAAGATCTCTTTGGAATTTTATAAACTTTAGATTTTACGTTTCCGAGTTATGGTGTTTTATATTCATTAAAAAAGGTGGGGTTTTCCAGTTTTCGGACAAAACCTCAAAAATGCTTTCAGCAGTTCTCATGAAACTTTGATGAATTGTTTTAATCTATTGACAAAAGCTCCCTTTCAATTTTCATAAATTTCTGATATGACATTGAGAAATGATTGAACTTTATTCTTTGAAAATGCGATGGGCGTATCATGCGCTCATGGCATAGCTGTTTATACTATTTGGAATCAGATCAAATATGGTGTACGATCAGAAAAAGGATTTTTAATTTTTGGTCATAATAATAATATGCATCATTACACCCTGTAGAATAAATCTTATATCTATATGCAGTTATCTTGTTTGAAGGATAAAATATATATGGTGAAGTTTTCTTTCAATTTTGTATAGTTTACCTTGCATTAAATTGGAAAGATGAGAAAACACATTTACAAATTACTAGGTTCCTCAACAGTTACCTTTATTATGTAGATTAATTATGTATGTTTCATCCTTTGACAATTAAATATTATGAATGAAAAGCAAACATATGATAGATTTATAGCCTCGTTTCACAAAACAAATCAGTCTAATGGGATACTGATTTTGTTTACACATACAGTTGACGTAACTGTGCTGTTTACGCTTTGTAAATTGTGTGAACGTGATTGCCACAACCTTCATTAAATGTTTTTATTGTTGATTTCTGTAAGAGATTTTAATTGATGAATCCTTTTCCATGCCTTGATGAATATTCGATTTCTGTGGCAAATGTTTTATTCAGTGTCTAGGGCTTTGTACGATGTAGATTGGTTTGGGATTAAGGTTCTGAAGTACAGTATTGGGAATATTGTTTATATCCATTATTCTTTTGAGGACTAGTTACACATTATAGTATGAATTGTTGATTGCTTTATCAATGTCATATGTATATACTGAGTGAACTATATATGAAACATCAATTAAGCAATGACAGCATCATTTTCTTGTGTTCATCTTATATTTTGTTCAGTATGTGATTGCCGTACTATGTGAATATCCAGTCTTGTCTTATGTATAGAAATTGCGGAAGTAAAAACTTTTACGAGTTCAATCCTGTTGGACAATAACAGCTAATCAACCCTGTTCAATTTTTCATGTTGCTCAATTGATTAAGAATTTTGCTTGAAAAGCATTCTGTTTACGAGTTGTAAGCAAGTACTACCAACAATTGGGAATTGATCCTTCGTTTAAATTCAACCATTGCAATTACAGTAATTGACCCTAGTTCATAAATATTTTATATTAATGGCTTTGGTTTAGTAAGACGAGAGCCATGTTTAGTATTATTTTTGTTCAATGTGAGAAACTGTTAGCCTGTTGAATTAAAGGATTATCTCAAAGGTATCAGGGGGTGGATTATTGATTTCATTTACTACTGTGCATAGTTTATGATACTAAAATATGTTCACAAGTTGTTATCAACTAATTGTCAGAATAAAATTTATGACAGTTTTGCTTTAAAATTGAGAAAGTCAACTTGAATTTGAGTAGATTTTATTTGGCTTTAGGTTTGAGTAGATAGAATTACGGTCAATTGGTATCAGCGGATTACATGTGGTAATTCAGTTATATTGGTTACTAGAAAATTTCAATGATCAAGTGGTAGATAAAATGTTTGGTCCTCTTTTGCCAATTTTAATTTTCACAACATTTGTGTTTGAAAGACATTCATTTTAAGCAAGACCTGCTGGTACTGACCAGTTCAAAGTTTTGGAATGAAATTGACTCACTGCCACTTCCCACATGATTGGTCAAACTTTTTGGTAAGAAATTGACATACTGCCACTTTTTCTAACATGAGAACTTTGTCATTTTTCAGTAAAAATTATGGAAGAGGGTACCAATTTTGTATAGTTCAACTTTTCAGTAAAAATTTTTGAAGTGGGTACCAATTTTGTATAGTCATAAACTTCACAAAAGTATGTTCATGTATTGAAGTTGTGCATCTCGAGTCTCCAATTATGGAAGTATTAAGATTTTTCACATTATTTATATCTCCAAGGGAGACTGCAGAATAGAATTATGGTCACTTTTGATCTCTTTTTACTGGTATTAAAATCCTTGCCAAAGTGGGGTGTCTGCTTGGTTGTGCAAGATGTATAAATATGCAGTCCACATCTGATCAGAATGGTGGTGTTAAACAGATGGTTGGTGTAGAAAGAGTGCCATGCTTTCTGCATAACCTTTGTAACAACTCTCTGAGTGGTCCATAGATGGCCTGTTGCAAGGATAAATATCTGTCCCTATCCAATATACTATCATTTTACAGTGGTAGATCAAATTTCAGGCACTTTATCCTAGTTGATCCCTATTACAGAACCTACCTATTGTATTTGTTTTTGTCGAGCCTGCGACTTTTGTCGCAGAAAGCTCGACATAGGGATAGCGATCCGGCGGTGGCGGCGGCGGCGTTAGCTAACTTCTTAAAAGCTTTATATTTTAGAAGATGGAAGACCTGGATGCTTCATACTTTGTATATGGATGCCTCATGTTACGAAGTTTCAGTCAGTCACATGTCCAATGTCCTTGACCTCATTTTCATGGTTCAGTGACTACTTGAAAAAAAAGTTCAGATTTTTTGTAATGTTAAATTCTCTCTTATTATAAGTAATAGGATAACTATATTTGGTATGTGCGTACCTTGCAAGGTCCTCATGCCCGTCAGACAGTTTTCACTTGACCTCGACCTCATTTCATGGATCAGTGAACAAGGTTAAGTTTTCGTGGTCAAGTCCATATCTCAGATACTATAAGCAATAGGTCTAGTATATTCGGTGTATGGAAGGACTGTAAGGTGTACATGTCCAACTGGCAGGTGTCATCTGACCTTGACCTCATTTTCATGGTTCAGTGGTTATAGTTAAGTTTTTGTGTTTTGGTCTGTTTTTCTTATACTGTATGGAATAGGTCTACTATATTTGGTGTATGGAATGATTGTAAGGTGTACATGTCTAGCTGGCAGGTGTCATCTGACTTTGACCTCATTTTCGTGGTTCAGTGGTCAAAGTTAAGTTTTTGAGTTTTGGTCTTTTTTTCTAATACTGCATGCAATAGGTCAGCTATATTTGGTGTATGGAATGATTGTAAGGTGTACATGTCTAGCTGGCAGGTGTCATCTTACCTTGACCTCATTTTCATGGTTCAGTGGTCAAAGTTAAGTTTTTGAGTTTTGGTCTTTTTTTCTAATACTATATGCAATAGTTCAACTATATTTGGTGTATGGAAATATTTTATGATCTATATGTCAGTCACGCAGGTTTTATTTGACCTTGACCTCATTTTCAAGGTTCATTGCTCAGTGTTAAGTTTTTGTGTTTTCGTCTGTTTTTCTTAAACTATAAGCAATAGGTCAACTATATTTGTTGTATGGAAGAATTGTTAGCTGTACATGCCTGCCTAGCATGGTTCATCTGACCTTGACCTCATTTTCATGGTTCATTGGTCAATGTTTAGTTTACTTGGTTAATGTTAAGTTTATGTGACAGTTGTAATAAAGCTTTATATTTAGGACTATCAACATAATATCAATGATTAGTAAAGAAGGCGAGACATTTCAGCGTGTGCACTCTTGTTAATTTATCAATCAATCAATTGCATTCCTGTATATTTTCACATATATATTAAAATGGTCTTATAAACCATTCTCTATTGCCTAAGAAACAGTCACTCATGATTTAGTGCAGCCTTCCATTTTTGTATATTATCAATTTTTGACACATAATTTTCAGGTCTTTTCATGATGACTATGTAATATTCTCATATGTTCCAGAGGGATCTCTTGGAGGTAGATTTTGTGTTTTGAATGAGCAATATACCAGATTTCTGGCTTATTATTAATATACAGTTGAAACTTTTACACATTGTTATTTTGTTAACATGTCAGACAGACTTTCCCCGAGGTTTCAGATCCTTGAAATTACATAAAATATATATTCTATTATAATGTCAGACAAGTGTTATGTTGTTCACAATCACTACAACCCTTGTATTGGTAACCTGACAAACAAACATTTTCTATTGTAGTGATTTCTTGCCAATAAATCAAATTTAAAGATCCGTCTAGAGTGGGTTTGAACACTTTGAATGTAATTCTGACAATGCTTGAGAACTAGTTTACACAGTATTCAATAGAAAAAATATTAATTCGCTAAATTATTTACAACAAACCAAAATATTTATTGTTAAATTTTGAAAATCATTTATGATACTTTTTAATGTTAGTTACTGTGTTAAGTTTTATGGTGTTTAGGCCCTTGTTTTAAATATTTTGCTTATGCCATAATGACGATTTTGAATATGTAGCTAAAATCAAATTTATAAACCTGTAGTTAATTTTTTTCTGTTTCAAAGGGAGCTGTGTCTCTAAACCACCTTGGAATAATATTTAGTAAGACTACAGTTTTCATGTTAAAGATTGAGGGTTGATTCTAGAAATTAAAAAAAAAACTGTGATATATTTTCTAAACTCAGATGGATGTGTCTTGCATTTCTGTACCCCTTGTTCAGCCGAGAGTTTATTGCCTTTCTGTAGCCCTTGTTCAGTCAAGATAGATACCTGCCTTTCTGTAGAACAGAATAAAGAGATAGATTGCCTCATTTCTGTATTCCAAAGTCAGCCCTGATAGATAGTTGCATTCCTGTAGCCTAGGGTCAACTCAGATAGATACTTTCATTTCTGTTGCCCAGGGTCACAGAGCCATCTTCTATAGATCATTGCATTTCTGTGGCCCAGGGTCAAAGGTTCAACTCAGATTGATACTTGCATTTTATTAGTCCAGATTCCTTTCAGATTCTTGTATTTCTGTAGCCCAGATTAATGTATTGTGTCCCTAGTTTTTGAGAGACTTTTATTGGGTACCATAAGTCTTCATATATTATTATTTGTAAGACTTGTATATGGTCATCTTGATTATAAGTTTTACAATTAATAAAAAAAAAATGGAACAAGTTGCATTGGTTATTTTCTCTACAAATCTCTCAAATAGCTGTGAAAATGGTGTTATTTAACCTGTCCAGACCAAACATTTACCTTATTAAGTTTTATTATATGTTTGATTAAAATAGAATAAATATAATTATTTTAATTTGCCAACATTTTTCTTATAATCATGTCTTTGTGGTGATAAATGGCTAGAAAAAATTTAATTTGGTCATGCTTAGATGTAATTTAATAAACTAGAAATAAAAGTAGTGCCACTTCATAGTTTACCTAACACATATTCAGCTTGCACTTTAGACTATATTAAAATGATTTAGAAAGATATTTAAGCTGATGTTAATAATTATTTATACCTGTTTACATTACTATCATAGTTCTGAGGTTAATTTCAGCTGTTTTCACTGAAATCTGTGTATTCAATGAATTGCAAATATTAGTCTGTGTTTGACATCTTTTTCAATACAGTGGTCAGACATTGCCAATTCTTTCATATATTATTAGTTTGGTTACCTGTGTTAAAAACCTTAGGATGGTTTTGAGTACTTATTAGCATTTAAAAATTTACAAGTGTCTTTTCGGCTTTGATTGAAGACCTATAAGTTCATTGGATGATATCTGCATCTAAGATTAGATAAATAAGATGGATGGAGAAGGATATTTGTTTAGTATCTTCCTGTTGGTAATGGTCTCATTAGTATAACTTCATTTTAGTTTCTGAAATCTTTCTGTCATATCAATTTCTAACAGTAGGTCATTTAAGGTGAAAAGGTGCAAAAACTATTTAAAAATGTTAATATATATACCTAGTAACAATAATGACTTGATTAAACTATGTTCAATGCAGAATTAAAATATACTGAATTTACTTAGGTGCACCTTCTGTGGATTAAAAAAAAACAATTCTTGTCAATAGTTCTCTAAACCAAAGGCTGGAAATACTTCAGTATTAAAATTTGAAGAGCAGTTGACCCAATGTAATACAAAAAAGAACTCAGTGTACCTTGACATATGATATCCTATCAAAATGTCATCATCTTTTCTTGATTCCTATTGAACTTTTAATTGTTATACTCAGACCTACTAGACCAAAATTATATTAACCTTGATAGGATTAATAAATGATAGGAAAATCTTAACTCTCTCTAAATATTTTTTTCATTTAGTGCTGTTTGGTTAGCAGACATGATTGTAATGATCATATACCAGTAGGTTCCCTTTAATAAAGCTTGGAAATCTTTCTTCATTTGCTTCTTAAAGACTACTGGGCCGACCTGATAAAAAAAATTGCAGGAAAAGTTTTTCAATATTTATAGAATTATTTTTGGTAGATTCTCACACAAAACTGCCTGATTCATTTGGTTCCTATTTAACCCTTTTTTGAAGTCGCATTTTGCTGTACTCTGAAACTACTTTTTAATTTTGAACCAAACCAGACAGGAATAAAGTATGGAAGGATCTTGTTTTTGAATAAGAAATACTTTATTCTGTTTTGATCTTTAGCAAAAATAAAACAGTACTGAGGATGAAATTGTTAATTCTGATGAATCCCTATCAATGATGATACCTTGTTTAAGGATTCATCATCTTCTTTTTATATGTTTGCGGTCGTATATTGGTAGGACGTTGGCGTCGTCGATGTTGTTGTCCGAAGACACATTGGTTTTTGCACTCTAACTTTAGTTTAAGTGAATGGATCTTTATGAAATTTCACCATAAGGTTCAATACCACAAAAGGAAGGTTGGGATTGGTTTTGGGGGTTATGGTACCAACAGTTAAGGAATTAGGGGCCAAAAATAAGCATTTTTGTAACTTCCAGACTAAAGTAATTAAAATACATTGTATACTAAAATATTTTGTTATTGTTTGTCTTGTACAAATTCAGACCTTTGTACTGACATTTGTAATAATTTGTTATTTAGTATAGAATTATTAATTTGCAATAGAACTTTGCCCACTCTCCACATGAAGTATTATCTGCCAGTTGTTCACTTAGCTTCTGGGTAATAAAAAAAACTTTCAATATTATAGCATCATTGAAACAAATTGCTGCAAGTACTTAAATATTGCTTAAGAATTTGAATCCTAAATAACTTGTCAATACAGGGTTTATGAAGTTTGTAAAAAAAGCAGCTTCTCTGTTTGTATTTAGCCAAGTGTTCTAAAACACAAAATAATGTTTGTATTCAGCAGAGATAGTAGGAATTGAATTGAATTATTGAGTGAATTATTTGCTTCACTCTCCTTGACAGTTTTAGGCACCCTGTCAAATATTTGAGCAATCTTGAAGGAATTTCTTTGTTCCTTCATATTCCAGTTCTGCCCTATAGATACAATTACATATGTTGAAATAATGTAAAGTTATTCTTGTCACAGTTACAAGAGACTTTTTGAGACCTTTCTACCAAATCATGATCTTTTTGTTTTAAATCAGTGAGTGAAGAACTAGAGTAAATTGATCACTAGAAATAACCAGAATATTTTGATTTCAATTCCAGTCTGACATAATTATACAGATTTTTTTTTATAATGTGTCCTGTCTTTTCCAAAGTGCAATATCTTGTAGGAGGTTTATATAAAACTTTTTCAAGTGAAAATTGGGATTTAAAAATGTTATATATCGAGATAAAAGTAAATGTTTGCAAACGGTAACAACAGTTATCTATGCAAAGGCCTCTGTTGTAGTTGTATTATCTTGAGAGAGACTCTGGATGGCAACCTGTATCAATCATTTATCGATTTTAATTTGTGATATAGTAATAATTCATGCTTGATTGATTCTGGAGAGAGGAAAATTATTACTTTAATTGTATGGATAATTTACATCTATTGACTGCATTTGTTAATACGGTTAACTATATTAGAATATCACATGAATGTACAGCTTGATTCTGTGACTTTCTTCCTGCAGTTTATCCATATTTGAAGATTTATTTTAATGAACGAATTTAACTTATTTTGGATATTTTGATGATGGCTGTGGAAATATTTATTTTTATTATCAACACTGTTCGAAAGATAACAATTGTGGATATTGATGGTTAATTATGACTTTTGGTGATGGGATGGGACTAGTGTGCTCTTCTTCAAACGGTAACCATTTTCATTTTGTTTTGTACAATAATAATTTTAAAGTTACAACATAATTGCAAGTTACTAAAAAATGACCTTACTTAATCAGTGTAGGTGTGCATATGCACTGTTTGGAAGTTCATGTATGTAAACTAAGATACATGTATTTAAAATTTTGGCTCTGTGAAGTTAAAATATGTAGGAAAATTAAAGGATTATGAAATTTTTGTTTATAGATATTACAAGATTTATTGCAGTATTGTACTTCTTATTTAAGTTGTGGGACGGCACTTGTTTAAATTTTTGTCCATGAATTGAACCCATGTTCTCAAGTGGGGAGTTGTGTTTGTCAAATATTTAACATTTTCTAGGGTATATATTACTGAGATTTGAATATAAATTACTTTCTCGTAAAAGTACCATGTCTAGAAATAAGTAATGAAGGTTTGAATTCTAAGTCTACTCACTTATTAATCAATTTCAAAAGATATTTCGTAACTTAATGTAAGAATAAGGAGATGTGATATGATTGCCAATGAGACATCTATCCACCAAAGTCCAGTCGAAGTGGATGAAAGCAACTATATGTCACTGTATGTCCATCGAAAATGAGAAACCCATACTTTATAGTCAGCTATTAAAAGTTCCGACATGGCAAAAGGTTAAACAATTCAAACTAGTAAACTAACAGCCTGATTTATGACCAAATAAATTTGGAATTAATTTTTGAAAAGTACATTTTTGATTAAGTTTTTGTTTTGAAAGTTTTAGTAGACATTTTGTTTGACTATCATGATCTGTGACGGATCTATGTTTTCTGTATAAAATATATGACAAAAGTTAATACAGGAACAAGTTGCTAGGATAACCAAGAAGGTGTATCAAAGCTTTGTTTAGGTATAAGCTCTCAATTTATATTTTTGAACACTTCAAGTTGTCTGTTGTGAATTTTAGTTTTTGTTTAATTCACTTCAGTTCTTGATCTTGAGTGTTCAATGTGTTGTGTTTTAAGATTGTTGAACTAGGCAGGTGCATTTTATAATTCACTAGCAAAATTTATTTTATTTGACACTATTTGATCTAAGTGTTTGTTTCACTTTTATTTGAGAAGATTAAAATCTCAAAAAGTAGTTGTATCCTTAAAGGTATATTTCTATTTTTTGTTGAGTGATTATAAGAGTTTTAAAACCTACAGGGTTAATAAAGCCTGAAGTTGTTCTTGGTAGGAGTGACTCCGTTACACTTCTCAAAGAAAGTCTTACTAGCCAATTAGTTTTAGTGTCACTTTAAAAGGTACTTTTATATATATATAGAATTGAAATAGAGACAAATAAAGCATCCTTTTTATTGTTAATATCAGTTATCTCAGTTGGTAGATACCCCATAGGTTGAGGATTTAATCCTTGAGACTTTTGGTAAAGCGAAGTGTCATTGAATTAATGAACATTTGATTACAACTTACAAGGAAAGGGGTTGATTTTAAAAGTAATTTGAACTACCACTAGTAAGAGTCTTGATGACAGTATATAATTATCAGACATAACATGCTCAACAATTGACACATGACAAAAAATGTTGTCCTTTTATTTCTGATCAAATCAAATCCTCTCTGATCTGTCTCTTTTACAAGTTATACCAGAACACACTGTTTACTTATATACATTTACTACTAGAGAAAACAAATGTTTTGAAGTTTTTACCATTTTCTGTTTGTTAGAATCAAAAATTAAGTTGAACCACAACCAACACGGTCAATACAAACCACAAGTCCGACCTTTCCTAGAGGTTACTGGAAATCGTAAGTATGAATTGCATGCATGATGAAATCGGTGTGTGGTTTATCCTGATCAGTTCACGATAAGTCCTCATACAAGATTTAACTGATTTTATTTTTTGTACAAAGATTATGATTGATTATGCAAAAAAATATTCATTTAATTTTTGCTCATTAGGAATTGAAAAGTCAAATTCAATAAATTTGATTACATATTCTTGAATACTTTTTATAGGTTTGTTAAAAAAATTTCCTTCCCACAAGCATTTTAAATATGAAATGGAAGTTTTAAGTAGTAAGATTTTTTTATAATTCTAAAAGTTTATCACATCTCTTAACGTCCATATTATATTGTAGTCATAGGAAAGTATAATTGAAACGGAATATTTTGTGATTGAAAGTCTACAAATTTATCACTAGTGTAAAATTTGTTAAACTAAAAGACATACAATAAAAAATTTGCTTCTATGTTTGAAAATATGAAACCAGATTGATTACTTTGTCTAATTAGTCTATTAATTCATATGAACTTGTACCTACATTATTTTATTTAACCAAAAAATTATGAACAATATGAAGATTAATTCAGAATGTGAATCTTGTATGAGGTTTGAACTGTTTTTAAGTGTGTGTATAGCATGTAATTCATTCATACAAATGAGTACTAGATCAAATGCCAGTACAATGTACCAGTACACAATAATCCAATACAAATCAAGGATAATAGTATAGGCAAGCATGGTAAAGGTTTTAATGTGTGCTTAGCATCTTAACACTGGTTCTGTGGTTTGCATTATTTTTGCTATTAGAGGATTATGGCTTTATTTGTCTAATTGCAGCAATACATCTATAGAATAATTATTTATAGCATAGTTTAAATAATATATATTTGAGTAGAACTTGATTGTGCTACAAGTAGATCGGGGCTTGTTTTATAACAGTTCGTATAGTTTACAAGCAGTTGACTAATTTTATTTCTGTGATCTGTAGTTTGTAAAGAAATTCTGTAAAATTGGAGTCAATCTAGAATTAGATTGTGAAATTTCATGTATTTTTTTAATAAATATATGTGCCATATTTAAATTCATATTCTGTAAGAACATTGCGCAACACATGCCTGATGACCATTTGTTTTTCAAATCCTATGACAACAAGTAATTTGTCATTTGAAATGAGTAGCAAATCTTCTTTCCTACAGAGGGTGTTTTCAATGTATTGAATAAACCTTAGGATTACATTGGTTGTAATGAAAAACCTTTAGTTCTCTGTCAAATAAAAATTGATAATTTCACTCCTCTGAGCTTGTACATAAATATGTGTTGTCAAGATGTTGTTAGTGACGTCAAAATTTAGTAAGAACTCATAGAATTAGGTATATTCCAGGAATTTTTACTTGATTTACATTTAAACTCCATATAATTATTAATAAAAAGAATATCTTATCCAAAAATAGAAATATAAAAAAAAAAAGATATTCAACTTGTGACTTACTACAGGGATTTTTTACTCGTGTGCTACAGGCATTCATGCATTAATGTGTTGTTCTGTCACTCATTCAATATTTTTTGTTTTTCTATTCTTATTGGTTAAAACATTGATATTAAGTGAGTGTGTTATCCCAATTTGTATTTTTTTTACTAAACAAATGCTCTTATTGAAATAAATGATTCAGTTAATTGCACAAGTTGATTACTGAAAGTTTCAAAGAGAATTATTTTCGTTATTTTCCCCAGAGATGACACCACCAGGTCTTGCTACGTAATGCTGCCATTAAAAATAACCCAAAGGAACTTACAACTTCGATTTTTTCAGTAACAAACAATTAAACAAATGAAATATGGAATTAAACCTTTTTTTAATTTTGCAATATTTTGTGTTAATGAATTTAACATTTGCTGCTTGAAGATAGTTAAATTTCAATTAACTTTCATCAAAACAAAGGTGTTGTAATAAAGTAGATATTTTATGGTCATTTTGCTGTTAAAGCATTGTCAGAATACTTTTTTACAATACATAGGTAAAGGAATTTTCCTGTTGAAATTCTAGTTATGCAAAGATATATGCATTAACATGTATTTTAAGAAGGGAGGATTCTTATTATAGAGACATTTTTTGTCCCCCGCGCAACACGTTTTTGGGGACACAGAAATATCAGGGGTCCGTCCCGTCTTCTTAGTGCTTTCACATGTACAATTCTTGCCAGATTTTTATACAACTTATATCATAGGTTTATATCAGCAATGTCTCGGATGAGTTCAAAAATCAGTGCCAATCAATAATTTCTAAAAGAGTTATGGCCCTTAGAAATATTATTTATATGGAAAATTGCATTGTTAGCGCTCTCATGTGTACAATTCTTGCCAGGTTTTTATAAAACATATCATAGGTTTATATCAGCAATGTCTCAGAGGAGATCGAAAATTAGTGCAGATCAATAATTTTTTGAAGAGTTATTCCTCTTGGAAACATAAATTATATGGAAAATTACATCTTTAGCACTCTCATGTACAATTTTTGCTAAATTTTTATGAAACTTATATTGTAGGTTTACATCAGCAATGTCTCAGACGAATTCAAAAATCAGTGTCAATCAATTATTTTTAAAAGAGTTCTGCCCCTTTGAAATTTTGATTATATGGAAATTTGCATTCTAAGCACTCTCACGTACAATTTTTGCCAGATTTTTATCAAATTCATATCAAATTCATATCAAAGGTTAATATCAGCAATGTCACGGAAAATTTCAAAAATAATTGCTGATCAAATATTTTTAATGAGTTTTGCCCCTTGGAAATATTAAATATATCAGAAATTGCTCTTGTCTTCAACTCTTTAAGATAATTTTAAAAAGTTTATAAAAAAATTTTTTTTTTTAGTTATTGACCTTGAACAGAGAAAATATGTGCAACGCGGGGGACATCGGAACTCTGTTCTTTTATTTTTATAAATTTAACATTTTAAAGGGGTAATGGAACCCACTAATGACAGCAATTGAGTTCATGATTCAATCTTAATCTTAATTAGACCTAAAAATTAAATCTTGTTTTTACTCTGCAAGCTGAAAGTAATGATTGGCTGGTCTGAATTGAGAATAATACTTAAAATGACTGTTAATCATTCAATTTATTTACATCAGAATCCATGTTTATGATAACTGAATATTGATAGGATATGCCAGTGATGTAACAATTGAAGGTCTTCTGTTTGGATGATGCAGATAAGGGATTTATCATCAATTTATTGGCCCTTGTAGCAGGAGATTTATAAATGGATAGGCTAAGCAAACAGAAATCAATCAATGTAAATGGATGGGTTAAACTCTTAACATTAATATTACCCGTTAATTCATTTGAAAGGTTAATTATTATGAGATGTTCTGAAAGTTATTCTTACTGTGCAAATTTGTATATATATATATATGTCCTGAAATGATCTCACAAAAAAAGAAATTGGAGATAAAAAGTACTGCTATTAATTTTGTAAAATGGCATTTGTGGAATTTCAAGAGAAAATCAAGATATTTGTTTAAACTTTCAGATAAGATGCAAATTTTAGATGGAAAATAATCCTAATTGCAGTGGTTTTGACTAGACAAACCTTTGCTATTTGCTAATGGAATTCTTTTAAGTACTATGTTTTTCTTTTAATTGCAGATTGAATAACTTTTACCTAGGTTGTACTGAGTCATCTAACCTCTGTTTTTCTTTTCATTATTTTTGCTTTGTAATAATTTAAATAGAGTGACATTCAATAATGAAATTGACCACATGAAAAGATTTTGGTTTTTAAGTAAAACCCACACAAAGAAGAAAAGAAAGGAAAATTGTGCACCTTTTGAACTTTTTGAACTACTTGCAACCAGAATTTATAAATACATGTACAGAAAACATTTGACAAATTTTTTTTGTAGTCTGCAGAAAAGAAATTGATTGAAAGGCTTCTAAATCCTTGAAATCTACAATGACAAACAAAATTCTTTCAAAAATATCAAATAAATGAAGACTTACATTCAATATTAGAAATTGACAGTCTGTTGAGGGTTATGTTCATTAGAAAGTAATATTTAATAAGTGATTCCATTGAAAATTATTAACATGTTGATATGGATCAAAATTTGCAATTCAGTTAAAGATTCTACATTAAATATTAGTTCATTGTTATCACAATTGGAAATTGAGTTGGTTATTCATAATAAGTGAATAAAATTCAGTGTTGTATAATAACTTGTATTATTTTGATGATAGAAATAATTGTGATTTTCCATAATGATTTCATAATATTTGGACCAATGTTCTCTCAAGGTAGTAAAATTACATCATGTCTTCCAATAATTTGTATTTGTTTTCCTGTTACTATTCCGTATTGTATGTGGACATGAAATGTTCGATTGACTTTCCATATCATGTCATCAGTCTTTGTACAAGTTGGTACAGTTTCTTTCTCTTGATATTAGTTTGAAAAGGTTAAAAAAAATCATATTACAAACAAAAATTGACATTTTAAGTAATCATTACCAGTCTTGAAGGGTTTTAATTGAAGTTTTCAATCTCAGTAATCTTGCTCTCGACTGAACTCTTTATTTACCTGTAATGAATAGAAGGAAAATAAATAGACTTAATTTTTAAATTCGCTCTGTTGTTGGACATAATTTTTGATATTGATAACAGTAATTAGGAATTTGTTACTGAGAGAATGTAACTCAGTTTTTCCTGAAGTTTTTTCAGTACAAGTGTACTATCAAATGATTCAAAAGTTATTCATCATACTACTTCGAAAAGAGATTTTTATTTATTAGAAGTCTTACAAATGGGTTTTGGGATAGTTGTTGGATGTAAGACTTGAGAAATACAAACTTTATAGCACTTCACGCTTTACAGCAAATACCACAAATTTTTTTAGAAACAAGCTTTATTTATATTATTGCTAATGATGAGTAGATTGTAAAAATGTATTGCTTCTATATGATATTTTTAACTTATGCCTATATTAGTGATTCTTAAAGTAGATCTGATTAGTGTTATCACATGTTTGTTTGGCTAATGTTGAAAGTAGACCTGATCAGCATCATCACTTTTTGTCTTGCCTTGACGGAGTAAATAGCGAGACTTAGATATGCAGCGTCGTCAACAATGTATTAGTTTGTGATTAGGTCAGTTTATGAGGAATCACTAGTGGTAGGTCAATGGTATTTGTTATGCAGTTGTATTAGCATAGGGACATCTCATGTCCATGGAGATTATTTTGCCCCGCCCCCTCAGTCATGGTTTATTGACTTTGAAACTTTTGCTTGCTTTACATGTATTAGTTTGTGATTAGGTCAGTTTATGGATTTCAGTATTTTTGTAATTTTACTTTTTATGGGGAACCACTAGTGGTAGGTTAATGGTATTTTAGTATGTAGATACCTTAGCATGTATCATTTCCAGAGTTCGCGAAAACTTATTTCGACCCGTCGGTCATGGGACCGACAAAGCATGATTATTTGTCAGTCCTACAAAATTTTAGCCAGTCCTACAAAATCTGTCAATTTTATCCTGAAATAAAATTAATTACATATTTTATTGAAAAATAACTTTATTAATATTAGTTTGATTCTTCGCACCCACAGACAAATTAACAATGAAGGACCAGTTCAGGTCTTCTGATTGTTCTTATTTAAAGTCATCTTCACTATCCATTTCATCATCTGAATCGCTTTCTCAGCTGTTACAGTATTTGTTTGCTCCATTGAAGGGTTCAATCGCCGATTGTTTGCCAGGGATGGCTCTATGAACAAATTTAGAAGGCCACGTGTAAATCGCCGCTTTGGTTTGTTTATAATAAATCCGTAAACTAGTACCGGAAATTGGCAGCGGGTACATCTGATAACCGATGTAAATACTTATTGGAAACAGTTGCGGTACATCTAATAACCGATGTAAAAAAGTGCTGAAATATGCACTACAACGGCTGTTTTTACATCGGTCATCGGGACCGGCACTAGCCTTCAAAATACTGGTCCGAGCCTCATTTTGACCGATAGGACCGACAGGACCGACCATTTTCGCGAACTCTGCATTTCCATGGAGAATATTTGGTTCTGCCCCCTCAGTCATGGTCTATTGACTTTGTATGTTTTGCATAGTTCACATGTTAAAGTTTGTGATTAGATGAATTTAAGAGGAACCACTAATGTGAAGTCAGTGATATTCGGTAAGCAGTTGTATTAGCATTTGCAAATCTCTTCTCCATAGAGATCATATGGCCCCATCCCCTCATCATGGTTCATTGACTTTGAAACTTTTACCTTGTTTACAAGTTAATGTATGTGTTTTGGTTTGTGTAAGGGTAACACTTATGATAGGACAATGGTATTTGGTATGCAGTTTTATAAGCATTGGCATTTATCAACTATGGAGGTTATTTGGTCCTGCATGTTAGTCATGGTTCATTGACTTTGAATGTTTTCCATAGTTTACATGTTTTAATATTGCCATTTGGATTCAATATTTGCATTATACTACCAAAATTACAAAAGGCGAGACATATCTCTGTGTCAACAGTTTATTTTAAACTTATTTTTAAATAGATCTGCGTCCTCGCTTATCTTCCTCATTTTCAAAGTAGATATGATCAGCATCATTTTCCTCCTTATTTCCTCCATTATTAATCAGTTCATGTGTACCCCTTTATTTCTCATAGTAGATGTTATTTAATGAATTTTACCAACTAGAAATTAATCTTATACTGTGGATTCATTGATATTCGTGGATACCAATTTTTGTGGATTTGTTGGTATAGATAAACAACTAACTTAAATTTTCAACCAAGTGCCAATTTCATATAGGTTTGTATGCAGACTTTAGCAAAACCATGACATCAAATATCAAAGAAAATAGAATTTTCCCTCATACACGAAAATTGGTACCAAAGAAAATAAATGAATCCACAATACTTAATTTAACTTCATGAGTACAGGTTGATTTGAGTACAGGTTGATTTAACTTCATGAGTACAGGTTAATTTAACTTCATGAGTACAGGTTGATTTAAATTGATCTACATGTATATAATTTTATGTAGTTACTAATTGTGTGAATTAGAATTTAACTGTGCACTAACTATTTTTGTAGTTGATGTTCTCCCTTCTAACACGCACAATGAAGAGGCTTATTGGAGAGGTAAGACCTCCATTATAGTTGGAAGGTAGTCTTATTATGAACACAGTAAAAAGGAAAACAAAATTTCAGGACTGTTATTTTTCAAAATAAATAGACGCACATGTTTTGAAATCATGATGATGTTTTTACTTTATTTGTTTCCTATTAAATACTACTTCTTATGTGATTATGGGTGGAAAATCACAGGGGCCCAGTAGCCATTGGCACTTAAAATTTTAGCTGGGCTACTATTTTTTCACATTTTTGCAGATCAGATAGAATTGGGTTTCTTCTTAAAAATATTAGTTCCTATCTTTGTAAACACTTACTGTGAAACATAGGTTATTCCAACATAATTGGGCTGAGTTCTGTAATTCTAGAAAAAGGTAAACCAAATTGTTCAGATAATAGATTAAAAGCATTTTAGCTAAACCCGTGTTAATTTTGGGAAGAAGGCAGTAATTAGAAAAATCAGGTTTATGTGCACAATTATGAGCTTAGTAAACATAATATAGAAAGATGTATAGACAGTGTACAAATGCAAGGGATTTGATATCTAAAATTGAGACTCACAGTATGCAAACAGGGGTTGGCTTTCATGTTTTCAGAGCATAAAAATGCATTTAAGACACACAATGGATGATTTGTGGATTATGTTTGTAATCATCTGTTTGACAAAAGTTTAAAAAACTTTATCATAGTATAAGTAAACATTTGCTCAAGTAGACACATCAAATGGGTGGTAGCTATGGAATTATGTTGATGGTAATTGTATTGACCTGTCAGGAAAGGTCATATATGCAGACATTGTGTACAATTATGCATGTCTTTCAAATATAGGTCTACTTAAATTTTGCCAGGTGAAAACATGTTCCAGTGTTATAAATCTGATTTTTTATTGGCCCTGAATATATTAAATTTCTGTTTCATTGGTTTTGTAGTTTATTAAAAATGATGTGAGTTTTACTTGTATTTTAAAGCCTCTAGGTTAATAGATCTGTCACAAATTTAGAACAATGCTATCCAGTAAACAAAAGTTCTGTTTCAGTTTTGATCAATTTAAAGTTTTAAGTTATTTCCAGATCTGTAATCATAAATCAAGTCATACAAAGGAAAAATGGCTAATTTCAGTGATCAGTTCTATATGAAAGAGTATGATATGTGAAATATCATTATAAAAAATCATTGAAAATTGCATAAATCATCAGTCACAGATGGGATTAATTTTTGTTTTACTTCAAAATCTTTGTAGTTTTGCTGAAATTACAGTTTACAAACAAAAAAATAGATTTCCATAGATGTCTTGAATGTGTATGAAATAATGTAACTACATATAAAGCAACAAAAAATCAAAGGCTTATGTAATTAGATGTTAAATCAGATTTTTTTTACCATTTATTATATATTATGTTTGGTATGGATAAATATTGATATGAATAATCAAAATGCTCAAAAATGAAATATTTGACAGGCAAAGATGATGAATCTCCAATACCAACAAAAGCAGCCTTGGCAAGATCTGCTACGAAAAGAAGTACTCCGAAGAAAGTTCCTCCTATACCTGCCCAATCAACGGAGAGATTGGTAAGCCATCAACGAGAGGATGATGGTGACAGTGCATATGCGACATCCCTAGAAAGTACACTGGCAGAGGAATCACACATGGAGGTAATCAAACTATCATATTGTTAGTTTTTGGCTAGCCTTCGAGTGTCTGTTTAGATGTTTCTTCTGCATCAGTTATTTTCTTTTCTCTTTAGATTCAGGCCTACACATTATCTAAATTATTAAGAAGACAGAACTTTTCAAGATGTTCACGTAGCCAGTAAATTTAAGGTACGATTTGGGGCCAAATCAACCCTAAATTAAATTTGCAGAATTGAAAGTATTAATACCATTAATGAGTTATATGGCCAAAAACACATTAAATTCTTTAGAATGGTGAATTTGCAAACCTTTCGACTCACAGATGCTAAGAAATAATATAGAGCACAAGCATCGGCAACATAGATATACACACTGGAATGTATCTACCGGTTGACAAAAAAATTTTGGCAGAACTTTTGCTCTAAATTCATTTTACTCAAACATGAAATTAAGCCTTATTTTCCAAAATTTGTATGAATCATCACTCTCAGTATATGTTTATGTTAAATTCTAAAAACAAGAGAGGAGTCATTTTGATTATTTTGTCAATTGTATTGCACCAGCATCAAATTGTGTGTATGAGACTTACCTTATAATTCATAAAGGACTTTATTTAGCAGGTTAAAAATCTAACCAGAAATGGTATTCATCCAATTATTTTATTTTTGGTCAATTAACAGGGCAAAATAAGCTCCAAAGTGTACCTTCTTGGCTTCTCTTTTGTGGAATGTTAACTTATTTCTCTTAATTAAAATCTGGTTCTTTTTAATCTGCATTTTTATGGCTTCATATTTATGGATATCATGCAATTAAATTTTATTTGCACAAAATATTTTTGTTATCTTTGATTTAATTTACCCCACTGATTTTTTTTTTTAATGAATAACATGAAGCATTATTTTGTTATACTCTTAGTATATGTTTATGTTAAATTCTAAAAACAAGAGAGGAGTCATTTTAATTATATTTGAGAGTATATAGAATGAAAATTAAGCCTACAGAAAGACCTTGTATATTCTGTAAGAAAAATAGATTGCTCCATAGAATCTAAAAGAGAAAAGATATACTAGAAAATGTAGTATAGTTAGCCATCAGATCAACACTAGATTCTCTCTATTTAATACTATAATACATAGTATAGGGTACTAGAAATATGTAGTAGGCAACCAATTGACATTACATTTCATAGAATTATCATCCTTTCAATACAGATATGGCCATGTATTTCCTACACTATGATTGACTGGCTTATCACAATTCGGTTTGGCTCAGAAAATTTATAAAAAACAAATAAAATTCTAGAAACTAATATAAAACATGTATAGGGTCAGTGAGGAGAGTATGTCAATTCTTATCAGCCTTTTGCTGAAGTAATTTTTGTGACTTAAAAACTAAAGTTTAACATATTGATAAGAATTACTAGTGGTCTTGTCTGTCTTAGTCATCTTTAGATATCTAGATTTTTTAAGCATGCAGATATAGATATATATCAGTCTAATATTGTTTATGTACTGTAAATCGTTATATACCACTGTATTTTTTGCATGATATTGTATAAAAATTTCTATTTAGTTAGCTAGCTTGATGTTGATTAAGTCAGGAGACATTAGGACTTAACTTGAGGCACAATTCTTTTGAAATTTTGTCAACCAGAATAAAGATCATTACTATTAATTTTAAGAAATGTTCTAACCTAAGAGCTTTATCTCCGTTATAAACGAATATCAAACTGAATTTGATTTGATTACCGGTATGAATGTTGTGTTATTACTGAATGTTTGACCAGTGTAAAACAGCATGTATGAACAAAGCATTCAGAATGACATATTCACAAAAAGGAAATTAAAGTTAAAACAATTATGGATTATACTTTTGTATAACATTGAATAAGACATAAATAGTTATCTAATAACCAAAGAAGGAATCTTCTTTTCTTTAATGGATTTAATCACTTTGTTAGGAAAAGAAAGAAAGAATAAAAAAGACACTATTTATTATTTAATCTATAATGGACAACCAGGGGCTCCCTTTTTAAATGAAATGTATATTTCTAAGTTCTGGTGTCCTTAAAAACCATAAATTTTGCAGTACATGTTGTAATTTTGTTCAGTAAATATGGTATTTTGTAAGCAATTTATCTTATTTTTAATAAAATTTCAATTTCATATTTTCAAAATTACCAAATGAAATAATGTTGATATTGTAAGGCGGTTTGTATTTTGTTGTCGAACAACTGAATGGTGACCAGTTGAGGCACATTGTAGTAAGTGTTTAAAAGGAATGAAACTCAAAACTGTCCAACAACTTACAGATAATTTTGAACATTAGTGTAGAAAGAAGTTCAAAATTTAGAATGGAATTGTTAAAAGACAGGATATAATGGCTTTCCATATTTTTTTTAATTTAATATACTAACCAGAGGCTTTTATTTTCTGGAACAAATGATATAACAAACGTTCTAAATTCTTCTGGACTTAATTTTGTAATTGTCAAGTTGTTCATAAAAACTATTTACATCAAGCTAGCTATACTTTTCTTGTATCACTTTACAAATTCAAATCCATGCTGTTTCTATGGAATGGAGACTTTGGGCTTGGCGGTATGTGTAGTTGCACCCTTAATAACTTTTTCCAAACCTGTTTTTTTATTTGACAGATGATGAAATATTTGAAGAGTATCCATGGAGGCCCTAAGGTTGGTTTGCATGTAATCCCGTTCATAAGGTTTTACTAAGGGTTTGAAAAATTCTTTGGAAAAAGGAATGTTAAGAGTGAAAATCAGAACAACATGTAATATAGATAAAGAATATAATTGTTTGTGTTGATCATTAACATATCAAATTATTGAAATAGAACAGATGATAGAAAAACAGATATAAGATCAGTTAAAATTTTGTTTCATTTGAAACAGTGCTATGCAATTCAGCTGTGCATGAAGTTTTTAAGTATTATTTCTTTTAGAAAATATCATGAAAGTTAAAACTGTCATTCGGGCTGTTGTCTCTTTGACACATTCCCCATTTCCATTCTCAATTTTAAGTCAGTATAATTAATGTTTTAAGTTCATAGTTTGGGGAAAGTTGCACAAAATAGTGTATTATATTGGTTTAGTTTGTAAGAATATGGGTAAATTTTGGGGTTTTATTTATTAATTTTTTTTCTGTAATTTGTTTTCATTTTAAAGATGTTAATTCATAGAGAATTATTGATTTCCAGCAAAGATTTCAAAAAAGTATGGAAAATAACTTCATGGAATACTGAGGGTTCAATACTTTTATACAATAAATACATGAGACATAATGAATTTGATCTGAACATGTTTGTCAGGATGTAGGTACAGGATAATAAACTCTGAATGAACTCCTTTACAGCTGTATTATTATAGCAGTAATTATATCAGTTCGTTGCCATATTTATCGTTTAATGACATATTGGTGTAGGTAGAAGACGTTAATAAAAAATCTTATCAATGTGCTTGTAGAAATAAAACAAAAAGCTCAACTCAACAATAAGAATAACAAATTTGGTATTGTCGCTGTTAATTCCAAGTTCCAATAAACTTATCAAATAATCCTAATTGCTGTTCATGTGCAAATGTAAGCATATGGGGCCTTCATATTTGAAGCATAACAAATTATTTGGTATAGATGTCATTCCATTGATCAGATGTGAATATTAATTATAATAAGTATATTTCATTAGCTTTACCAACATCAGGATAGAGGGAAAAAAATTCAATAAGAAAAGATACAAAATTTTCAGGGAGGGAAAACAAGAGGGTATTTGGATCCTTTCTTGTATAAAAAATGGCTGTATAATATTTCTTTTATTCTTTTAACTTAATACAAGCTTTATACTTTGCAGTGAAGGGAAGATATTCATTAGTTCAGTTTTTAACGTGAATGTATAATGATGAAATTATTGTAATTAAAGCCTAATATTTATCCCTGGATTCAAAATCTATAATTGATCTTTTTAAGATGATGCATTCCTTGAAGAGTATCAGGAGCAGTGCCAGTAAAAAGAAAGAAAAGATAAGTAGCAGACATGGAAGTCAGCGAAGCATATCCTCAAGGTCAAGGTCACCATCACCTGACACACACGAAAGTGGAATATGGAGCACGGCATCTTCAAATAGAGATTCTGAGTCGGATGCTAATTCATTATCAAGTCGCGGCAGAAAAGGGTAGGTATTACTGGCAATGTTCATGAGAACTGTCTTTTGTTATTAAATGAATTTTGAGGAAAAAACATACAAATTGAAAAAAAAAGGATGCACTCCAACTGACTTATACTGATTAGAAACAAACACACTGAAAATGCATATGCAGTGTTGTAACAAGTATTTTGCATATGCCAACAGTTAATTTAAATCTAAAAAAAATTTAAAATATAGCAGAGCTGTTTACTTGCAGTGATTGTCTGTAATTTCAAGGGATTTCTGACTACACTTTTATGGTTACATGTTGAAAATTTACTGAATAGTGTTAATCTGGAAAAAATCAGATTACCTAAATTGGTCTGTCTGTTTCAGGGAAGGAATTGATTGTATCTTGAATTACTTTCTTTTGTCAGATATGGATCAATATCTTGGGTTTCAATAAAATTAATAGGTGCATTTTTTAAACAAAATTTAGTTAGTGGAAATTCTCCTTTGTTACAATTTCAATGAGAGGAATCTTATCAAGGTGTCTGTCTCTCAGAATATTTGGTATTTTGGTAACATGTTTTTGAAACCACGGATGTTATTGAAATGACGCGTACTGTACATACAGGAAATCATTTTGAGTGGTATGGTTAGCAACAAATTACCGATAGTCATCATGGTTATAGCACATATATACATGATTTTAACACAATTTTATACTTGAAACATATTAATATACTGAAAAGAAGTGAAAAATACTGGCAAGTGTCTAGTGATTCAGGGCAGTTTAAACAAATATAATATTTTTAGACATAAATCTTGCAAATTTTTTTCCAAGTTAATTTCAATCAAGAAAAAAAAACTGGAAGTGTTACAGTAGAAGTTCAAGTTCTCAATGAATTTTGTTTTTTTTTTCTTTCAGGAAGAAAACAGAATCACCATTTGAATCAAAACCAAAATTAGCAAGAACTAACTCACTTGAACGTAAACCACATGACCTTACTGTGGATACTAATAAAAATGAAATAGGAAAATCTGTGATTCGTATAGATTATAATCCATCAAGTGGCGTGACTTTCCGTGAAAACAGGACGTCTGACGTCCAGGTTGTTGGTAAAGGTTATAATGATGAGCCAAATGAAACAAAACCAATAATAATGGGAGCAAATGGTCGGAGGAGGCGTGTTCAACCTAAAGGTACTTTTGACTTGAATTGTTTGTTATATTTTTCACAATTTTTTGTGTATGATTTGACCTAATTTGCAAAAAGCACTTTAATTTAAACAATTTTTGTGCAAAAAAGAAGATCACATTCTTGAATTTTCAAGTTCAATTTTTAAAATATTCTTACTAAACTATTTAATATAAAATGTAGGATTAAAAAAAAAACCAAGTAAATGAGCTTTTAGTAACTTTATATCATTATCCTTGCTTGTGTCAGAAGGGGTTATAAAGGACGGTAGTATCAACTCATCCAAAACCAGTGATTATTTCCTAAATACAAACAATTTTCAGAAAGTAATGGCATTGTTACCTTTGTTTTAATTTTGATCAAAATATTTGTTTAGGTTTCTCATTGCCAAACATTGGATTATGTTGGGAAATGGGGGATGGTTGTTATAAATGTTCTGACTTTATGTGAAGTTAATATTAACAGATTAAGTTGTCAACACAAGAAAATTTGAAATAGGTTTAAGTTTTTTTTTCTCCTTTTTTTTTATACGACTTATTTTTTTGTGTGTGCTGTCTGATGACAACATTTTGGTGATAGACACAAGTTCAAAGCTAATGTTTGTCTTAAAAGGACAGCAAAAAATCTGAATAAACAGGACTAGAGATTTGAATGGTGTTATTTTTATCATGCCTTTTCCCCATTTTTCATTAATTACGTCTGTCAGTAGAGGAAAAGCTTTATATTGATAAATATCTTGTTAACTTCATTGATATATTATTAAAAAAAAACCCAGATGTTTCATTTCAGATAATTAATGAACTGATCTTCTTTTTGGCACATTACTTAATCATAATCAATAATTACTGTGTGACACGGCAGAAATGATAGTAGCTTTGAAGACAAATCAGTATTAATTTGATACTTTAACAAGCTGAAGAGATTTTCATTATGGAGTTCTATGCCTCAATAACTTTTTGTAACAGTCAGTAGCATTTTTAAATTTCTATTAAGATTTTTTCTTATTAGGAAAGAAAGCAAGTGAAAATTTATATAAAAAAAAACATATAGACCATCATGTGAATTGTAATTCAAACAACAAGACAAATTTCAAATATAAACATTTAGTTCAGAATTTTAATTTATACACATGTATTACTCTATGGGTTTTACAGAAAAATCTGCAAGTGGAGAACAAAACTATTGATAATTAAAATCATCTAAAAAGTGTGCCTTTCTAAAAAAATTATAGACAGTGTCAAGTAAAATCTCTGTTTCCAATGATTTCTCACTCAAAACAATACAGTTGAATCACTTCAAAACAAGGGATTTTTTTAATCAAATTCATGTTTTTATAGTTTTACAATTGTTCAGTTCACAGATTTTGTTCAGTCACTGATTTAGTATTATACGTGAATTTTCTTTTCACATCTTTCATATTTTTCACGTTTTTATTTTATTGAAAATTATCATTACTTGATTGATCAATTTATTAGTCCCCTACCGACGAAGTTGAAGGGGACTTTAGGTTTGCACTCTGTCCATCTGTGAGTCCGGCAAAACAGTTTTCCACACTTTTTTTCTTTGTTCTTGAAGATATTGATTTGATATTTGGTATATAGTTTTGCCATGACAAGTTATAGATCAAGTTCGAATTTTGTTCTGGTTTGATGATTTAGTCCAGAGTTATGGACCATAACTCTGGACCATATCTAATGTAAGAGTACTATGATAAACCATATTTCTGTACAAAGGGAGATAACTCATTTTTTAAAAGACATTTTTTGGTAAATTATTTGAAGAATTTTTTGGCAGGTTTGTTTGTTATTTTGTATAAACTAATTTTCTGAATGCTATATAATAAAAAAAATTATGAAGTGAAATCCTTTAATTAGATAATAATCTATTTTTATTAATGTATATATTACATTACATTGTGTAGATAAAAAATGTTGACATTTTATAGATAAGTTGCAAATCTATAGTAGTTTGTGACAAATAAAATAAAAAATATTTGGAACTATTAATTATATTTGATTATAGTTTGAAAATAGATATACACTGTATTACATCATATCTAATTTTAGAGAACTATTAATCATATCTAATGTTTTTTTCATCATGCTTATAAGATATTGATTGATAATTGGTATATAGTTTTATCATGACAAGTTATACAGATCAAGTTCGAAATTTTGTTTCGGTCTGATAATTTTGTGCAGAGTTATGGTCCTTGGACTTGAAAAATTCACTCATTTAATCAGTTTTCCACACTGTTTTTAGTCATGCTTGACGATATTGACTTGATATTTTCTTTTTGTTTACACCATGACAAGTTATAGAACAAGTTAGCTTTTTGTTCCAGTATAATGAATTTTTACCCGGTAGGGGACTATGTATTGCCATGCAATACTCTCAGAATGCTTGTTTTTTATGCACTATGTTAAAAGTTCATAATTTATCATTAAAACTTCCATCTTAAATTTGTGAAGTTTTTTTATTTGCTTAATGTATGTTATTACTAGATTATATGATCTCTTGATGCAAATAAATTTCTTTTAGATTTAATTTTAATTTCAAAGTTATTAATTAGTTTCAGTATTGAGTATATTTACAAGTTTTAATTCAGTATCACTGAGATAAAATAATCATTTAAAAGATGTTAAGTTACGACCAACATTTACTGTTACAACTTGTTATTAGGCATATGATTTTTTTAATCACTGACATTATTTTATGGTATTTCAAAAGGGCCTCAAAACTTTGTGGGAAAAGTAACATTCAGTGAAAGTGGCTCAGTCTTCATGATTGTATATCAAGGCTGAATTGTATAAAGCCCTGATGTCTTATTGATTTTTACAAAAAAGAAATGGGTGTTAAAAAAAGACAGCTTATGATTCCCTCACCCCATTTGATCATATTTAAACTAATATTTTATTCATTTGCTGTAGATAGATAAAATAGCACATTCCTATTATTTTCACATCATTGTATAAGTCATGGTAATTAGATGCTTTGTGCACAAATATTCTGTTAAATATCCCTCCCTGCGTCACTACACATTGAAATTCACTGCATGTTACTATTCACCTTTGAGACCTTTTGATTGGTTAAAATCACTGACCAATCAGCACTTACCCTTTGCATTTGTTGTTGTGTTTGCAGGCCCGCTTTTGTCACCATTAGGCGTGGCCTCTGTAAACAGTCACGGTGCTTTGGATTGGGATGACGATAAAATTCCCACATCAGATGGTATTGGTGTTATTGGCAAGGGTAGGTTGACAATCTGGAGTCTTTGTTCATCCAGTTTTGCTTTATAGTAGATTAGCCATATTTCCTGCATAGTCCAAAGCATCTTTGTAGTTTTCTCATCTTTTATAAATTCAAATCTAAAGGATTTTTTTTTATATATACAGCTCACTTGGCTATATGGTAATACTACCATCACTTGGTGTCTGCTGTCCATTAATATGAAACAAATTTTCTCCTGGAACCACTAAGCCTGTTGTAATCAAACCACAATCATGCAAATATCTTGTTCTCAAATTGTTTTTAAATTGATTCAACAACCAGTCAGTATACCCTTAAACATAAGTATCAACTTTACAAACATCCAGAGTAGGAAATATTATTTGGCAGATTTTTTTTTAATATTTTTTAGTGTAAGATTTGCATTAGACCCTTTTTTGAGCTATGGTAATATTGTCTTACTTTTTGCTGTTTATAACTAATATTTAAGAAATTCTTACAATCAACAAATCTGGTAGCATTAATTGGTTCTCCTTATTGTGTAAAGTAGCAATGTTTTAAATAACATAAATTATTTCATTTTTATACAACCGCAAAAAAAATTTTGTGGTCGTATATTGGTATGACGTTGGCGTCATCGTCGTCGTCCGAAGACACATTAGTTTTCGCACTCTAACTTTAGTTTAAGTGAATGGATCTCAATGAAATTTTACCATAAGGTTCAATACCACAAAAGGAAGGTGGGGATTGATTTTGGGGGTTATGGTACCAACAGTTAAGGAAAGAGGGGCCAAAAATAAGCATTTTTGTAACTTCCAGACATAACTTGTGTGTAAGTGTATGGATCTCTCTGACATTGTACCACAAGGTTCCATATCACAAAGGGAATGCTGGGATTGATTTTGGGGGTAATTGCCTCCAAATTTAAGGAATTAGGAGCCAAAAAGGGGCAAAAAACATGCATTTTTCTAGTTTCATGACAATAACTTGTGTGTAAGTCTATGGATCTCTCTGACATTGTATCACAAGGTTCCATATCACAAAGGGAATGCTGGGATTGATTTTGGGGGTAATTGCCTCCAATTTTAGGAATTAGGGGCCAAAAAGGGGCAAAAAACAAGCATTTTTCTAGTTTCATGACAATAACTTGTGTGTAAGTGTATGGATCTTTATGAAATTGTACTACAAGGTTCCATATCACAAAGGGAAAGCTGGAATTGAGTTTGGGGGTAATTGCCCAAAAAGTTTAGGAATAAGGGGCCAAAAATAAGCATTTTTCTAGTTTCCAGACAATAACTTGTGTTCAAGTGTATGGATCTCTCTGAAATTGTACTGCAAGGTACCATAGCACAAAGGGAAGGCTGGGATTGATTTTGGGGGTAATTCCCTCAAAATTTTAGTAATTAGGGGCCATAAAAGGGCAAAAAAATAAGCATTTTTTCTAGTTTCAGGACAATAACTTGTTTGTAAGTGTATGGATCTTTATGAAATTGTACTGCAAGGTTCCATATCACAAAGGGAAAGCTGGGTTTGAGTTTGGGGGTAATTGCCCAAATTGTTTAGGAATTTGGGGCCAAAAAACAAGCATTTTTCTAGTTTCCAGACAATAACTTGTGTTCAAGTGTATGGATCTCTCTGAAATTGTACTGCAAGGTACCATACCACAAAGGAAAGGCTGGGATTGAGTTTGGGGGTGATGAATCATAAGGGGGTTCAAAAAATTTGGGGGGGGGGATTTTTTTCTTCCTTTTTTTTCTTTAAAATTTTCCATTTTAAATTGGTTATTTCTGATTTATATATAAAAGCAAATAATAATGATATGGTTTAAATAGGTAAATTAAAATATTTTTAAGTTCTTAGACCACATTCATTCTGTGTGAGAAACCTATGCTGTGTCAAATATTTAATTACAATCCAAATTCAGTGCTGTATCAAGCTTGAATGTTGTGTCCATACTTGCCCCAACTGTTCAGGGTTCGACCTCTGCGGTCGTATCAAGCTGCGCCCCAGCGGAGCATTTTATTACATGAAAAAATACCTAGTTATGATTTGATAAGGGTTCAGAGGGAGATATTTAAACAAGGATTTGGAGGTTCTCACCCTATGCCATTATTATAGTATTCAAATAGAATATAGGGGTAAACTATCAAAATGTACTTATGTACTGTAAACAAATTAATGATTTGCTAGAAGAAAGATAATGTGAATGTAAATTATTGCGACATAGTTATATATGGATCTTCTCTAATATAAATACACAAACAAAATTGGAAAAGTGATAAGAAAAATATCCACAGGGGACGGTTTACTTAATGACCCTATCTGTTTTCGGTGGACAACTTTCTTATCTATTACTCAGCTTCTGTATTAAGGAATGATTTGATATTGATAATGGTCTGGAACTATATAATGTTAAAGTGTACTGTGTTTTGGTTTTTTTCATAAGGATTTTACTGCATTTAACTTTGACTTGTTTCTATCTCAGCCATATTTCTTCATGCATAGTATTGACCACATGGGAAATTACTTAAAATGCTTTTCCTATAAATTATCCAAAAGATATTTCAATGTGGGCAGTTCTTACTCTGTCTCTTATTAATATTCTCCTTTATTTAAGGTTTCTTTAGTGAAATACAATTGTTCATATCTGGAATTCAAAATTGCTCAAGAACAACAAAATGCATGCATGTGCATTTTAACATTTAAGTACATATAATTCTGTCAACTTTTACCCTAAATGTGAGCATGTAATTATCTGTAAACTCTTGATCTGTTAAATAGGTAGAGACAACATTTAATTTAATTATATTCTATAAGCAAACTTTGAAGTTAAAACCTTTTATTTCCTCACAGTAGTTGTAGAAATTATATAGTGTACTTTAGCATAGAAATAATGATTTGCTATTTATATTTGCATATGTGTGGTTACGAAGTGTTTGAAGCTGTATGATGCATTATACCATGCCATTCTTTGAAGAAATATAATCTCCTGAAATATGACCTAATAATACTAACAAAAACATAATTTTGAATACAAGTATTGACATTTCAGTAGAAGAGGCTTACTGTTAATTCATGTATTTGCTTGGATACCACTTTTCAGGTTTTAAGAATATATTTAATGTTGAAATTTTATAATTTGCTCTTATTTATGCGATTCCCATAAAATGCATGAAAATGAGAAGTCGCATACTTATTTTGGATGCATAGTAATTGTAGTCTTACTGAACTTTGAATGCTTCCTTCATCAATAACACCTGCATCGATAACAAGCAAATACAATATCTACTATTAACTTACATTTTTTTGTCAGTTTATTTTGATCACAGTGTGATATAGAAAAATGGTTATAAAAGAATGTCAAGCATGGGTGAAATGTTTATAACTTAATGTACACACAATTCAATATATTTCATGGTTCAAACCATTGTCATCTTCCACTACAACAGAACTGTGTTATGATACTAATGTGAACTATAAAAGTACATTGGGTGACTGCATTTACCTTGAGTGAATATCAGCAGAAAATATACTTTGTTTACTGTAATGTTGACTGAATCATATGCATTTTATAAACACATGATGAATGAAATGTGTTTATATAAAATCAATAAAGACTCCTAATAAAAGTAGAATCCTGTTCCGTTGTTAATAGGAAACAATATTTTTGTTTTTATTTGAAATTTTCTTGTCTCATTTTCACATTATTGGTTTGACAATGGCAATTTGATACCAGCATGAACACAAAATTGCTTTTATTTGTGATCAGGGGGAGTGCATGCACCTGCACTTAATTGTTTACAGTTGTGTCATCAATTTGCATTATTACGTAAGAAATGTCATTTATTGAGTTACCATTTATATTGTGCCATTCTGAACTGTTCACAACATGTAATGGCTTTTTTGCTGTCTAACCCAATTGCTTTGATATGGCACCATAAAAACTATTTATACAATTTTTCAAAGAAAATTAAATGTGGTTGGGACACCCTCTTATTCACATCATTAAGACTAAAAAGGAAATGCAATTCTTTCATCACACCAAATTTAATAGGTAAATAAAATGGAATGGATTTCACGCTAATTGGAATTTAATGGAGATTCAAATACCTCATTGAGAAAAAAAGTCATTAACAAGTCAGTCAGGCAGAAACATATTGTGATATCATCAATAAAAAGCATCTAAAACATCTAAAACATCTTTGGTCAATATGGAAATGACATTTAAAATTATTTTAATGTGAAGTAACTGTTCATTATTGTGAAGAAACCAACAAGATTTGATATTCATAATACATTTAAATCAAGGAAAATGGCCTTAAATTGTTGATTTAACAGTGATTTAACTTATTTTCCATCATGAAGGAAAGATGTTTACAAGGTAAATACTTATTTATAAAAGTTGCTGATGGTAATTTTCTTATGGAATCCTCTACAACAAATAAATCTCTAATGAGTTTATATTGGTTTGCTTTTTTATGGTAATTTTTTTTCTGTTGACATTAAAAATATAAAACTGAGCATTTGACATGAATAAAAGAATTGCGGGTAAATATCAATGAGACAGCAACCCAACAACAAAAAGGTAATATTTGAAATTCATCATACAATCTTCAACAATAGACACATGTCCACACATGGATGTCTAGCTTTAAATTCAGATGGAATCTTAGGTATTTTAACTCAACCTTTTCTTTTATGGTGCCATTTCAAGAATTTATAAAGAAAATTCAAATGGCATACTTATGATTTTTCAAGTAATATACACAATCCTTAATTAATTTTTCCTTCATAATTAAGCATTAATATTTAATTCCTTTCATCTTTTTAGGAATGTTTGATTCTAGTAATGGATTTGAGCATTCATCAACTGGAAATAACCAGTCTAAGGACAATGATAAAAAACCACAGCGATCAGACCGTAAAGACTTCACCAGTGGTGTTGTGGGTGTCAGTGTCAACAACCGCACAGGATCTAATGATGAACTCTTCAATGATTACGCTGAAGAAGAAGATGTAAGAAATTTAATAAAGAAAAAAAAAATAAGAATACAATCATTTACCTTCAGGCATACCAACCAAAAATCCAAACACTAATAGAGTGATTGTATATACTGTAAACCAACTCATTTTTGTGAGTGATTTATTTACACACGTAGGACAATAACAAGAATATCAATTGTGACAAATATGTCAAACTTACATCTTCTCTTATACAAAAATATGTTGCTTTAAAATCAGCTAGAAAGGGCTAAGCACAAAAAAATTGACTTGGTTTACTGGATTCAGTTGACAAATTATCATGATTTCAGAGCTGTTCTGGGTAACTCACCAAATTCAAGTTTACTTTGTTTATTTAACTCTTGATAACTTTCATTACTTCTTTGGGAAATGCTGTAGTTCAAAAATTAGATCTGTTAATTAACAATCCAATTAGGTTATATAACTCAAGTAGGCCATGACTAAGTCTTAGTTATAAATCTCAAGTTGGCCATGACCAAGTATTTGGAAATAAAGTATGCACTTAACATCCTGTAAAGCTTGTTATATAAGTCCAAAGCTATATTAAAAAAAATTTTCTGGTCCTATTATAAATTGATCTTTATAATTGGATAGGTATTGCATTTTGTTTTACTTTTTTATTATAAAAGTTTTACATACACTTTCATTTCTCTAGTTAAATAAATCCATGAGCAAAGCTATGAGAGAAAGATTGGAAAAAGCACAGAAAAAGAAAGAAGAAGAAGCAGAACAACAGAGAATTGAAAGAGAAAAGAAAAAACAAGAACATGATGAAAAATTGCGGAAAGAACGAGAGAGGCAGCAAGAGAAACTACGTCGATTAAATACAAATGAGAGCATAGGTATTGAGTGTAAGTCTTCAACTGCACAGCATTATTTTTACCTATCACTCTTTACTCAATACTAATCGCTTTCTTAACTTGTAATACAGAAAACTTTTTATAGTTATATAGCTTTCACGATAAAGATGAGTATTTTTTTATTTTTTTAACAAATTCAGATGTATTAATTTTTTTCATTGTTTATTAAAATTACACCTTTTAAAGGTCATATTTGGTACATGCTTAAGAACTTGAAGGTACATATTTATTAAGCAATGGATAAAATGTTAAAAAAAATTGTAAAAATTTTGAATATTATCTTGGGATTTGATACATAGATTAACTCGTGGCATAGATTCATACTGGTAACCCTTTGGGTGATTATAGTTAAAATAAGTCATGTGAACTTAGGAATAAAGAAAATTTAAAAAAATGATGCGATTAGATTTACAAAAAAAAATTTCCTTGTTGTTGGTATGGTATTACATTTGATGTTCTCAGAATTTCTTCAGAAAACCTATGTATTATCAAGGTCATTACATCACAAAATGTAATAAGTTTGTATTATCAAGAGGATAAGTCATGATATTACAAAATGCTGTTGTTTGACTTTAATAGTCCAAACTTGTCATTATAAGTTTTTTTCATCCTTCATGCAATTATGACCTCTCCCTGAGATCAAATATGTCTAGACATTAATTTTTTAGCACACCTTTTGTATCTAGGCTACTGAAACAATATTGATGGTTTATAAATTTGCCATGAGATTAATCTGATAGCTTTGTTTCTGTGTCTCGCATCAACTGTTACAAGTTAATTACTACGTATTTAGTGAAAGATTTATAAGGTGCTGATCAAATTAAAGCAGCTAATGTCATCTAACCAAAATATAAAGAATGGAAGTCAGAAGCTTTTGGAATTTCATTTGATATATTTAAATCAGTAAAGGATTTATCTTTGATTGGTTCAGTAGACATAGTACCTGACAATCAAAATGGGAGCAACAGCTGGTAATTAAAAATGTTATTTTCTTCACAATCCTATAAATTTAATCATTGACGGTGATTGTGCATGTTTGGATTCAATCTGTATTGAATGTTGTTTATGTCTAATTATAAACTGCAATAAAACAGTAGATAACTACATTTTATTTGTTTACATCCTGTTTTTAGCAGAATTTTTAACTGAATTGCTTGAAAAGGTGAAAAATAAGAAATAAAATATTCATTTAAAATGAGGACTTGGTATTTCATTGTGTTTATAGTATTATAGAGTTATTTAGTTAAAAGTATACGGCTTATGACTTCTTTATGTTAAAACAAGTTAGTATACTATTTGAATTTAATTATATCTCTGGACTTTATTTGATTTTTTCTTTTACAGCAATATCGATATCTAACCCTCCAGGACCACCTAACCAACCAGGACCACCTACACCCAAAACCAGAGCTTCTCCTTCATTGTCCCCAAGGAAATCTATAAAGAAAACGTAAGTTGACATTTAAATGTTTTGCTCTGTAAAATCAGGTTCAGCTCGCAACTTTCCCATGTAAATTGCTTGTATCAAGTTTAAATATGACAGTTATGTCTTGCCAGTGACCTTGGACTTTCATTTTTTTGTTGCACTTGCAAAATTTTGTTGTGTAAGTGAGACACAGCAATCCTACATTCTGTCAGTTGTAAGGTACAGTCTAGGGTTAATGTTTATCAGACATCAATAACTTTTTCAAACTGGCATAGAATTTTATGAAACTTTGGCAGAAGCTATTTATTTACAATTAAGATATAAAATCTGATTCAAAAGTTTAAAAATATGTTTTTAATTTTTTTCTGTATTTTTTAGTTGTCATTGTTTATCCTTCATGAAATGTTTAGAAACTTAGAAATAGAATCTGAAAGAAGAAAAAAAACAGCAATCCCAGTTGACACACAGGGTCCATGGAACCCTTTATAAATTTTTATAACAGCTTTGGGGCTTAGTTCTTTTTTTCTTTCCATCTCTTATTAATTCAAAGTTGGTAAAGTCACAAAGGACTATGGCGCCATATTCAAACTTCAGTGATAATGATAGGTATGTGAATTGTGATTGAAAATAAATGTCAATTCATATTAATTGGTCAATCTTTCATTATAGAAATTAAACTCAATTCATTTCAAAGAACAGTTTTGTATATTAGGCATGAAAAGTAATATGGGACTAGAACGTGGATGAAATGGGTTATATACTGAAATACTTACATATTTTTTAATATGATGGATGAGAAAATTGATGTAAATTTATAAATTATAACCTTGTGAAATTTTTCTTTTAGTTCTAGTCAAACATCAGAAACTTCCAAATCAATGTTAGAATCTGATAACCCAGATGATTGGCAGCCTTATCGTGATCCCGACCATGCATTACGTGATGCCATGAACAGTCTTTCAAATGAAGAATGGTAAGTCCTCTTTCTATCTTGGGAAGTTCAAATACAATAGTCTTCAGATTGAGCTAATAATCCTCAATTTGTATATAATGCAAGTGTAGATTGAAGTGAGTGCTGAATATTCCTGTTAGTAGAATAATTTTTATACGACCGCAAACAAATTTTGCGGTCGTATATTGGTATGACGGCGACGTCGTCGTCCAAAGACACATTGGTTTTCGCATTCTAACTTTAGTTTAAGTGAATGGATCTCTATGAAATTTTACCATAAGGTTCATTACCACAAAAGGAAGGTTGGGATTGATTTTGGGGGTTATGGTACCAACAGTTAAGGAAATAGGGGCAAAAAATAAGCATTTTTGTAACTTCCAGACATAACTTGTGTGTTAGTGTATGGATCTCTCTGACATTGTACCACAAGGTTCCATATCACAAAGGGAATGCTGGGATTGATTTTGGGGGTAATTGCCTCAAAATTTTAGGAATTAGGGGCAAAAAACAAGCATTTTTCTAGTTTCATGACAATAACTTGTGTGTAAGTGTATGGATCTTTCTGAAATTGTACTACAAGGTTCCATATCACAAAGGGAAAGCTGGAATTGAGTTTGGGGGTAATTGCCCAAAACGTTTAGGAAAAAGGGGCAAAAAATAAGCATTTTTCTAGTTTCCAGACAATAACTTGTGTTCAAGTGAATGGATCTCTCTGAAATTGTACTGCAAGGTTCCATACCACAAAGGGAAGTCTGGGATTGATTTTGGGGATAATTGCCTCAAAATTTTAGGAATTAGGGGCCAAAAAGGGGCAAAAAACAAGCATTTTTCTAGTTTCAGGACAATAACTTGTGTGTAAGTGTATGGATCTTTATGAAATTGTACTACAAAGTTCCATATCACAAAAGGAAAACTGGGTTTGAGTTTGGGGGAAATTGCCCAAAACGTTTAGGAATTTGGGGCCAAAAAGGGGCCTAAGAACAAGCATTTTTCTAGTTTCCAGACAATAACTTGTGTTCAAGTGTATGGATCTCTCTGAAATTGTACTGCAAGGTACCATACCACAAAGGGAAGGCTGGGATTGAGTTTTGGGGTGATGAATCATAAGGGGGTTCAAAAAATTTGGGGGAGGGATTTTTTTTCCCTTTTTTTCCTTTTTTTTTCTTTAAAATTTTCCATTTTAAATTGGTTATTTCTGATTTATATATAAAAGCAAATAATAATGATATGGTTTGAATAGGTAAATTAAAATATTTTTAAGTTCTTAGACCACATTCATTCTGTGTCAGAAACCTATGCTGTGTCAAATATTTAATCACAATCCAAATTCAGTGCTGTATCAAGCTTGAATGTTGTGTCCATACTTGCCCCAACTGTTCAGGGTTCGACCTCTGTGGTCGTATCAAGCTGCTCCCAGCGGAGCATTTTATTAAAATTATATTTGCACCAAATGTTTTCTGAAGCACAATAATTTCTAGTTATTTTTTAAATGGGTACCGAACACATAAGGGAGTTAACTCTTTGAAAATCAGATGACCGTTGTATTGGCATGATATTAGAAAGAAAAAATCAAGCTTCTCAATGATCAAAATTAGTGTTTGTCAAAGTGTTATATATCCAATGTAATTATTCCTGTAAATTGTATGGTTCAAATTTCTTGTAATTTTGATATCTTTGTCAACAGGTCAAAGTTTTTAACAAAGTTAACATTTTGTCAAAATTTTATGAACGTTGAACATGCCATATCTACTTTAGTCAAAGTGTTGGGTACCCCCTTAAGTGAGTAGGAATATAAACACCAAATACCATTTGTCTTTCCGTTGTCTTTGAAAATGTGTGATGACCAGGGCTTCCAAAACAGTTATATTGTACAGACAAGCCCGAGAAATTATATTCTGGTCCTTTGCCAGTTTTTGTCTCGCCTTGACAGAGTCAAAAAGCGAGACATAGGTATGCTGTTTCTGGCGTCGGCGGCATTGTCAACAATGTATTAGTTTGCGATTAGGTCTAGTTTATGGTGAACCACAAGTGGTAGGTCAATGATATTTTGTATGCAGTTGTATAAGCATTGGCACATCTCATTTCCATGGAGATTATTTGGCCCTGCCCCCTCAGTCATTGTCTATTGACTTTGAAACTTTTGCTTAGTTTACATGTATTGGTTTGTGATTAGGTCAGTTTATGGGGAATCACTAGTGGTAGGTCAATGATATTTGGTATGCAGTTGTATAAACATTGTCATATCTCATTTCCATGGAGATTATTTGGCTCTGCCCCCTTAGTCATGGTCTATTGACTTTGAAAATTTTGCTTAGTTTACATGTATTAGTTTGTGATTAGGTCAGTTCAAGGGGAACCATTAGTGATAGGCCAATGTTAATTGGTATTCAGTTGTATAAGCATTAGCACATCTCTTTTCCATGGGGAATATTTGGCCCCACCCCCTCAGTCATGGTCTATTGACTTTGAAACATTTGCTTAGTTTATATGTATTAGTTTGTGATTAGATCAGTTTAAGATGAACTGCTTATATTAAGTCAATGATATTTGGTATGCAAATTTATTGGCATATGCAAGTCTTTTTTCCATGGAGATTATAAAGCCCCACCCCCTCTTCATGGTTCATTGACTTTGAAACTTTTACATAGTTTACAAGTTAATGTTTGTGTTTAGGTTTGTTTTAAGGGAACACTTTAATAAGTCAATGGTATTTGGTGTTCAGTTGTATAAACATTGGCACATCTCATTTCCATGGAGATTGTTCAGCCATGTACCTTCAGTCATGGTTCATCGACTTTGAATATTTGCATAACTTACATGTTAAAGTATTGCTATTTTAATTTCAACGTTTGCATTATCAAAATTACAAAAAGGCGAGACATATCTCTGTAATAACAGTTTATATAGAAATTTTATTATAATATTGTTTATCACTGATCTCAGCCAGTTCACCCATCAACAGATATGTTTTGAATGGTAAAATACCATGGCTAAGAAAAAGATGACATGGAACCAGCTGGGAAAATGTCAGCTAAATTATTAATGAACACAACCATATGAAGCCATTCAGAACAATTAAGACTTAAGATGATGAAGATTTATGAAAGTATTGGGTATTTAAAAAAAAAAAAATGAAACTTTTAACTTTTAGGGAAGTTAAATGTAGTGGATTAAACAGTATTCGACGCCTAGCATTGTTTCACCCAGATACAGTCACCTCCCAATTACATAATATATTGGTAGCAACATTAAAAGAGGTATGTAATTATTCCAGTATGTATTTGTTGATGAATTGAAATGATCCTCTAAGTTCTAGATAAATATTTCCCAAAAGGTAAAAGAGAAATGTAAATTTTAATCAGATTACACTATTTTAATTAAAAGATCAATTGATTAACCTCAACTGGCTCAAAAATTTGTGGTCAGGGGCAAATTGTTAAATATTGAATATGTTCCAAAGCTTTGATTGAAGAGAAATTTTCTTACTTTGTATTCATGTAAGGTTACCTTTATCAATTTATGTTTAAGGTGAAGAATTTGCGGTCACAAGTATCTAGATTAGCCATTATCAGTATAGGAGACATGTTTACACATCTCCATAAGAAAATGGATGCAGTGAGTATTATATTGATCAAACTTTATTTATGGTATTGCATAAGCATCAATTGTGGTTTAATTGACTTAAGAATTGCAAAGTTGTTAAATTTAATTCTCAACAGTTGCAGGCTGCCTATAAAGAAATAGCTTAACTTCTTTTTGCTGTTCTGTATATCATTTCCGAGTTGAAACAATTCATAAACCTTATTGGTTGGAAATGTTGTATATAACTGAAGCTTAGTGTGATAATGAGGTAAATATCTTTCTCTGATTCAGGATATTGATATAACTGCAAAAGCATTACTTGCAAAGAGTGGTGAAAGTAATGGGTTTATTCGTGAGGATGTTGATAAAGTCCTAGCTGCTATGGTAAACTATATCACTCCACAACGCTCTCTTCTAGCCCTTATCTCAGGTGGTGCTACGTAAGTATAGAAGTAATATTCAAATACACAAATTACAATTTATAGAAAGTAATAGCAGGCTCTAAATGCTAAAATAATTATGAGTATTAAAAAGAAGTAAAACAAAAAAAGTTTTCAAATTACATGACAGATAGAGAAAAATCACTTGTGGCATGTAATCTACCTTATTTTGAAATCACATGTCAAGCAGTCTGTTTACTAAATGATCTTTTTATTTTCTGATAATAATGAATTCAGTCATGTTCAGCCAAATCTTTATTTTCCTTTGAAGTTTGCAGACAAGATGTTTGTTATGACTTTATATTTATCTTTATTCTTTTACTTATTTCAGTCATAAAAATGTCGCTGTGCGGCAAACAACTTCTAATTATGTTGTTGGAGTTGTGGAGAAAATGGGTCCTGGGAAAGTATTAAGTGGTGTCAAAGATATCACAGATCGCATTTTACCAACTGCAGCCCACTTCTGTCTGGACAGCTCACCAAAAACTAGGTAAGGAAATTCATACAATGTAATTTTTGAACTCTTATTTATTACTTTTCTTAGCAATATGTTTTATATTCAAGGTAATTTCCTCACATTTTTGTCCCCCGCGTAACATGTTGGGTGGGACATTGAAATACCGGGTGTCCAGTCTTGTTAGCGCTCTCATGAGTACAATTCTTGCCAGATTTTTATGAAACTTATATCATAGGTTTACATCAGCAATCAAATATTTTAAACGAGTTATGCCCCTTGGAAATATAAATTATAATGGAAATCACATTGCATTTGCTCTGAAGCCTTCATTTCTCTTAAGATAAAAATAAAAAGTTTTAAAGAATAAAAAAAAAGTGCTTTCTTTAGTTATTGTACTTGTACCTTTGATAGATAAAATATGTGCAATGCGGGGGACATTGAAACTCTGTTCTTTTATTACACTGCAGACGGTTGGTTACCTTGTGAACTCAGCATGTTAGTCTAGTACAAATCAGGATTGATATTTCTATCTCATGTAAAAAGTTTTTTCTGTTACAAATCACAATGTATTGTTTTGTGTGTATACATGTCATGGTGCCCATCAAGGGCTCTTAATTGGAATGATAAATATTCTTATTCTTATTTTTTTCTCATTAACATGTACTTATGCTAGGTTAAGCAGTCAAAATAATTTTTAGAACACTGTATATTCTTTCCTATCAATTTGAAAATTTTAAGCTCTACCAAGGGTTAAAACTACTTTATACTAAAATGAATAGTTGTTTTTATAGTTGAGATATATTTTGAAATTTCTTTGCTAAATGAGTCATATTTTTGTTTCAGGTTTAATGGACGAAGAATCTTAGCTACTTTGATGTCTCATCCTGACTTTAATAAAATGTTAGAAAAACACTTGCCAGCAAATACTCTTAGAAATATCAAAGAAATTGTAGATATCATAAAAATTAAGGTAAGTTATGTAATGTATTGAGGTTTCATTTTAACATGATATGATTAGACTGTCTGTTTTAAGTTCCTCCAGTCCGTTAATTTAACAATTAAAGCCAGCATAACAGTCAACTGTTGTCACTTGATATATTGACGGATATATACAAATTTTTGAGATTGTTTAGTGTTGAATGGACTTTTTTCATAAAAAGATGTATTCAAAGTTTAAATGACACACTTTGAAATCATTATTAGATAAATATAATTGAATTTTATATATTATTATTTTTCTTATAGGGCTTAGGAGAAATACCAAGTGAATCATCTTCAGCCAGAGGTCTACGGTCAGGTCCCAGTAGTAGAGCTGGCTCTACTTTACGAGGTGGATCTGCTGGCAGGTATGTACCAGCTGGTATAGAGAAAGTCTGTACCATGATTAAAGTTTTAATCTACAGCATAGCAAGAATGATTATAGTTAGGCAAATCAAAATAATTTTTGTTTTGCATTTGCATGGCAACATTTTCTGTATGTTGATAAATGTGATAAGGAGGGGGGAACTTTTTCATCACTTGTTGAAACTCGTTAGTTTCAATTCATAAATGGGTGTTGTGTTATTTCAATAAAAAAAAATATGCTTACCTTTAAACAAGTTGAAAATTTTAATATGATTCTAGGACACTTCATAAGGTTCAAATAAGCAAATATCACCAAAAAAAAACAAAATTCGTTTGTCTTCAACAAAAACCATGTGTAAATTTGCAATCAAATTTGGTGCCAGTGTGCAGAAATCCCATATTTATAGATATTGCATATGAATACATAATAGTAAAATGATGCTGTAACTTTGGAAAATACTGTTAATATTTGAAGACTTTATTAGCTAAAAGAATACATGAGTAGAAGTCTGAAACACCAAATCTTAATCCATAAAAAATTCTTTCATGCATTTATACATCTTAAAGCAGATTCATCCACATTTTTCAAATGATACATGAAAAAAAAGAAATTTATACTGAAGCATTACAATTTTATATTATCAGTAAATGCTTATAATATCAATTAAGCAAAAGATTAAAATGATTCAAGAATTTGAAAATGAATAGGGTGCCCTCTATTTTGTCCCCAACAAAAAAGAAAAATATGTGGCAAACGGTAACATCATCTTGTAATCAACATTTTCTTGCATTTCTTGCTTTCAGTTCTGCATAATACTCTTCCTGTATTGCAATTTGAAACTGAGAGTTAAGGAAATGTCAGAATATCCAGTAACGTAAGCTCTATTGGATCTAGTGTGTCTAGAGATTGTGTCAGTATTCACCCTCTTTTACTTTAATTGTATAAACTTTTTTATGATAGATTGCTTATGGCTTATTTTTATTTTACAGTGAAAATGTTAATAATTCATCCCCAAAGAAGTATGTAAGAACAGATGAAGGTACACAAGATGAAATAAAGCGAATGACTAATATGATTTCATCTAATGACTGGCGAGAAAGGCTCCAGGGTATTACACAACTTCTGGAATTTTGTGAATCCCATGCACAGGTTGTCGCTGTTAATGCTACTAAGGTAAAGGAAATTTTTTGTAGATGGTAAATAATTTATGTTCTTGTTTCCACTAATATTATTAGTTATCATAAGTTTCATTATCTGAAGAAGAAAAAAAGATTTGAGGATTAATCTCAAATAAAGATAACAATTGATTAAGTACATTTGTACAAAATATAACAACAGAGAAAACAATTCTTTGATTTTCTTAACTATCGAAAAGAATGTAAGAAGACAATTTATTATTTTTCATATAAATTCCATTTTATTTTGTTAATCTTAAAGGCATTCAGAATAACAGAAGTACAAGTAAAATAAGAAGAATGTTTTGTTTGAGATGGGCTTTTACTTTTTTCCAGATTTTTGACAAATTTTTACCTCGACTGCAAGACCCTAACAGTAAAGTTAACTTGTTTGCTTTACAAGTCTTTCAACAGATAATACCATTACTGTCTGACTCTTTAGCTGTTGTATTAAATATGGCAGTAGGCAATGTGGCCCCTAACTTATCATCAAAGAATAAAGAGATCTATACTACTGCAATGGACATTATCAGTGCCCTTATGCAGAATATTGGTGAGTGTTAATTAACTGAATTTTGTGAAATACATTTAATAGGTTTTCAGCATTTGTTATATTAGATAAAACTACTTAAATTCTTAAGGCCAATATTCTGAAGTTGGAAAATTAGCACAAATAATTGTATCATGGGTATTTTCATTTTCAGTCAATTTACAGGGTCATGTTAGCCAAAAATGTACATTTCTTCTTTAGAAAAATCAGAGACAGAGCATTACTATAGAAAAATCAGAGACAGAGCATTACTATATCAACTATTGTGTTTGTTAGTGTATTCGTTCAAATGTCTGAACAAATATGTAAATTTTTATTATAGATGGTGGATTGTTGTTACAACCTTTGTCAAACCAAGCACAGTCAGCAAGTGCAAGAAGTAAACCTGATTTAGTAGTCAAAGTAGCAGGTAAGATTTTTAGTCACAAGCTTGTCACAACTGTAGCCCTAAAAAGACAGTAGAAAGACAAATATGTCATGCAATATAAGTTTTAAGAAAAACTAGAATCAATGAAGTTTTTTTACATGCTAAGAATTAATTATCTTTCATAATTTGAAGTTCAATTTCTTGAGACATATAAAGGCAACAGTAGTATACCGCTGTTCGAAATTCATAAATCGATTGATAAAAAAAAACAAATCCGGGTTACAAACTAAAACTGAGGGAAACACATTAAATATAAGAGGAGAACTACGACACAACAGAAACACAACATTAAAATGTAACACACACAGAAACGAACTATAATATAACAATGGCCATTTTCCTGACTTGGTACAGGACATTTTAAGAAGAAAATGGTGGGTTGAACCTGGTTTTTTGGCTAGCCAAACCTCGCACTTTTATGGCAATGTTAAATATAACACTAAAATGACACCATTACATAACAGGAATGCAGTACAAATAAACGCAAGAACATTCGGGACAGAGAATTACGCAAATAAACAATACAATAATGTACATTTCGACAACGAAACAACAGAAACACAAAGTGAACAAAACACAAGCGACAATGCAACAGATACAGAAACAAACTATACGATAACAATTGCCATTTTCCTGACTTGGTACAGGACATTTTTTAGAAAAAAATAGTTGGTTGAACCTGGTTTTGTATCTAGCCAAACCTCCCGCTTTTATGGCAATGTTAAATATAACATTAAAATGACAACATTACATGACAGGACTACAATATAGATGTTTTCATTTATTTTTGTAGAATTGGTCAGATCTGTGTATTCTAGGAAACAGAAACAAGTGGTGCTACATGTGTTGCCACTATTGTGGCATTTACTTGGAGCCACCAACAGTAGTGGGGCTGTACAAGGGGGAAGTTCTAGTATTCGGACAGCCACACATGCATTAGTTCATGCTTTATATTCTGAAATGGGGCAAGCGCTTATGGAAAAGGCTCAAGCAGATGCTAGTGTCACACCTAGACACTTAGATTTGTTGAATGAATTGTTGGAGAGGTGAAATTGATCTGTGATAACCTTGTTTGACCTCTTATAAAGGTCATTTGTTGTTAATGGCAGCAAAGCCATGTTTATGTTGTATGCACTGGGTAGAAACGGGTCAATTTAGTCCCTTCAATTTTGGGTACTGAGAATTGTTAGAGATTTAAAATGAAGTAGATTCAAGAAATCAGGTAAAGGAAATCTTATAGGAAAAAAGTAAATCAAAAATCAAAATATTTGTGGGCACTCTCCCTTTCGAAAAGTAAGTGTGTGATAATATAACATTTTGTATGCTTCAATTTTAAATATTTTTTTACATCATATTTAAAAAAAAATGCTTTTTATTACTCTATAACTAAATTAGATAATTTCCATATATTTGTGATAATTCTCTTTATGAAATTCCATGCAACATCAAATTAACCCTTAGGAATTAAATTCTTTTTCCCCAAGTAATTGTAAGTTTGAAATCTACGGTTTGTTAGATAAGATGTTAGACTGAAATTGACTGGATTTTACTGAGTGCACATTATTTATTTATTAGAATGAATATGACAGAGAATTGGCTTGCTGTGAAAAAGAATACATAGAGAGAATGTGTTTCGTATACATGTCAAGTGCTAAATAACTATGTGATAATTATGGTATAATTGTTAGTCCAGCATTGCTGGTGTTATGTACAGTGTTAGAGTGTACACGTACTTAAATTAAGTTTCAACTTACAACCTTACTCCATTCATTTTTTAATGCAAAATATATGTTGGAATTTTTATTTTAGATTTTACAATGTCCACCGATGTAAAAAGTATTAGTATTATTAGGGCATTTGTAGACATTTTTCTTACTGTGATAGAAACATCTTGTTGGTTTACAATGTACTAAATTTGTACACATAGTTATTACTTTTCTAATAATAAAATATATTAGGTATTTTCATGAAACTTGATACAGATTTTGATTATGAATTAAGTGAATATATACAATTATTAAAAAAAAAGTAGATATAATATTTTCAGTATATAAGAAAAACAGAATTGACGGCTTGAGAACATGTCCATAATGATTATCATTGTATACTCATCATCATTGTATACTCATCATCATTATTAGAATTATTGAAGGATATTTAGTTGTATTTTGTAAAAGAAGAACATGCACTTCATGTATATTGGAAATGCTGTTTTCATGTTTGCATTTATATATTTTTTGAGGAATTTCTCACCATCATAATAAACAAAGTACAAAAGTACAAAATAATGCAGTATTTAACTTCAGCTAATTAATGGTTTTAAATTACTTGATTTCTTATGAGACTGTAGATTTTTATCTATCATATCTTAATTTTTTGTATCAGAGGACATAGTTGATGTATATAATGAAAACCAAACTAATTATATATTTATATTCAGCTTCCAGATCATTAACTATATACTATATATTTGGCCAAGACTTAGTGAGAGATTGTCTCACTGTAAGTAAAGTAGCATACAACATCTTATTTTGTAGTATCTCTGCTAGTCACAGCTTTGGAAAAATTAAAAATTTGAAAATATTTTATCTGTGGTAAGCTTGTGTTTTGATTTCAAACCTGCTAAACAATATATGAGATTGATATTTTTAGCCCTATCAGTTATAGAAGTACTTTTTGATATATGTCTAATAACAATTTCAGTTTTTGCATTTGAAAAGTAGAGCCATTTACTATTCACAATATTTATTTATTAGTTGAAAAGGAAGTTAAAATCCAGTTTGCAAGTCAAAAGTTATTAATTTTCAAAAAGATTCATTTTTTTTAAATGACCCTTAACCATGATAAAATAAAGGACCAATAAACTCCTCTAAGTTGTTTCAGGTATACAATAGTTTCAGGTTTAGATAATACATAGTAGTTTCAGGATATTTACATTAAATATAATCCAGATTAGTTAAGTAGGACTTTCTTAGTCAAGTATAAAGCAGATCAAACATTTGCATAAAGATGCCATTGTATTTTAGCATAATTTTCATCAGATTTTTTGTTAACCAAACGGTTGTAATTTGATTAAAGTGCTTTTTGATATGAGTTGTAGCAAATATTTTTGCAAGCTCGTACATTGTTTAATTTACATTACATTTTAGTTTGTAAAGTTTGAAGTATTTAATGATCATTTTGCTAAAACAGATGTTTTTTATTCACATAAATTATTTATTATTACAGATTTTATCATCTATTCCGTCCATATTTTACTTGTTATTGTTTTTTTATGTACAGTATTTTTAGTACAAGTCTTGTTAGGTTATTGAGAATGTAAATAAATAAGTGTGTCATTGTAAATAATATTTGTATTTATCATTGGTAAGTGGAAAAATCTTCTTTTCAGTCTTGTTAGCATCTTTAACTCTACAGGAATCTCTCACTTAATAATCTGAACTTGTATATCTGTTATGAAATTGTAGGATTCTATCGCTTGATTTTTGTTTTCCAATAATATGTGACAGTTTGAATAATAAAATGTTGTCACAAGAATGGAATATCCATTTAAGTTGGAAAATTTTCATGGATATCCCAAAAAACCTTAGTCCAGCAAAAATAATGATCAATTCCACAACTGCATCATATTATTTAGTTTGCTTTTATATTTAATTAATGGAATTCAAAGAACATAATATGGGCATAGAATTATCAGAGACACATTATTAAACCAGCACTGATCAATCTCCTGACAAATATTGCTCAACAAGTAAAAGATGATCTACATCAAAACCAACTTCAATAAAAAAAAATCAAGAATTTTTCCTGTAGTAAGTTGTTATTATATAAAACTGAATGTGATTGGGACTGTGGAGAAATAGGTCCATAGAGTTGGAACAAGTTAAAGTAGAGCTACATTCTTATTTTTATTCATAAAGGATTAAAGAAAATCTGCACAAAAAATTGCCCATATTGTGTTGAACTGATTTAACTCTTTCTAGCAGTCTATTGGGGAAAAGCACCAGTAGCAAATCTTGACAAGGGAACCATAATCTATTAATATTCATGATGAATTATTTCTGACCAATTTGTATTTGATTGTAATTTTATGTTGTTCAAAACCAGATGTACTGGTAATGTAAACCTGATGATAGTACTGTTTTATCTATTTTTGTAAGTCATTTGAGAATTTTCACTTTGTTGTTACTCCTGACAGTTTTCCATAAAGGCGAGTCATTAAAAACTTAAAATAGTATACAGAGTGCCTTCAGTGAAGTGATTAAAATTTTACAAGTTACTATAATTGTATGATGAAAAAGAGACACCTTAGGAAGTTTAATCCGTCCATGTATTTCAGGTTTAATTTAATGGTGAGTTCATAAAGTTAAAATTAAGATCATTTATAAACAGAAAACAGTTGTGCTGGGTTGATCTTTTACATGAAGAGGAAATTATGACCAAAATAAACATGTTATGCTGTCATGATCTTTCCACAAAAGAGAAAATAATGACCTTATAAAAACTGAATTTAATGTATTTGTTTCATGTCACACAGACCTAATTGGTCATTCTGCAACAGTTTATTGTGTAATTATGATAAATAAGGGTTCTATTTTAGTTTCATTCTTGTTATTTTTTTGAGAACACAACTTTTAATATGTTTTATTTTTTTTTAAATTAAAAATGGTTTCTATGTTTTCAGTTAAAACTTTAAAAAAATGCAGCAGTTTGCTGATAGTATGGATAATATTTCAACAAAAAATTGCCTTCATGTAAGAGAAATTTCATCAATTCCTGTTATGGGAAAATATCTGAAATAATTTACCAATCTTAAATTACTTATTTAATTCTAAATGATCCTTATACCTGTGACAAATGAAAAATTGAAATTGCAGATAACTGGAAGCTAAGATGTACATGTACCAATAATTTTCATCCGTGAGTACATGACCTCATGTCTCTCATATAGAGTCAAGAAAATTTGTTTCTGTTTATTTTAAAATTATATCTTTTTATTTTTTTATCCTTCTCTTTTAATTTTGTTTGGGTCCATGTTTTCTTTGATCAAGGAATGATATCTGGTTTTTGTTTTGATCTTTTTCTGAACTGTTTTATTTTCTAGATTTGTAGACTTTTGTTTAATACTAGTATCACATACTGTAAGGAGTTAACACTGTGTAGATGTATTATTTGTGCTTGCTCAAACCAGTTATTCCATCCCATAGTCATTTTGGGCTGTCTTTGCAATGATTATAATAAATATGTCTAGAAAAAATTGTTGCATTATTATTTGTCACTGTTTAAAAGTGAATAAATGTTAACTATTCATGTAAAGTTTACTACATGTAGTTGCATTCATATACCGAGGATTTTTCAGTTTACAAATGTGGAAAGTTTATTGTAGATTGACCATAAACTCTGTTGTTAGTAGTAACTTAATTGATCTCAAGTAGGCAGTAAATGAATGAAATAAACAAGTTTAGTTAGTTAGTCCTATAGTTAAGCCTTAAGGCAAGAGTAAGTAACAGTCAAGCCTCATCTTCATTGCATGTATGTTTAGGTAGATAAGTTTTATGTATGTTTTATTCTTTTGGGACTGTACATTTTATGGGTTTATTTGTCTTTTTTTGTGCAAACAGCAGTCCTATCTATACTTTTAAGTTTGCAATGGTTGTTTTTGTGAAATACAGTATTTGTCTGTCATTATGATGAATCACAAGAACTTGACATAATTTTTTGGGCACCAATTCTAACCGACTTGCTTACTTTAATTTTTTGAATATATGAAATATAGGGATTTACTTTCTATTTGTTGTTCCAGTGAATTACCCAAGTTTTGTACCTTGTCTTAAATTGTTTTTGTGGACAACAATTTAAGTTGTATATGTGGCCTCTATTTATATGGTGTCAATTTCTGTAACAGCAATGTGTCAGCAGTAAGTTTGATGAACTACAGAAGATGCCTTATTGATTTATAAGTAGCAGTTACTTTAATGGATGGATCAAAGGTGAATGTAATATTTATATATTCTGAAAGCATACTCAATATTTATGGTGTGAAACAAACTATACCTGACCTGGATTATTATTCTGTTTTTACTGCCTAATGCTGGGTGTAACAAAAATTGACAGTTTTGTCATGGTGAATAAGGTGGACTAGAGGAGTGTTTATTTCCTTTGATTCTTTGTTGGTATGTGAACAAACTTTTACTTCATCATATCCAGATATTGTTTGAACTATAACAAGTTTCTTTGTTGTAACCAACAGAAGTTTGATTTCCATAGATCCAAAGGGTTGCTGGGATATATAAATATGGTTACAGATTTGCATCCTGTAGCAAGACAAATGCTTGTTACGGGGTTCCGTCTGGTTGTGTAGGATATATAATTATCCAATCATTTCTGTCTGTAATGGAGATGTAGAATCATATACATGTACCCCCTTGCTGAGAGAATGCATTACTCTACATGTTAAAGAACCCTTGCAACACTGTTTTTAAGGGGTCCACAGTTTGCCTGTTGCAAAGGTAAATTTCTGTGACTAGAAACATTCTCTTTTCACAGTAGCAGTCCAAATTTCCCTCCTTCCATCCTGTTTAACACACTTTAATATTAAATATATTGTTTAATTTGTTCTCATCTTGGACATTTATCAAACAATAATCAATCAAGCAATATATTTAAGGTAGACTCTATTTGTTGCCTTTTCTCTTAGTTTAATTCCCTTTGTTCTATATTTCTATTTATAAATATGAGGGTGAACTGTTAGAATGCCAGTGCATGTCATCAAAGAAACACACTTAGCCTAGATTTATAACAAAAGGTATATGAAAGAACATGCTTAAAAAAACTAAGAAGCAAAAAGCACTAAACTCCATGGTAATGATATAATAGATTACAGAAATATAAGAACAAGACACAAGCACAAATACACAAGTGTACAGTATGATAAAATTTATGCATGGATATTTCAGGATATCCTAATAAGAATTATGAAGGTCCTGAAATATTTCAGGATATTTTAAAATCGAATTATGAAGGCCCTGAAATATTTCAGGAAGTCCTCAATGATTTATGGATATCCTGAGTTCGAATTATATTGCTACAAGATCCATATGTTATCGTCCACAAAAGAGATTGGATCTATTTGCCCTGAGTTTATTTTATTTATTTAGTGGTTTGAAAAACTTATGTGACCACATTATTTTAGAAGTCTAAGAATGGATGGTTCAACGCTATAAATATGATTGATTTTTCAAAGCTTGTTGCACACTTTTGTCCAAATTCTTAGCATATTGCAATTAATGGCAACTATATATATACAATCAAAGTGGTGTTTTTTTAACAGTTTTCCACAGAGAGCTTAAGTCAGGGGCCAAATATAGACCTTGTACCATCAATAAACAAAAATTACAAATACAGTTTGAATAAATATATTGTACATTATAAACATTATAAAACAAAGAGATGTGGTATGAATGCCAAATGAGGCAACTATCCAACAGAGTCCAAACGAGGCTAATTTAAGCAACAATGGGATGGATAGTTATTTGGACTTTCTCTATAACGTAATGTCTGATATTTATATATTAACAACTATTTCTCGATAGTTCATATACTGTTTAAAGCCCATTAAATTGACAACCCTTTTAGCTAACAATATTCACTATAACTCATAAGGTTTATTATTAAAAAAAGTTATATTTGACGAGGACGTTATCAAAATTAAAATTTGAATCATTACACATGATTGCCATTACTACATTTTATAATAGTGACACACACATTTTTGTCATGCAGAATCATATTAAAGATTGATGTCCTCTTTGAGATCTGAAATAGAGTGAAACGAATAACAAACCAAATTTAAATGTTAAAAGTAATAAAATTATTATTTACAATTGGAATTTGTGCTAATGACATCTGATTTGTTTCGTATTACGTACCTCGTTTACCATTCACAAAAATAGACTAATAACAGACAATAAGTCGCGTTTATCAAGTAAAATATGATGCTTATTCCATCTTACTACCTACAAATGTGTTGTCAATATTGGTGTGTAATTATCTGAAGACAGCAGCTTATTCAGTAGGGGATTTAAAGTATAATTTCAGATTGACAACAAAATAAGTTTTTCAACCTGAGATCTTATTTGCTTTCCCTAAATGCTTGTACTTCATTGTTGACTACAAAGCAACAGTTTACCAATGAGACAAATCTCCACAAGAGACCAAATGACGAAGAAGGTTAGCAGCTTTCGGCCACCATACGGCCTTCAACAATGGGCAAAACTCATACCGCATAGCAAGCCGTTAGAAGATCTAAAATAAATCAATTCAAACGAGAAATATAATGTCCTGGTTCAGGTGAAATTGCAAAACAACTATCGATAAACAGCAACAAACGACAACACTGAATTTCAGGCTCCTGAATAGGACAGTTGTGTAACAGCACAAAATAAGAACACAATATAAAAAAGGGCATAACTCGTCAGATCGAAACAAAGCAAAAAAACACCTAACAAAAACACAAAGTACAGATCCGCCGGAGAGTACGTTATAATTATATAAATATGACTTGCTGGTGACTTTAACACTGTCAACACTGAACAATTCTTTATGAAGAACGACCAGAAAAACGCAAGATTAAATTCGTCAACTTTAAAACACGATGGACGACCATATGATTTTCGGGAAGGAGGGAGGAAGATTTTAAAAATGAACATCCTGGCCCGGTTAGAGCTGAAAATAAACAAAAAATCTACTCCAGACGATGGGAAAAAGAGACACTGAAGACATAGATACCATTTCCAAATGGTTAGGGCTGTGAGGTCGTTGATACAAATCAGAATTCAAAAACGTAATTGTTCTATGAACAATCGTGCTTCATCAATCTTCAAAGACCAAACTGTTGCTCAAACACCTGTCTTACCTCGATGAAAAATATGTTATTCGCCAGCAGCCAATGCCCAAAACAATATCGTTTTGTTTTGAAATAGCATTTTTTACACCAAGATACCATTTAATTTATATGGACATCCTGCATTTATCATGGTTTACCTTAACATAAGGTCAAATTGCTGGTAGCGAAAGACACCCCTCTTTTATATTGAACTATCATTTTTCATTGAACATCCAGTGGAAAAGTATTTAACTCTATACTACAGATATAAAATATATAAAAAAAAACACAAGTAAAATGCAAAATAAGCAGCGGGGGTATGGTAACCAATGAGACAAGTATTCGACAAAATCCAAATTGCGGAGGTAGGCAACTATACGTTACCGCACGGTATTTCAACAATGAGCTTAACTCGTACCGTGTAGTCAGCTATTAAAGACTACGCCCTCACAAAATGTGAATCAATTCAAACAACAACAAAAAACGCGGCCTAATTTATGGTAAAAAAATAAACAAAACAAAATATGACAAAAAACAACCAACGAAAACCACTGAATTGCAGGCTCCTGACTTGTGACAGTCACACATAATAGACATTGGGTATTGCTATACGAACCAATGATGATCCTCGGGCTCTTCTGATCGACCCTTTCTTTTATCAATATGAGGCGGATTTCAAATGTAGACGAATCATAAAAAGATAGCATTATTCTCAATTGTTACGCTACATAGATGATGTCCTCTCGCAGAATAATTCAAAGTTTGATGACTATGTTGATCGGATTTGCCCCATTGAAGGTACCAAGATACAATTTAGTCTGCTTCACATCTTGTTTTACACAAAGAAGTTGATAACAATAATGAGGGTCGATTAAGATCTAAAATTTATGACAAATGACTTCAATTTTCCCATTGTGAACTTTCTATTTATTTGTAGTAGCATTCTTATTTGTATAGAGTATACATCTACCAGTTAATACTATATTCCAGGGCTTGTGTTTCCTGAAATCGAGTGCTCCGGAAGGGTACGCTGTCACTGTTCCACTTGTGACAACCATTGTGTTGTTTATGGCAAGTAATCACCCGATGGTGTCATAATTGCGGAAAAGAGAATAGGATATGACGAAATCTATTTAACCAAGGGTTGCCACAATCTCGACCTCCTTTCCTCGTTTATATATGACATTATCGAATGCGACTTAACACCGGATTATCACATTCCACACGAGCAACACAACCGGTACTACTTGTGGACTTATTTGTCTTTTCGTCTGTTTTCTTTTGGCCATGATGTTTTCTTTCATTGGCTTATACATGGTTTATTATTGTCCCTTGATATCTTCATCCTTTCAGCATCAGTTAGAAGTTCATTGTTTGTTTAGACCACACGTGTCAATCTACTATCTGTTGTTTAGTGGAGGAAGGATAAATGAGAATACTGTTTCTACTCCTTCTGACACTACAACACAAGTCATTGCTGGCAGCTTGTTCGGTACGAAAGATAAAACTATCTATAACATGCAGTATTTAAATGCTTCTCATGCTAGGTATTGTTCTTTGTAAATCGATCTTATTGAAGATGCCTTCAAATTGTCTAGTACGATTTATACTCACTCTGAATACAAAAAAAAAGGAATTCCGGAGCACCTTAGTCATATAATAAATGACTTCGTAGGTCCATATCGTTTGCATTTAACATCTTTTGTCTGATTTTTTTTTTACTATTAATGTTGAACAATGTTTTTTATCGGATATTTTGTTTTTACTTTCAATGCTGAACCGTGATAGTTAACTAAAAATATTCGATAAAAAACGTTGAATGCAAAAGATATGGACCTACGAAGTCTTTTATTATATGACTAAGGTGCTCCGGAATTCCTTTTTTTTTGTATTCAGAGTGAGTATAAATCGTACTAGACAATTTGAAGGCATCTTCAATAAGATCGATTTACAAAGAACAATACCTAGCATGAGAAGCATTTAAATACTAAAGTGTTATATCATAGGACTCAGTCTTTAGTTTTTTTTTTGTTATGTTTCGTGAACTGATTGTTTGTCTTTTCGTCGTTTTTCGTTTTTTGCCACGGCATTGTCAGTTTTTTTTTCGACTTATGAGTTTGAATATCATTTGGTAGAAGCTGTCTACCATATCTGAGCATCTAAGTTCACTCTCGGATTTAATATACGGAAGTTTTTAACGACCTTGACTGGCTATACAGCCCTTGCACGGTCGGTATCGGATTTAATGAGATTCGTCTAACTGAGTCTTTGGTTTCGATGGAAAAGATAATGGGACATATGAGATCATGTATTAATTCAAACTTTCGAATTTTCAGTCTAAACAAACTATGGCACCGATTTCAATAATATCGTCGCAATGTATCGCCGTAACTGGAATATAGTTAGTAATGTATTTCTGTTTGTTTTGTTTGTAATTGGAAGACAAACCATATAAAACATTAACCCAATCCTCTTTACCTTGGAAAACCGGGAATGGAGATATCGGTAAAAAATTGCTGGAGCCAGACCAAATGCTTTTTTTGCAAAATTTAATAAAGTTAGCTATATCGATGTGTAAGATGAAAATTGTCAGCGGAAAACTATTGGAATCTATGAAATATAGCTGCAAATCAACTGCTTAACAAATTTAATATACAATAGTGCGTTATACGCCACGATTGGGGATTTAGATAAAATAAAATTATAATTTGTGCAATGGTAGGAACTATTTATCTAATCATGCACATGTTTAAACTAGAATTTAATGAAGCTATACAAATATTTGAAAACTTTTTGACACTTTCCGACAAATAAGTAAGTACTTTTATAGGATTGGGTCGTGAGTGTTGTTGCATGCTGTTTAATGGACATCTGACATTTAATTATAATCAAGGAATTTTACATATGAAACTTAAAATCTACATGCTGATTTAATTAAGTTATTTGTTGCGAAATTTCCTCGTCAAAAGTAAATGTCATTTTTAAATTCATGATTGATGGCATTTTAATTGTTTCTCAGATAATGATGACTTGGAAATTCCCGGGACATTGATTTGAATGAATTGAGAGAAAAAAATTAAAGGACATAAACACCCTTATACATCCAGTTTATTACAAAAACGTGATTGCAAGTCATGGAAATAATTGTCGTCAATGACCTAAAAAATTCACTCTACTAACATACCATCTCTTTCATTAGAAGACGTACACGTACGTCCAACAAGGGATATTTCAGGATTACATTTATATGCAACCTTTTGCTACATATGTGTTTGTTTCTTTTAGATCTCTTTTCTATTTGAATACACAATAATCATTGATGATTATGCATTGTGAGCTTTAGTTGTTTGTTCATTATTGTTCTATATTTTGTGATATTGGTGCATGTTTACTTATCACAAATCTTTTCCTTGAACATTTCACAGAAGAATAATAATCTTGCAGACCATTTGAAGTGTAGTTGTCAATCTTAATTATTATTTAAGTGATGTATTTATTTGCATTATTTGACAACCCGGCATACCAATGTATCCACTTCATGGACTCTACCGAAAGGATTCACACAGGCGTTGGTTCACCAGACGGAGTTTAATTTCACAGAAGAATATAAAAAATGATTAGGGAACAACCATTTAACTTCAAAAGTGTGGGGGGGGGTATGGTTTTTTCCTAAAAAAATATTCTGATCCCCAATTTGATGAAAAAAAATATTGTGGTCAAGCAGATGACAAAAAAAAACCAGATTTTCCCCATACCTTATAGTGTTTAATTTTGAAAAAAATTAATTTGATTGATAGCGTCGAAAAACTAAAAATGTTTGCAAGAAAAAAAATTTCTGACTCAGACAAAAAACCATAACCCCCTTGAAGTTAAATGGTTGCGTTGCTCCCTTACGCCCATGTTACTAGAGGCTACTCACCAATTAGCTTCTTTGATATTGATGCAGATATTGTTTATTATAGTTTTGCTTGTTCCTGTGTGTTTTGTTATCTTTTATACAGCCTAGTGATGTTACTTAATGAATTTTACATTATGTTCTTATTATGTACCACTGATGGAAATTAAAAGCAAAAAGGCCAGTTGAAACAAAAAAAAACTTTGAACAGCCCATCACATGTTCATGAACCTGTCCTTAGTCGAGAACCTGTCAGTGGATGTCTTTAATCAATTTGTATGTTGTTATCAAATTTTTGATAGTCTATGTAAACTGTTTTAGACTGCCGGCATTTAGAGATTGATATATTGTCTAAGCATTTGTCTATTGATGAATATCTGGATTTTTTTTGTCTTCGGGTTGGTGTCTCATCATTAAAGTATCCGCATATCTCCTTTCATGCATACACTTGCTAAACATTTTGTATGGCAATATTGTTACCAAATACGTAAATTTTAATTTTAGTTCATATGGGGAGATAACTCAGATAATTTAGTTTTATTAAAGATTGATTTTTTTCATATCCATGATGATTTACTTTCAGAAACAATTTTGAGTGTTATTGTTTGTTTTGAATTTGGATTATATTGTATTTGTGTTCTTGTGTACATTGTGGGTTTGTAAGCTACTTATGGTTCTCTGTTTCCTTTGCCTATGTTTAGCAGGTATGACAAGATTCTCTACAAATCAATGAAATATTTGATTGTATTGAAGGGATCAAATAGCAACTCTCATCATATTTGTTTAACATATTTTTTGGACAGATTGGTATATACCTCGCCAACATTCTTTATATGCCTGTTCCAAGTCGGGAGCCTGTAATTCAGCAGTTGTCGTTTGTTGCTGTACATCATATTTGTTTTTCGTTTATTTTTTATACATAAATCAGACCATTAATTTTCTTGCACATGTCATTTGGGGGCCTTTTATAGCTTACTGTGTGTTATGGGTTTTCATTGTTGAATGCCATATGGTGACTTATAGTTGCTTACTTCTACATCATTTTGGTCTCTAGTGGAGAGTTGTGTTTTCATTGACAATTACTGTAAATTCAGAAATTATTGCATGCATTTATTATTGCGATTTTGTCATTTTAGACTAAAATGCTTTTTTAATTTTTGCCATATTGAGAAAAATCCTGTTTAATTCATAATAATTTAATTTTGGATGTAACACGTCTTCTGATTGGCTGAAAGTGTTTTGTCTATCAGCTATTAGACATAATTTTGTCATGTGACCGTGACGTCACCAACATTTTTTTCAAAATTTACTCCTTAAAAATGGACTTTATAATTAAATTATAAGGAATGACTGTGATATTTTTTCTGTCTATTCGAAATAACCTAAAAAATGTGCACACTTTAAAATAACCCACTACGCGGGTTATTCAGCGTGCACCACATTTTTGATGTTATTTCTTCATAGACAGAAAAAATATTACAGTCATTCCTTAATGAAAATTTCAAAATGCGAGTTTAAATTATTGCGATTATAACCCTGTCGCATTTTTCGCAATAATAAAAACATCGCAATAATTTCTGAATTTACATTATACCTCATCTTATATTGATACTTGCAAACATCAAAAAAGAAGAAATTATGTAGAAATGTTGCTTGATAATGAATAGTTTTTATGCTCCACAACCAATTTATCTTCCAATCCTTGAACTGAGTGCCAACTTTTAACTAAACTTCATACCAACTATAACTGACTTATATTCTTTTGTTACTGAGTACCTGAAGACCTCAATCTTTCAAAAAGTCAATTACTGGGACATGAAATAAAGGTCAATGCCATGTGACAGATACTCCTTGCAACAAAACCATATTCCATGTAAAACCCTTGCCAAAGTGGGACGTCTGTTTGATTGTGCAGGATGTATAAATACTGGTCACAATGGGGGTGGTAGATCTGATGCCTCGTGCAGAGTGTGCCACATTTCTGCACATAAAGAACCCTTTGTTGCAACAACTATTTTAGGTGGCCTGTTGTAAGGGTAAATTTCAGGCCTTATCTAATTTACCCTAATTTTCCAGTGGCAGTCCAAATTTCCAGCCCTTCATCCCGATCAACCCTATTTATGGAACCTACCTTCTGTATGTATTGTTAATTTGTTCTCGTCCTGAACATGCATCAAATATTTGCAACTGGATGTTAAGCAACCAACAATCAATCAATCATTAACTATACATGCTTCTTGCAAACAATGTACTGACCAAATACTGTTGTATCATTACTAAGGAACATGCAGACCTGATCCTGAAGACTTAACCTGATCACTTGAGCATGAATTGAGGTCAAAGTTATAAGACAACTAAATATGTCAGACATATATAATCTCACAACAAATCCAAATATAAAATATTGTTGACCTTATGACATAAGTTACTTGGAGCAGACTTAATTATGAAAACTTAACCAGGCTACAGGAAAATAAGGTCAATACCATGGAAAAAACTAAAAATATTTGTTATATGATTTGCATATCTTCAAATTATTGACCTGGATTGGTCTGTTAGAATGTTTTCCCTGAGTTTACACTTGGATAAACCATGTTTCCGAAACAAATTTCCTAACCTATGTTAAGAAAATGCTGATTTAGCTGTGATCTATTCATTGGCAATACACATGCATGGGATCCTGGGGTTTCAATCAAATTGAGATTGAATTACAAAAAAAAGCAAACTACAGAACTGTTATTCCTATTCTAATTCATAACAAAAAGAAATAATGCATTAGAGATCGGTAAATTATATTCCTTTTCTTGTATGCTTCAAATTCAGACAATATCTCATTTCAATGGATTTCAGCAAGTCAATATGGCATAATTATTGGAGAAGACGTTACTAAGTTGAAAAACTTGTGTCTAATCCATTTGTCATTTTTGAACAATAAAATATGTTTAAACTAAACTAATATGGCAACTAACTCCTTAGTCAGGACATGTCAGTCGTGGATTTGAATGTAAATAGTAGCCAATGAAAAAAAAAAATTGTTAATTAAAAATTTCAAATGTTTGGGTCAAGAATTTTAAGGATTAAACACATTTTCTCGAGGGGTTATTAACATGTAAACTGCAGCTACTAACCCGAAAACTGAATAAAGTCAGAATAATATTAGTCATAATAACAGATAAAAAGTTATTTCATTATAACAACTTTTAGACTTTTAAAATGCACAAATTCCACCAATCAATAGACTTCTTGACAGTAAAAAGAAATAAACTGTCTTCTTAAATAAATCAACAAATACCAAAACAGTTAAGATGAAGAAATAAGGAAAAGAAAGACAGAATTGTTAGCATGTTGCATTTGGTATTTCAACAGCTTCATCCAAAAGGTATTATATAAAGACAAACTATAAACTATATAATTTATCATATTCATAATAACAAATTTACAATTCTATTTGTATATCACAGAACTTTAAAGTCACAATATCAAAAACTTCATTTAAATTTACAAAGATGTTTTTTTCCAGGTCTCTGTCATTTTCTTTTATTTCTTTATGATACAGTAATGGAAGGAACTTCAGGTTTAAATCTGTGAGCAGCCTGAGGAGGAAGTCTCTTCCATATTCTGCCACTATTGTCCTGTATTTTGCTTTGTCTCTCAGTTTCTTTATTCCTATGGAGAATCTGTTGGATGCAGTATTCAGCCTCTTGCCCACAGTCTGTAATACGAAGATCCATGTGTGTGACGGTTGTGTTTACTTCCATACCTTCTTGGATCTGTTTTCCACCCTCCTAAAAAACAGTACAAAAAATAAGTTATATGTAATCATTGCCAGTTGACGAGTTGATATTTATTATAGTATCTTAATTCTTTGAATTATTACACATGTGTACTTCCATTTCACAATATACCAATATCACTTTTTCCACCATTTTTTTTTTAACTTTTTGTACAGTTTTGTAACAAATAAAAAGAATGAGTTATCTCCCCAATATTACTTTGGAGCTGTTTTGCATTTTTTCTTTCTTTATTTTTCCTTTCTGGCTGTACAAATTTTCTATAAATTTTGATGGACAGTTCAATATCATTTCAAATGGCTTTTTTTCAATTACATATGTGCAAGTGTTAAGATTTTATAAAAAGAGAAGACGTAATAAACTCAAGAGTGCACACGCTGAAATGTCTCGCCTGCTTTACTGACCATTGATTTTATGTTGAAAGTCTTAAAGATAAAGGTTTTACTAAAAGCATTTCAGAAACTTAACATTTTTAAAGATCTAGGACAATGAGGTCAAGGTCAGATAAATCATGTCAGACAGACATATACATCTTACAATTTTGTATACACCAAATATAGTTGACCTATTGTGTATGCTAATTGAAACCAGACCAAAACACAAAAACTTAACATTGACCAATGAACCATGAAAATGAGGTCAAGGTAAGAATATACCTGCCAGACAGACATGTGCACCTTACAATTATTCCATACACCAAATATAGCTGACCTATTTCTATTGGTACTTGAAAAACAGACAAAAACACAAAAACTTAACATTGACCAATGAACCACGAAAATGAGGTCAAGGTCAGATGATACCTGCCAAACAGACATCATGTACAACTTACAATCATTCCATACACTAAATATATTTTACTTATTGATTATAGTACTTGAAAAATAGACAAAAACACAAAAACTGAACATTGACAAATGAACCGTGAAAATGAGGTCAAGGTCAGATGAAATCTGCCAGACTGACATGTATCCATTACAATCATTCCATACACCAAATATAGTTGACCTACTGCTATTAGTATTTGAGAAATGGACCTTATCATGTAACTTATCGATGAAATGAGGTCGAGATCAGGTGAAATCTGTCTGACAGACATGTAGGCATTGCAAGGAACCCATACATGTATACCAAATATACATGTAGTTATCCTATTACTCATAATAAGTGAGAAACTCACATGACAAAAAAAACCTCGAATTTTGTTTCAAGCAGTCGTTGAACCATGAAAATGAGGTCAAGGACAATGGACATATGATTGAGGGAAACATAAGGTATCTATCTGCATACAAGATATGAAGCATCCAGGTTCTTCTACCTTCTGAAATATAAAGCTTTATACAAATAGTTTCATCGCTGGATAGTAATACCTATGTCTTGCATACTGTGACGAAAGGTGAGACAAAATATGCATTTGTGTGAATGTACAATAAATTCTCTTAATGCAAAATTTAACATTATTGAACTTACAGGACCAAGTTTATTGCATGACAAATCCATTGACTTGAGTGTTGTATTCTGCATAATAACTTCCTGAAGGAAAGGGGCTGTTGCTTCCCCAAACTCATTACTACCTAGATTGATTTTCTGTAATGTTGAGTTTCTCTGTAAAGCTCTGGAAATTGCAGATGCCCCTTCATCTCCTAATCTATTCAATCTAAGGTTGAGGTTTTGTAATGTTGTGTTTTTGGTCAGGGCATGGGCAATAGCCTGAGCCCCTAGCACTTTAATGTCATTGTCACATAAATTCAGGCTTACTAGCTGACTACGATTGTTCAAGAATTTCCCAATGGCCCTTGCTCCTCGATCGCTTATTGTATTGTGGGATAGATCCAGAGTTATCAGACTTGGATGGTCTAGGATATGACTAATCAGTACTCTTGTTTTGTCATCATCTAATGTGCTTCTACTAAGATGGAACACTTTAAGATGTTTACAAGCAGCAACACATTGAGCAAGTTGTAAACAGTCTCTAGCAGTGAATTTAAACAAGTTCCATTCAAAGTTCATACCACAATCACTGACACCATATGTAAGATGCAATTCTTCCAAATTTGTCAGACATTTTAATACTGGAGCAAAGTTGAAATGATCACACTCTGGTTCATCACCAGCATCACTGCCAGCATCTGATGCATCATCAAAATCAGGACCTTTTGGGGCTTCTCTTACAGGGGGAAGTAACTGTTGGACATCTAACTTTTTGACATAGTTGGCAGACAATGGCAGAGTTTGATTTAATTCATTTGGATCTGTTGTCTCTGGTACAAAATTTTCTACGATTTGTTGGAGGTTTCTCTCGAAATACATTCTTTTCCAGTTGCTACCATACTGGGACACATCACAAATTTCCCATCTTGCTTTGCAGCATCTCTTCCAGTAATCTTCTTCCTGTACCAGATTAGCAGTTATCTTCAAAGGTATGTCAGTGGAGATTTTGTCCAACACTTTAGACTTGTACCTTAGTGGAAGGTCATTCAGAATTGTAGAGTTATCTGAAATAATGGAAATTAGTTAAACTTTCTTGTGATAATATATGCAAAATATATTACAAAAATATTTCAAATAGTTTTAATGTATACATGTTTCTATAAGTGTTGTGTAAGATTTAGAGTAAATGAAATATCCTGTTTAGATCACTGTAACATATATCCATAACTAAGGGAGATAACTCATGATTTTCATGGGAAGCTTTTACTAATTGCTTACCTAATGTCCAGTTACTCCAGTATCCAGTATTTAATATATATATGTATCTATGACAACCGAAAAGATCAATTAATATAAAAGTAGCATTTTTCTCAATAAATTACCAGTAATATTATACAATTATAGCCTTTGAATGCGGTTGATAAGAGGTATTATCAACCTAAGAGATGCATATTGACTGAGGACGAAGTCCGAGGTCGATATAACATTGTATTGACCTCAACAAAAGGCTACAATTGTTATATTATTAATCAACAACTATTGCATGAACAATGTAAAATTGGGGATTTCTAGAATGTATTTTTGTAACATGCTGTATGCCCTGTGCAATATGCTGTTTTTAACCTACAAAAAGCTGAATACAACAGTATTGGCGTGCAAACTGAGTAAATGCAAATGTGCATGTGATCAAGTTTTAACGAATCACAAATCATTAAAGATATTCAATAAATAATATATAAAAATAAGGAATGTAGAATGATAACCAATGAGACATTCCACCAGAGACCAAAGGAAAGGGTGTAAACAAATACAGATCACCATACGACCTTCCTCAATGAGCAAAACCAAAACCAAGACCGTATAGAAAGCTATAAAAAGCAAAAATAAGCAGTATTTGATCTTTGAAATTTTTTTTTTTCATTTTTATTTTAAAGAAAAAGGGTTCTGATAATAAGATTATATCATATTGAAGTAAGACATTTTCATATAACTATTTGGAAAATGAATGTGATAAAACTATTTACTTACTTTCAAAATGTGTAACTATATGTTTGATACATAGATCAACCAGTAATGGGACAGTAGCCAATGAATATGCTGGATCTTCTGCTATGATTCTCCTCATCTGTCTCCAGTCAGCTGCAGGATTATCTCCCCTTGCAGATCCAGCAGGAGTTGCTGCCATAGCTGGCCTACCACTACTTTTCCCACTCTTTCCTGATTGAGCAGACCCAGCTCTAGATGGTTGTTTAGAACCAGGCTGACTTTTGGGTCCACTCTTAATACTTTTGGCATCCTCATCAATTTTATCTTCCCCTGATACATCTGTTACTGCTGGATCAGACATTTTGGCTTTAAAAGAATAAATCATTGTAGTTAAGTTTTCAGTAAAAAAATAACTGTCTATAGTTTTAAAAATTGTGTCTGTTAGACTGTTAGTCCTAACTTAAACTGGAGCAAGGGGTATATTTGTTAGGTTTATATTATGATTTTCCCATTATGTTCATTTTACACGATCTGTAGTAAATTTTCTAGCAAAAACAATGGCCTTACAGAATGAGATACCACTTTAATTTGTTTTTGTTAGCATTGAAAGCCCCCCAAACATATCCATATTAAAGTTAATTCAAGCACTTAGTAGTATAACTGAAGAGGAGTTACAGAAGAGGAACAATCCACTGCAAATAATTGCCCTAGAATTTTATTTTAATGAAAAACATAATTACATGTAGTTTATTTTGAAGTTCTTGGCTTTGACATGTGGCAGCTTATTCAAAAGTTGTGTCACCAATTAGTTCTCACTAAAATGTCATTTTAAAAGTCAATAATCACACTTAATTAAATTACAGATTTTACATCATTCACAGAAAATACATGTTATTAAAGCCTTATTCGTGTATGTGCTAACCATTTTTCTTGTAGTGAGTCTGTTCTACCTTAATTTTCTAAATAGTCTTTTAAGACTAATTTGTTGATCAAAATGTGCAGGCAAAACTCAAGTTTGACCAATTTTGATTTCAATATTTAACAGTTTTCTCCCTAAACATTCAGTCATTCATGATTTTATTTGTGTACAATTGCCAAGATACAGTGTATAAGTATTGCTATGACGAATTCATACAAAAAATTTAAAGACTCTCACATGTAAAACCATAGAAGTATAAAGGATGGAAAAATTTTGGTGACATCCATAAGAAGGTCATTTTATTAAAGACATCATCTATAAGGTTTTCAATTACTACAATTTAGTAAGGATCTAATTGTCTTGCATGTACAATGTACCCCATGTTTGTATTTGGCGAGTCAAATGACAAAATCAATCGGTTAGCTCTCCAAAATGGCCACCTACATGTAATTATATAAATGGAAAAACTATCTATAGAGAAAATATAACTTTAGAAAAATTATACAACTGTCCATGTAGTATGCAGATTACATTATGGTTTTACAAATCCAATGCAGTCGGGGAGTAACAATACAGTTATCCTAGCTAACCAATTAAAAATAATCACATCTCTTCTCTTATGATACATGTAAGTGTCTTGAAACAAAAGGTAGAGTTACTTACAGAAAGATTGTATAATACATATATATCCTAATCCATATATAATGGGATTTGGAGTTCAGGTGTGTTTTTCTGATTTGACTTGACAGGGGAAGATTGATGGAGGATTGCTCTGCTAGACAAAATAAAATTTGAACAGTATCGAGGACAAATGTGGGAGATCATTGAAATTCAACTGTTCTATCAAACACAAAAACATGCTTTTTATTTTGCTGTTATAAATGTGAGTACCAGTTATTTCTATCATTCAAAATGTGTGATGCTTTATTATTTGATTTTTGACCTTACTATAATATTGTACTGTTTCTATCCAATACTCTAAAAACCTGTACTGTAAAGTTACAAAGTCTAATTAATAGCAACAACATTGAAACTTTATAACACAACACATAAATGATAATCAACTGTACTTTTTTATGAATCTATTTGTTTTAATATAATATCACTTTTTTTGTTACCAAATTTTACTTCTTGAGACTTCTTGATGTGAATAAGTGAGACGGTGAATTTAATGGACGGCAGCCATCATACATGTACAAATGTACATGTAGTTATAGCAAATTTTGATACTTGTTATATGGCAAGAACTAGTTATTGCTTAAGGTAAAGCAATAGATCATTGTCTGTCCACAGCTGAATGTCCTAGCAGATGGTGGGAATTGGAAGTCAAGACAGTTAGAGGACACCAAGAACAACTCCTCATTCCTTTTGCCAGGACTCATGTATATCGTGGCTCGTTTTCCCAGACACCATCAGAATCTGGAATGGACTGCCACAACAACTAGTGAGTTGCACAACCCTTGAATCATTAAAAAGGGGTTTGCAAGAGGTCCAGTATCAATTAATGTTTAACCTGTTTTTTATTTTAGTTTTAACATTATTTCTAAGAAGCACAGTTTCACTGTACATAGATAATTTGCACATATTGGCACAATTGTTCAATGTTCTCACATCGAACATGCACATGAAACAGTACGATACTACTTCCATGGGATTGATTGATTGATTGTTGGTTGCTTAACGTCCAGTGGCAAATATTGAATGCATGTTCAGGACGAGAACAAATTAACAATAAATACAATAGAACAGGTAGGTCTTGTAATTCAGGCCGTCCGGGATAAGGTCAGGGAAGTTTCTACTGCCACTGGAAAATGAGGGTAAATTGGATAGGGAAAGAAATTTGGCCTTGCAACAGGCCACCTACGGATTTAACGTTCATATTCTGACTGGACATGGCTGCATACTTGATACATCCCGCACAGCCAAACGGACGCCCCACTTTGGCAAGGGTTTTACTGCCAGTCGGGAGAAGACCTGTAGTGAACATATTTCTATTCCTTAGTCACCCTTGGGGGGACTTCCATGGGAGGACTGTAGTTTACTATAAAGAAAGAAGAAGAAGAAGGAGGAGGATCATATCCCCCGTCTTGACAGTACCGTCAGTAGCAACAAAATGCTGACACTGTGCTGTCAAGCCCGAAGGTTTTTGATAATTTTTACTGTTTCTCTGATAAGTTTACACAACACAATTTTAGAAAAACATCAAGGATATGTGATTTCGTCTTAATTTTGGTATTTAAGAGACGCAGAAGACTTAAAATTGAATAGTATTTACCCTGCAGTATGATCTCCAGATAGCTTCTTGTTACTATGACAATCAGGAAGTAGAATTCAAAGCGATTTCCGTTTCCGGTCATTAAAAAAATGGCTGCGCCCATCTAGCTTTATTTTGCTGACAAGCACAAGATTTGGACACAGATTTTCCCAATTTCGTTTGATTATCATTCAAATTTATCGCGGTATATCGAAGATCCTGTAAACTGGATACAAGGTTTGGACACAGATTTTCCCAATTTCGTTTGATTATCATTCAAAGTTATCGCGGTATATCGAAGATCCTGTAAACTGGATAATAAATAATGCACTTATTTCAGAGCGTCTTTCTCCAGATTTAATAGTCAGATAATTTGTATTGACATTGCATAAATTATATGTTTTGTTTGTTTTTCTTTGAAGAGATACAAAATCTTTTATGGATTTTGATGTGCAATTTTTTGTACGTGAGAGGGGGCATCTACTTCTTACATATAGTAGTTGAATTCATTGAGGAGTACTCAGTACTTAGTGTGACTGCGTGTGTGTGTAGGTGCTGGTTAAATACTAAATGCCTATTTACAATGAATAAAATACAAAAGTAAAAAATATGGTGCAAGCTGTACAGGTGGTGCAGGATAAAAAGATTCCATCATGTACGCAATCAGTGTCTTGAAAGCTTCAGAGTGGGAGCTTTCAGTGGTGAGTCCCGTAGTTTATTCCAGATTGTTATTGTTTTTGGAAAGAATGAGTACTTGAAATAGTCGTTTCTTGGGCTGTAGATGGTGTATGTCATGGAATTGTAGTGTCTTAATAGTCTGTTTAGTGGGATCAGGCAGTTATCTGTTGGAATTGCTACAAGTCCATTTATAATTTTGTATAGTAACCATAATCTGATGTTAACTCTTTGTTGGTATAGAGGTATCCAGTTAAGCCTGTTTATCATGTTGGTGACACTTGGTTCATTGCTGTAATCATTGTAGACATATCGAGCTGCTCTTCTCTGTGCTCGCTCTATTTTGTCAATATTATTCTGGTTGTAGGGACTCCATATTGCTGCAATATATTCCACTCTCGGTCTTACAAGTGCATTAACAGCATTGATCTTTGTTTGCTGTGTAGCTTTTTTTTAATGTTTGGTGGTGCGCCTGACAGAGACGGAACTTACAGATTAGATGAAGATGAAGATGTTTCTACTGAGCATCTCTTGTGCTTGGTTTGCACTAGCTACAATGTTGTTAATGTGTAGGTTCCAGCTTAGGTCATCTTTGATGGTAATTCCTAAGTATTTTGTGTCCGTTACTACCTCTAGTTGTTTACCATGCATGTCATACATGTACATAGTTGCCAAGTGACATGATATTCGCGTGTAATACACGTTTTTTCAACGGTTTACCCGCGAGGATTTTGTCACATTGCGTGTACATGCTTTTCACCACTTTATACACAATTACACGCTTTTTCATTGTTTTGATTTTTTAGTCGTTAGTGATATCGCGAATCTCAGGTTTTTGTCGAGCCTGCGACTTTTGTCGCAGAAAGCTCGACATAGGGATAGCGATGCGGCGGCGGCGTTAGCTTACTTCTTAAAAGCTTTATATTTTAGAAGATGGAAGACCTGGATGCTTCATACTTTGTATATGGATGCCTCATGTTACGAAGTTTCCGTCAGTCACATGTCCAATGTCCTTGACCTCATTTTCATGGTTCAGTGACTACTTGAAAAAAAAGTTCAGATTTTTTGTAATGTTAAATTCTCTCTTATTATAAGTAATAGGATAACTATATTTGGTATGTGCGTACCTTGCAAGGTCCTCATGCCCGTCAGACAGTTTTCACTTGACCTCGACCTCATTTCATGGATCAGTGAACAAGGTTAAGTTTTCGTGGTCAAGTCCATATCTGAGATACTATAAGCAATAGGTCTAGTATATTCGGTGTATGGAAGGACTGTAAGGTGTACATGTCCAACTGGCAGGTGTCATCTGACCTTGACCTCATTTTCATGGTTCAGTGGTTATAGTTTAGTTTTTGTGTTTTGGTCTGTTTTTCTTATACTGTATGCAATAGGTCTACTATATTTGGTGTATGGAATGATTGTAAGGTGTACATGTCTAGCTGGCAGGTGTCATCTGACCTTGACCTCATTTTCATGGTTCAGTGGTCAAAGTTAAGTTTTTGAGTTTTGGTCTTTTTTTCTAATACTGCATGCAATAGGTCAGCTATATTTGGCGTATGGAATGATTGTAAGGTGTACATGTCTAGCTGGCAGGTGTCATCTTACCTTGACCTCATTTTCATGGTTCAATGGTCAAAGTTAAGTTTTTGAGTTTTGGTCTTTTTTTCTAATACTATATGCAATAGTTCAACTATATTTGGTGTATGGAAATATTTTATGATCTATATGTCAGTCACGCAGGTTTTATTTGACCTTGACCTCATTTTCAAGGTTCATTGCTCAGTGTTAAGTTTTTGTGTTTTCGTCTGTTTTTCTTAAACTATAAGCAATAGGTCAACTATATTTGTTGTATGGAAGAATTGTTAGCTGTACATGCCTGCCTAGCATGGTTCATCTGACCTTGACCTCATTTTCATGGTTCATTGGTCAATGTTTAGTTTACTTGGTTAATGTTAAGTTTATGTGACAGTTGTAATAAAGCTTTATATTTAGGACTATCAACATAATATCAATGATTAGTAAAGAAGGCGAGACATTTCAGCGTGTGCACTCTTGTTTCATTACTTGACAATAAATACCGAAAATTTCAAAACAATTGTTTGACGCCATTGATTATTTTCGTATGGACTAACAGCAAAAGCCCTTAAGGTGAGTAGTTTGTGATTAGTTTTTACGATTTTGAAAGATTTTCCTTCTTTCAAATTCACTTCAGGGAAGTGTCCACAGAAAGAGATCGCTTTCAGGACCTGTACTGTCGTCTAAAGGAAAGAGTCGATTGCTAAGGGAAAACGATGTGTACGTACCAAGATAATTTCAAGATTTATAAATTATATTTGGGAGTTCGAGTTTAAATGATCGACGGACGAGTAACGCATAATGTGCACCCTATGTTGCAATCATAACAATACATGTGAGAGGAGAACTACAATGTAGCTATTTGATTAAGCATTTAACATGTTGAATGGTAATCAAATTATAAAATATTTTTCTTTTGCAGTTTCAAATCTGGCCAACAGATTTCCACAGGCCATAGGGGATGGAAATATCACGGAACTGTTGGATTAGTTCTCATAGTACCAGCTGTCTTCTGATGAACTTCCCAGTTTTGACCAGGCAATAGCAACATATATAGTTTGTTTGGAGCAATGGCAGAGATAATAGATGACATTTTAGATGGCAAAAAACGTTATGACACTCTTTCAAAGCTTGATAAAGCTATTATATATATATAAAGTTCAACCAAATATTAATTCTGACTGTGAGAGAGCATTTTCAATTATAAAGAAATGTACGGGTACACTGAATTCTGATCAGAACTTGACAATGATATATTGTGTGCCTTGTTATCAAGTAAATGTAACCAAACTGGCAATTGTTTAGGATATGTGCCTAGTGGTGTTGCTTTAAAAGCAGCAAAACAGACCACTGTTGAAAACAATAAAAGTTTACAGTAGAATATTGTTTTTTATATTAACAAATTTGTATAATGTGAAAAAGTCGGCATCTACAATGTACGTCACGCGTTTTCACACACTTTTTGACATGTCATGTCATGACATGATTTCTCATTGTCAGAGGTTGGCAAGTATGATGTCATAAGGTTCTTTAATCAGGTGTTTGGATCATGTTAGGTGCATCACATTACATTTGCTTATGTTAAATTCCATTTTCCATTTCTGTCCCCATTTTGTAAGCATTGTCAGATCATTTTGCAGGATTTCATTGTCATTTTTGGTCTTGATAGGTTGTTAGATGGTTCAATCATCAACGAACAGGCGGATTGTAGATTGCATGTTTATATCAGTGATGTCGTCGATGAAAACTAGAAAAAGGACAGGGCTGAGTACACTTAATACACTACCTTGAGAAGTTGAGATATACCAGATGTAATGCCCTCTTTACCTGAATACTTGCTTTCTAATACAACTGCCTGTGTCCTTTTGTCTAAAAAGGCTGAGATCCATTTGCGATTTTTCCCTCTTACCCCATAGTGTCTTAGCTTGTGTAGCAGGCGTGGATGGCTAACTTTATCAAAGGCTTTTGAAAAGCCTAAGACTATCATGTCTGCATTTTATTGTCCATTGTGAGTGTAAGATCATGTATCAGGCCTGTATTATAAGATGTGTCTCACATGATCTCTTACTTCTTAAACAATGTCATGCGTGTTGGAATTCTGATAGTATTTTGTTTCTTTCTAGATGTTTCATGAGGTTGGATACTACGATGTGCACCATAAGCTTGCAGAGGATGTAGGTTAGTGTGATAGGCTTGTAGTTTGCTGGTTTGTGGCATGGTCCAGTCTGTTTATGTTTGTCCTAGAAACAATGATTTATTGAACAGGAAAGAGACTGTTAGTGCTAGTTCATGATGAAGTACTTTCAGTATGCATGAGTCGAGTTGGTCTGGCCCACTTGCTTTTGTTTGGGTTGAGTTCTTTAATCTGCTTTTTTACTCCATTTCAAGTGTGAGATGTTAATGTCATTAATTGTGTTGTGGTTTACATTTCCTATATCTGGCATTTCCTATATCTGACATTTCAGTCTTCTTTAAACACAGATTGGAATTGGTGGTAATGTGTTTGCTTTGTCAACTATGTCATTTGATGTAAATCTTTGATGTTTTAAGGGTGATGCTCCAGCTGTTTCTTTCCTCATGCATTTTAAAAAGAGAAAAATTTCTTTGGGTTTGGTTTGTCGTCAGGAGCTACTATGTTTGATACATAGTTCCAGTAGCATTTGCGGGTCTCTTTTTGAACAAGATGGTTTAGGTTTTTATCTGGTGTTCTCATTTTTCCATTTTCTCCTGTATTTTTAATTTTATTGTACCATGTGTACAGTCTGTCTCTTTTTCTCATTATCCTACACAGTTCTAATGTTATCCAAGGGTATCCGTGTTGATGTTTCAAAATAGTTCTCTGTGGTATGTGTTTATCAGTCAGTTTATGTAAAATTCCTCCCGCATTATGTTAATATTTGTATTATTTTGATGTATTTTACTAAAGTCATCTCCAAAATTTTTTGCTTCTGTTTTCATATCCTTAAAATTTGCTTTCTTATATTGGTACACTTTTCTTGATGTCTGCATCTGTGGTCATAAAAATTGTAGACACTGCAGTATGTTTGGGTTTTATTGCACCTAATTTTTCCAATACAATTAATGTAATGTTCTTTTACAAAAAAAGTTGTTTCTGCTTAAATTTATATGAACTTAAATCTGTGAGCACAATCATTTTGATGACATATAACTTTGCAGGTTAATTGACTGGTAATGAACATGTGTGTAGTACATGTATTTTTACTTTTTTTTAAGTAGTAAATTTTAAATGGAACACATGTATGAACAAACAACTAACATTCACCATGCATGTGCCAGAAAGTAAACATCATTCTGATGGTTTTCTGTAACTGAAGAAGAGTTAAAGGGCAAAGGCTACAGGGAATAGTGATAATTATTTCATCAAGGCAATGTTTTTTTTACCTCCTTTCCATGTGATGGTTAAGTTAAAGTGACTAAATATTATTGTTATACACATATGCACATTCTAAGTTCTACAATCTGTCGATACCTATATTTTGGCATTGCACAAGGTCATGTTTTTCTCTGACTGTTAATGAAGACTTTACATTAAATCCATTGGATGTTGGATGTGTACTGATTGATATTTTAGTTTTAGATACATGATTATTTTATAAGTTGTTATTGGCGTTGAACTAGCTGTCAGTAACTGCGAGTACTCTCAGATCTGAATGTCGTGTCTATTTTGTTGTGAGGGATGTATAAATTCCCTGCCATTGTCCTGTGTATTTTCCTTAGATGTTTTTCTGCTTTGTATCGATCTGATGGATGAGTTAAGCCCTTTTGAACCGATTTTTATATAGTTTGTTCTAATGTTGAACTGTTATACCACTGTCCCAGGTTAGGGGAGGGTTGGCCCTCCAAACATGTTTAACCCAGCCACATTCTTTATGTGCCTGTCCCAAGTCAGGAGCCTGTTGTTCAGTTGTTTTTTTTGTAAATCATTTTGTTATATGTTAGACTGTTAATTTTCTCACATTTTTCATGTCAGGGAGGACCTTTCATACCTGCCAACCCTCCCGTTTTGAGCGGGAATCTCCCGCTTGCCGGTACCCTCCTGCGCGGGAGTATAGAATCTCCCCCTTTGGGATATTTTAACCTTGAATGACGAGTCAACAGTAATTACGTTTTTGTCTCACTGATTAGGGTTGTAATTACCTGTAAATCACAGACCATGTGAAATTAAATGGCTTCACTTGACAGCTTGGGTGTCAAACATAGTACTAATTAACGATAATTAACGACTTTTGAAGCAAAACACTTCAAAGAAATTTCGGGTTACTTCCCCTGTTTAATCCTGTTTTAAGTTACCCTTCTTAAAATAATGTGAATTGATAAAACAATATAAACTAAATACAAATTAAACAAAGAATCATAAAAGAAGGGCAATTAAAAGATTTTGTATGCCTTAAGACAAAAAAAATAATTATATTTTAAAAATCACTTAAAAGATCTATACTTCTATTCAATGTTTATATTGAAATTAATAAGATATGTATTGAACTATTTTTAGTCAAACAGATAAGAGCACACACAAAATGCACCTGTGACAATATGATTGCTCTCTTATAACTGAGATGTCTGGGGTGAAAGTTGTCTGGAAGTGATTCAAATGTCAGAGTTGATGAAAAGGTATGACCTTTTATAGCCGACTAGACGGTATGGGATTTTTCTCATTGTTGAAGGCCATATGGTTGCCTATAATTGCTTACATCCATTTCATTTGAACTTTGGTGGATAGATGTCTCACTGGCAATCATACCACATCCCCATATTTTCATATTGTAAGAATCAAAATATGTCAAAAATGACACGAGTTGTGAGATGATGGAAAAAATTAGCAGAAACATTAGTTTTATGGTGTGCATGTTCAAAGATATACATTTGTGCTTTAAAATGTAACATCATCTGATTTTGAATTTCAGTAAAGCTGTATCAAGAAGATGTTTTCTAGACCAAAACCTGGGGAATCTGAAGATGATTTACTCAAATTTCAACAAGAATTTCTGGCAAACCAAACAAAAGCAGCTGCTGCTGTTGTGAAAAGAGGAGATAAACGAAAGTCTCAAGATGGAAGTCAATCTGAGGATAAGAGGGATGTTGTTGAATTAGAAGGTTTGTGACTATATTAAACTTTTCTGATATAAAACATTGTATTCAATGACTCACATACTGATCAGATCATTCCGGTACCCATTTATTTGAAGGAAATCTGTCTCATTTTACAAGCTGCTTTTCCAAAATAAGACAGTAATGCATAAAAAAATTGAGCATTAGCATCATAATTATCTTAATGGAGATGGCTAAGCTGCATCTGTATCAGTTTTTGAACACATTTATGTGGAGCAAAATACAAAATGTATAACAAAAGTCAAATTTCAGCTACATGTATTTGTATTTTTCAAACATATTAAACGTCTATGGATGCCAACTTCATAGACATTTTAAACAGTAATCAAACAGAAGTAACCTAAGACCATGCACTAGTAAAAATATTTCTAAACACCAACTTTAATTTTTGTGATTGATAATATTATTCGAAACAACATATCTAGCTGAAGAATATAAACAGAAGCTTTGACTTTATGGCACAATTTAATAGTGATATCATTAAATCGTCATAATAAAAGAGGTGCAACAAGATTTAGCTTATAATAGGAAAATTTTAGGAATATCATGATTTTGGGTAAAGTTAAAATAACAAGGAGCAGGAGTGTTACACAACTTGTTTTTCCTTCCGGCTAGATTTCAATTCCAGTAGATTTAATAGTTCGGTCTTCTCTGTATCTTTTGTTGTATTTCTATGAGATATAATAGGGACCAGCCTCATGTTAATGTGTCTGTCACAAATTAGGAACCTGATCAGTAGGTGTCTATGTTTATAGCTTGTTGTGTCTGTCACAAATTAGGAACCCGATCAGTAGGTGTCTATGTTTATAGCTTAATGTGTCTGTCACAGATTAGGAACCTGATCAGTAGTGGTCTATGTTTATAGCTTAATGTGTCTGTCACAAATTAGGAACCCGATCAGTAGGTGTCTATGTTTATAGCTTAATGTGTCTGTCACAAATTAGGAACCTGATCAGTAGTTGTCTATGTTTATAGCTTAATGTGTCCGTCTTAAATTAGGAACCTGATCAGTAGGTGTCTAACTCTATGTTTATAGCTTGATGTGTCTGTCACAAATTAGGAACCTGATCAGTAGGTGTCTATGTTTATAGCTTAATGTGTCTGTCACAGATTAGGAACCTGATCAGTAGTTGTCCATGTTTAAAGCTTAATGTGTCTGTCACAAATTAGGAACCTGATCAGTAGGTGTCTAACTCTATGTTGATAGCTTAATGTGTCTGTCACAAATTAGGAACCTGATCAGTAGGTGTCTAACTCTATGTTTATAGCTTGATGTGTCTGTCACAAATTAGGAACCTGATCAGTAGTTGTCTATGTTTATAGCTTAATGTGTCTGTCACAAATTAGGAACCTGATCAGTAGGTGTCTAACTCTATGTTTATAGCTTGATGTGTCTGTCACAGATTAGGAACCTGATCAGTAGTTGTCTATGTTTATAGCTTAATGTGTCTGTCACAAATTAGGAACCTGATCAGTAGTTGTCTATGTTTATAGCTTGATGTGTCTGTCACAGATTAGGAACCTGATCAGTAGTTGTCTAACTCTATGTTTATAGCTTGATGTGTTTGTCACAAATTAGGAACCTGATCAGTAGTTGTCTATGTTTATAGCTTGATGTGTCTGTCACAGATTAGGAACCTGATCAGTAGTTGTCTATGTTTATAGCTTGATGTGTCTGTCACAGATTAGGAACCTGATCAGTAGTTGTCTATGTTTATAGCTTGATGTGTCTGTCACAGATTAGGAACCTGATCAGTAGTTGTCTATGTTTATAGCTTGTTGTGTCTGTCACAGATAAGGAACCTGATCAGTAGTTGTCATGTTTATAGCTTCATGTGTCTGTCACCAATTAGGAACCTGATCAGTAGTTGTCTATGTTTATAGCTTGATGTGTCTGTCACAAATTAGGAACTTGATCAGTAGTTGTCTATGTTTATAGCTTGATGTGTCTGTCACAAATTAGGAACTTGATCAGTAGGTGTCTATGTTTATAGCTTGATGTGTCTGTCACAGATTAGGAACCTGATCAGTAGTTGTCTATGTTTATAGCTTGATGTGTCTGTCACAGATTAGGAACCTGATCAGTAGTTGTCTATGTTTATAGCTTAATGTGTCTGTCACAAATTAGGAACCTAATCAGTAGGTGTCTAACTCTATGTTTATAGCTTGATGTGTCTGTCACCAATTAGGAACCTGATCAGTAGGTGTCTATGTTTATAGCTTAATGTGTCTGTCACAAATTAGGAACCTGATCAGTAGTTGTCTATGTTTATAGCTTAATGTGTCTGTCACAAATTAGGAACCTGATCAGTAGGTGTCTAACTCTATGTTTATAGCTTGATGTGTCTGTCACAGATTAGGAACCTGATCAGTAGGTGTCTATGTTTATAGCTTAATGTGTCTGTCACAAATTAGGAACCTGATCAGTAGGTGTCTATGTTTATAGCTTAATGTGTCTGTCACAAATTAGGAACCTGATCAGTAGTTGTCTTTGTTTATAGCTTAATGTGTCTGTCACAAATTAGGAACCTGATCAGTAGGTGTCTATGTTTATAGCTTAATGTGTCTGTCACAGATTAGGAACCTGATCAGTAGTTGTCTATGTTTATAGCTTAATGTGTCTGTCACAAATTAGGAATCTGATCAGTAGGTGTCTAACTCTATGTTTATAGCTTGATATGTCTGTCACAAATTAGGAACCTGATCAGTAGTTGTCTATGTTTATAGCTTAATGTGTCTTTCACAGATTAGGAACCTGATCAGTAGTTGTCTATGTTTATAGCTTAATGTGTCTGTCACAGATTAGGAACCTGATCAGTAGGTGTCTATGTTTATAGCTTAATGTGTCTGTCACAGATTAGGAACCTGATCAGTAGTTGTCTATGTTTATAGCTTGAAGTGTCTGTCACAGATGAGGAACCTGATCAGTAGTTGTCTATGTTTATAGCTTGTTGTGTCTGTCACAGATAAGGAACCTGATCAGTAGTTGTCATGTTTATAGCTTCATGTGTCTGTCACCAATTAGGAACCTGATCAGTAGTTGTCTATGTTTATAGCTTGATGTGTCTGTCACAAATTAGGAACTTGATCAGTAGTTGTCTATGTTTATAGCTTGATGTGTCTGTCACAAATTAGGAACTTGATCAGTAGGTGTCTATGTTTATAGCTTGATGTGTCTGTCACAGATTAGGAACCTGATCAGTAGTTGTCTATGTTTATAGCTTGATGTGTCTGTCACAGATTAGGAACCTGATCAGTAGTTGTCTATGTTTATAGCTCAATGTTTCTGTCACAGATTAGGAACCTGATCAGTAATTGTCTATGTTTATAGCTTGATGTGTCTGTCACAGATTAGGAACCTGATCAGTAGTTGTCTATGTTTATAGCTTAATGTGTCTGTCACCAATTAGGAACCTGATCAGTAGGTGTCTAACTCTATGTTTATAGCGTAATGTGTCTGTCACAAATTAGGAACCTGATCAGTAGTGGTCTATGTTTATAGCTCAATGTGTCTGTCACAGATTAGGAACCTGATCAGTAGGTGTCTAACTCTATGTTTATAGCTTGATGTGTCTGTCACAGATTAGGAACCTGATCAGTAGTTGTCTATGTTTATAGCTCAATGTGTCTGTCACAGATTAGGAACCTGATCAGTAGTTGTCTATGTTTATAGCTTAATGTGTCTGTCACAGATTAGGAATCTGATCAGTAGTTGTCTATGTTTATAGCTTAATGTGTCTGTCACCAATTAGGAACCTGATCAGTAGGTGTCTATGTTTATAGCTTAATGTGTCTGTCACAGATCAGGAACCTGATCAGTAGGTGTCTAACTCTATGTTCATAGCTTAATGTGTCTGTCACCAATTAGGAACCTGATCAGTAGGTGTCTATGTTTATAGCTTAATGTGTCTGTCACCAATTAGGAACCTGATCAGTAGGTGTCTATGTTTATAGCTTAATATGTCTGTCACAGATCAGGAACCTGATCTGTAGGTGTCTTACTCTATGTTTATAGCTTAATGTGTCTGTCACCAATTAGGAACCTGATCAGTAGGTGTCTATGTTTATAGCTTAATGTGTCTGTCACCAATTAGGAACCTGATCAGTAGGTGTCTATGTTTATAGCTTAATGTGTCTGTCACAAATCAGGAACCTGATCAGTAGTTGTCTATGTTTATAGCTCAATGTGTATGTCACAAATAAGAACCTGATCAGTAGTTGTCTATGTTTATAGCTCAATGTGTATGTCACAAATTAGGAACCTGATCAGTAGGTGTCTATGTTTATAGCTTAATGTGTCTGTCACAGATCAGGAACGTGATCAGTAGGTGTCTAACTCTATGTTTATAGCTTAATGTGTCTGTCACCAATTAGGAACCTGATCAGTAGGTGTCTATGTTTATAGCTTAATGTGTCTGTCACAGATCAGGAACCTGATCAGTAGGTGTCTAACTCTATGTTTATAGCTTAATGTGTCTGTCACCAATTAGGAACCTGATCAGTAGGTGTCTATGTTTATAGCTTAATGTGTCTGTCACAGATCAGGAACCTGATCAGTAGGTGTCTAACTCCATGTTTATAGCTTAATGTGTCTGTCACCAATTAGGAACCTGATCAGTAGGTGTCTATGTTTATAGCTTAATGTGTCTGTCACCAATTAGGAACCTGATCAGTAGGTGTCTATGTTTATAGCTTAATGTGTCTGTCACAAATCAGGAACCTGATCAGTAGTTGTCTATGTTTATAGCTTAATGTGTCTGTCACAAATTAGGAACCTGATCAGTAGGTGTCTAACTCTATGTTTATAGCTTGATGTGTCTGTCACCAATTAGGAGCCTGATCAGTAGGTGTCTATGTTTATAGCTTAATGTGTCTGTCACAAATTAGGAACCTGATCAGTAGTTGTCTATGTTTATAGCTTAATGTGTCTGTCACAAATTAGGAACCTGATCAGTAGGTGTCTAACTCTATGTTTATAGCTTGATGTGTCTGTCACAGATTAGGAACCTGATCAGTAGGTGTCTATGTTTATAGCTTAATGTGTCTGTCACAAATTAGGAACCTGATCAGTAGGTGTCTATGTTTATAGCTTAATGTGTCTGTCACAAATTAGGAACCTGATCAGTAGTTGTCTTTGTTTATAGCTTAATGTGTCTGTCACAAATTAGGAACCTGATCAGTAGGTGTCTATGTTTATAGCTTAATGTGTCTGTCACAGATTAGGAACCTTATCAGTAGGTGTCTATGTTTATAGCTTAATGTGTCTGTCACAAATTAGGAACCTGATCAGTAGGTGTCTAACTCTATGTTTATAGCTTGATGTATCTGTCACAAATTAGGAACCTGATCAGTAGTTGTCTATGTTTATAGCTTAATGTGTCTTGTCACAGATTAGGAACCTGATCAGTAGGTGTCTAACTCTATGTTTATAGCTCAATGTGTCTGTCACAGATTAGGAACCTGATCTGTAGGTGTCTTACTCTATGTTTATAGCTTAATGTGTCTGTCACCAATTAGGAACCTGATCAGTAGGTGTCTATGTTTATAGCTTAATGTGTCTGTCACCAATTAGGAACCTGATCAGTAGGTGTCTATGTTTATAGCTTAATGTGTCTGTCACAAATCAGGAACCTGATCAGTAGTTGTCTATGTTTATAGCTTAATGTGTCTGTCACAAATTAGGAACCTGCTCAGTAGGTATCTATGTTTATAGCTCAATGTGTCTGTCACAAATTAGGAACCTGATCAGTAGTTATCTATGTTTATAGCTCAATGTGTATGTCACAAATTAGGAACCTGATCAGTAGGTGTCTATGTTTATAGCTTAATGTGTCTGTCACAGATCAGGAACGTGATCAGTAGGTGTCTAACTCTATGTTTATAGCTTAATGTGTCTGTCACCAATTAGGAACCTGATCAGTAGGTGTCTATGTTTATAGCTTAATGTGTCTGTCACAGATCAGGAACCTGATCAGTAGGTGTCTAACTCTATGTTTATAGCTTAATGTGTCTGTCACCAATTAGGAACCTGATCAGTAGGTGTCTATGTTTATAGCTTAATGTGTCTGTCACAGATCAGGAACCTGATCAGTAGGTGTCTTACTCTATGTTTATAGCTTAATGTGTCTGTCACCAATTAGGAACCTGATCAGTAGGTGTCTATGTTTATAGCTTAATGTGTCTGTCACCAATTAGGAACCTGATCAGTAGGTGTCTATGTTTATAGGTTAATGTGTCTGTCACAAATCAGGAACCTGATCAGTAGTTGTCTATGTTTATAGCTTAATGTGTCTGTCACAAATTAGGAACCTGATCAGTAGGTGTCTAACTCTATGTTTATAGCTTGATGTGTCTGTCACAGATTAGGAACCTGATCAGTAGTTGTCTATGTTTATAGCTTGATGTGTCTGTCACAGATTAGGAACCTGATCAGTAGTTGTCTATGTTTATAGCTTGATGTGTCTGTCACAGATTAGGAACCTGATCAGTAGTTGTCTATGTTTATAGCTTGTTGTGTCTGTCACAGATAAGGAACCTGATCAGTAGTTGTCATGTTTATAGCTTCATGTGTCTGTCACCAATTAGGAACCTGATCAGTAGTTGTCTATGTTTATAGCTTGATGTGTCTGTCACAAATTAGGAACTTGATCAGTAGTTGTCTATGTTTATAGCTTGATGTGTCTGTCACAAATTAGGAACTTGATCAGTAGGTGTCTATGTTTATAGCTTAATGTGTCTGTCACAGATCAGGAACTTGATCAGTAGGTGTCTAACTCTATGTTCATAGCTTAATGTGTCTGTCACCAATTAGGAACCTGATCAGTAGGTGTCTATGTTTATAGCTTAATGTGTCTGTCACCAATTAGGAACCTGATCAGTAGGTGTCTATGTTTATAGCTTAATATGTCTGTCACAGATCAGGAACCTGATCTGTAGGTGTCTTACTCTATGTTTATAGCTTAATGTGTCTGTCACCAATTAGGAACCTGATCAGTAGGTGTCTATGTTTATAGCTTAATGTGTCTGTCACAGATCAGGAACCTGATCAGTAGGTGTCTTACTCTATGTTTATAGCTTAATGTGTCTGTCACCAATTAGGAACCTGATCAGTAGGTGTCTATGTTTATAGCTTAATGTGTCTGTCACAGATCAGGAACCTGATCAGTAGGTGTCTAACTCCATGTTTATAGCTTAATGTGTCTGTCACCAATTAGGAACCTGATCAGTAGGTGTCTATGTTTATAGCTTAATGTGTCTGTCACCAATTAGGAACCTGATCAGTAGGTGTCTATGTTTATAGCTTAATGTGTCTGTCACAAATCAGGAACCTGATCAGTAGTTGTCTATGTTTATAGCTTAATGTGTCTGTCACAAATTAGGAACCTGATCAGTAGGTGTCTAACTCTATGTTTATAGCTTGATGTGTCTGTCACCAATTAGGAACCTGATCAGTAGGTGTCTATGTTTATAGCTTAATGTGTCTGTCACAAATTAGGAACCTGATCAGTAGTTGTCTATGTTTATAGCTTAATGTGTCTGTCACAGATTAGGAACCTGATCAGTAGGTGTCTAACTCTATGTTTATAGCTTGATGTGTCTGTCACAGATTAGGAACCTGATCAGTAGGTGTCTATGTTTATAGCTTAATGTGTCTGTCACAAATTAGGAACCTGATCAGTAGGTGTCTATGTTTATAGCTTAATGTGTCTGTCACAAATTAGGAACCTGATCAGTAGTTGTCTATGTTTATAGCTTAATGTGTCTGTCACAAATTAGGAACCTGATCAGTAGGTGTCTATGTTTATAGCTTAATGTGTCTGTCACAGATTAGGAACCTGATCAGTAGTTATCTATGTTTATAGCTTAATGTGTCTGTCACAAATTAGGAATCTGATCAGTAGGTGTCTAACTCTATGTTTATAGCTTGATATGTCTGTCACAAATTAGGAACCTGATCAGTAGTTGTCTATGTTTATAGCTTAATGTGTCTTTCACAGATTAGGAACCTGATCAGTAGTTGTCTATGTTTATAGCTTAATGTGTCTGTCACAGATTAGGAACCTGATCAGTAGGTGTCTATGTTTATAGCTTAATGTGTCTGTCACAGATTAGGAACCTTATCAGTAGGTGTCTATGTTTATAGCTTAATGTGTCTGTCACAAATTAGGAACCTGATCAGTAGGTGTCTAACTCTATGTTTATAGCTTGATGTGTCTGTCACAGATTAGGAACCTGATCAGTAGTTGTCTATGTTTATAGCTTGATGTGTCTGTCACAGATTAGGAACCTGATCAGTAGTTGTCTATGTTTATAGCTTGTTGTGTCTGTCACAGATAAGGAACCTGATCAGTAGTTGTCATGTTTATAGCTTCATGTGTCTGTCACCAATTAGGAACCTGATCAGTAGTTGTCTATGTTTATAGCTTGATGTGTCTGTCACAAATTAGGAACTTGATCAGTAGTTGTCTATGTTTATAGCTTGATGTGTCTGTCACAAATTAGGAACTTGATCAGTAGGTGTCTATGTTTATAGCTTGATGTGTCTGTCACAGATTAGGAACCTGATCAGTAGTTGTCTATGTTTATAGCTTGATGTGTCTGTCACCAATTAGGAACCTGATCAGTAGGTGTCTATGTTTATAGCTAAATGTGTCTGTCACAAATCAGGAACCTGATCAGTAGTTGTCTATGTTTATAGCTTAATGTGTCTGTCACAAATTAGGAACCTGCTCAGTAGGTATCTATGTTTATAGCTCAATGTGTCTGTCACAAATTAGGAACCTGATCAGTAGTTATCTATGTTTATAGCTCAATGTGTATGTCACAAATTAGGAACCTGATCAGTAGGTGTCTATGTTTATAGCTTAATGTGTCTGTCACAGATCAGGAACGTGATCAGTAGGTGTCTAACTCTATGTTTATAGCTTAATGTGTCTGTCACCAATTAGGAACCTGATCAGTAGGTGTCTATGTTTATAGCTTAATGTGTCTGTCACAGATCAGGAACCTGATCAGTAGGTGTCTAACTCTATGTTTATAGCTTAATGTGTCTGTCACCAATTAGGAACCTGATCAGTAGGTGTCTATGTTTATAGCTTAATGTGTCTGTCACAGATCAGGAACCTGATCAGTAGGTGTCTTACTCTATGTTTATAGCTTAATGTGTCTGTCACCAATTAGGAACCTGATCAGTAGGTGTCTATGTTTATAGCTTAATGTGTCTGTCACCAATTAGGAACCTGATCAGTAGGTGTCTATGTTTATAGGTTAATGTGTCTGTCACAAATCAGGAACCTGATCAGTAGTTGTCTATGTTTATAGCTTAATGTGTCTGTCACAAATTAGGAACCTGATCAGTAGGTGTCTAACTCTATGTTTATAGCTTGATGTGTCTGTCACAGATTAGGAACCTGATCAGTAGTTGTCTATGTTTATAGCTTGATGTGTCTGTCACAGATTAGGAACCTGATCAGTAGTTGTCTATGTTTATAGCTTGATGTGTCTGTCACAGATTAGGAACCTGATCAGTAGTTGTCTATGTTTATAGCTTGTTGTGTCTGTCACAGATAAGGAACCTGATCAGTAGTTGTCATGTTTATAGCTTCATGTGTCTGTCACCAATTAGGAACCTGATCAGTAGTTGTCTATGTTTATAGCTTGATGTGTCTGTCACAAATTAGGAACTTGATCAGTAGTTGTCTATGTTTATAGCTTGATGTGTCTGTCACAAATTAGGAACTTGATCAGTAGGTGTCTATGTTTATAGCTTAATGTGTCTGTCACAGATCAGGAACTTGATCAGTAGGTGTCTAACTCTATGTTCATAGCTTAATGTGTCTGTCACCAATTAGGAACCTGATCAGTAGGTGTCTATGTTTATAGCTTAATGTGTCTGTCACCAATTAGGAACCTGATCAGTAGGTGTCTATGTTTATAGCTTAATATGTCTGTCACAGATCAGGAACCTGATCTGTAGGTGTCTTACTCTATGTTTATAGCTTAATGTGTCTGTCACCAATTAGGAACCTGATCAGTAGGTGTCTATGTTTATAGCTTAATGTGTCTGTCACAGATCAGGAACCTGATCAGTAGGTGTCTTACTCTATGTTTATAGCTTAATGTGTCTGTCACCAATTAGGAACCTGATCAGTAGGTGTCTATGTTTATAGCTTAATGTGTCTGTCACAGATCAGGAACCTGATCAGTAGGTGTCTAACTCCATGTTTATAGCTTAATGTGTCTGTCACCAATTAGGAACCTGATCAGTAGGTGTCTATGTTTATAGCTTAATGTGTCTGTCACCAATTAGGAACCTGATCAGTAGGTGTCTATGTTTATAGCTTAATGTGTCTGTCACAAATCAGGAACCTGATCAGTAGTTGTCTATGTTTATAGCTTAATGTGTCTGTCACAAATTAGGAACCTGATCAGTAGGTGTCTAACTCTATGTTTATAGCTTGATGTGTCTGTCACCAATTAGGAACCTGATCAGTAGGTGTCTATGTTTATAGCTTAATGTGTCTGTCACAAATTAGGAACCTGATCAGTAGTTGTCTATGTTTATAGCTTAATGTGTCTGTCACAGATTAGGAACCTGATCAGTAGGTGTCTAACTCTATGTTTATAGCTTGATGTGTCTGTCACAGATTAGGAACCTGATCAGTAGGTGTCTATGTTTATAGCTTAATGTGTCTGTCACAAATTAGGAACCTGATCAGTAGGTGTCTATGTTTATAGCTTAATGTGTCTGTCACAAATTAGGAACCTGATCAGTAGTTGTCTATGTTTATAGCTTAATGTGTCTGTCACAAATTAGGAACCTGATCAGTAGGTGTCTATGTTTATAGCTTAATGTGTCTGTCACAGATTAGGAACCTGATCAGTAGTTATCTATGTTTATAGCTTAATGTGTCTGTCACAAATTAGGAATCTGATCAGTAGGTGTCTAACTCTATGTTTATAGCTTGATATGTCTGTCACAAATTAGGAACCTGATCAGTAGTTGTCTATGTTTATAGCTTAATGTGTCTTTCACAGATTAGGAACCTGATCAGTAGTTGTCTATGTTTATAGCTTAATGTGTCTGTCACAGATTAGGAACCTGATCAGTAGGTGTCTATGTTTATAGCTTAATGTGTCTGTCACAGATTAGGAACCTTATCAGTAGGTGTCTATGTTTATAGCTTAATGTGTCTGTCACAAATTAGGAACCTGATCAGTAGGTGTCTAACTCTATGTTTATAGCTTGATGTGTCTGTCACAGATTAGGAACCTGATCAGTAGTTGTCTATGTTTATAGCTTGATGTGTCTGTCACAGATTAGGAACCTGATCAGTAGTTGTCTATGTTTATAGCTTGTTGTGTCTGTCACAGATAAGGAACCTGATCAGTAGTTGTCATGTTTATAGCTTCATGTGTCTGTCACCAATTAGGAACCTGATCAGTAGTTGTCTATGTTTATAGCTTGATGTGTCTGTCACAAATTAGGAACTTGATCAGTAGTTGTCTATGTTTATAGCTTGATGTGTCTGTCACAAATTAGGAACTTGATCAGTAGGTGTCTATGTTTATAGCTTGATGTGTCTGTCACAGATTAGGAACCTGATCAGTAGTTGTCTATGTTTATAGCTTGATGTGTCTGTCACAGATTAGGAACCTGATCAGTAGTTGTCTATGTTTATAGCTCAATGTTTCTGTCACAGATTAGGAACCTGATCAGTAATTGTCTATGTTTATAGCTTGATGTGTCTGTCACAGATTAGGAACCTGATCAGTAGTTGTCTATGTTTATAGCTTAATATGTCTGTCACCAATTAGGAACCTGATCAGTAGGTGTCTAACTCTATGTTTATAGCGTAATGTGTCTGTCACAAATTAGGAACCTGATCAGTAGTGTTCTATGTTTATAGCTCAATGTGTCTGTCACAGATTAGGAACCTGATCAGTAGTTGTCTAACTCTATGTTTATAGCTTGATGTGTCTGTCACAGATTAGGAACCTGATCAGTAGTTGTCTATGTTTATAGCTCAATGTGTCTGTCACAGATTAGGAACCTGATCAGTAGGTGTCTAACTCTATGTTTATAGCTTAATGTGTCTGTCACAAATTAGGAACCTGATCAGTAGGTGTCTATGTTTATAGCTTAATGTGTCTGTCACAAATTAGGAACCTGATCAGTAGGTGTCTAACTCTATGTTTATAGCTTAATGTGTCTGTCACAGATTAGGAACCTGATCAGTAGTTGTCTATGTTTATAGCTTAATGTGTCTGTCACAAATTAGGAATCTGATCAGTAGGTGTCTAACTCTATGTTTATAGCTTGATGTGTCTGTCACAAATTAGGAACCTGATCAGTAGTTGTCTATGTTTATAGCTTAATGTGTCTTTCACAGATTAGGAACCTGATCAGTAGTTGTCTATGTTTATAGCTTAATGTGTCTGTCACAGATTAGGAACCTGATCAGTAGGTGTCTATGTTTATAGCTTAATGTGTCTGTCACAGATTAGGAACCTTATCAGTAGGTGTCTATGTTTATAGCTTAATGTGTCTGTCACAAATTAGGAACCTGATCAGTAGTTGTCTATGTTTATAGCTTAGTCTTTCTTGTCTGACATTGAAGGAATTGAATTTTGATGGCATATCACTGGTATAACCTTATGACGTAAAGCTGGGCACAAAGTATGTCCACTTGCTTATTGTAAAAGACTTTATGTTGAGATCAAGTTATCAGATCTGTTGTTGTATTGTGTTGTTGGGTTGTTGTATCATTGAGATATGCACCACATCTGTTTATACTCGTATCCTATTTATTGATGAATATGGATATCTGGATTCTTGTTTTTTTCCAGAAAAGTTTAACTATCAACTACTGTGTATAACTGTTTTATTTTATTTGAAAGGTTTACCATCTGAAGTTCCTTCTGAACACATTCCAGTAAAGAAATCAAAGTTTCGGAAGTCTCAAGAACAGAAATCAAAACTTTCAAGAGATGCAACATTTGATCCTGAAGAAGAAATGGATAGTATGTCACAGAAGATAAAAACAGATATCTTATTCAGAGTTGATGCTTTTTTTTTCATGCACAGTCAAACATGCTATAAAAGTCATCTCTATTAAGTGCAATCCGTGTCTAGGCCACCCACTTCTTGTCCCACTGTAGTAATACATATTCATTTTGAACCTCAATTCAAAGGTCAGCTATCTGATAAGGTCAGTTTTCTCTGGTCCCGAGGGTGACCTACATGTACAGGTTTGACAGTACTACAAAATTACACAAAAACATCAACAACAACATAGAACAGAGGAAAAGCACAGATTTCTTATTCAGAGTTGATGCTTAATCAATACATATACTATAAAATTACACAAAATCATCATCAGCATCGAATACTAGAGAAAGCATGCACCAAACAATCAACAAAAATTGAATTAGATAAAAAAAACATTGAATTTTAGAATTTCTCATTCTTTTCTCACATTTGAATGTTTCTATATAATCCAGAGAACGATCTTCATGTTTAAGCACAAATCATGAAGATAAACAGCATTTGCACAAAACACATTTTTCCTTCCTTCTTATGTTTATTCACCTTTTTTCAGAACATGACACACATATGGCAGCGGTTTTGACCAAAATAATTGTAAGTTAAGTTTGAAAAAAAACTTTAAAAGCAGTCATTTATTGAAGATGATAAAATAGATAGGTGTAAATATCATGGTATACTGATATATTGTGTGGAGACTGAGCAAATATTATTTTTATGAAATCTTAATATAATTCTTAATGATTCTTAATAACCAGTCTTTATATTCTGAAGTACCCAACTAATGATATTGCAATATCTGGATGAAGCTTTTATTAATCATTATTTTTTTTTTTTAAATTAAAATTTTTAACAAACACAAGTTCAGAGAATAAGGTAAAAAGTAGTTGTTATGTAGTGACCCAGTTCTATTTTTTCTTATCTGATTTAAAGCAAACAAATATAATTCTGTTGTTTTTTTGTTTGTTTATAGGAGAGGGATACTAGAAATGATGGTGTGTCTTTACCCAATCCATGTGCTGAAGGATTTCCTAAAGTGCAGCATCTTGAACAGCAAAATCTGCCAGTAAGTAGGTTTTTAAGAAACCAAGCACATTATGAAAATTAATTTTAGTTCGATTTTTTCAAATCCATTCATATGTTAACTTATAAAAAGCAGTCATGAAATTATATTTTGGACTTTTAGATATCATATATTATCATAGGGATGATGATTTGAAGACCATCTATAAAAATACATCACTGGAATATGAGCCAGCAATGGTGCCACATAGTTCCTCTAAACCTTACCAGTATTGGAAATCAAATTTATATCTTAACACCTTTTACATTGTTTTGAAAGGGTGTAGAGGAATCATCCAGTCTGTCTGTCTCTCTATGTATATAAAAATAAGAAGATGTTATGATTGAAAATGAGACAACTATCCACCAGAGACGAAATGAAGAAGATGTAAGCAACTATAGGGAAATGATATATTTGACTTACTTCAATATGCAATATGTGGTAATAACTTAGCACAACTCCTAAAAAGCTAGACGATACTGATGAAACTTTACACTGATGTAGAACACCTCAAGAAATATAATCTTTTCAATTATCGTTTACAGTGCTTGGAGATCAAGTTGAGAACTAAATTTCATAAAAACAGGAGAATTTAACATCTTTTTAACTTTAAGTTCATTTATTAGAAAGCATTATATTATATAAATGATATGATATGATATATACAATCCCCTTTATCATGTTTATACATGGTTCTGCAGCATTTGCCATATATTATGCTTGAGAAACTTTTGGCTAACCTTTTAGTTCATTTGGGTCTACCAAAACATGTTTGTAGTCAGTATAGAACAATCTTTAAGAGAAGAGTATTTATATAGTTTATGAATTATTAGAATGTTTATACACTTGAAGAATCAACCCACAGCCAAAACAGGGAAAAAGAAGAAAAGTTTATTTGCACAACAGTTCAATGCCAGTGGTGCTAAAGATTTTGGATCAATGGTAGAACAAGAAACTAGTAGAATTAAAGAGGGAGAGGAACCAGATCAAATGGAAATTTCTGAAGGAGGTCAGTTTATTGAAATGATAAAAGATAAAACCAATTGAACAAAAAGGAGACTGAGAACCATAAAAAAAACGGTATTGATATTTGCTGCATTTCTATTTTCCATAACCTTTCTCTTTCAATTGAATATGTGTTTTTATCAACTGTATAGTTAGGTTGGATGATAGGCAGCTTAACTGCTGTTTAAAAAGGTGAATGGTTTCATAATATCAAAAATAAGTAGGGTAGCATCATCTACTTGAAAAACAATTCATTGGAATTATTATTAAATATAAAACCTTTGAATTTACAAATGTGCACACATTTGCAAAGGTGAAAAAGATTTCTTCTTTTAGATTTAGGATCAATGAATATATGAAATTTCAATGAAAAAATTAAATTTTATCAACAATAATAGGATCACTATTGAATTATAAGTTTCTTATAAGTACCAGTAACAAGAAGATAAGATAACACATCAAATGAACCAAATGTATTGTTATTGTGTCAGTAAATTTGGAGGATAATTCTAAATTTTAGTTAAGGGAGAATTTATGTTTCTTGAAATCAACAACATGCAAAATACATAAGAGGAACATAAAGTGTAGTTTTGAAATTTATATTCAGAAGTTATTGTTTTGAAAAAATTAATGTAATGCACGCTTAGATATTGTTTTGTATGTCAATGTTATGTTTTTATAAATCAAATACATTAATTAAAAGTAAAGCATCCCAGCTCATCACATGTATCGTTCCATGATGTGTTAATATAGAAAAATAGGTATTTACTTGTATATATTGAATTCAAGTAATGTGAATTTTATAGAATTAAGATAGACATGTTTGTGTTAAGTTATTGGAGGTATGTTGTATACATGAAAAACATGTATTTTTTGCTAGAAAATATAATTTAACAGTAACTGGTAACTGAGGATAAGTGGTCCATAACAAATATAACATTTATTGGTATCTTTATAGCTATGGCAAAATCTTTAGGGATACAAAGTACATCATCATTATTTTTATGTTTATAGGTGTAGCAGGACCTTGTGCTATAGAAGGAACAGGCCTAAGTGCTACTTTTGGTAGGGATGAAGCCATAAAAATCCACCAAGAGAATGTACAAAAGTTACACTCTATGCCTGAATCTGAGATTTTCGAAGAACAGCAAAAACTCTTAGAAGTTTTAGGTTTGTATAGACAAACAAAGGAGTAGGTTCGATAAGGTCCTAAAATGGCCCCTATTTTTGGTTAAAATTTAAAATTAGGATTAATTGACCAATACAAAAATGAATCATAGCTTATACAATGACAATATCCAAAAATATAATTTGTTTTGAAAATCTACGTACTTGCGCTCTGTTCATGACGTCACAAATAGCACTCAATTTGATTTTCGACGAAAATTCAATGAAAATGGATAAATTTCCAGTGATTTCTTGGATAGGAAACATATGTTTCCTAGGCATCGATTTGGTTGAAATCAGTATGATTTTGTCAAATTCTGCAAAAATCTCTTGTTTTTTACTTATTTGGAATGTAAAAATCAATGCTTCAGAATAAAACTTTGACAAAAATACTTCTACTGTGGATTCATTTATTTTCGTGGGTATCAATTTTCGTGGATAGAGAAAAGAAGACGTTTCGTGGTAAACGTAAATTCGTGGATTGCTGACTGAAAAAAAAGATAAATTCAGATACGTAATTCATGAATTTCTGGTTGATTTAGGATGTCATATAACTTCCTTGGTTTGATCAATAATAAAACAAAAAAGAAGGAATTCATTGAAAAAGTTTAAATTGTCAAAATCCTCGCTTGATCATTCTAGGTTAAAGTGTTCATTGAAAACTTCGATTAAAATCGTGGACAGAGACAACTAATTATATGTTTGTTTTACAATTTATAAATTTTTGTCGGTAATTTTATCAGGCATTCAAATCTCTATGATTGATATATGATTGAAAGCTTATTTCCCTAATCAAATAAACAGTCATATAAGTAAAAGGTGTGAAAATAAATGTTCATGTCATAAACAATATTACCTACGGGCAATATCCCCATACTTAATCCTATTGATTTTTAATCACCAGTAATCCAAACTATGACACGGTAATTAACAACTTACAGTTATTTTCCATGAACAGTTTTAATCAATTTTAAAAAGTAGTTTATCACTAATATTCGATTTTTTTTTATTATTGATTTAATCAAAATACTTTTATCTTCTTTCAATAGAAACATGTGTTGTGTTGCAAAGTTTATCGCTAATCAACACTATACGAGAACTGCTTAACATAACCGGAAATAAACATCTGACTCCAAACACATTTTTCGGGATTATTCTTCGATGAATTCTTAAATTCGTGGTTTGCTGTGACCCACGAAATACCACGAATAAAAATGAATCCACAGTATTTAACTTCCTCACATGTCTTTTCATCAACTTCAAACATTTTTTATCCTGAAACATTGAACTTAATAATCGGGGCCAAATATGACATCTGGCATATGGTATTTTGAACCCCATGGAAAATTGACCCCCCACCCCCCCCCCCCCCCCCCCCCCCCCTGTTTTTGTCTCACCTTGACAGAGTCAAAAAGCGAGACATAGGTATGCTGTTTCCGGCGGCGTCAACAATGTATTAGTTTGTGATTAGGTCTAGTTTATGGTGAACCACCAGTGGTAGGTCAATGATATTTGGTATGCAGTTGTATAAGCATTGGAACATCTCATTACCATGGAGATTATTTGGCCCCGCCCCCTCAGTCATGGTTTATTGACTTTGAAACTTTGCTTAGTTTACATGTATTAGTTTGTGATTAGGTCAGTTTCTCCGGAACCACTAGTGGTAGGTCAATGATATTTGGTATGCAGTTGTATAAGCATTGGCATATCTCATTTCCATGGAGATTATTTGGCCACACCCCCTCTGTCATGGTCTATTGACTTTGACATTTTTGCTTAGTTTTCATGTATTAGTTTGTGATTAGGTCAGTTTCTGGTGAACCACTAGTGGTAGGTCAATGATATTTTGTATACAGTTGTATAAGCATTGGATTATCTCAATTCCATGGAGATTATTTGGCCACGCCCCCTCTGTCATGGTCTATTGACTTTTAAATTTTTGCTTAGTTTTCATGTATTAGTTTGTGATTAGATCAGTTTAAGGGGAACTGTTAGTGGTAGGTCAATGATAATTGGTATGCAGTTGTATGATCATTAGCAGATTTCATTTCCATGGAGTATATTTGGTCCTTACCCCTCAGTCACGGTCTATTGACTTTGAAACTTTTGCTTAGTTTACATGTATTAGTTTGTGATTAGGTCAGTTTAAGATGAACCATTAATCTTAAGTCATTGATATTTGGTATGCAAAAGTATTGGTATTTGCAAGTTTTGTTTCCACTGAGATTATATAACCCTACCTCCTCATTATGGTTTATTGACTTTAAAACTTTTGCATAGTTTACAAGTTAATGTTTGTGTTTAGGTTTGTTTAAAGAGAACGACACATGAAAAGTCAATGGTATTTGGTATGCAGTTGTATTAGCATTGGCACATCTGATTTCCATGGATATTGTTTAGCCCTGTACCTTCAGTCATGGTTCATTGACTTTAAATATTTGCATAACTTACATGTTAAAGTATTGCTATTTTAATTTCAACATATGCATTATCAAAATAACAAATAGGCGAGACATATCTCTGTGTTAACAGTTTGTTTTCATTTTAGATAATTATTAGAACATTATACATTATTTTAAAGCTTATTATAGATTGAAAATCAGACATTATCCAATGTACAATATGTTGGCTATGATTTATTTTTTTAAATTGGAGGTCTATAGTAGGGGGTTCAACATACCATGGCAGTGGGGTCAAAATACCATGGCTAAATAAAATTTTCAAAACATCTTTTCCAGCATGTTAAAAGCATACATACTACTTATTGGACTATTATAACTATGTAAAGGAGTTAGAATAGCTAGAATTTTTTAAATTAGAGGTCTATAGTAGGGGGTTCAATATACCATGGGGTCAAAATACAATGGCTAAGTAAATTTTCAAAACATCTTTTCCAGCATGTTAAATACATACATACTACTTATTGCACTACTATCACTATGTAAAGAAGTTAGAATAGCTAGAATTTTCGAAATAAGTGGTCTATAGTAGGGGGTTCAATATACCATGGCAAGGGGGTCAAAATACCATGGCTAAGTAAAATTTTCAAAACATCTTTTCCAGCATGTTAGATACATACAAACTACTTAATGGAGTATTATTACTGTGTAAAGGAGTAAGAAAAGTATAATTTTTGAAATTAGAGGTCTATAGTAGGGGGTTCAATATACCATTGCAGGGGGGTCAAAATACCATGGCTAAGTAAAATTTTCAAAACATCTTTTCCAGCATGTTAAATACATACAAACTACTTAATGGAGTATTATTACTGTGTAAAGGAGTAAGAAAAGTATAATTTTTGAAATTGGAGGTCTATAGTAGGGGGTTCAATATACCATAGCAGGGGGGTCAAAATACCATGGCTAAGTAAAATTTTCAAAACATCTTTTCCAGCATGTTAAATACATACAAACTACTAAGTGGAGTATTATTACTATGTAAAGGAGTTAGAATAGTTAGAATTTTTGAAATTAGAGGTCTATAGTAGGGGGTTCAATATACCTTGCTTGGTAGGGGGGTCAAAATACCATGGCTAAGTAAAATTTTCAAAACATATTTTCTAACATGTTAAATACATACATACTACTCATTGGACTATTATAACTATGTAAAGGAGTTAGAATAGCTTGAATTTTTGAAATTAGAGGTCTATAGTAGGGGGTTCAATATACCATGGCAAGGGGGTCAAAATACCATGGCTAAATAAAATTTTCAAAGCATCTTCTCCACTAAGTAGTTTGTATGTATTTAACATGCTGGAAAAGATGTTTTGAAAATTTTATTTAGCCATGGTATTTTGACCCCACTGCCATGGTATGTTGAACCCCCTACTATAGACCTCCAATTTAAAAAAATAAATCATAGCCAACATATTGTACATTAGATAATCTGCAATACTATTTATCTAAAACAGGGGGTTCAAATTTCCATGGTGGTGTTCAAAATACCATATGGGAAAAATGACCCCGGGGTCAATTTTCCATATGGTATTTCGACCCAGGGTTCAGGGGGTTCAAAATACCATATGATATGGTTACCAAACCTACTCCTTTATATAAAATTCAGTCAAATGATTGATTCCTATTTCGAAAATATAATGAAATTTAAATTTGTTTACGTAAGGGATGAAATAATAATTAATGTTTGACACTTTTCTGCTAATAGCAAAGACTTGTGTTGAACTCATTCATAAATGTCTTGTTTGGTTTTATGGTGTGATTGGGATGCTGTCTTATTGACATACTAGAAAGGAGAGGGTATGATACTGTCATTTTTTTGCCCTTCGAATTCAAAAATCAAAGTATTATTAATCAATCAAATAATATTCAGATTTCACAAGACAGTAGTCCCTTCAGATATTAGTTATGATAAATTGATTTTTTTCTTTAGTTTAGTTTCGCCTTTGGTCTTCAAACTTCTTCCATGATTATGACATTAAAAATGACATTTCTCCATTGAAGTGACTAGACTATATCATCCTACTCAATGATAAATAAATTAGCATGAATTCAAAAGTTTTGAAGAATTTTGTTATTTTTGCAAAGGGCCAAATAATGGCTTTACCATGCCCTCTCCTTTCATATTATTCATATACCTAAATAAATATAATGGTTAATCCAATCCGGACATTACAGTTTAATTAGACTTTCTAATGTGTACTAATATATCACAGTCATGTATATTATTTCCGAGTTATATTCAAGAAATACCCCTTTTCTCCTCCTTTGACTCATGCTGATGCACTAGGTGTCCCCATGAGAATACTTGTTTTTAGAAACAAGGAAATATGGCTGTAAGATAAACTAAGAAATAGAAATGTTTCTATACAAATTTTGATGAAATGTTCTCTTTTCCTTCAAAATTTTAATGACACTTGAATCTTGAACAATCCTTACAGTGATTTTATCAACCAGGACCTGATCTTATGAAATTGGCTTATTTAAAAAAGCCTCTTTTTCAATATCAAACTTTATTATATTTTAATAAGTCTCCCTTTTTCCCAACCAGAAAAAAATCCCAATCACATCATTATACATTTACACTTACACTACCTCTTGGTGTTGTACATGTTTGCTTAAGTGTAGAATAATCGTTTTAAAATAACTTCTTGGTTGAAATATTCTGGCTTTGTGTTGAAGCATCTCATGCAGAACCAAACTGTTTTGCCATAAGATTATTCTTACTTGTAGCAATGTGAAAAAATACCAACCAACTCATATATCCTTAATCTTTGCTCCATTAGATCCAAAGCTGGTGGCATTCCTTAGAAAGAAGAAAACTGCTGGTACTGAGCAAAGCAAGAACACATGTCTGACAGAAACCAATTCCTCCAGTGGAAGTAAAAATAGGAGTAATAAGTCGCAAGCAAAACTAGGTATTAAAATCATTACATAGTATACAAAAATTTAGAATGATACACAGTTAAAAATTTTGAATTATTTTTCCCTCTTTGAACTGTTTAGTTTTAAATGTCAACTATAGTTTGCTACGTTGTAAACAAGTATTTAATTGAATAAGGGTTAACTAATCAACTGCATCAACAGAATGTTTTGTGATGTCACAAATTTACCATAGTACTACTATATTGTATCAAACCGTAGTAGGAATTCAGTTAAAAGATATTCAGTGACAGCTTATGAAACTTCATTTGTCTAAATGGATAAATGACAGTTTGTGTTCACCTGTGGTATCTACCTGAATGTTAATAGTGAAACACAGAGATTACAAATGATTTAAATCCTTAACCATGTCATGTCTTCTTACACAGAACAAAGGGATTTACCTGTCAAACCAAAGAAAGAATGGCCCCACATGGAGAAGTTAGAATATGATAAACTAGAATGGTTGAAAGACTTACCACCTCCAAGTACAGACAGTAAAGAGGTAAAGTATGATGAATTGGAATTATTGAAAGAGTAACAAAAATACAAGTGATAAAGAGGTAAAATTTAAAAAGGTTGAAAGGCATCTCCAATGTATAGATAGTGACAGGAAAAAATACCTGTACAATGAAAGATCTACCTTTTTCTAGTACTAAAAACCAAGAGTAAAATAGGATTTATTGAAATGGAAAAAATATTTTTATAAATACTGAAGCAAAGAAGTACAATATGATGATCTGAGATGCATATACAGTTTTCCTTTTCTGAATACTGAAAACAAAGAGGTACAATATGATAATCTGAAATGAATAAACAGTTTTCCTTTTCTGAATACTGAAAACAAAGAAGTACAATATGATGATCTGAAATGGATAAACAGTTTTTTTTCTGAATACTGAAAACAAAGAAGTACAATATGGTGATCTGAAATGGATAAACAGTTTTCCTTTTCTGAATGCTGAAAACAAAGAGGTACAATATGATCATCTGAAACGGTTTGACTTTCTCCTAGTTGTATTAGAAAGTAAACTTTTAAATGTGATATACATTTTGTACTGGAATAGATAAAAGGAGATCTGTCCTATGTACTTGTAGTAAAGCAGTACTGTCAAACGTCAGAAATTGTTCAATTGGGTTGATGAAGTAGTTTATATATGCATTGAAAAATATTAATAAAGCTTACCCCTGCACTAAATAATATTTGAATAGAAAAGTAATTTTAAGTGTGTACTATTAAAGATACTTATAAAAGATTTTGTGATTAAAAAATATCCATTAAAGTATAATAGAAAATACAATGTGTTTTATTTATAGACTGGGCAACATGCAAGATTTGATTTCCATGGCAACCTAATGTCTGCTGATGCTGATGTTCCAGTAAACATAGGACTTCATCATCATGGTGACGAACCTGAGGTTAATAAATATAAAACTTTTTACATATCATAAAAGATGCTTTGGTAAACTGAAAATTAATTGCATCAAATTTTTAGTTATTTTAAAATATTATTTTCATATTCAGATATTGTTATGCAATATAGAATTTCATGGAAAAGGAGAGAAATAAAATGATGTACAATACTGCCATTTGTACCACTACATCATCTACATACAAAATTAATTGAATAAAAATGAAAGCACTATTGTTTAACTGTTCTATAGTAAAAGATCTGTTAAAGTTATTCACAAGGTTGTTGTATACAGCATTCTTTTGAAAAAAAAATCATACAAATATTTCCCTTGTAAACTCATGTTCTAATTATAAAGATGGAATTACAGATGGTAAATACTTAGTAAAAAAACTAGTGATACAATCGTGTAAAATTTGATTTCAAAATATTTGAGTTTTATAAATTTTATTGCCAAATGTCTATGCAAATAAGATTTATGGAAATCATTGAAATGCACACATATTATTGCCAATTAATGTTTTTGATAAGTATCATTTTTCAAATATTTTCATAGAATAAATATTGCATTTTGTATCATATAAATAGTCTGACACAACTTGATGATGAATTCTCAAACACCTTGAATTAAATCATATTTTACAAAATCCATATATTTTCAGAGGCCTGGTTACACATTAGAAGAATTATTCCACTTAGCTAGGAGCACCAACAACCAGCAAAGAACATTAGCTCTTCAAACTTTATCAAATGTTATCTGCAGAGTAAGATCAGGGGAGCTTGAAGCTCTAGTGCAGTCTCCTGTTCTTCCAGCTCTTATTGATGCAGGTGTGATGTTTTTGTTAAGATGGGCTCTGGATGACACTGTTGAAATGGTGGTATCAGCTGCAGTGTCTGCCTTATGTAACCTGTTGGTGTGTGACTCTGACGAGGTCAGTTTATGAAGAATATCATTGACATTGAGGTAGAAATTTAAGTAACCAGTACTGTACAAATCGTGAAAATAACTGTTTGTTGATACTTGTACAGTTACAATATCAACTTTGTCATGCTTTAATGACTTTTTGATAATCTTTCAAAATAGTCATAGTATTAAAGTGATGCAGCAGTCATGGAGATGAAATCAATTTTGGATTTAAAAAAAAAAGTTATTATACCTAAAGAGTTTGTTTTGGAATATATATGCTTTGTTAGTTATTTCTTCTTAAAAATCAAAACTAAATCACAAAGATAAAAAATACAACATGGTATCTTGTATTTACAGAAACATCTGAATGACTACACAAATTAACAATTCTTCTTTTTCTCAGGCCTTTCTGGACAGGGTATTCTCATGGAATCAAGGTTATTGTATTCCAACACATCAACCAAAGTCTTCTGAAGATGATACAACTGAAAAAGTCAAGAATGAAGAAGAAACACCAGAAGACCCAGATGCAGATCTGCTCAAAAGAGATATCATTTTGGTAATTAAGAAAAGTCTGCAGTGGGAGGGTGGGCAGTGTGGGTATTATCTTTAGCGTTTACTAAAAGAATGAGATTTAACATGTTTTAATGACAGAAAATTTTGAATTATGTGTGCACACTTATTATTGCATGTTTGAAAAAATTAATGAGATACTTGTTCATATTACACTGAATAGTATGCGTAAAAATTAAAAATGCTAATTTTGATTTCTGTGATGTTAGTCCTTTCAAATTTTTTTGCATTAGCAGACACATTGCATTACCTTTAAAATCTGAATTTACAATAGACAGATCATTACAGAGAAATTATTTTATTTATATTGCCTACATGGTACAGAATTAATAACTTTAGAAAATTGACCTTTTTACAGTAAAATAAAGTAAAAAACAAATATCTTTGAGAAATATGATAAAAGAATTATTCAATATCAATTAAGTATTGTTTTGGTAAAACTGATACACTTTGACCTTTTAGTGTACAAACTATTCCATATATATTTTGAATAGATGTTTAATTATACCCTCGCTTTACAAAAGGATGGGTATACTGTTTTACCTCTGTCTGTCCATCTGTCCATCTGTCTGTCCCATGAATATTTTTCGTCGCATTTTTCTCAGGAACTACATCATAAGGATTTCTGAAATTTGGTTTCAGGGTTTATATAAGTCAGCTATACCGTGTGATGCGTTTTCAGAATCATCACTCAACAACTTCCTGTTTACTGTCAAGTATTTGGGCGGGGGTATCATCAGTGAGCAGTAGCTCACAGTTTCACTTGTTATTTCAGTGTCTGGTAACCAGGATGAACTTCTTGCCCCGACTGAGATATATTTTGACAAAGACAAAGCCACAAGCACCTGTTGTAATCAACATATTAAGTATACTGTGTAGATTAGCTCATCACTCACCAAAGATAGCTTATGATGTAAGTTACATCAGTTATTACATGTAACAATAAAGTATAAAATGATGGAACAAGAGTATTGTGGATCCAATGTCGGAAAATTTTTAAGCATAAACTGTTTTTAAGCTGTAAATATAAATAGAAATGACCAGGTTCAAGAAAAATTGATACACACATGAATCTACCCTCTAACAGATTGTAATGGTCCCTTAACTTTTAGTGTCTTATTTTCTATAACATAGCAAGAAGAGATGAAAACATCTCAAATAAAACCAAAACTGCTTGATTTTCACTGTAAAAGAGTAGATTCACTTTTAAGTATACATATAAATACTAAATTCAGAGGATAATTTAGTAGTGCCAGATTTACATATTGACTTCATCCTACTTCATCTACTCACATATTATCAGTTTGTTAGGTACACATGTGAAAGTTGCAAAAGCTTTTGCAGAATTAGTTTAAAAAATGTCATCTCAATCATTTCTTACTCTATACTAATTTTAGCTAGAATTGACATTTCAATTATAAAAAAAGTTTTCTCTGATGATACATAGTAGTGGGTCACAGACTGTTGAAGAACAATTTCCTATAATCAGTGATCACCATTTTATTTCAGATTTTTCAGTGTCCTGGTCTATTAGATGTAATATTACAGGAATTTCTACCTACAAGTTGGAGTTTTGATGGTATGCTCAATAGGTTTTTGAATAATATCTTCTTACTTTTCTCAACAGTTAACTTCCCTTTTTTGTATTGCATAGGCCTCAGTAAATACAATTTCATATTGGCAATAAGAAATATAAAGCTGTTTAAGTTACTGTTTAAATATTTTTGACTTTTTATATGCCTTATATGTTCATATTTTGACATTCTTTTTATGTACTTATCATATTAATTGTCTTTTTAATTTTGCCTTGCATAGAAAAGCCAATCATGCTTTGTATGATGAAAATTATTTATTTGCAGCACCAGAGAGATATAATTTTATATGCCCCTTCCACTGTTTTGTATCCTTCATGATGGTGTTGTAGAAACGGAAACAAAGTTTTTGTTGCTTTTTAGATACAGGGCAGCCAATATCGAATGTTTATGGAATTCCAGTTACTATGGCAATGAGACTTATGAGATGTTTAGCACAAGCAGGAAAAAACATGGCTTCCATATTGGTTTGTTTTTCATTTTTGTTAACTTTAGAATTTTTATATACTTAAAGCACCATGCATATTACTGCATAATTTAAAAAAAAATTTAATTAATAAGGTTTTCCACAAATTGTATAACCATGGGATAGAATGAGAATTTCCTAAAAGTCTTAAGTGATCTATAAAAATATATCTGGCAAATAAGGTTTCAAATTGTTCAAGTTTGAAAGGTTCTGAACATATCAAAATCAGAAACACATTCTTTGCCTTACGTTTTCTTTCAACAGAAAGCCAGATGCTTCATTAACTATTAAATTTTATAAAGTTTCCAGAAAAGTCCAAGTAAAAACAGCAACATATCTATGATCTTTCATGCATGATTTTGATTAGGAAGTAAGTGTTTAACAATAGAGCAAATAATTATATGACGAAGCAGGACCATCATGAAAAAAATGACTACCTTACTTTGAACAAGATCACAAAAAGAAGATTTGATTGCTTTAAATCTATTTTAATTGAGTGATTTAATAATATCATGTTTTACAGTTGACTGATAACCAGCTTCAAGCCAGACTTTTGAGATATATGGTTGAAGTAAATCCAATGTAAGTATAAATATTCTTTGTTAAAAATATACTTTTAATTGTTCTGATTTATTGAGAAACTTTTTTCACAATGCAAATCAAAAATTTGTTTCCCATAATTAGATTCATCAATGTGTAATAGATTTTTAGATAGATCTTTTCTTGATAATTATCAAAGCATGTTCAGTACTTATGCAAAATTCATTTGGGTGAGAAAAAAAAGAATCAAGCACTGTTAAGAGAATAAACTTAAGACATCATTCTGTACTATTTATTTCCCTTTGAGTCCCAAAATCTTCCTAGAGACAACACAACTACTACCAATGGATTTATGAGATTTCCTTGTAAAGCACTGTCAAAGCTTTTAGGTTCATTTTTGTCGAGCCTTCGACTTTTGTCGAAAAAGCGAGACATAGCGATCCTACATTCCGTCGGCGTCGGCGGCGTCCACAAATATTCACTCTGTGGTTAAAGTTTTTGAAATTTTAATAACTTTCTTAAAATATCCTGGATTTCTACCAAACTTGGACAGAAGCTTGTTTATGATCATAAGATTATATTCAAAAGTAAATTTTGTAAAAAAAAAAATCCATTTTTTCTGTATTTTACTTATAAATGGACTTAGTTTTTCTGCCAGTTAACATTACATTCACTCTGTGGTTAAAGTTTTTGAAATTTTAATAACTTTCTTAAACTATCCTGGATTTGTACCACACTTGGAAAGAAGCTTGTTTATGATCATAAGATAATATCCAGAAGTAAATTTTGTAAAAAAAAAATCCATTTTTTCCGTATTTTACTTATAAATGGACTTAGTTTTTCTGCCAGTTAACATTACATTCACTCTGTGGTTAAAGTTTTTGAAATTTTAATAACTTTCTTAAACTATCCTGGATTTGTACCACACTTGGAAAGAAGCTTGTTTATGATCATAAGATAGTATCCAGAAGTAAATTTTTTGTAAAAAAAAAATCCATTTTTTCCGGATTTTACTTATAAATGGACTTAGTTTTTCTGCCAGTTAACATTACATTCACTCTGTAGTTAAATTTTTTAAAATTTTAACAACTTTCTTAAACTATCCTGGATTTGTACCACACTTGGACAGAAGCTTGTTTATGAACAAAAGCTAGTATCTAGAAGGAAATTTTGATAAAATTTTGTTCCATTTTTTCCGTATTTTACTTATAAATGGACTTAGTTTTTCTTCCAGTCAACATTACATACAGTCTGCAGTTTAAGTTTTTAAAACATTTATTAGATTCATAAATTATCCTGGATTTTTACCAAACTTGGACAGAAGCTACTTACAATCAAAAGATAGTATAGAGAGGAATATTTTTATTAATTTTTTTCCTCATTTTTGTTGAGCCTGCGATTAACAGCAAAAGTAGGCGAGACACTGGGTTCCGCGGAACCCTTACGAATTTTTTTTTATGCATATTGCCGGTTTTAAAAAAACAATTTCTGTAATTCTAGGTCTCTGCAACTACCCAAATTGGAAGCTTACAACCTACAGACTGAGAGTTACAGGACATGGAAAGTCTGTCTTTTGTATGGTCTCTCAACAGAAACTTATATGTAGGTAATATGTAAGGTTTAACCATACTTTATGATAGTTAATTGTATGCATCAAATTAAAGAACAAAAAAGCTTAATAATGTAACATGTAACTTTTATAAAATTAAGTTTCAGTATCAATTTAGAATGAATTTCATATATTTAGGAAAATGAGATTGTGCTTTTCTTATTTTTTATATTTTGTAGGTATGATGGCACACATATGTGTTTTGTTCTATTGATGACACACATATATTTCCTGTCATATTGACTGCAGACATATCTCTCTGTCCTGTTAATTGAAGGCATTATGTTTTCTGTCTTATTGAAAGAAGTGATATGTTATCTTTTCTATTGAGTAGGGAGATTGTAAAAGAAACCTTGTTACAATTCTATGAGGGGTTGGTAGATGGCCTGTAACAATGCAAAATGTCTTCTCCTTATACAACATACTCTCATTTTCAAACAGCGGTCAAAATTTCCCACCCATCATCTAAGTCAAACTACATTGCAGAGCTTACCTATGGTATTAATTGGTAATTTGTTCTCACCTTGAATACAGGCAAGGACCCAACCATATTGAAAAGGGGGGTTCCAACCCCCAGAACTTGCCCACCCCTGGATCCGCCAATGGAATATACATATAATATTTGTCACTATACATTAAACAAGCAATAATCAATCAAATATCCTATTGACAATATTTTTTTCTTTCTTTATAGAGATATGTTTCCAGTTATAATAGAAAAGTTAAAGATTATAGAAGAGAATATTAGTAATGAGTCTTTGACGGATAATCAGATCAATAACTACATAGAGCTTATTGGAGCCCTGGAGGCTGTGGTTCATGTTGCTGGTTCTAATAAAAACCAACAAGCAAAGTTTAACAGAAGGTACCTCTCAACATTGTTGAAACTAGTGTATGGTGTATTATGTATTACACATTGTACAAGGGTGTTATAAAGTGTTATGAAAATGTGTAAAAACTAATAAAAGTGAAATTAAACATGTCAAAAAAAGAGCAGCAATAATAGGTATTCAACTTATACTTATACCCATGCCTTTGTTTATCTTTTCATACCTATCAAAATAATGTTGATTATTTTTATTGCTTTTAATTTTTTTATTATGCCCCACCGTAGCGGAGGGGGTATTAAGTTTTACCCTTGTCCGTCTGTACGTCCCAAAATTGGTTTTCGTTCTCTAACTTTAGTTTGCCTCAACCAAATGTTATGAAACTTATACACAATGCTTATTACCACAAAACACAGATCAAGTTTGAAATTTGGTGGCTTCACTTTTACCGTTCTAGAGTTATGTCCCTTTACAAATGGAAAAATTGCTAAATTTTTCGTTTCCGTTCTCTCACTTTAGTTTGCCTCAACCAAATATTATGAAACTTATACACAATGCTTATTACCACAAAACACAGATCAAGCTTGAATTTTGGTGGCTTCACTTTTACCATTCTAGAGTTATGCCCCTTCAAAATGGAAAAATTGCTGAATTTTTCATTTCTGATCTCTTACTTTAGTTTGCCTCAACCAAATGTTATGAAACTTATGCACAATGCTTATTACCACAAAACACAGATCAAGTTGAAATTTGGTGGCGTCACTTTTACCGTTCTAGAGTTATGCCCCTTTACAAATGGAAAAATTGCTGAATTTTTCGTTTCTGTTCTCTTACTTTAGTTTACCTGAACCAAATGTTATGAAACTTATTCACAATGCTTATTACTACAAAACTCAGATCAAGTACAAATTTGGGTAACGTCGCTTTTACCGTTCTTGAGTTATGTTCCTTTATAATGTTTTATGCAAGCGGGGGCATCATCTGTGTCCCATGGATACATTCCCCATTCCCCATTTATTTTGTACAGTTTCACAGAAGATAACATCTTAAGGTTTTTCTGGAAGTGTTTGTGAAGCAGATCTTACAGTACTTCTAATTATTTTTGCTGGGATTTTTTTAGGTGAATAACAGTGATCATATTCATTAAAAATTTTATGCATGATAAGGTAAATTAAAAAGTTCCTTAGACATTCTCATACATAAAATCTTAAATAAATCTGTTTCTCTTTTGCAGTCAGGAAGGCCAATCAATGGAAGTTGAAAGTTCTGAGATTGTTGCTATGCCAACTATCAACTGGGGTCATATTGCTGATCTCCTACATCCTATGTCAAGGTCACTTACTAAAATTTTAAACTACATCAAAGATAATTATCAATTTAAGGTAAGTATAAGTAACTTGTTTACTTGTGAAAATGTAGGATTATGTTACAGCAGATTCCATTGAGTGTGTAGCCAAAGGTAATATCTTTGGTAAGCTTGCTTGTTAGCTGAACCGTGAAGTCATTGTTAGGTTAGGTAAACTACCCTACTTTAAGAATAGACTAGTCCGACAGAAAACCAATCGATCTGTCTGTTGGACTTTGCTACTTCGAAAGGAGGGTAGTTTACCTGACCTAATAATGACTTCATGGTTCAGCTAACAAGCAAGCTAACCAAAGATATTACCTTTGGCTACACACTCAATGGAATCTGCTGTATAGGTTTTTTATAGTTTGAACTTATGAATAGATTTTCCTAAAGTTTCTACATATATTACTAAAATATGGAGATATTGTTTGATTGCCAGTGAGACAAGTATCCTCTTAATACCAGAGGATGTAGATGTAAATACTTATAGGCAACCGTATTTCCTACAATTATGATCAAAATCCGTATGTGCATCCATCTGTTTGCCTGTCCAGTATCATGTTAAAGTTTTGGTTAGTACACATGTTCGTTTTGATGTGAATTTTCAAGCATATATGCCAAATTAGGGATTTGAATCAGATTACGCAATTCACTGAACATTAAAATGTGAAAGTGTGAGCAATGCTCGGATTCTTGTTTGAAAAATATTCATGAATGAATATTGAGAACTAAATGTCATTTATCAATAATTGCTTTTGTAATACTAATACTAATAGTTTGAATTGTCTTGTTGCTTTAGAAAAACTCCTAAAAAGTATTTTTTTCTTTTTCAGAAACTGGATCTTCAGTGTGCATCTGTTTGCCTAAATTTTATCACATCTTATTATTCAAGATTGTCAAATCAGGTAAAACTTCAGTATGAATGTTACGTATGATTTATACCTTTGGTTATATTGCATGTTTTAAAATATAAATAAAAGGAGGTGTGGTGTTAATGTCAATGAAACATCACCCCAATGATAGAAATAACCAAAAGACACCTAGAGGGCAACATACAGTCGTTAACAATAGACAGGAGCCTAAACAATATGTCATTAGTCCGTCACAAATCTTTACCTTTATTGGTAGACCTACAGTAAACAAATCATTTCATCTGTCCATCTAAATCATTTCCGTCGTCGGAAGACTTATTGTAAACAAATCATTTCATCTGTCCATCTAAATCATTTCCGTCGTCGGAAGACTTATTGTAAACAAATTGTTTCATCAGTCCATCTAAATCATTTCCGTCGTCGGAAGACTTAGTGTAAACGTATCATTTCATCTGTACATCTAAATCATTTCCGTCGTCGGAAGACTTATTGTAAACAAATCATTTCATCTGTCCATCTAAATCATTTCCGTCGTCAGAAGACTTATTGTATACAAATCATGCCAGCAAATTTTGTACAGAAAAATAATATTTACAAATAAGTCAATATTGTTGGTTGACCCTTTATGGGAGTTATTGTCCTTGAAAGAAAACTTTTACCCATTTAATTTGCATTTTTTGCTGAAAACTAAAAGATTCATTTAGAAATTTTAAATGACAAAAGTTATTGCAGAATAAAATCTACATATGAGTCGAATGTCTGAAATCATCCGTAGGCACCTTATAGCAGTAAAATGCCCTTTACCAATTATCTTAAAAAATATAATAGATAGTAAGAGCTGTAACCAGCTTAAATGATCAGCGATACAAGATCTTCAAAAATGCAAAAATGATGGAATTCATTAAATGACTCCTTTTGAAGCCTTAAAGTATGATAATTTTCACTTATTTCCAGTTTTGACTATTATCATAGATAGGTAGAAACTATAAACAGTAAAACTTTGACAGGTAAGCAAAACAGGCTGTAATGATCCTCTCGTGTATAATGGGAGTATTGTATGTCCACTTTATATCCTTACTGTCCAATATTATTTGTTTTCTAATGACCCTTACCTTTTATCTATTTTCAAATCTCATACAAATAAATATTTATGTAGATAATTTTTGTGTAGTGTCTATATTTTTGTATTTGCAGTCTGGACCAAACACAGTGGACTATTTACAACAGATTGAAGCCTACTGTGATGAGGTATTATTACCATGTTGGCAGTCCATTGGTTTTCGTGTCATACTTGAAAGACTAGGGTAAGATAGAAGATTGAGTTTGTATTTTATTTATAGAAATAGCAGTGTTCTTTAAAAAAAACAGTTGAAAAAAATATAGGGAATAATTTTATTTTTTTCGCCCATTGGACGGCGCTTTTATTAAATGTCAAGGCTGGTGGCTAAATTTAATTTAAACTACATGTGTATATGTTAAAATTGTGTTATGAAATTAACTGATTATTTTAGGTGTTGTGATTGATAGCTTATTCATATGATGGCACATTTTGTGTAGTTTCTTTGGTAACAGTACGATTGGTGTCTTTTCAAAACACATATTTTTGTATTTGAAAGACTGAAATAAGTATGTGAGAAATAAAGTTTTCTTCTGTTTGCTCATAAATTATAGTATTCCATTCTAGATATTAAAGTTTTAGATATTAATATGCTTTCTAAAGTTTACATGTTGAAAATCGAAAATTAAACTATGTTCAGTTCAGAAATTTTGTAACCCACTGGCAATCGAATGTAAATCAATTTATGAACAATGGATAGAGAATAGATATACATAAGAATTAATCCAACAACAATAACAATAGAACAACAGGATAAGAACCTAAAAGAGAAGGATTTGAAGCACTGCTTTAAAGTATTAGTAAAGTTAGTGGATGGTTTTAACAATAAGACATATGCTTACAACTTACAATTTTGAAAATCATTAAGAAGCATGCCTTCAAAAAAATTTTGTAATTATAAATTTGTTTTTTAATGCATATTTTATTCTTGTTTGCAAACAAAATATTGGTTTAAATTTCTTATACAACCATTCAAAGCTTTAAATTATTTTTAATAACATTCTTAGCTTTATTTTTTTTACTTACAGTCAGTTTTCAAACATATTAAATCCTCCAGCTGAAAAAAGAAAAGAATGTGTACATAGTTTACCATCCCTAGGGTGCTCCTCACTAAAGGAGGATAAAATGCTACCTGTAATCCATAAAGGAAGTCCATGTGGATTCGTAACAGCCTTATTAAATCAGATTCATACATTGTGTCATATTCATAAAGGACTTCAGGATAAAGTTAGTTGATAATATAATATAAACAATATGACAAAAGACACCTTCTAACAAGAATTTGATTGCTGCAAGTTCGTTTTAAGGGCATACGATACAGTTACAGGGGAGGTAATGACGTTGCTAACGTAAAATGTTATTTTTCGCAATGTCAAACTGTTACATATTGAGAAAAGATGCATTTTTCGACTGATTTAACTTAAAAACGAGTTCACAGACCCCTCTTTTTAAATGTGACAGTTGGCTTGATTATGTATGAAGATTAGATGTGCCATTTTTTATGAACATTTCACTGATGAAATTTTTTTAAATTAGATAAATATACAGCCAAAAATGCTGTTTTCTTGACTAAAATAATGAAAATGTGATAAAAATGAGTTATTTCCAGACAATTGTTACACAAATTCAAATCACACTTATGAAGAGAGGATATTACAGATGTTTTTACAAAAATCTGCTTGGGTAATCTTTTGAAACAAAAAAGTTAGGTATGACCTTTAAAAGGACAGAAATGTCCAGTAAATTTCTAAAATTCGACCCCATTTATCTCTAAAAATAGTACATGAAGGTATATTTTTTATTACATTTTTGAATTGCCTAGGTGAAAAATAGCATGTATGCAAACTTTCGTCAAAAACTCACCGTGGTATCAAAACTGTATCGTATGCCCTTAAAGGAGAAGTGTATGTTTGTATTTTTGTCGAGCCTGCAAAATTCATTTCGGTAAAGCGAGACATAGCGATCCTAGATTCCTTTGTCTGCGGTAGTGGTGGCGTCAACATTTAGGTTCAGTCTGTGGTTCAAGTTTTTTTAGACATCAATAACTTTGTCAAGCCTACATGGAATTTTTATAAAATTTGGACAGAAGCTTGTTTATGACCAAAAACAGTAGCAAGAGCAAATATCTTCAAAATATTTCTTTTCATTTTTCCATATTTTACTGATAAATGGACTTAGTTTATTTTACAGTTAACATTCAGATTTAGTCTGAGGTTAAAGTTTTTCAGTCATCAAGAACTTTGTCAAACCTTCTTGGAAATTTATGAAGCTAATCTTCAAGACCAAATAATAGCATCTAAAGAAAAATTTTGAATTTTTTTTTAAATTCTATATTTGACTGATAAATGAACTCACCTTTTAAGTCAACATACACTTTTACACTGAAAGCAACAATCACAGGCAAGACACAGGGTTCTGCAGAATCCCTTACACATTTTTATGACAGTAAATCCTTTGGTGATCTTTGGTAATGACAAAACTATATAAATGGTACAACCAATATCCATAGCTTGATTTTGTTGTTATCTTTGATTCAAAAGGTTATAAATGTTTACTAGACCAATCAATTTATAAAATGAAATATGTCCAAATTTTGCTTAACAATGATTTTTTTGTTTCATCATATGGAAGCAATATGTTTGACAATATATTAAAATCCAACTTATTGCCCAACTTTTTAACCTTAACTTTTGCAGGTATTGTTTATACCAAAGCCTATCAATAATAATGTTATGCACAAATTCATATTTACACTGAATGTACCGAAAAACACAATATTCACAAGAATAAATAGATACAAAGCAAAATATAAAATCCAGGCAAAGTAAGGTAAACCAAAACTAAAACAAAATACAAAAACAATGAATATGACAACTCTCTGCTTTCTAATAACAGACAGAAGTCCTTGCCCAATTTTTCCCATCCTCCCCCATTTTTGGACAATTTTTTTTTATATTGTTGAACTTATTTATGTTTTGAATATGCATAACATATTTGCAACTGGACTGTAATATATTATTATCAATAATAAGTAAATAATGAGTACTTTTAGTTAGTTATTGCTCTGATTTTTAATTCTGAACTGATATTTTATAGATTTTGCCATTCGTGCTGAAAGATGCTGACATTGCAAGCTACATGAAAAAAGTTGCTGGTAGTAAACAAGGTCATCTCCATAGCAACTACTTTACCAGATTTGAAAATCTGTTACAGTATTATTATCTTAAACTTGCAGTTATGTGGGTGTGTATATTTCTATTAATATAAAAGTAGATTTTTTTATTTGGAACTGAAGGAAATTTGAGTGATTTAATAGTGATTTAAAAATAGTAAATTAAAGAAGGACTAAATAACAACCGAAGCATTAAGAAGAGGTGGTTTCATATTGTCTTTTTTTAAGTTTTCTTGTTTTAAAACACAACCAGTTGTAATTTTTCAGGTATCTAATTGTTGTAGCAAAGATTTGTTTAAATCTAGGCAAAAGCCACTTGGTAGTTAGTTAATGTCAAGGTAAATAAATGAATTGAGAACATATTGGCCAGCAATCCTAACTAAAGCAGATGAACTGTTATATAAGATGAAGAAAAAGATAACTATCAAGATGTAAAGAAGATTTAAGTATTAATAAATAGTTTTAAATGAAATTTAAAATACTCTTTGCAGGATAAAGACATACTTTTTGATGCCACTATTCTGCAATGTTTAACCTTGAAATTACTGACAAGGTTACATCACGGTGATGAATTTATTGCACATGATTTGTTCTCAACAGTACTATTCAGACCAACGTTATGGAGGTAAATATCAGTAAAAGTAAACTTAACTAGAAAATACTTAAAAAGTGGGAAAAACATTCTTTTGTTGATAAGACAAAAACAAATGTAAATTAACAAATAAAAGAATGCAGGCAATAATTTTGACAAAACACTTTCTAGGAAGCAAAAAGAAGAAAAATTCTTATCTTTTCTTTTTATGAAGGAAGACATCCTTAATCAAAATGAATTAGTTTGAACGTGAAAAGTAATACAAAGGTTGACTTACAATAGAATTTTGGTTTTGGTTTGAAATGTATATTATATAAAATCTTGTCAATACTAAAACAAATTAAAGTGTGTCAGAATTGCAGTTTTTGTCGTGCCTTGACGGAGTCAAATTGAGACTTGGGTATGCTGTTTCTGACGACGGTGGCGGCAGCAGCAACAATGTATTACTTTGTGATTAGGTCAGTTTATTGGGAACCACTAATGGTAGGTCAATGATATTTGATAAGCAGTTATGTTAGCATTGACACATGTCAGTTCCATGGTGATTATTTGGCCCTGCCTCCTCAGTTATGGTCTATTGACTTTGAAACATTTGAATAGTTTACATGTATTAGTTGGTGATAAGGTCAGTTTAAGGAGGACCACTAGTGGTAAGTGAATGGCATTTGGTATGTAGATGAATAAGCATTGGCACATCTCTTTTCCATGGAGATTATTTGGCTCTGCCCCCTCGGTCATGGTCTATTGACTTTGAATATTTTACATAGTTCACATGTTAAAAGTTTGTGATTAGAACAGTTTAATTGGAACCAATAATGTTAGGTTAATGATATTTGGTATGCAGTTGTATAAGCATTTGCAAGTCTCTTCTCCAGGGAGATTATATGGCCCCATCCCCTCATCATGGTTCATTGACTTTGAAACTTTAACATTGTTTACAAGTTAAAGTTTGTGTTTTTGTTAGTGTAAAGGGCACGTCTTATGATAAGTCAATGGTATTTGGTTTGCAGTTTTATAAGCATTGGCATTTCTCATTTCCATGGAGATTATTTGGTCCTCACCTGCACATTAGTCATAATTCATTGACTTTGAATGTTTTGCATAGTTTACATGTTTAAATATTGCCATTTGGATTCAATATTTGCATTATACTACCAAAATAACAAAATGGTGAGACATATCTCTGTGTCAACAGTTTATTAGAAAAAATTTAAGCCATTGTGATTTGGTTATGTTTAGAAATATGACATAATGCTGTTAAAATTTTTAAGTACCATACACAAATAAAGGATAGTGAATATAAGTAAAGATTGAAAGAATTCTGGAAAAAAAACATATCATACTTTGAAGATTTTGTTGTTTCTTCACATTTTATGGACATGCTTTAGGATTATACAAAAATAAGCAAGTTCCAGCGAACGAAATTTGTGGTTGGGCTTCACCTGAAAATTTGGACATGTTTAGGATCACTGGAAATTTTGACATGTTTAAGAGTCAGTCAATAAATTGGACATGTTTTAGCATCAGTAGATAAATTGGACATGTTTTAGCATCAGTAGATAAATTGGACATGTTTTGGTATCTGTTGACTTAAAATTGACACATTTGGGGTTGGTGGACATACTTTGTTTTATTGTGAAATATGTAAATGTTTCATATTTGTTCCAATGCAGAATATTTTCTTCAACATTTTGATATTTTATGAATAAGGAATTTGACTGGGTGACAAAATGTTCTATGACTTGATCATATAAGTTGATGGTAAGTTTTACTGAATGGTTAATGAATTGCAATTGATTTTTTCTGTATGATTTTGATGGTAAAAAGAGTTTTATGATGTTTCAATGTATCAAAGTTTACCCTATTTAACAGTCATTTTTTATCAATCAGTAACCAATCAGAAACGGAGACCCTGGCGTCACTAGAGAGCTTGAGGCTCTCTGACATCACACATCTTCGCAGTGCTACACAGCAAGAGTTTACTTTTACCTGTACCCAGCTGACATCAGCAGCTAGATCACAGCTACCCAGTATTAGAGCTACATACATTAAAGCTTTCAGTTATTTTGAAAAAGAGGCTTTTGTGTCAAGGTATGTACATTTTTCAGGGTATCATACACCAAGACATTAAATTTATTTTGAAGAAGCTTTTTCTTGTGGTTCATATAATTGATAATTGTAATTTACAAATTCCTGCTGTGATTACATATTTCTGTTAAGCACTTATTTATTATTTGATTTTTATTTCTGTAAAATAATTGTATTACATCATGTAACCTTCCCTTCAAGGGGAGTTGATGTAAAAGTTTCATGGTCAATCTGTAGTGCATTGATGAAAAATAATACAAAAATCCTTACTTGAAACTGCATTGAAGCTTCAAAATGAAAAATAAAGCTCTTCATAATGACCAATAGATAAGTTGTGTAAGTGAAATATTACCATATTTTGCAGACATTTGTTTCATATGAATCCACTCGAAGTACAGAAATTACTTACCTCCAGCACAGAAGAGTTCTTGTTGCCTGCTGACTGGATGTACATGCCACTCGTTTATTTATATAATCATTTTAGCTCTGTGTAAGTTGGAAAGAATATACGGTGTGTGGCCAAAGATATTTGTCATTTGCAATTATTTACTATATATTTCACATAAAACTATGTTTTTTCAAAAAGATATTGTGGAGTCATTTCTTATTGGATTTTAACCAACTTAGTACCAAAAGAAGTAGAATTGTTATAGGTTTGATTGTTTATTTGGTTGTTTTTTTTTTGTGAAGCATTTTCATTTTCTAATGATATGAACACAAGTACTATTTTATGCTTAAGAAATTTGCTATATATTTCAACCAAATTAAATTGTTCAAAAATAGTATATATATGTGTTCACATCAGAAGAAAACAAAAACAGCTGAGGACAAAACTATGATCAAATAAACAAATGTAATTTAGACGGCTTTGCTTCTTTCAACACCTGGTTTGTAAATATCCAACCAGAAATGACTCCACAATAATTTTTTGAAAAAAAAAACAACATAGTTTCATATGAAATTTATAGCAAAAATATGTTGGTGATGAATACTTTTGGCCATGTACTGTATATACTTCTGTTGAACTATTTGACAAAAAATGCAAATATTATTTATGTACATGAGAAAACATCAGTTATGTGTGTAAATGTCGGTGAGACAGCAACCAAAAAACAAAATTTGCCCAACAATTTAGGTAGCTCTAAATGCCAAGAGTTTGCAATTCGTGATCATTCATTTTCAAATATATGATGATAAGTTGAACAACTTGCTTTTCTATCTGTTTAAAAAAATAGAATAGGTTATTTAGAATATACTATATTGAAATAAATAAAATAAAAAGTAAAAATTGATTGGCGATTTGGAGAACACTTTAATTTATCTAATGAAAAGTTCTGAATATGACTGTCACATTCCTGTCTTGCTATAGGCATTTTCCAAGGTAAATATTGGGTTAAACCAGGGTTTTTACACCATAACTTGCATGAAATATTTTATCAGTTTGAAATTTGAAATAAAATAAAAGCATGCAAATCTTTTAAGTAAAAATGGAATCAAAGTTGACTTCAATTGATACATGCACTTGTAGTATCTCTGGTGTATGGACATTGGACTTAATGTTTTTTATATCCAAAATTGATATACATGCTGTTCATGTACTGATTTTGTGTCATGGATGGATACCCCATATCCTTTGTTTTTCTATTATATGCCCCAAAGGAGGTTTTCTTTTTTATTTTGTGTGCATATTCATTTTTAGTTTTCTATCAAAAATCATAAAAAATGTTATTTGCTTCTTCTCTGCTAATCTTGACCTATAGTTGCTTAAAACAACTCCATTTGGACTCTGTTGGATAGTTGTCTCACTGGCAATCATACCACATCTCCTTATTTTATATTGTGGCATTTAGGAGTAAGAAATAAGACTAGAAATATACAACAATACAAAACTTGACATTTACTTTTGAGAATAGTGAATGTACAAAAGATTTGTTAAGGCAGTCATTTTGTTTAAGCATAAATTGAAACATTGTATATTACAGTGGAACAGAAGTACAGAATGCATTATCAGTGGGTGAAACTGAAACAATATCTAATGTTCTGAAATGGATATTCCTGCTAGAGAGAGATCAGTCTGAAGTCATGTCAGCAATATCTATAACACTGAAAATATCAAGATTGATGTGCACATTTTTAACAGGTAATAAGAATTGAGAATGAGCGTGGAACCAATTTGAAATGGTTTCTTGTGCCATATATATACTACATGTAATTGCAATATTTGGTTGGCTTCAGTGAAGATAAAGGTGGAACACTTGCATACTGTGAAAGTATTTTTAATCGTGGGTATCAATTTTCGTGGTTTCAGCAAAAGTTACATGTTCGTGGGTTCTTAAATTCGTGGATTTTAGTTTTCTGAAGAAAAAAATCGAATGACGAATTTGAAGACTTCAGAATCGAATATTCGTGATATTAATCATATGTTGTTTTATAATGATTTGTGGGGCATTGTTTAATAAGGTGTTCATTTTCACTCACTTGTTCGTCCTTCATTACTAACAAATTCATAATATTTTGAATTGTAGAATCAATTATTATGACATAAAAAAGCAAGCCCAAAATGAAATCAGTATTTTTTTTTCGTATGAGAATTATGAAAAAAGGAACATTTCATTATCGCATATCATCACCGGAAATCTGACTTTCATCGATCAAAAATTATTTCTCATGAGAAATAAAATGTTAACAGTCGAACATTTTAGATTTTTTAAAGATTAAATGGGTAAAATCCGGTCTGAAGTTGTACAAAAAAAATGTGTATATTTAGTTCATAGAACGTTGGTTTATATGACCGTATCCATGTAATCAAACCTACATGGGGATCTTTCCATGTCTGGAATTGGACAACAGTTATTATATTTCGTTGGACAGTTAAATTCGTGGATAAAGCCATCCACGAAAACCACGAAAATTGGTACCCCACGAATAAAAGTACTTTAACAGTATTCTATTAGTCCCCTTATATTACTGTGGGCATGTGCTCATCATGCAGTACTGTAGATCAGACATAGTGACAATTTTCAGTGGTTGAACACATTTTTAAGATAAGTTTGTAAGTGTTCCTTCTACAACCTTAAACTTGACTGTGGTTCTACAGGTAAAAATTCTTATCAGATGAACAGTTTGAATTGATGAAACAAATTTTAATTGGTCGGAATTTTGAATGAACTGCAAGAGGTGGAGAGAAACACTAACCATCAAGTCACAGTAAATCGAAATACATCTAAAACTAGGAATTATTTGAATTCTGGAAAATTGATAAGAAATGTATGATGAAAACTAACACAACTATAATAGGCACACATGGCTAAGGTTAATTTTACTTTCACTGATATTTCAGTATGAACTAACTAATCCCCTTAGCAATGCATGCATGGCTAACCCTCCTAAATTGGGTTAGTTTTCATCATACATTTCTTATCAATTTTCCAGAATTCAAAATTATTCCAGATTCAATTAATTCCTTGTTCTAACCATTTGAAAATAAAATTATGTATAAGGTTTAGGCATTCCTTCCCTAAAACCTAATTGATCGTGTTTTTATTTAAAAAAGTAACAGTTATCAAAACAGATATTATATTGTAGGAAATGATTTGTTCCTTGACAAGACTGTCCACTGTTACCTGGCAGCTTTCCTCAGAGAGTATACAAAACCAATGAATCTAAATATGATGAATTTTGAAGAAAGTATACCTGGGTTGTTGTCATTTTATGATTTGTAAGTTCTTGTTATTATGTATTAAGTTGAACAATTGAGAAATATTAGTTTTTTTCAAATGCATCATTTAAATATGTCATTTTTTGGTTTAATGAGTATTACACCCTACTTTATCAGAATTAATTTGGAATGTCATCGTAAAGTTATTACACCTGTATTTAGACAAATTGATTCAAAAAGCTAGACTATCTGTCAATTAATTACAGACAATAGTTCATTCTGTTAACCATTAAAACAAGTTACAGCAAGTACGTTTTTGTTCTCTTAAATCTCTATTAGATGATGAACTTAGGGCAGTGTTTATTCTGCTTGTAATGTACATATTTTAGCTTTTTGGTTGCAAGTCACATGACTACCTGCATAGACGTTCTGTCAATCAATTATGGAAAATAGAAACTAGGGGCAAAAGGTTTATTATAGTTATGTTTCATACTTGGCAATCTTCAGTCAAATGATTAACTTTCAATGCTTTATGTATACTGTTTGTAATTCATATTTTTACAAATTATTCCAGTTACATCACAGTCCTTCACCAGTTTGAGGCTGTGTCATTTGGAGATTCTTTGTTTTGTTGTTATGTCCTCATTCCATTACAACAACAACATGGACTGGAATTAAGGAGGTCTATCTGGACAGAACATAGGGGAATACTTAGAACTCTATACTTGCCTGTCACAGAGGTACGAGTCCAAAGTCATTTAACAATCGTTATAGCCAAATTGTTTTAAATTTGCACTCTGTTCAACTGAGTGGAAGGTTGGGAAGAACATTTGTTGACTGTCATTGATGACCCAATTACCTGATAATGATCTTACATTGTAGTATAGTAATGAGGAGGGTAACTCAGTGAACCATACAACTGATCTTCAAAAAGATGCCTGTGCTAAACAATAAATTCAAAATATCATAAAGGAAATGAGATTTATAGGCAAAACATCTGTTAATATATACTTCCATCTACTTATTAAACATATAAAAAAAATTTATTACATAATATCAATTTAGAAAAAAAATCTTTAATTGACTGCTTCCATGCACTTTAGTATTTTCCATCTGATAAAGAAATTTTCTTATAGTATGATACGTGCAAAAGGAATACATGAAGCCTAACAAAATAAAAATAATTTATTTTCTAGATGTTGATTCCAATAGAGAGATATTTATATCCAGAAGAGACAAACATAGAAATGATACGACTTTATTATGAGTGTTTGTTGTCATTAACAGTACGACCCAGATGGGCCCCTGTGTTATACATGGTTGCTGTTCATCATGTTAATAGATTTATTTATACACAAGATACTAAACACACTAAGTTAAAGCATGCCATGTTAAAAGAGGCACTTAGAGGGGAATACAAGGTAATTTTGTTATATGTGACTACTTGCAAGCACTTCTTGTTATTTCAAAGAAATTTTCATGTTGGATACAAAACATAATTTAAATATTGGAGATTTTTTGCATAACAAATGTGAAATTTAACATTATATCAAACATTGTTAATGCGAAGATTTATTGAAGTACATATAATTGGCTACACCCAAACAGCTTTCAAATTCTACACATTCTTTTTATCCTATCCAACAACTCTGAATAGATTTATATATATACAACTCATCTAAACATCAGCCCAACAATGTTATGTTAGATCTGTAAATTTGCTTTTGCAAATTTTTTGTTCTTCCCTCGCCGGGATTCGAACGAGTTGTATATACAGAATGTACACAGCCATGTATCACCATCACTGCTGGTGATCAGATGGATAAATCTGTTGTAGAGTTGTCACTGGTTCAGACGTACTTATATATATATATATATATATATATATAGATTCTACCACTGCATCAAGTGTAATACAATATCTTAGAGATTTGGTGGAGTAATCTGTTTGACTAATGATTTCTAGACAATCTCTGCCTGACAGTTGGCTCCTCCAAAGGAAAGTAGTACCAGAGTTTATAAGATTTAATGGTTAAAATAGGAAGCAAGCTCATCCAGAATCCTGTTCTTTCATACATACTCAAATCTATTTGCTGTTACATCTATTTACAAAATGGGCAAAGTAATTATGACAGTATTCTTTATTTTCAGGATCTTTGTCATCATCTACTGTACTACAAACAACCTGATGTTACTATGGGTTTTGGAATGGAATTCTATCAAACTTTACCAGATATCAGGCAACAGTTGCTCGACACTTTACAGAGTCACTAATATTGGACATCATCTTTGTGACAGTTTTCCAAGGAAGTTATATATCATTTTGTCTCTCTGAAGAGTGACTGATTTCTTCACAATACTTTACAGTGTTTAAAGAATAACTCATAATTATCAGAAAACACTGTTTGAGAGTTGACAGACTAACTAATATTGGACAACATTTTCTCGTCAGTATAGCATTAACTTGTATGTGTTTAATGCATACTGTTACCAGGCAACAATTTCATCTGATATTTGAACACTTTGCTGATTTTTTAATGTCATGAATTAAACATGAAAAAACTGATACCTTATTTATGGCAAACAAAGTAAAGTGAATATGGAGTATAATTCTTAAGGAACTCTCATAATAAAAGACAACAAAAACAAAATGCACACAAAGACAAATTTTTACCAGCTAAAACTTCCTAGACAATATAAAAGATGTGGCACAAACACAATAACGACTAAGCATGAATCAACAAAACCTCCTACCCTGTTTGGCTGAAACCTTAAATTCAATCTGACACTTGTAAATGGTATTGAACATAAGATATAATGATTCCACCACTGCATCAAGTGTGTTACGATATTTATCACACTCGAGACAGATAAATTTTAGATTTATCTGTTGAGAGTGGAGAAATATCATAATACATGAGATATAGTGGTGGAATCTGTTTCTCTAATGATTTTAAGACAATATCTAAACAAGTTTATCCTTCCTCTTCAAAGATTTGCAGAAAGTTGTGTTCCTTAAATGTGACGTAATCAGGCATGCTCGCCTTTTTTCATGATGTCACAATAGGAAATTCAGAAGAAATCAAGAAAATTTAATGTCATAATTGAAATTTGCATAGAACAAAGTTTTCTCTAGAGAGGAAAACATTTTTTTCTCACACCTATTGACACATGTGAAAATAGCATAAAAATTATAGAAAATAAAAGCTCTTCAATTGTCAATTAGATTTGAAGTAGCTCGTTCACTTTCAGAGTTATAAGAGGTAAAATGATTGATTTTTTTACTTTACATGATAGGTATGACTAAAAGAAGTTGTTGGATAAAAGTCAATTAAATAGCAACACAACAACACAAAAACCCAAAAGACATCTAGTACTTTACATTTCTTATCTTATTTTGGGGCATTTTTGTCTCGCCTTGATGGAGTCAAAAAGCGAGACTTGGGTATGCTGTTTCCAATGGCAGCACTGTCAACAATTGTTAAAAGTTTGTGATTAGGTCAATTTAAGGTGAACCACTTATGATAAGTCAATGATATTTGGTATGCAGTTGCATCAGCATTAACACATTGTCCATGGAGATTATTTGGTCCCCACAGTCATGGTTTATTGACTTTAAAACTTTTGCATAGTGTAAATGTTAAAGTTTGTGAAAAGTTCAGTTGAAGGGGAACCACTTATGACAAGTAAATGATATTTGTTATGCAGTTGTATAAGCTATGGCATATCTCAGTTTCATGGAGACTTCCCCCTCAGTCATGGTCTATTGACTTTGAAACTTTTATACATTTACATGTTAAGGTTTGTGATTAGGTCAGTTTAAGGCAAACCACTTATGATATGTCAATGATATATGGTATGCAGTTGTATTAGCATTGGCATATCTTATTTCCACAGAAACTATTGGATCCTATACTTTCAGTCATGTTTCTCAATTTAAATATTTTGCATATTTTGCATTTCAATTACATACAGGTGAGACATATCTCTGTGTCAACAGTTTATTATTTCTTAAAGATCCTCTAGATTAGGGTTTTCAGAGATATTGCAATAGTCTTTCAATTTTAAAGCTACGATTAAATAAAGGGAACTTTTACAACATTAGAATCAAATTACTGTGTCGACTACAATGTTACGTGCAAAATCATTTTTGTTTCTTTGTTAACATGTTGCAGTCACATCATGCCATGCTTAGCATTGACCTTTTTTTTTTTTAGAGAGAATCATGATGTTGCCCAGATTTTTCTTTTCTGATGAGAGGTAACAAAGTTACAATTTGTTTTTTCCATTGCTAGATTTGTTCAATTTATTATGTCCCTTCCATTACAAATATAAAGAGAAATAATATTGTGTTATGATATCCTGTAATTCAGTGGTTATTTTTGGTTCATGTCTGTCATATTTGTTTTTCATAAATTGCATTATATTGTCTTATTGGCAATAATACCATATCACCCTATTTTTGTCTAGCCAACAACGAAAGTCACAGAATGCAAGACATAAGGATTACAATCAGGTTTTCCTAAAGCTTTATATTTCAGATGGTAGAAGACCTGGATTCTCCATACCTTGTATACAGAGGCCTAATGTTACAAAGTTAGCGTCTGTCATTTGTCCATTGACCTTGACCTCATTTTCATGGTTCATTGGTCTATGTAAGTTTTTGTGTTTTGGCCTGTTTTTTTTTAGATACTATAAGCAATAGGTCAATTATATTTGGTATATGTAATGATTGATGTCTGGCAGGTATAATCTGTCCTTGACCTCATTTTCATGGTTCATTGGTTAATGTTAAGTTTCCTGGTTTATATAAAAATAAAATGTGGTATGAATGCCAATGATACAACTCTCCACCAGAGACCAGATGACTATAGGTCACCATACAGCCTTCCACAATAATAGTAAGCTATAAAAGGCCCCAAAATGAAAAATGTAAAACAATTCAAACAAAAAGAAAACTACTGCACAAAACAAATATGATACACAGCAACAAAAGATAACCACTGACTTGGACAGACACGTACAAAATGTAGCATGATTAAACATGTTTACTTGGATACATGTTTGCCTTTTCTAATATATTGTAAGGAGTTGGTCAACTAAATTTGGTTTATGGAATGATTGTAAGGTGTGCATGTCTGCCTGGCATGTATTATCTGACATCGACCTCATTTTCATGGTTCATTGTTAAGTTTTCCTGGTTAAGTCTGTTTTTTAGATACCATTAGCAATAGGTCAACTATTTTTGGTGCGAATAATGATTATAAGGTTGTCATATCTGTCTGGCATGTATCATCTGACCTTGACATCATTTTCATGGTTCATTGATCAATGTTGAGCTTTCCTGTTTCTTAGATACTATAAGCAATAGGTCAACTGTATTTGGGGTATGGAATCAATGATTGTAAGGTGTAAATGTCTGTCTGGCAGGGCTTATCTGACTTTGACCTCATTGTCATGGATCATTGATAATGTTAATGTTTAAGATTATGTGATACTTGAAGTAAAACATTTATTTTTAAGACTTTCAACATAAAATCAATCATGTCATTAAAGTAGGTGAGACATTTTAATGTGTGTGCACTCTTGTTAAATTAAAGAAGTTCTGTTCACTGCTTGCTCCATTAAGAATACCAAGACCCATGTTTTAGCAGCTAATAACATACCTAGATAAGTCTGAACATGCTAGTTGCAAGCACTTGTTTGTTTAAGTCACCATCACATCTTGGAATACCATACCTCCGTTTTTCACCTTCCCCTGTCTGTTGACAAGTTGATAGGATATTCCAGAGCTTGCTTTTCCTATCCTGATTTGATTGACTGAGGGTTGCTGCCTACAGGGTAGTTATTGAACCAAGGGTTCCAAGTGGTAAAGTTGAAGTCATTCCATCAAACGTTTTATGGGTGCTATCACAAGTTGGTTGATTGTTATGGAATATCTGTCACAGACAACCATGTATATGTTCAAATTGGTTTTTTTTTACAATGGCGTTGCCAGCTTCTCTTTGAATAATGATTTTTGAATGTGTACTTGATATGGTATTTTTCACCTCTTGTTTTAGCTACATGTATTATTATTCTGATTTTAACATGGTCAACACGACAGGTGACACCAGTGGAACAGGAACTGCTGATCATTCAAAAGTACTGGAATTCACCACAAGTTATAAGTAGTGTTTTTTTTGCTCAATCAACATCAATTTTTTGTTAAGATTCTTATTAGACTTGCTACCTTTTTGTGTACCAAAGTGTTGTCCGTCTTTATTTGCCATGTATTTGTTTTTATAACCTTCCTGGTATCTTTTTGCTCTTTTTCAAATTTCTCTTATTCTATCATCATGCATGTCAACAAATTATACAGCAACTACACATGTTTAAAAAATCTTATTCACAATATCTTTAATAGTAACTCTATGCTACTGTACAAATTAACAAAGAACACATATCAAAAATATGGTAGATCTCCATAGGCTATTTATTTTTTCGGTACTGATATGAACTAATTAATACGTTTTGTCCGTATTTGTTCTGTTCAAAAATTCTGATATTATGATAAGGTTCCAGCTTTCCAAAGCAAGGTTTTTACATCATTGAACTAATGGGGTTTTATTTGCACTTATTAATTAGTCCATTGGTTGTTGTTCTTTAAACTGGTATTTTATGCTCCAAACTACAATATTGATATCCGTTTTGGTTATTAATAAAGGAGAAGGTATGATAAGGTCACTTTTTGACCCCTTAAATGAAAAATCATAGTGACATCACAACTGACATTTATGTTCTATAGTGTCCAGATTATTTTATCCTATTCAATAACATATAATTTTGACAGAATTTAGAAAAAAAAATCTGGGAATTTAAGGGATCAGATAATCGGGCGCAACACAATTTTGTTAAAAATTCAAAACTACTCTTGTACATTTTAATGCCGGCATTATATCCGTTATCCAATTTTGCTGCTGGTTAATTTGTTCTCATTCCTCTATTTCAGATATCCCATTTACACTTAGTTACATCATGGAAGTATTATATTGATACTTCCATGGTTACATGCATAGAAATAAATGATTTGGAAACAAACCAAGGAAAGAAAAATGCATGTGAGGGAAACCGTTATGGAATCGACAAAATGTTGAAAGGCCAAGAATATAGCATGGAGATATGAAAAACTGCACAAAAAAATGTCATGGATAAAAAAAAATTGAATATTTATGTAATCTTTTCCATGGTATTGTGCTCTTTATTCCAGGCTAGAACAGACTTGTTACAGTTTGATTCACAAATGGAATTCAAATATAAGATGATTGGTTTTATTCAGTATTTTCTTTCAGTAGTTCTTTCAGCATTTATATATTGTGCTGTTTTGATATCAAAATATTCTACCTATAATTGTACACTGTAGAAAAGGGAAATATGGATTAATTAAGATAAATAAAAATAATAGAGACCCAAGTTCTGAGCCTTATGGGACAGCTCTTCCAGATGTTTTTTGTAGGAAGAAAATATTCGCAAACTGTTGACACAGAGATATGTCTCACCTGTCCACATAAAATTCAGAAAGAGACAATCTGATGGACAGCAACATTGCTTATTAATTCAAAGTCGCTGAACCATGATCTTGTGGGCAGGGCCTAGAAGTGGTCGACACAAACTGAGATGTACTGATAGTAATGCAACTTTATACAAAATATCATTGATCTGTCACAGGTAGTTCTCATCAAACTGACTTAAGCAGAAAAAATAACACTGAAAATTGCTAATTAATTCAAAGTCACAGGACCATGACCTAAGGGACAGGGCCTTAAAATAGTCGTCACACAGATATGTACTGATAGTAATGCAGCTTCATACAAAATATCATTGATCTATCACAAGTAGATCCTATCAAACTAACTTAAGCAGAAAACTTAACATTGAAAATTGTTAATTAATTCAAAGTCACTGGACCATAACCTAAGGGGTAGGGCTTCAAAATATTCGTCAAACAGATATGTACTGATAGTAATGCAACTCCATACTAAATATCATTTATCTATCATAAGTAGATCCTATCAAATTAACTCAAGCAGAAAACTTAACATTGAAAATTGCTTATTAATTCAAAGTCACTGGAAGGTCCACGGCCTCAAAATAGTCTTCAAACTCATATGCATTGATAGTGATACGACTTCATACAAAATACCATTGATCTATCACAAGTCGATCCTATCAAACTAACTTAGGCAGAAAACTTAACAATTGTTGACGCCACCGCCATCGCCGCAGTCGTCGCCGGAAAAGCAGTTTATCCTGACTTTTTACAGAAATTGCCATACTGCCTTTTTTTTGCCAAGTTGCTCATCATGCCTTTTTTTACTCAAAACTCCTGTCCTGCCTTTTTTTTCAAATTTCATCCTAGCACCCCCAGCCCCCCCCCCCCCCCCCCCCAATAAAAATCAAATGGTAGCTCCCTTACTTTCGATTCCATAATGATCCGCCAATAACTCCGTGGGTCAATAATCATATTCAAAACCGCAAGAGTTTCTTAATTATATAATCTTATTGATTAATGGGATGGTATAATCTGGACAGTAGTTGCAGAACTCATTTTTTGTTGTTAACTTGTGACCTACAGTAACTAAATTAGATATGAGCCAAGGGCTTTCCAAACATATATTTAGCCACTATCAAATCTTTATATATGCCCTCTTGTATCAAAATATCCTTATACAAGTGGACTCAAGAAAAAAAAAATCAAAACTTAATCACTGATAGCATACAGACTGAAATATTTGGTAAACGTATAAGCTTTTGGATTTTCATTTTCATGGAGCGTAAAAGTGGCATGATCATTCTTTCTCCTTTGACTTCATCCCAGTCCGTAAAATAACTTATCAAGTTTAGTCTGTGCTTAGTACGTTTGCAGGTGAACAAATGTGTCCTCACTAATATTCAGTGGTCACAGTTTAAAAGATTACTTCAGTTTTAAATTCTGTAATGTTACTTGTAATATACCGTTCTTTGTTAAAATCTTGTTTTGTCACTTAAAAATTACATTTATTTCATGAACCATGCTGTAGCGTTTGACCTCTTATTTGCACTTGTTGCAATTCCAGGTCTGGAGCTGGCATGTCAGTAACTGCTAGTAGTCTGTTGTTATTTATGTATTATTGTCATTTTGTTTATTTTCTTTTGTTTCCTATTCTGACATCGGACTCGGACTTCTCTTAAACTGAGTTTTACTGTGCGTACTGTTGTACGTTTGTTTTTTCTACATTGGCTAGAGGTATATGGGGAGGGTTGAGATCTCAAAAAACATGTTTAACCCCGCCGCATTTTTGCGCCTGTCCCAAGTCAGGAGCCTCTGGCCTTTGTTAGTCTTGTATCATTTTTAATTTTAGTTTCTTGTGTATAATTTGGAGTTTAGTATGACGTCCATTATCACTGAACTAGTATATATATTTGTTTAGGGGCCAGCTGAAGGACGCCTCCGGGTGCGGGAGTTTCTCGCTGCATTGAAGACCTATTGGTGGCCTTCGGCTGTTGTCTGCTCTATGGTCGGTTTGTTGTCTCTTTGACACATTCCCCATTTCCATTCTCAATTTTATTCCATGCGTTTACAATAAAAGGTCTCTGCTTGCCACCATTCGTTTTATAAACTTTAAAATTCAGTACTTAGTTTTTATGGACTGATAAGAAAAATTGAACATAGTATAGAAAAATCTTATCCGTGTAATTAAAGTCTGGTTGATTCTACCAATTGTATCTGCTGTGATCTCGATAAAGATAAGTTAGACAAGGAGCGTTCGCGATTCGAAGCATGTATGTTACTTGTATGTGTAGTATCACCTCTACTGTGTCCATTTCTTCCGAAACATGTTTTAAAACTTTTTCGAAACTGAATTGAATTCACAAAATAAACGAATGGGTTTACAGTAAAATTTAAAAATAGCAATATTTTTGCTACTTGTGATGTAATAAAAAACCATCGCGTTTTAGTGTAATGGTATCCTAATGATATGATCATAATGTCAATTGTGCTAGATGGTGTTGTCGTTATAATGAAACTAGTCAGGATAATTGTAACAACACGTGACATGTTCCGTACAGTTTGCGAACAGTTTGAAATGGACTTAATGAGAACTTTTGCTTTCAAAACATGCAAAATTGTTATAAAGAGAACAGGGAGAACGGAAAATAAAATCGTTAAAACGAGGTTTGTTGTTTCTTCAAGTCTAGTATCTTCGGATCCTTTTATGAGTACAGCATAGGTGTATAGAACAGCGATTCCAGTGCTTAACGCCCAGATTCCAATTGTCACAAAGATGACACGTAAATTAGTAAGAAGAACATAGCTTCTAAACGGATGAACTATGATAAAATATCTAACAACCGATAAGAAAACAATATGAACAATCGATGCTATTCCAGCAAGAAAACCACTAAAATCTAGAGCCATCTTAACGGCTCTTAAAAATTCTACGGAAAATTTTGCAGTATGAAAAAATTGTATAAGATATCTGGGATATCGTGTGAACAAAAACATAAAATCCGCCACGGCAAGGGAACAAATGACAACAAAGGTAGGTTGGTGAAGTTTTCTGTCACTGGCAATCGTCACAATAACTATCAAATTCGTCACTAGCCCGACAATTGAAATCGCACTTAAAGTAGTGGCTATTGGCAGGCAGTAAGAGTCGACACAGAAGTCTTTAGACAGTGCATTTTCATCGCTCACGTTTCCATAAGTCTCGTTTTCAGTGGTGTTATCTTTGAAATTGACAAATTCAATCTGCATCACGCCCGTCAATACCTAAAAAAGTAAAGTTTGTATTATACATATAAAAAGCACTCTCATGGTTGAACAGCATTGCAAAATGAAACATGACTTTATAAGTCAATAAAAAAACCTTTTTAGTAGAGTATATAGAAAAGCTTTTAAGAGTGTTCATAGAACCAGAGACATATAACACATGAATTATATGTCTCTGATAGAACTCAGCTAGCTAATAATACTCAGATTTCTATGGATAATGTTTGAGCTGACGCTTTCGAAATTTAAGGTTTCTTTGCAGATATCAAGCTATAGAAGTCAAGACACTAAAAGAAAAGATATGATAAGGTCAGTTTTTTGGTTTTTTGAAATCAAATATCAAAAAGTATAAAAAAAAATCTATGAAATAACACCCTTCAGTTAATGTTCACAAGACATTAGTCCGTCAGATATTAGTATTTGTATTTTTGAATTGTATCTTACGTACTTGTTTGCTTTAGAGCTTCAAACTTCTTGCATTTGATGTAAATCTGTTAAAATCTGCCAAATAATCCCATTTTGAGATCTATAATCACAATATAATGTAAGAATTTACATCGATAAGATATTCTTATTCTTAATATTAATATATGAGCCAACGTATCACCCAAAAATATATGTTGTAACATGATGTCTTACACGAAAGTGATTTTTTGTTTGTTTGAGCGTACCTGATGAAGGTAAATCCAGACAAGCGTCACATCGGACGCACCAAATTTATAAAGTCTTACCAACTCATGCACGAAGCTACAGCTACTGGTGGACTGCCAGTCTTGGCGGGTATTACCAACTCATAATAGATGACATAACTTTCTTAAAAAAAATCATAAAATACACCAGGCTTATAATTTAGTACGCCAGATGCGCGTTTCTGCTTGATATAAGAGTCATTAGTGACATACGAATCAAAACAGTCAGCTGAAACGCCAAATCAATATTATCCGGCCGTTAATAGATTTAAAGTTTATTCAGAAACTAAGGTTTAACTCCAATAGGCAAAGTTGGCAATACAATGATTTGGTTATTCTTATTAGGTCCGCTTTGATCATATATATATATATATATACTCTTAAATTATTAAGGTATTTATTATCCATCATACGCTTCATTCAAAGGGTTTGGGCGTAACTGATGAAAGTTAATCAAGAAAAGGGACACCGAACTAATAAAGTATTATTGTCATTATTTAAAAATCCACTTGAAGTGAGTGATTTCATTCCCACAAACCACTTTAAACATTTTCTGAATTCTTTCATAGATACATTTACACTTATTGGTCCTTTGAATAATCTTATTCTTAAATGTTATATATAACATTATCCGCGCACTCGATTTAAGCAGTCAATAGACCAAGCGCTTGAGTCATCACGCAGCAAAATTTAAACAGCTTTCATTTAAGAATTGAATGCTTCTTTTTGTAACTTCAATGGGGTGTAAAAGCGTTGACCGAAGTACATTTTGTATGAAGCGCGGAAGCACTTCATTCTAAAAATGTGCGCACGGTCAACGCTTTTACAACCCTATGAAGTTACAAAAAGAAGCATTCAATACTTATAATTACATTTTTTAGCTAGGATCATGAAAACACGATTTTTATCAAGTTTTTATTTAATTTACCTGTGCACTTTATTGTGGGACCTCGGGTCATCATGAATGATAAATTTTATCGTGTAATGAAGTTGATTAAGGAATAACGCGAGATTGCAGTGTAGCCAATCAGAATAACGTATTATAATGAAACATACATCTAATGTAATTATAAAGTGACGGAGAAAGTTACTAGTAATCATTACTAGTATAATAAAAGTATCAGAAATTACCTTATATATAAACAACAAATCAGTACTCTACCTTAACTTGGGAACGTTTCGACCCGTGACTGTTGTACAGAATTATTAGTATGGCTTTAAAAGTTAATAAATGCATCTCATTGCCGAGGGTATATGCAAGCTGTGGCAGGTCCATTTGTTTTCCACAAGGGACAACATTATATTGAAGATATTAATCACTTAGATAGACAGTTTTACTATGATGAGACAGTTCTTCACATTAAAAACACTACACGTATATATATAATATCAGGAAATGTTTATTGGCAGCAAGTACATAATAAATCACATGGAATACACACGCTCTCAACATATGGCATTGAATTTCAAATTTCCATTTCGATCTTGTTGACCGTAGTTCTACACTACCCATACCCAAATCACTCTTTCGATCTTTAACAGTACACATATCGTATTAGGTTAAAAAGAACCAGCAGTTTCTTTGTTCTTCTAGCAGCAATATAAGGAATCAGATTGCTAATTTAACGGTCGAATAGATATAGGAAGATGTGGTATGAGTGCCAATGAGGCATCTCTCCATCCAAGTTACAATTTATAAAAGTAAACCATTATAGGTCAAGGTACGGCCTTCAACACGGAGCATTGGCTCACACCGAACAGCAAGCTATAAAGGGCCCCAAAAAATTACTAGTGTAAAACCATTCAAACGGAAAAACCAACGAAGCACATTAAAAATAAACTGTCAACCTTATTTTAAACTTCAACCATTGTTGACACCTCCGACGCCTACATCGGAATCAGAACAGGCAATAGTGTCGCGTTCGAGACTATCGTTGCAGGCGAGATAATAAGGTAACGAAGCGGTTTGTAAATATGTATTTTTCTTCCTTGCTCCCTAAAAAATAAAATACAGATTTTCTGAATTCTGAACATAAAAATTTTAAGTCAGCTTGCAACCAACAGTGTGAGGAAGAACCTGCCTGCCCGACAATGCGCCAGCCAGGAAGTGGAGTGTCTCCACAGAGAGGATGAGAATAGACATCTCATCTGCAGCAGGGTTGTGCAAGGTCTGCATTAGGGGATAGCCCATGGGGTGCTATTACAAGTAGTAAGTAGCAGGGTCTATCAAACTGGCGCTGGAATAATTTTGATCAAATTTGTCCCCGAAATGCTTGGGGATGAATGAAATTTTAGAAATGACCTGTGATAAAATTCCATCAAGGTCCAAAAACTCAGATGGAACAGCTGAGTGCCCCCAAGGATTTAGGAGTGTGGACTTATTCACCTTCAATAAAGTCATGAGAGAGAAAAAAATATAAAAATAAAATACACCTGTTTACATATTAAATCATAATAATGTAAATACATTTTGTAATGATAGATAAAACATCATAATGCTATGTGTTAAGAATTACCTAACAAATCTTGTGCATACTTAATTGAAGAAGATGACACTCTTATATACCTGCAGTAACTATCAGAGGACCAGCGTCAATACATAAATTTACAGATGAGTCAAATTGGTTCAAGCATGAGAATGCTATAATAATAAGAAATTAAATTCAGTATTCAATGACCAGAATGCCAGAAAATAATATTCAGTATTTGAATATGAGAATGTTATGATAATGAAATTCAGTATCTAAAGAGGAGAAGACTATAAAATGATATTCAGTATTCAATAATGAGAATACCATAAAAACAATATTCACTATTCAATGATGAAAATTCTATAAAAATGATAATCAGTATTCGAATCATGAGAATGCTATTAAAATAATATTCAATGATGAAAATGCTATAAATGATAATCAGTGTTTAAATTATGAGAATGCTAGAAAATCCAAGTTTCAAACATTGGAATGCTATAAAATTATCTTCAGTATTCAATGATGAGAAAGCTGTAAAAAGGATATTCAATGTCAAAACTCTAAAATGAGAAAGCTACACCAGATCTATTAATTATAGATTTTGAACGTTATAGTAGATGCATTCAGTATTGCATTTAAGAGATGAAAAAACTGCCTGTATGGCAATATGGGAATGTGGAGCGAGGGGTCTCCACAGAGAGGATGAGACTAGGCATCTCATCTGCAGCCGGGTTGTGCAAGGTCTGCATCAAGGGGATAGCCCATGTGCTAGTAGAGTAGCAGGGTCTATCAAAACTGGCTCTGCAATACAGGCATGAGGATGCAATAAACCATATTCAGTATGATAAAATTTTCTAAATAAATTTGTGAAGATGCAAATCTGTTCAATTTTTATGCAGTTAATAATTAAATCCTTGGCTAGAAGTTCTCATCATTGATATATGTTATATGCAGTTAATATATTTAATAGTCCTTTCGAAGTGTTCAAAGGTAGTGATAGATTCTGGGGTGGTATTGAGAGCTTATGTATACTGTAGTCTGTATTTAAACTAAACATTGTATGTGTAAATAAAAATTTGATAAGCATGTATACTTTACAGTAAACATGACTGTAATCCAACATATTAATATATTAAACAGTTACACTTTCAGTCCATCAGTTACTCCTCCGCAGTTTATACAGCAATAAAACCTATGTGCATACTGTCTCTAACTTTAAATAAATAGATAATTGTAAAAAGGGGTAAACACCTTGTATAAGACATACAAATTTATAAAACATCTCTTTATAATAAGTAAAAGCCAGCTGTATGGTTCCTTGGTTTAGACAGTTTTGAAGGTAAAATAGTCCATCTAAAAGGTGTATATTGTCAGATTATAAGGATTCAAGTATGCTAAAAATAGCAGCGTCCCAATTGCAATTTGGTTCAGAATCACATACTTCCTGACCTCTTGGGTACAGATGAGGCTCACAGTAGTGCTGTTTTGTGGTCAATATCCTAAATTTGGTACAGATTGATTGGTTGGAGAAATTATGTCCACATGGAAAATAGAATCTGAACATACTCCATGTTGTAGTAAGGAGGCTCTAGTATCAAATGTTGTATGGTTGAAGTATCTGTTATAATCCTGTTTGAACATGGGAGCATTCTGAATTTGATTAATGTGTTGCTCATCTGTGCTTTTAAACCACAGGTTAAGGATGAAATATTGTTTAATATCAAATTTCACAGTGATACTACAATAAGAATACTGGCAATGTTCAAGTGTATATGTCGGTATGACTGAGCTTCAGTTGATTTAAATGTAAAGTTTAATATCCACGCCTGGAAAATGTTGGTCCCATTGACTTATAAGTTCAGCTGTAGCCCCTACTAAGTAAATGTATCACTTTAAACTGACAGTGTCCAATGTCTTTGTTTGTAAATCTGATGAAACTCAGTGTGCATACAGGAGGTGTATGTCTCCATTTCCATAATGTTTTAATATGCAAATGAAATAAAGAAAGGTGTCATTAATAGGCAATATTGAATGCTGGACTTCATTCTAGGAATATATATGTAAAACAAGCAACGTTACTGTTTTACCCATTAAGAATCATTTGAAATCGGAACTGAATTATACTAAATGTTAAAAAGTGTAATTCCCCAACTTTTTAAATCAGTAAAGTACTGGTATAGGAAATGCAAAATAACTTTAATATCTGTATAATCCTTATATTAACCACATGATATAAAGAGGTATTAAGCATATATAGAATAAACTATATATTCTATGTGATTGTCAGTAATAAGTGTGTGTCAATTATAAAAACAAAAATTGTAATAAACTACTTTGCCCAACATGGCCAGCCCTTAGATCATGTAGATTTGAATAAAATATCTTTATTTAATCTATCTGAGGATCATGAAACTACTTTAGTAAAAGTGCAATAAGTGGAAAAAACACTAATAACTGAAAGAGAGAGACAAATAATAATAAAAAAAAATAATATATTATACAACTAATCAAAGATCTTAAAAACCATATTATATGTAGCTGTTTTCTGAATACGCATTTTAAATATGTGAAACAAAAATTATAAAAAACGCTTGCCAACCATGGCCAGGCCTTAGATTTTGAATAAATTATCTTTATTTAATCTATCTTAGGATCATGAACACTACTTTAGTAAATGTTCAAAATGTGGAACAAACATAAATAACTGAAAGCGTGAGATAAAAAAAAAAAAAAAAATAAATAAATGAATAAATAAATATAAAGTTTATATAAACCAGTTATATCAGTAGTCTATTGTTTGCCTGAAATTAAGAAATTTCAAAGAAAATTCCAAGCACAATACATCTGTATATAAGAAATAAAATTCAGTCCAAATATACTTGCCTAGAACAGTTGTTTTGAAAATATCTTTCTGTATGGTCAGGACTCACAAGTACATACGGATTCCAAGCCTGGTAGTAAGTGGATCTGCTGTAAATCCTGCTCTGTCTCATAATTTACTCTCTAACACAGTTAAAAACTTTACAAGTATTACCAAATAATAATGCAATATATTGGTCACCCATACTCAGATTATCTCGATATGATAGTGCACATGTACCAGGTACTACACAAGTTTGCAAACATTGAAAACTCAGTTGTGTATGGGTTAACAAGATCCAAAGGTGAATAAACAAGTTCATGTACAAAGCAGTAAATATTCAAAGTCAGTCAGTAGTAGCTGATCAGTGAGTTCAGCCACAGTGAGACAATGTCAAGGTTAACCAAAAAAAAAACAACAAAATGTTCATATCTAGTAGTTTAAAATGAAATAATAATAAATTGAATAATAGCACTGTAAACTATATCAACTAGTCAAGACTGCTATGAACCTAGAAAGTGATTATACAAAGACCATGCATATGGCTTCACACACAGACTGGGTACATCAATCATAGCATGGGAGGAGACTGACCTCACTTGGCCTTCAGAATGATATACTAATTGCTGTGCAATAAATTTTATAAGATCTGTTATCATAATCTGCATTTCCTCACCAAGAGTGATTGTTTGTGACATGTATCTGATTAGGAAAAGATTAATGTTTGTCCTGGTGAGACTCCATAGCCTCAACGTGTCAAATACCATAGAAATTATTCTCAAGCTAAAACAGGTGGTCAATGATGTTAAATGTATCAATGATGTCAGCATCTTTCACCAGATATTAATTATATGCTTGTTTGTATAAACAAAACTTATATTACATATAAGTCAAATAATTAAAAAAAAAACTATCCATGAGTAAATCTAGCTTGCAGTAGAGACAAAACTGTTGAATCAATTTTCATACAATGCAATATTTATTGTTTTGCACAGATGAATAATAGCTACTGAAATTCTTCAAATAGACAGTATAGAGTTGCTGTAAGCTATTTTTGTGAACAGTGATGAATAAACTGTGATGTAATGACTGTCATGTTTGCTGCTGACGTGTTGAATGTGAATCGGTATTCCAATTGTCTGCACCATTCTTTTCGGCTCTTCATGAAATTACAGGCTTTGTAACGTCAAATACGTTGACCTGGCCTTAATAACTTTGACCCGGAAATATCATCGACGTTATGACGAATGAACCGACGTTGATAAGTTTGACCCGACCTTATCGCGTCATCTTCCGGTTTGCTTGTGAAAAAAACACTTGTTTCTGTCATGCAAATACACAAACACAATCTGAAAAATCAATTATCAGGTTGTGTGCATATTGCCTATGTATATTAAGGTCGATGCGAGGTTATATCGACCTAAGAGAAGCATATCGACTGAGGACTGATATGCTTCTCTAAGTCGATATAACATCGTATTGACCTCAACCAAATAAAATTGAAAATGGAAATGGGGAATGAGTCAAAGAGACAACAAACCGACCAAAGAGCAGAAAACAGCCGAAGGCCATCAATGAGTCTTCAACACAGCGAGAAAATCCTGCACCCGGAGGCCCTTAAATAAAAATGTGTACTAGTTCAGTGAAAATGGTCGTCACACAAAACTCCAAAACATATAAATGAACTAAAATTAAAAGCATACAAGACTAACAAAGGCCAGAGGCTCCTGACTTGGGACAGGCGCAAAAATGCGGCGGGGTTAAACATGTTTTGTGAGATCTTAACCCTCCCCCTATAACTCTAGCCAATGTAGAATAAACAAACACACAGAAAAACGTACAGTAAAACTCCGTTTAAAAGAAGTCCGAGTCCGATGTCAGAATAGGTAACAAAAGAAACTCATGATGGAAAATGACAATGATACATAAATTAACAAAGGACTACTATAGCAGTTACTGACATGCCAGCTCCAGACCTCAATTTAACTGATTGAAAGATTATGTCTTCGTCATATGAAAATCAAGCACAATCCCTCCCGTTAGGGTTTAGTGTCATACCATCATAAAATATATGAGAAGAACATAACCCGTATCATGCCAACAACTGGTTTTAGAACAAATGTGTTTATTTCAGATGCAAAGACCCTATGAGTGAATCAATATTAATTCCAAAATATGCCATCTTTAATGACCTGACAACAGTATCGTAACTATATCCCTTTTGAATAAGTCTGTGTAAAGATTTGGTTAGCTTTTGAGGTGAATGACGACATTTTTGTGCTTTGTATAGAATATTACCATAAAAGATTGGATGTGAAATACCTGAACGTATAAGATGTCTGTATGTTGATTTATATTTACGAATGATGTCCTTGTACCGATGATAAAATTTAGTAAATGTTTTGACTAGCTTGTGATATCGAAAACCCTGGTGTAATAATATTTCAGTAATACACAGATTTTTTTCGTTAAAATCAAATACGTTGTTACATACACGAGCGAATCGAACAAGTTGAGATATATAAACACCATAAGATGGTGACAAGGGAACGTCACCATCTAAAAATGGATAATTTACAATAGGAAATGAAAATCATCTCTTTTATCATAAATTTTGGTATTAAGCTATAGATATCAAGATCCAGGAAAGGGCAGTGTTCATTGTTAGTATTAGCTTTATTTAAAGTCAGTTCAGCAGGATAAATCTATTTAGTTTAAATACTGAAGTCGTCATTATTGAGAGCCAATATATCATCCAGATACCTAAAAGTGTTATCAAATTTTTGTATCAGATGTTGTTTCGATGGGTCTTTGGTGATTTTAGTCATAAATTGTAAATGCCCAATTAATTAGGTGAGTGAATCTTTTCTTAAGAAGATTATAAGGCAAAGTGATATATAGGGTAGAAAAATCAAAACTTTGAACAGATTCGAAATCAATATACGAGTAAGCATGCAATTTATCAAGTACTTCGAACGAATTTTTGACACTCCAAAAGTAATTAATTCCACTATATTCAAAGGCCTTATTTGAACAATTTATTACCAGGTTTTTGATCATACCAAGTATACTAGTAAGTAGAATAGACAGTTTAGTAGTGGAACAATGGCTTGAAGACGAAATAAATCTATATTTGTAAGGTGTTTTGTGCAGCTTCGGAAGCGAGTACAAAGGCTACAATTGTTATATTACTAATCAACAACTATTGCATGAACAATGTAAAATTGGTGATTTCTAGAATGTATTTTTAGTAACATGCTGTATGCCCTGTGCAATATGCTGTTTTTGACTTTCCAAAAGCTAAACACAACAGCAATGGCGTGCAAACTGAGTAAATACAAATGTACATGTGGTCAAATTTTAACGAATCACAAATCCTTAAAAATATTCGATTGATCATATTGTAAAATATCAGCTGCTCAACACAATATCAAGCCTTTTTGAACTCATTCGCTGCACTCACTCGACAAACAACTTCATTATGTGACTTGCAGCTGATATTTTACAATATTAATATGCAGACAACCTGATAATCGGTACTTATTGATATACTAGTCTTGGATACATGATTTTTTATTAGTTGTTATTGGCTTTGAAATAGCTTTCAGCAACTGCGAGCACTCTCAGATCTGTAATTTGTGTCCTCAGTGTTTTATTAGTTATTTTTTGCTCTTTGTATAGATCTGTTGAGTTGAGCCATTAATTAAGTAAATTGAAATAACAATTTTTTTTATCTTGAATGATGTTATGCAACGTTCATTAATTAAAAAAATACAGGTAGTAGATTCAAATTTTGACAAAATATTAAAACAAAATCGCACGCACTTTGAGCATATTACTGTACTGAAATTTCCATTTAGTGATAATGAATCTTAAAAAGTATCAGCTATTTATCAAATGAGGTATATTCGAATTTTTTTTTAAATATAGATACATGCATGCTACTGAATTTCTAGGAAGAACAATTATTCGAACAATATCTCGATGCACACATATAGTAATTTGTAAAGAAATGTTTTAAAACACACGAAATCACCTAAAAAGAAAATAATGAACAAAAATACAAATGAACAAATTGAATTAAAAAGGAATAAAATAAGAAATAATTAAAAAAAAACGAGGGCGGATACTTTCTCATTGCAAAGTATCAATAATAACACGCAAAAGAAAAAACAAAAACACAGACAAAAAAAAAAGGAATAACAAAAGAAAAAGAAAGAACAAAAAAGAAAGACAGGCAATCGAACTTAAGACTACAACATTAACTATGCAACTCATTTATTCTGGCGTCTATCAAATTGCAGTATGCGAATGTCGTTTTGACCAGATTTTAATATCTGTAAACTACTGTTGCCTTTGTTTATATATATAAAGGCGTAATCCCTACTCATCCATTCCATCATTATAATATCATATTTTAAAATTTATTCATGTTCATAAAATGTTGACTGACGATATATAAAAAAAAAACTCATCATAGAACCCAGGCTTATCATTTTGTACGCCAGACGCGCGTTTCGTCTACAGAAGACCATCAGTGAGGCCCGAATCATAAAAAATGTTAAAAGGCCAAATAAAAAACGAAGTTGAAGAATAAGAGGACCAAAAATTCCGAAAGGTTTTGCCAAATAAAGCCAAGATATAAATTAGAATTCATCTTTAAATATAAACCCCTATTTCCCTCATATAAAATGAAATGTTAAGAAGACACACAAATAATTTACAATATTTCGCGAGACAAACTAGCTTCATCGAGCGTGCATCTATCCAGGTGAAATCGGATACAGATACTTAAGAATATGCATCCGATTTCACCTTGATATATGATTATTTGACGCCTGACGGTAAAGGCTATTCCTACTCTCATGTGATAACGAATAACTTCATAAATTGAGGACACGCTTGGCCATTGGCCATTTAGAGATTATAAAAAGTACACGTTTCGGCGACCTTTACAAGCTAATGTATAGGCGTACAGTGACGACATATAAACGCGTTTTGGGGATTGGACACGTTTGAGATGAAGGTCACGTTTGAGGTGAATGACACGTTTCTGAGTGTAACATATGCATATATATCGAACTCACTTCTTGGAGTCTGTAATGTGTGATTGGCTTTTGTTTTAAAACAATGAAAGTCGAGTCATTCTGACTTCAGAGATCATGAGTTTGATGTTTGAACAAATCAGCATATATACCTGCTTTGATGTATAAAAACTTTTTCATGCTTAGGATAAAATCAGATCACCAAATCGTCAGTTATTCTTGGTTGCCAAAAAAAAAAGAAAGGAATGGCATGATGATCACAAGTTCTAGTTACAAACTCCAATCATTATGATAAGAACATAACGCAGAAAGCACATGTACATCTATGGAAAGAAGAACATATACACCAAGGAGCATCTGCGTATAACTTGCAGGCTATTTTATTTTATCATTTAGCTTTAGTATTAGCACATGCGCTATTGAACAAAATAAATGAAAATAACGCCTATTTATTTATATAGATTAAAAACAATGTATACCTCATATGCACCATCAATTGATCCTATTATATAAACAGTTGAGCTGATTGGATCTGTTGAATCTTCACTAAAGATTACAGTAAAAAATATCTCTCTATACATATCAATTAAATCAATTTAGGACTAAAGTCTGAAGCAAATTTCACAGCTTTATCATAAAAATCTTTTTGTCAAGTTAAAAATCAGAAATAACAAATACACTGAGTTCTACCATTTTGCTCCTTTGCTGGCCAAATGAAATCCCAAGGGTAAGATAATAATAATAATAAACGTTTTCTGTTTCATTTAGTGTCAAGTTCAGTTGTAGTGTGCGGAGTTTTTATTGCAGTGTAATCTTGAACTGAAGAACCGATTTCAGTGAGCTGGGTGGAATGTGAATGGATTGTCGTGGACATTGTTTGAGATTGCCGTGAACGTGACAATTTCATTCTGGTCTTCGAACAGTTTTCTTTAATGAAACGTTTAAACTGTGGTGAAAATATGAAATATATAAAGGGATTGATCGCATAAGTCAAGAAGAAAAATATTCTTGCAGCTTGTTCCAATCTGAATAACCATTTTGACATGAAATATCTCGGATGGAAAAGTCTTATGATATCCATAACATTAGTTGGAGAAGTTGTTATAAGATAACTGCAAATTACGAATGTAACCACTCTCGACATTTTCCGAACTACCATCTCAGTGGAGGAAAGAGAACATAACAACGCTTTTGCTTTGAACGTATGAAGAATACTTATAGTGATGATTGGAAACGCCGTCATAAATATTGTCACCACCAAATTCGTGTAGAATGCTAACTTCTTATCATCTAGGTTAAAAATTACTGCATACATATAAAATGAACCATTTCCGGCAGCAACTATCCACAACGGAAGTGAAATCAGCATCACCTTTTTACTTGTCAATATACTTCGAGATTTTAAGGGATGGACAATTATAAAATAACGCAAAACCGACATGAAAACAACGTGGAAAACGGACGATCCTGCTGCTACTAGTCCTATAAAATCTAAAACAGTTTTTATTTTCCTGTAGTCCGATTTTGAAATGTTCATCCATATATACCCATCTATGATGTAACGTATATATCGAAAAAAAAGAAAGGTGAAATCGGGTATTGCAAGGCATGCTATTGCAACGAAGGTCGGTTGATGCAATCTTTTGTCAACTTTTACAATAACAATCACGATTAAGTTCATGATAATTCCGCTGATTGATATGGTACTGATGATCAGAGCATTTGGAATACAGTACGGCGTAGAACAGAAATCTGTTCTATCAAAAATAGTATCGTTTCCTGTATCTGAAGTACCAACAACGGAGGTCACGTTTGGTGACTCTGCGGTTTCTATATTGTAAGGAACACCACTGTTGTTTATATGCGACATGTTGAAAAAGCCGGAATGTAGAGGAAGTGAATTCATCTCAACAGAATTGATTTGAACCTAAAAATACAAGTTCTCTTGATTATCAAATTACCAAAATAAAAGAAATAGTGTAATTTATGAAATCATTATTTCCAAATCTAAGCGATAAATATTGTCTGTCCACATAACATCTGTCTTTGTGATTCATTTACTTATAACTTTTTAACCATCTTGTTAAATAAAGGATAAAAGGCATAACCAAAAATAATGGACAGTTCAAAAGGGCACACCAACAACAAACATCCGACTCCTCTGCAAAAAAGAGACGTTGAAATACATACAACAGCGAGTAACAAATGGTTCAGGTAGATTTACTTGTATTGGTACAGACACAACATGTGGTGTGGTAAAACCAGGTTGACGTGCACACACTCCCCCTTTGCATATCTAGACTATATAACAGTAAAATAGAAAGAGGCGATATCAACTTCGCCATCAATAATTTTCAGACATAGATTATTTTATCTTTATTTGGCAAAACCTTTCGGAATTTTGGGTTCTCAATGCTCTTCAACTTCGTACTTTATTTGGCCTTTTTAACGTTTTTGATTCGAGCGTCACCGTTGAGTCTGTTGCAGACGAAACGCGCGTCAAACCTATTTTTTTTTAAATCCTGACTGGTATCTATGATGAGTTTATTTACTTTTTTGACAGGGATGTTCGGAATCCTCTTGCCTCATCATATTGCGAGTACGTTTTTAATTTCCTTGTGGAAGTGAGTGGTCATTCAATTGGGATCTGCACTGTGTAGCTTTTTTATTGTCCGTTTTACGACATTCGGTAACAATTGGTAATGTGAGAGGTTTTTGCCAACGTAAATTGGATTAACCCCACAACATTTTGTGCATGTACCACGTACGGCTATCTGGACGTGTGTTGTTCGTTTTTGTTTTTCTTTTTTACAGAGGAGACAGGTGTTGCTGGCTGATGTGGTCTGTTGTACTGACCATTATATTTGGTGATTTTTGTTATCCTTTCTATGTATAACACACAAAAAAAAAACAACATGGTGATTGACCACTTACTTGAACAAGGATTGTGCGTCATAGTTTTGCCTTTTACGAGGCTTATTGGATTGTAAGTGGTGGATTAAAACAGATTTAAACTGTGCAAAACCATCTACTTGTATGTCTTTGAGTTAATATCTCAGTTGGACTTGACTGTGTATCTGCACCACCAAACAGACACCGCATAGCTAAAGAAACTTTGCCAAAGTCGACGATTTTGATTTTTTTGGTGGAAAAGGTGACAGTTGAAAAATATTATTGATACATGAATTCCTAGTAATCAGCGTTTATTACGATAACGTTTCATGGAAGTGTTATTATTGCATTTGACCGATCAGTAAGAAGGGAAGAGTTTTTACCATTCAACGGACAATCTTTTACCATATTCAGAAGAAAATGTTATGTTTTGTACAAAACATACAAGCTGAATCGGATTTTAATTTACTAGGAGTATCATGAGATGTAAGTATCACCAACAACATTGATTGATAGTTTTCAAAAATTATTTCAATGTATCTTCTGTACGTGCACTTTTATCGATTTCGCTATTTTCGCTCAAATAGTTAAATTAAAAGAGCTAAAACTAATGTAAAATACCAAAAGTATTTGGCAAAATAATAATCTTTCTATGTACGTCCAATCACATGTAAATATAACGAAATATTAAAATACCTGTAGTTACAGTTACATTTTTAGTTTATATATGGCAAATAATAAGAAGTAGACGTTTATAATAAATAGTTAACACCAAAAATATTAAGACAAACGGAGACAAAAAAAACAATAGATAGAAAACAAATACTTTAACTTACAGTGAGAATAAACAACGTAGCTACCACTAGTCTACATTTAGTCATAACATTTAATAAACAAAATCAGCGATTTTCTCATCAAAAGTTTTTAATTTTAAGTAATAACATGTTGCCTTCAAGCGTCCATGTAAAACAGTTTAATTACTTTCTACGGCGCGTGTCACACATGTTTGTATGTTGATAATTTTTTCCGATTTATGTATTCAGTGGAAATTATAAATATTTTCGGCATTTGTACCCTTCAGCTAAATTGAATGACATTGTAGTATATAATCTGAAAGGCAGATACTAACATTTTTACCCATCGGGTGTTACAAATGTATATTGATTGGATGTTAACAGTAAATCTACCAGTTCAGATGTCAATTTTACTAATAAACAACTTTTAGGTGCAAGATGGTTTCATTTAGTACCCTCAGCGAGTTTTCAGTTTCAATACGGACATTTAAGGTGGATCATCGGTATATAATTCCTAAGATATAATTTTCTTATACTTTGCCAAAAGAAGATTTTACCATGCTTTTTCAAAAATATATTTAAAGGTATGAATCACTGTGCTATTTTCAAGCTACAAGTCGTGTGCAAAATTTCCAAATTTTGCATAGATTACTCCTGAAAACACCTTTTTGTGAAAAAAAAAGAAATCTATGAAGTAGAATTTTGAAATAAAATATGAGAAGATAGGGTTTATAATATGCTTTTAGAAAATACAAAGATAAAATGGTGTCGACGAACTTGTTTTCTTGCTACAAGTAAAAAAAAATTTCTTTGACATCCTTTAATAAAATTTTTACTATTAGAGTTATTTCCCCTTAAATGCCAAAGTTGAACCCCAAAAATAGCACATGAAGGTTTTTTTTTATTACATATTTGATGTATCGAGTAAAAATAGGTTGTTAATAAATCATTGTGGGATCAAAACTTTATCGTATGCCCTTAATGCCCACGTCAGGCACATGCAGTAGCTTATATCCCTTGTTCTGACATGTGAAAGAATAAGACCAAGAAAAATGAAAGACCATGTGGACGGAAAAAAATCAAAGACACAAAAGATGTGTTTCCATACTGAATAAAAAGACATTTGATAGAATAACTCCTTACAAAATATCCCATAAAATCGACGAATGAAATATGTAAATCATCATGTTATTAGTTTGGTTTCTGTCTCATTGACAATATAATAGGATCTATAAGGGAAGCTCCTGCTCACTGCAAAATTTGAACTTCTAATTAACTGAGGTATAATAGGAAAACTTTGTCCATTGGTGAGATATGAAGTTCAAATCAAAAAGGTATATGCGATAAATTTTAACCCCTGATGATATTACAAAATACAGATATTCTAATTCGCCTTACATCCTATCCTAGTAGACCACATCATACAATAAATAAGACACTCAAATTAAATAGGGTACATGAAATCTTTTGTAAACTCATGAAATATGAACTTCCCAATAAAGGAGGTATATGGGAAATCCGTGTCAATTGATTCAAACAAAAATGCAATTTAGAAGTACATGTTAATGTTTCTGTGAATTGTACAAAATTTCAAGCTGTATTGGATTTTAACGTGCTGGCGGACAAGTCAAACAGACGACAAGAAAAATGTCGTTTGTTCCGGGTCCATCATTGAGACACCACCATTTGTTTTTACTCTTTGAACTTCTATCTATATGAAAATGTACAAAGAATTTTGAAGTTTGTTTTGGATAATCAGAGAAGGTAAACATGGCCTAGTTGGTATATTTGAATTGTTTACATCTGTTTCTATGGCCTTTAAAAGTTTAATGTAGGTGAATCATTTAGGATGTTTGCATCTAATATACTTGTTTATACTCAAATTATGATATGGAGCTTCGGGATATTTGTAAACTTTTAAATTAAAAACAAATTTCCACAGAACATTAAATTACGGAAGTACAAATATACTTGGATCTTTAATATGCAAACGCATAAATTTCGCCGAAGCCTTAATTTGCACATCTGCATCCGACAACAGTGTGTTTTTTTGAAAAAAAATCCTAAAAATGGTCAAAAATCGTATGGAAAAGAAGAAGTCGGGTACACCTCTGTACGTTCAGGCGTGTTTGAGTTGACTGTTTTGTCTTGTATACGCATCAAACAAAAATATTTGATACATCATTTCGCTTCAGATTCTATTATTTTTACATATTTAGGCTACATGTTGACATAACATCATTAAAAATTCACATTACAAAAAAATAAAATACATATTGTTAAAGGAAAGACCTTTCTAATGAGTCCTAACAGAGTAGGTTTGATTAACAAAAAAACAAACTTCGTGCTACTACAAATGTTAAAACTTGATGTGTATTTTTGACTTGTTGTTTTTCAAATTTTCGTTCACTCATTTTTCAATCAAAATGTTGGCATATTCATCATCTAATTTCTGAAATGTACTAAAAAGCAGATACGTCGGACACATCCACTGATATTTTTACTAATAGCCCTTGCCGACATACTTTACTTGTGGATTTTTCTATGCACAACTTCAAAAACAATTCATTTTTGTGTATGTTATCTAGGATAGTTAGTCGTACACCTCTAACCATTCTTTAGTCTTCTCTTCGACTAAATATTCAAATAGAATGTATTTTGAACTTTTGTAAAAGTTTCCCCTTACAACCAATCAGACAATAGTTTTTAATTCACAAAAAGGCATAAACGTACACAAAATGTATCAAAGCTAGAAAATACATTTGTTTTTTTAGAATACAACTGTCATGTAAGGATCGCAATGATGCCATGTGATAAATTTTATTGGTTTTCAAGAGCTAAATTGACAGTGCGTCATTCCTACAATGGCTTCCAATTTACGATTGGACCAAATAGGTGGCGTAATGGAGAGATAATTTTGACGAAGTAGAATCCTGACTGTTATCCCTGCGACGAGAATTTCCGTGGTTTGGATAGTAAGAACATGACACATTCTCAAGGAGTAGCATGCGATACAAGTACAATTAACAATTGATAGTTAGTTTCCAATATTATCATAATGTTTGTGTATATTTTTGATTTTTTGTTATTTTTGATCATATAGTTTAAAAGAAAGAACTTAAACTAATATAATATACATGTTGTTTTTTGGCAAAGTAATAATCTCTCGATGTACGTTTACAAAAGGGGGATCAATTACATGTATATACACATGTATATAATACCTGTAGTAATAGTGAAATTTTAAGATCAAATGGCAAATAATTATAAAAAAATAAAAAGTAGACGTTAATAAAAGATGAATAACATCGAAAACACCAAGCAATAAGGAGAAACAAATACGTAGAAAACAAATACTTTAACTTACAGTGAGAATAAACAATGTAGATACCACAGTACTAGAAATTACGACTATCTTCACTTCACTTCCACACAATCTTATCAAACATAAGTTTTCTTATTTGATCAAGTGGTCCTTGGAAAAATATAATTAGACATTTATTTGCTGCAACTCGTGTAAAGCCTTCCTCCATAATGAAACAGGTAAATATTCTAGATATACTTATTGGAACTGTGATGAGATGATCGAAGCTATTAATTTTCTCTTAGATAACATCTATGAACGTTTCGGCAATAAATTTTACGGACAGGTTGTATGTATTCCTAAGGGTACAAATTGTACCTTTTTAATAACAGGCTTGTTCATTATCTGTATTGCTATGAATAACAATTTATAACCAAATTTGATAAAGATGCGTTTACATTCCATTTAATATTTAGATTAAATAACATTTACCTTTACATTGATGATAATGTTGCTTTAAATAATCAAAAATTCTCTAATTATAATGCGGAAATTTACTCAAGGGAACTAATTATAAATACAACTAATTCATACAGCAATAGTAATCTAATTTCACTTTTAGATATCAGTTTTTAGATATCAGTTAACAATTTTGAACAGAAATACATTGAAAATTAAGTCTTCGATTTTGCCAAATTTGCGAATTACTAAAACGTTTTAGATATCAGTTAACAATTTTGAACAAAAATACATTGAAAATTAAGTCTTCGATTTTACCAAATTTGCGAATTACTAAAACCTTGACAACTAGTAAATGTTTAATTGATACACAGATTTGTCATGAACGTTAGACTGTACGTGTATAAACCTTATTTCAAACGGAAGATTACATCTTAAACTTAACGATGATGTTGTTTAAAGAGCCCTTAAATTTAGAAACGATTCATACAGGTAAACATATTGATCATTTTGATAAAATTGTTCTTGAAGGTTATCAATTTTAATAAACGGTAGCAAGACTTTTGAATGTTGTCTTTATTTGTACTTACATTGATATTGTTTTCAATAAATCAAAACGTCATATTTTTTGTCAGACAAAGTATCTAATTTTTTAATACCATATCCGTTGGATGTTTACTGATTGATATGTTACTCTTGGAAAACATGGTTTACTTATTAGTTAAAATTGGGCTTGATTTAGTTTTTGGTACTTCCGAGCACTTTTATATTGGTACTAGCGTTCAGTAAATGCGAGTGCTCCTAAATTGGTGCGTTGTGTATTTTTTGTCTTTCTGTTGACATTTTGTTGTGTCAATTTGCGAAGTCATTGACAAGCCATTTCCAACTCTTTTTTTACAGTTATTCTTATGTTGTGCCCTTACACCATTGTCCTCGGCAAGGGGAAGACAGTACGCTCACAAATATACTAAACCCCTCCACATTATGTATGTGCATGTCTCAAAACGGAGGCCTGTAATTAGATGGTTGTCATTGGTTGTAGTCTGTCATATTAGTTTCTCGTTTATTGTTTTAGCAGAAATCAGATTTCTCTCTTGAAATGTTTCACATTTTGTCACACCGCTTCCTTTTATAGATAACTATACGGTATGAATTTTGTTCATTATTGATGGCCTTACCTTGTTAATATCTTCGTCATTGGGTTTCTGGTGGAAAGTTGTCTCATTGACAATCATGTCACATAAGATTATTTTTATTTATTCTTGTTATTTATCTCCTAATTGTTATAGATATTATGTTTCAATCTATACTGATCAAAAATTCTAAATTGTCGTTGCGAGAAAGTAACTTAACTCAAATATATTATTGAAAATTGGCTGTGTTTAGTTAAGCGATTGACATGTTTAACTGTCTAGAAATTTCTCACATTTTATCTCAAATTTCTCATAGTTGATACTTTATTTATACATACTGGTTTCACGCTTTGATAATCAGTTTAGAGGCATTCGTAAAAAACATACTCACAACGAATTAACCAATAAAACAATCAGGACAGCATTTTACTTAGTGGGTGTTTTTGTAAACCTTATGTGATAAAGTCTTAACAAAATACTGAATTCTAAGGTAAATTCAAAAAGGGGATGTCCATTAAAAATGACAAAATGAAACGCGAGACTTGATCAAGAGAGAGGCGAAAGATACCAAAGGGACATTCAAACTCATAAGTCGAAAATAAACTGACAACGCCATGGCTAAAAATGAAAAAGACAAACAGACAAACAATAGTACACAAAACACAATATAGAAAACTAAAGACTGAGCAACACGAACACCATCAAAAACTGGGGGTGATCTCACTAACGGAACGAATGGAAAATTGTCATATTCATGACTTAGTGAAGAAATTTTCCGAATAAAATAGTGGGTTAAACCGGGTTTTAAATTAAGCTAAACCTCCCACTTGTATACATAGCTAGATAATACTATTAATTATCTAACTACTACCACATTTTATATTAATCAGTATTGTAATTTTCATTGTTATTAATAAATGTTATATGAGTATTTTAAACCAAATCTTGCATTCTATGTATCCGTTTTTATTCTGTAGTTAGTCACCACTTCGGTGTTATCATGTATATCTATTATATAGTAATTTTTTTTATAAATTTACTGTTTACAAAAGTATGAATTATTCTAAATACTAAGGATTTTCTTATCCAAGACATATAACCTTAGCCGTATTTGGCACAACATTTTGGAACTTTTGGTCCTCAATGCTCTTCAACTTTGTACTTGTTTTGGCTTTTGAACTTTTTTTATCTGAGCGTCACTGGTTGTTCTTGTGTGGACGAAACGCGCGTCTTGCGTATTTAATTTTAAACCTGGTACCTTTTGTTAGCTATATTCGTCCTATATGTTCTCCCATTTATTTGTATTGTAGTCCTGTCATGTAATGTTGTCATTTTAATGTTATATTTAACATTGCCATAAAAGCGGGAGGTTTTGCTAGCCACAAAACCAGGTTCAACCCACCATTTTTTTCTTAAAATGTCCTGTACCAAGTCAGGAAAATGGCCATTGTTATATTTTAGTTCGTTTCTGTGTGTGTTACATTTTAATGTTGTGTTTCTGTTGTTTCTTAGTTCTCCTCTTATACTTAATGTGTTTCCCTCAGTTTTAGTTTGTAACCCGGATTTGTTTTTTCTCAATCGATTTATGAATTTAGAACAGCGGTATACTACTGTTGCCTTTATGTATGACAGTTGTTTATAGTTCCATTACATTGACAAAATTGGGCGAGCAACCCAAACAGACATAAAAGGTTAATGTGCCAATAAATTGGCACTTGTCTCTGAAGAAAAAAAAATCATATATACCTTAATATAACACAAGGTACCCAACTTGAATTTTGAGAAATGACACTCGGTCGGAAACTTTTGTTATATTTCGAAGCCCTGAGAATTATTCCGACGACATAGTTTATATATCATTTTGTAGATTTAGGACATAACAAGTTTCAGTGTGATAGACAATCGCAGAATCGAAATATAAAGAAAGTTAGCGACCGAGTGTCATTCTCAGACTAAAACATTCAAACAAACATACAAATAAATTTAACGAACACGCAAACAAAAAAGTTGTTGCAATTGAAAGTAAATTAGACGATTAAAAAGTGGATTTCATGCGATTGCCTAAGGTTTTGTTCGTTATCTTTATTCTGAATCGATTGATAAGATCTGAACAACGGTAAAGTACTGTTTCCTATATCTACTCCATATTAAAAAAAAATTAAATTATGATTATCTGCATCCTTTGATATTTTCGATTTTGTTGTTTATCAGCAAATCTCAACTTAAAAAACACAAACACAATATTAAATTCATAAAATTCCAACCACTTCAAACCGTCCAAAAACAACCAGGACACTAGCATAAAAAGTTTGAAGATTCCCTTAAACTTTGCGAACTGTCTTGGATTAGACGACTACATACAGCGTATCCCCTATGTCTAAATGGGACTATATCATGGGCCAAGGGAACATATCTAAAACTTCCACTATTGATATCATGGCTATTGTTGATAAGAGACAACGCAATCATAGGTCTCATGGCAAACGCATTAACCGCAATCAACGAAATGAACATCGTTCTAATCTTACACTAATTGATTTTGTATCTATATTTAAAAACAATGATATACATCAATTATTATGTAAACTGGGTAAAATACCAATTAGCAAATTACATAATATTCATAACGAGTGTGATACAGTATCGTTTTTCAAAATGTGTACACGAATTATTACAGCCTTTTGTCACCATAGGCTGTTCCCTCAAATTGACAAACCTGACGGTCATAAAAAGTCTTTCCTAAAAATTAAAAAAAAAAATTAATAGAGGTAATGATTTTATTAATTTGTCTAGTATAGAGCCACCTATAATTTCTTATTCGTAAAAAAAAATTAGTAGAAGTTTAATTTTTAATTATACATCAGTTACATCAGACGTCAGTATAGGATGTAATTACAGGGGAACTCAATATCGTCCAAGACCGAGAGGTTATAAACTTTTTGAAAAAAGGACCAAAATATCGTCCACCGTCGAAATAAATTGGAAAGAGTGTCGTCAGGTTATTAAAGATGCTCTTTCATCATATTGTAAAAAATGGTGTAAACGGAAGAAATCTAACAAAAAGTCACTTGATTCCTATTTGAATAAATGTCTCAATATTGTTGATATTCGCATATCAAATTTCGAAAATAATTTAGAAATAAATAAAAGAATAAGTAATAGACCCATTTCTAGGATTAAAAACAAAATTCAAGTACTCGCAAAGCGTTTTATGTTCGTACCGGTCGACAAAGCAGCCAACAATATGGTGGTGGTATGACGTAAATACTACACGAAAGTCCTTAAGAATGAAATTATACATTCAACTACATTCAAGGCCGTACACTCCACAGAGAGTCATAGTAAATAATCATCTCACAACCACAGCTCAGCGTAAGGCCTCTTCTGAACATTTGAAGGTCCCCACTATGTATTGGTTACCTAAACAACACAAAAAACCGTAAAATATCGTTTCATTTCGGCCTCTAGTAAGTGTTCTACTACTAGAATTTCAGTGCTTTTAACGAGTTTCTTAACTACTATCAAAGACCTGATAATTAATTTTTGTAATAAAACATATGAAAATAGTGGAATTAACCATTTTTGGAGTTTAAAAAACCTTTGGATGTTTAAGATAAATTATGGTCCTTTTGATTCGGTTGACAGTTTTGACTTTTCCACTCTTTACACCACACTTCCATACAATCTTATCAAACAAAGTTTTCCTATTTAATTAAATGGTCGTTCGATAAATCTAATTGCAAATTTATTTGCTGCAACTCATATTAAGCCTTTTTCTCAAACGATAAAGGTAAATATGCTAGATATACTTACTGAAGGTGTGATGAGATAATTACAGCCATAAATTTTCTCCTTTACAACACTTATATTCGTTTTGGCAATAAAGTTTATCGACAGATTGTAGGTATTCCTATGGGCACCAATTGTGCCCCTTTAATACCAGACTTGTTCCTGTACTGTAATGAATCACAGTTTATGGCCAAACTCAGTAAAGACCGTCTAAATTCCATTTGTTTGATAAACGCAACAACACTTACCGTTATCTTGATGATTTTTTTCGTTAAATAATCAAGAATTCTCTAAATATACTACCGAACTTTACCCACAGCAACTTACTTTAAATAAATCAAATATTAACAGCAATAAATGTAAATTATAAAGTCAGGGATTTCGTTACCACAAATTCCTTAAAACCTTTACTAAATTCTTCCATAGGTACACAGATTTGGTTTGCAAGTTTGGCTGTACCTGTAAAAAAATTATTTCAGACGGAATATCACATCCTAAATTTTACGGTGATGTTGTTTGTCGAGCCCGGAAATTGATATACGATCCGGGTAAACTTATCAATCCTTTAAATAAACTTATTCTAAAAGGTTACCAATTCAACACTGTAATGAGATCTTTGAATATTGTTTTTATTGGTATAAATATTGATTCAGTAAATTAAAATCATACTAATAGTTTTGTTATACACATATGCACTTTAACGGTACTACAATCTGTCGATCCTTTGGCATTTTGGCATTGCACAAGGTCATGTTTTTCTCTGACTGTTAATGACGTCTGTTCACTAAATCAATTGGATGTTCGATATGTACTAATTGATATCTTAGTCTAAGATACATTTTTTTTATTAGTTGTTATTGGCTTTGAACTAGCTGTCAGTAACTGCGAGTACTCTCAGATCTGAACTTAAGTGTCCTTTTTGTTGTTATGGGCGAGGGATGTATAAATACTAGTATCCTGCCACGTCCGGTCTGTGTTTATGTTTGATGTTGTTTTTCTGCTTTGTATCGATCTGATGAGTTAAGCCTTTTTCAACTGATTTTTATAGTTTTTACTTATTTTGTGCTGTAACACCACTGTCCCAGGTTAGGGGAGGGCTCATGAACATGTTTAACCCCGACACATTCTTTATGTTCCTGTCCCAAGTCAGGAGCCTGTAGTTCAGTGGTTGTCGTTGGTTCATGTCTGTCATATTTGTTTTTCGTTAATTATTTTGTTATATAAAAAAAAATGAAAACAACATGTTATAAATTTCATGCGTCCGAAGCGCTTTTCTGGATTTACCTTCATCATGAACGCTCAATGATGTATAAGGACCGAAAAACGTTGAAGAGCTATAAACCAAACAGGACAAAAAAAAATAGCCAAATCCATCTCAGGCCAACTTTGCCTGAGGGAATTGAAACCTTAGTTTCTGTATAATTTCAGAATTTATAAACGGTAAATTAGGCCGTTAGTTTTCTCAATTGAATTGTTGCATATTTTTCATGTCGGGGCCTTTTATAGCCGACTATACGGTATGGATTTTTCTCATTGTTGAAGGCCGTACGGTTGCCTGTAATTGCTTACATCCACTTTATTGGAACTTTAGTGGATAGTTGTCGCATTGGCAATCATACCTCGTCTCCTTATTTTTATATTTATAGCTAAATCAAATTGAACTTTTATTGGTTTTCCTTAACCATGGCAATTTTACATTGCTTACAAATGCACACCAATATCGTTTTCTATTTAGCCTTCTAAATTATTTGATTCAGTGCAACTGATGACTATATAGACGCGCGTTTGACATATTTGATTATAAGCCGGTTTTCTTTGATGAGTTTTTATTAGCCAGAAATCAATTTTAGTCAGTCGGTCACTTACTATACATGCCCTAGCTTCATTCAGTAAAATTATACAATCTAGAACATTTATTCCTTCTAAAAACAAATTTGCCATGAAGAGAATCGACCTACTGCCTTGAAAATATACAGAATATAATCTTGATTGCATCATGCCATCTGGTAGGCTCTCTGTTATTGATAACGGTAAAAATATGACTGAATGATTTATCTGAGGGTCAGCTAAAATAATTTGTTTACTCCAAATTCTAATCTAAAACTAAAACATTTAAATGTATGACTTCAAAACTAGATCAGAAGAATTGGTGTTGGGTCACAATCATCCAAAAACTGTTTCAGACGCACGCTAAAGAAGGGGATGCTGCTACGTCATATATCAGTGGCATATCTGATCCGCTAAATCGAATTGATGCACTAAACTGTTTACATCCAAAGGGTATCCAGTTTTTTGTATGAGAAAATTTCCTGACTTCAAAAGTTTCTTGCTTGGAAATAAACGTTCTTTAATTATACTTAGAAAGAACTGCAATCTTCAAAAGTTTAACAGAGACATTAGTTTAATCTAGGGGTTTTTAAACAGTTCACTGCTTTTTCTGTATCCGACTTTCTAGAGGTGTCCAGTAGCGTCGAGGAAGCTGATACGCATGATATGACATGTTATGCATGCATGTCAATGCTCATACCAGGCAAGGAAATCAAATGGAGAAATCATTACATCTGTGTTAGACACAAATGCCATGATATTTAGTTTTCATTATGTCAGTGAGTTCGCTTATACTTCAGAATTCTTGAACTGTTTGTGAATGCAAGAGGTTCATACATTTCCATTTAGTACCTTCTGCATTTTCATCTGTTATTTGCTGCTGTCTGTTTGAAGGATGAGATACCACTTCAGCAATTTTTGTAGTAGGAAAATGTCATGTTTAAAGATTTCTGATGCAGGTTCTACAGGCTCATAATATTTCGGTAGTCAAAACAATGAAAAGTTACATAGAAGGAAGTTTGTAACTACACTATATAACCCGTAGTAAAAGTTTATAAGCTAACATGAGGATATGATCAAAATTAGGTAAAGCCGAAGGCAAAGATAATAGTATTGTTAGATTAACTCTTTACACTATTTTTTTTAATCGGCATCTCCTGATACGAAGTGTTTAAACCAAGATATCCGTATGAACCCAAGACACCTAAAGGTTCTCCTTTATTGTTTGGTTTCGAAGAAAGCAGACAGAACGATTCAATCGATCTACTCAAAAGTTAAGAAAGTTTTACTGTCTACTTATACGATTTGGCCTTTCAGGCAAAGAACTTTATTCAGTATTAGGATAACAAAATGTGTGCTCGAAACACCAAATATAGTTTTGCGATTAGATAATTTCTGAGTCTGAGTCTGAGTACGATAATCGAAATGTTTGTGACTGTAAGCCTTGATATGCACATGTAGAAAAAGCTTTATTGCTTTAATTTGTCATCAGAATTCCTTCCGATCATTCCTTCTGTACGCTGCCTTATTTAATTTTTGGATTTGGTCACCGTACAATAAATACTGTTGCATTTTCAAGAATATTATTCAAGAGATGATTGAGTTGTGTTTCTTGTAGACAGACTGGTGGAAATTCAAAGCACAGACGAACAGGTTGATTCATATATTAACACAAACGTTTGAATTTTTAACCTTTGATAATCCCAATCTTCAGGCATAATTTTGCATAATAGAGGAGCTGCATGCTTAATGATATGTTAAAAGTTAAAATTTGCAGGGATAGTTTTACTGATCGTATATGATGAACTTTGTTTCTCGCCAAAAATGTAACAGTTTTCTAACGAACATTTTTACACAGGAAATTCAATAACACGATATTTGATTTGTTGATAATAATAATGCAAATAGCAATTTAATGACACAGAAGTAGTCCAAATTTTGTCGTCGCCGGTGCAACAACCTCTATCATGGTACTTTAAATATAAAAATTAGAAATTATCTTAACTAAACACTCATCAATCTTATTTTTCACAGAATGTTTAACTCACATATTCCTCTTCATATTATTAAAAGCCAGAACCTAACTTGTAATAGATATTGAACACAATATATATACTGGGTGCATATAGAAACGTAACCAATCATATTCTAAGCCCCTTTTGAATAAAAATACAAAACTTTTATTTCAATGCATTTTTCAAGCATTTGGTTTCATGTTTTTGAGCAGTCTGGTCCGTATTAACCTTTTCCCGTTTATATGTTCATCAAAGTGTGATCCGATATGCCAAATGCAAAGTAAAATTGTCAATCTGCATTACTTTTTAATTACCTTTGTCACGTGGTTCATCACCGTTCATTGTTATTTTGTTTGTTTAAATGTGGAATTTGCTAACGTTAATTTCTGAAAATCTGAAAGCTCGTGGATAAAATTGATGGAATTGTTCTGTTCGTTGCTGTCTATCATATTTGTTTTTTTGTTACTGTGACTTGACTGTAAGTGTTGCTCTCCATCTATTGCAACTTATTCAAAATTTTGAACTAAGCTTTCATACAATTTTTCTTTCGAAAATTCTTCTATATATTCATAAGAATCAGACATCATTTGAATTAAAACATTTTATATTCAGCAAAATATGTGTGAAATTACAATACGAAGTTAGGAAGTTTCCATATCTTATTACATTTGCATGGTGTGTTTGTCTCAAGTTCTTTGAATGTAATGAAAATATCTGACGTTTTATACATCTATCAACACTTTTAAAAACTAAGTCACCAGCTGAAGTGTGAGATTTGCCTCTTTGAAGAATATGAATGAAATTCCCAGTTTGTATTTGTTACCTTAAATTGTATCTTCCGAGTCTATTTAAGAGATTTGAACATCGGTTAATAACTGTCGCCTTTTTTTAATTGGACATTTGAATTTTTCAAATGTTTTTTTTTTACATATTCTTTACACATAGCATCACATGTCATAAATAGAAAAAAACTCAACAAAGATACCTGGCTTATAATTTGTACGCCAGACACTCTTTCCGTCTACATAAGACTCATCAGTGACGCTCAAATCATAATAGTTAGATGGACAAATCAAATCAGATCATTATAACGGAAAATTCTAAAAAGTTATGCAATAGATTGACAATTGACTTATAATTTAATAATTAAATAAGCAGATTCCCCGTTCAAATGGAAACGGCTTTGTTATGTAGTCTTTGAGGCGATTGTTACTGGAGATATTTATGTTCTACAAAGTAAGGTGACAGCAGTGTAGGGATAAAGAAATCAACAACAAATATTTACTGTCTTAGCCTCGTCAATCTATTACATAATCCAATTCTTTATATTTTTGTTTTAGCAAAAACACTAGTAACAAACATGCGGCGTTAATTTGTCTGCATTAGGTGCGAGTTTTAATATCAATTTCACATGAATATATCTGAGAAATGTGATATAAAGTTTCTTATTTCTAATTCATTTGAATGATAGTACAAGCAACGTGTGAAAATCCAATGTAAAAAGAGCAGGTCTAAAAGATAAGTGCACCTGAATAGTTGTTAAATAATCAGACTTGTAAGATTTAATGTTACCATTAGCAGCTTTCAGTGGGATATTTTTCAGAATGTTTTAACCCTGTCTGGCACATCAGATATGTACTTATAGGGGTAAATTCAGTAAATAAATATACGTCATCAGGGACCGCCCATTTGGGGGAGAGCTTTCTGTAGAAAACTGAAGTCCTGTGCTCTTCTGATTGGTAGATAATGTTTGTAATAAATATTTTTTGATAGATGGATCAAAACTAGAGTTAAAAAAAATTAAAAAATGAATGCTGAATGTACTAAATTTTTTTACTACAGGGTTGAAAAGTAATGGGGGTCAGTAAAGGAATTAAGTGCGAATCTACAGTGTTTGTAAACAAGGCCATGTGAATGCCCAAAAATGCCGCATGACGCTATGTTTTTATTGTTGCAAAAGATAGGGCTACATTTGTACTTTTATGAATGATATATGAAAGCTTCCAATTTCTAAAGGTAAATCAGGTATAAATTTAATTCAAGACATAGATTAGCATTAAAGTCAATGGGAGATTTGTTACTGAATTTACCCCTATGAGTGCCATTCAAAGAGAGACAACCCTATTGAACATTCCAGTAGTGGTAAGTAAAAAATAAAGTAATGCAATCTTTTTTTCAATAGAAATTGTAACAATCTTTAGTTTCATCTTCATTTCATCAAGTAATGCATATAATCGACTTTATCTTTTCAATATTTAGACTTTTAAACATCATAATTCCTTCTTACAGTGCTTAACACAATCTATTGAGGAAACCGCAAGTTAATTGTACTTTGAATTCATAATTTTTTTAATTATTTCCTATCAAAGAGCTAAATATTGTGTTCGATTTGTTTTCCTTACTTTTGACATTGAGCCTTCCAGGCTAAGTTGATGACGGAGAAAAGTTTTCTCACTGCATACAGAGTTTATATCTCCCTGTTGATACGATATTCCAGAGCTTGCATTTCATATCATGATTTTCTTTGTAGAGGATTGCTGCTCTCAAAGAAGTTATTAAACCAAGAGTTCCAAGTGATGAAGTTGAAATTATTCCATCGAAAATTTACGGACGCCTTCACGAGCTGGTTGACCGTTATGGAATATCTGTTCCAATTGACGTAACCACAAATCCGTCCTCTTTTTCTCTCGTTGTACACTATCGAATTAGACTTATCACAGGGTTTGTACTTACATGAGCAACACGACGGGTGCCACATGTAGAGGAGGATCTGTCAACCCTTTCGGGGAACCTGAGATAAAACTCCCGCAGGTCGTATTACTGAGTCTTTAGTTTTCTATGTTGTGTTTTGTATACTGTTCTTCATCTTTTGGTCTTTTTCGTATTTTGCCATGGCTTTGTAAGTTTATTTTAGTTTTTAAATGTCCATTTGGTATCTTTAGCCTCTCTTTTACAGATAAACCGAAAGAAAAATCGACAAGCTTGATTTATTTTGCTTAAATGCTGACTTCCTTACTGAAGAATAACTCATATAACATGTATAAGAAGCAAACACAATTAAGAAAATAAATATGAGAAAATAAACAATGCGATGCAAAAAAACAAATTCTCAAATTTCAATTTAGAATAAATGGTAGGTCAGAATGACTGAAATATTACTCTCTATAATCAATAATATATTGTTGATATTCAAGCTTCTGTTCAACAAGCAGTTATTTATTCTCCCAAACAAAGTTTGAACATGTAATGTCTTTACTTAGTTCCTAATATTATTTTCCTTGTACTTACGTATTTCTTGCGCCTGAATCTGTCAGCGGCCGTGGTTGGAATCTTTTCAATCCTTCATTCGACATACTAGCCCTATGTACCTAGTTGTGCTTTAGGTGCTTTCGATTTTCTACAAAAGAAACTTATTGTCAGTTTGTGTTGTCATGTTTGAATGGTTATAACTCTTAGTGATAGAGACATGGGGTCTTCAGTAATGACCATGGGACAAAACGACTTACTTAATTAAGGATCAAAAGGTCACCAATGATTTTGACAATTTTTTCAATTTTCACAAAAACAGTTATAGATATTGAGAGTCTAATGAATGGAAAATATTTTGAATGACAAGATAAATCAAATGAAATATAGGATGATTCGATGATGAGTTTCATTCGGCGATGTCACAATCGTGGAATAAAGGACGGGATTGTGGTTACAACAATTGGAACATATCCGTGTTTATCTGTGACACAGATGTAAATTCTTTCCCTCTTCATTTTTTACCTTTTATGAGGATATTTTTTTTTAATTTTAATACCGAGCTGGTACTTTTAAAGTAATGATCTACACGTATTTGCATTTTCATGAAATAACCTATTAGTTAGGACGCCTTCACGAGTTGGTTAACCGTTATGCAATATCTGCTTCACAGATGCCGACGTATATGTCCAAATTTTAACCACGTCCTCTTTTCCCCGAATGTTACCTACTGAATTAGACTTATCACCGAATTTGTACTTTTATGAGCAACACGACGGGTTCCACATGTGGAACAGGATCTGCTTACCCTTCCGGAGAACCTGGGTTCACCCTAGGTTTTTGGTGGCGTTCGTGTTGCTCAGTTTTTAGTTGTCTACGTTGTGTTTTGTATAATATTGTTTGTCTGTAGGTTTTTTTTCTTTTTTAGCCCTGTCGTTGTCATTTTTTTCGACTCATGGGTTTGAATGTCCCTTTGGTAGCTTTCGGCTCTCTTTTATTGGAAAATCAATTTTCTGTATTTTCTACATTGCTTCATGTTGCTCAGTGTTTAGTTTAGTTTATGTAGTGATTTGTGAACTTGTTTGTCTTTTTCGTCGTCTTTCGTTTTTGACATGGCATCGTCAATTGTTCACGCCTGATGAGTTTTGAATGTCCAATGGCGCCTGCTGCCTCTTTTTAAACAATTATCAACCTTCATTTTACATATGAATAAAAACTATGATAAGCAAGTTGTACTATGATCTATTGTTCACTTATTTTATTTGCTTTCTTCGTTCGGCTAAATATCTTTTAATTTAATGAAAGCACTTTTTTCGCAATACATCCACAAACATTTTTAAAAAACCGAGCTTTCAGTTGAAGTTCATAGGAAAACTGAAATCTATTTTGTAGGGTAAAGTATAAATTTGAGAATGGTCAGTTTTCTTTATTTTTTAACTTTCAGTAAAAAAAATCTTAATCGGAGAAAATGTTAAATTTGGATTTAGTCGAGTGGAGCGAGGCGAAATAAAAGTGGTGTCTTTCGTGCCAAAAATTTTTTTTTCTTTTGTGGCGGGAAAGCTTGTATGTAGGTCGTTTGAGTTCGCATCTCCAGGTCATGAAGGAAAACTATTTACGTAAGGACATGTCAAAATGCCACGATTGACTCCCAGATATTAACTGAAATCATTGAATTATATGCTCAATCACGAGTTTTTCAATTAACCATGTAAGGAAACAGCTATAAGTATGTTCAGTGTTTTGTATCATATTGAAATGAGTATAAGCAGAAGAGCTTCGAGAAAACTTGCAAAAACTAAGATATTAAACCAAATTATGTCCCTGATATTGTCGTGTTTTATGTTTAACAAACAAACAAAAAATGGTAATGAATCACATGAAACAAACATGGAAATGAAGGTTGAAGTAAAAAATAATGGCACTAGAGATATAGGTAACATCGGAATCAAGTGTTGTAGACACTTCTACTGATAAATCAGATACTTATTAAGTGTATTCATCAAATTAGCTATATTTTTTGCGTGTGCAGAATTGCTCAAATTTTGAAAATTTATTTCGATACCCCTATTTGAAGTTTGGAAAAATTGCACCCCCTTTTCGATTCCAAAATAAAAGAATAACAAATTCGATGTCACCCCTAAATGTCCTTCCATTCCCTCTTTCAGGTTACAAATGACCGGTCCCTTAGTCGTTATAACATTAAGTCGTGCATGTGATTAGGACGTGTCCATTGACGAGAGTATGGATGGGGAGTCTTTCATTTCTGTATTCTTTATTTTTTCGCTCATTATTCTTTATCTTTAAAAATAATGGCTATTCTGTAATTACGTGATAACTGTATTCTGGACATTGTTCATTTCTGTAATCAGTATATTTTTACTCAATTCTTTAATGTTTGCAGTCATTCTTTATATTTTAGCACCCCATTTTTCTCTATTATTTATCCCCCCCCCCCCCCCGTTATTCTCTATTCTGTCAACCCCATCCACACCCTCATTGACCGCTCAGGATTTTGAAATATGGCAATGTTTGGTTGGGATAAGGACATTAAAATCGGCACTCTATATTTAATAGAAGAATGATACCATCTAAACGTTTAAAAACCGTTAGTACAACTCTCGAAAGGTGTTCATAGTAACCTGTTAATATTAGAGATTTCCAATAAAATGACATTACTCGACATAACCAACCTATCTGACCGTATGTGACGTACGATGTTTGTGGATAGTCAACTAATTTGTAACAAACGCAATATATTATATCATCCGATTCATTATATTCTTTGAAGCAAATGCACTAGTTACAAACATGCCTAGCTTAATTTGTCTGCATTAGGTGCGAGTTTTAATATCAATCTCACACTAATATATCTTAGAAATCTTATATAAAGTTTCTTGTTTTGAAATCATTTGAAAAATAACATAATCAACGTGTGAAAATCCATTTAGAAGATAGCATTTCTAAATGATAAGTGCACCTAAATAGATGTAAAACAAAACATTTGTAGGTTGAATTTAAATTTTCCCATTAGCAGCTTTTCAATGCGATTTTCATAATATTTTCATCCTGTCTTGCACATCACATGTTTACTTGTTAGTGCCATTCAAGGAGAGAAAACTATATTGGCTACTTAATTGGTAGTGTTACGAAATAGAAGTTCCTTCATAATATAGTTTCCAAGAGTAAGAAATATTCTGTAATATTATTTCCACTAGAACAATTATAACAGTATTTGTTCCTAACGAAATAAAGGGTATAGAATATTTGTTCCATCAACGTTAACAGAAGTAAGAAAAAATATAAGGTTTTGCAATCATTTTAAATATTTTAACCATCTTTATTTTCAATTTCATCAAGTAATGCTCTTATGGACTTGTCTTTTAAAGATCATGCCTTTATGTTACTAAGCTCATAGTTGTTGTTAATATTTATACATTCTCAGCTTTCGACTATTGTGTGTGAGCGTTCCTTATAAGCGCGTTGAACACACCAAATTTACAAATTGTAACTTGGATTTCCAAGAGTTGAAATAGATTTTTAGTGTAGAAAAATGTTATGTTCATTGAAATCTTTTATTATCTTTATATGTCTACAATTATACCTGGGGAAAACTAGCTAGTTGTGATAGTTGTGATGAAGACATCTGCAATGATGACACCAATCTAATCTCTTCTAACTACTTGTTTATGAGTAATCAAATTTGCTCAAACAAGAAGGTAAGTCACTATACACAAGCTCCTGCATAATAAATCAACAATGAAATGTTAATTACATACTATGACACGTAATTATACGGAGCCCTGTTGGTCTCACACAGATTATAAAGTGTCTTTTAAAGTCCTGCGCTGAAGATGTGTAAAGTCTAGCGCTGGAGATGTAAAGTCTAGCGCTAGAGATGTAAAGTCTAGCGCTGGAGATGTAAAGTCCAGCGCTGAAGATGTAAAGTCTAGCGCTGGAGATGTATTCTTTATGCCCACTATCAGCTATCTGAGGGTTCTTTATGCCCCCACTATCAGCTATCTAATGGTTGTTTGCTGGTCATAGTGTGCTTCATTTCTTCTTCCGTCTATAAATTTGTTTATTCTCGTTTTGGTATTTTCTTACTTATTTTAGTGAGTTTCTGACTCTTTGCTGAATTTTCTAATTTCTTTTTGTTTGGAATTCGTATAATTCGATTGATTTTACATCTCCAGCGCTAGACTTTACATCTCCAGCGCTTGACTTTACATCTCCAGCGCTGGACTTTACATTTCCAGCGCTTGACTTTACATCTCCAGCGCTAGACTTTACATCTCCAGCGCTTGACTTTACATCTTCATCGCTTGACTTTACATCTCCAGCGCTTGATTTTACATCTTCAGCGCTAGACTTTACATCTCCAGCGCTTGATTTTACATCTCCAGCGCTTGACTTTACATCTCCAGCGCTAGACTTTGCATATCTCCAGCGCTAGATTTTACACATCACCAGCGCTAGACTTTACATCCCCAGCGCTAGACTTTACATCTTCAGCGCTTGACTTTACATCTCCAGCGCTAGACTTAACATCTCCAGCGCTGGACTTTACATCTCCAGCGCTAGACTTTACATCTTCAGCGCTTGACTTTACATCTTCAGCGCTAGACTTTACATCTCCAGCGCTTGATTTTACATCTTTAGCGCTAGACTTTACATCTCCAGCGCTTGATTTTACATCTCCATCGCTTGACTTTACATCTCCAGCGCTAGATTTTACACATCACCAGCGCTAGACTTTACATCCCCAGCGCTAGACTTTACATCTTCAGCGCTTGACTTTACATCTCCAGCGCTAGACTTTGCATATCTCCAGCGCTAGATTTTACACATCACCAGCGCTAGACTTTACATCCCCAGCGCTAGACTTTACATCTTCAGCGCTTGACTTTACATCTCCAGCGCTAGACTTTAGATCTCCAGCGCTGGACTTTACATCTCCAGCGCTAGACTTTACATCTTCAGCGCTTGACTTTACATCTTCAGCGCTAGACTTTACATCTCCAGCGCTTGATTTTACATCTTCAGCGCTAGACTTTACATCTCCAGCGCTTGATTTTACATCTCCATCGCTTGACTTTACATCTCCAGCGCTAGACTTTGCATATCTCCAGCGCTAGATTTTACACATCACCAGCGCTAGACTTTACATCCCCAGCGCTAGACTTTACATCTTCAGCGCTTGACTTTACATCTCCAGCGCTAGACTTTAGATCTCCAGCGCTGGACTTTACATCTCCAGCGCTAGACTTTACATCTTCAGCGCTTGACTTTACATCTCCAGCGCTAGACTTTACATCTCTAGCGCTAGACTTTACATCTCCAGCGCTAGACTTTACACATCTTCAGCGCAGGACTTTAAAAGACACTTTATAATCTGTGTGAGACCAACAGGGCTCCGTAGGAAGTAGACTTGGTTGCCAGCTAAATTATAGATGTATATTCTGTAGGTAGTTTCTAAGTCGACTATTCCGTTAATCATATAAGTTGATGCGAAATAAACATAAGGTCAACAAACTTATCATAAATGCAAGATTAAAATTTTGTGCGCCAGACGCGCGTTTCGTCTTCAAAAGACAATCGAACAAAAAAAGGTAAAAAGACCAAATAAAAGTACGAAGTTAAAGAGCATTGAGGACCGAAAATTCCGAAAGGTTTTGCCAAATACAGTTAAGCTAATATGAAAATCCTTACAGTATTTTTAAAAATTCAAGTTGTTTCTTCAGTATGAAAAAAACAGGTTATGTGGGGGTATACATCAATGAGACAAAACAACAAAAAATAAACATAAGACATCTATAGGTTTAAATAAGATCTTCAACAGAAGACTAGTGATTAATACAATATGACAGGCTCTAAATAGTCCACAGTCTTGAAAAGTAAAGAATAAATCAAATATAGACAATCAAAGAACTAGCATCAATACCAAATACTCTCAAAAGACAAGGACATTAAGATACCAAAGACGGCCAATAATGAGGCTCACAATTTGGGACGGGCACATAAATATATATCAACTTAGATAAAGCCTTCTCAAGCAAAAACAGGTACAAATCGTCGCAAGGCATACAACTAGTGCTACTTGGAACACTAATTGTCATTTAATTGTAAGGCCTTTCCATATTTGGGTTCCAGAATTCTACAATAAATTTAAAAGACCGTCCAATGTTTCAATATCAACCACACTTTAACTAGAAAAGATGTAAAGACGTACAACTTGTATAGAGATTGTTGTTTTCATTTTGTGATGTCCCGCTCCTATGGTTGTATCGAACCTCTTTAGTCTGCAGTAGCATGTCCAGGACTTTCAAAAGGATGGAGTGGAGACGCCAGTCGAAAATTAAGGGCGCAGTAAAAATAAACCAAGACTGCAAAAATAATCAAATTATGGGCCATAAGGAGGGGGCCTGACCCTCGTAATTCGCCTCTGCAATGCAATTACGAATGTGCATATTGTTTTGTTTTCATATTTTCATGTTCCCCTCATGTGCATGCATCGAACACGTTTAGATCATATGCAACTACTAATGTACATGTTTGTAATATTATGATTAAATATAGCTCTTAAAAATATGATGATTATCTACCATAGTTATTTACGCATGGGATGTACTGTCAAATAAGATAAAATCTGATAAAAATCAGAAAAAACACTAATTAGATCAATTGTATTTAATTAAAGCATAAGCTCCTTTGTTGTTTTAATTAGCATTTAAAATAATACGATCAGCCTAGACAAGCAAAATCTTTTAGAAATTAAGATAATAACCTTGCATATGTTTAAACTGTCAAATGTGTGTAATCTGCTCATCTTAAAGTAAGATTAGATAACAAGATAAGATATTGACTTCGTTAAAAGATATTGAATATATTTCCTGCATATCATAAGTCAGTCTATTGTACAAGGTAAAAGTTGTTCTCTCATTTTGGATGATTTTATACCTGCCCCCTTACTCAAAACCCAATTATAACTGGGAAATGTTCCCGCACTGTAAGCGCTCTTGTGTGTACATTTCTTGCTAGATTGTTATTTATATCAAAGGTGTATATCAGCAATGTATACATAAAAAGAAATTCATTTTTAAAGAAGTTTCATAATTTATTGAAAATGCTGGATTTCTTTTTATTTACAACATATGTGTTACGTTTTGAGGATGTGTTTTTCAACAAACAATCAGCTTTCCTATGGGAGCCAACTGTGTTCCTTTACTTGCCGACTTGATTCTTTATTTTACGAGGCAGAGCCTATACGAAGTTTCTCAAGAAAACTTTTGGAGATGATATCAATTTTCCCATTGTGAACTTTCCATTTTTTTGTAGCAGTATTCCAGCACCGCCTGTATATGTAGTATTATCTCCCAGTTGATACGATATTCTAGGACGTGCGCTTTCTTTCCCGATTTCCTTAAGATGGCTATTGCTTAAAAGGAAGCTATTGTATCTTTGTCGCAGAAGACTACGGATATGTTCGAACTACAATTCCGTCCTCTTTACCTCTATCGGGAGATTAACAAATGCATCTTTCATCAAATTTTATTTGCATAAGCAAGACGATGAGTGCCTCATGTGAAACAAGAACTGCTTACTTTCCGGAGTTCCAGAATTCATCACCGGGTTTTGTTGGGTTTCGAGTTGCTCAATCTTTAGTTTTCTGCATGTATAATGTTTTGTTATTGTTGTTTGTCTTTTCGTCGTTTTGATTTTTGGCCATGGTACTGTCTGTTTTTATTGGACTTAGATGATTGTTTTCTGGCAACTTTTATAAGAATCAAAGTAGACAAAGAATAATTCATCCTTCTTAAATCAAGATATATAAGTATATGTGCAGGCCATAGTTTTTTTTATATAAATGTTTGACATCATTTATAAATATGTCTTTCAGTTGACTAGAATTATTAACAGAGTGGAGAAGTTAAATGTGTTAATATCATTTCATATGGAGAAAACTTGAAATTTATTTAGAATCGAATCACCGTTACTCTTTACCCTGGTTTTGTTTGCTGATTTTTGCAATTTTTATTATCGTTTGAAATTTCAACTAAAAAGAACATCTTAATCTTCCTTCACTACACTGAGTTGAAATTTCAAACGATAATAAAAATTGACCTATGATTATCCAAAACTCCATCTTAAGTAGGTGCCGTTTAAGTTTAATCATGATACGTACCAAGTGAATTGTCAACACTTCATTTCTTAATTATGTAGATTCATAAAATGTGTTTATACATAAACAAAATTTTAAAATTGTGTAAGATATTTTGTAATTCAACCGGTACAAACTAAAATTATCCATGTTGAGATCCTGAAACGGGTTTTTAAGTGAAAACAAGGTTCTTATCGGTGTTCCCGATGGTAAGTTCAATTTTGTTTTTTTAGAAATATATCAATTGAAGTGTCAGACGGGAAGACAGAACAAAAACGTATTCCTACCGCGAGAAAAAAAGGGTACTTTCTTTAAGGTAAACAATTAGTGTTTCATCAGCCTAGTATAGTCAGTGGTTCGAGACTGGCATGATTTATTACAAACATTTCTAAAAGTTGCCTTTATAAAATTATTAGAAACGAAGGTTCCAGCTCTCTCAGGCAAACTTGACCTTATATGGTTATGTGGGTTATTTGAAGGTCATATAGCTCATCAAGTATTTATGTATCACTGGTATTATTTTTTTTTTATTTTAGCCTTCCTTACGAATGCACATAATTCCTTATTTGTTATTTTCATTTAAGGGCTCCTCTTCTTCATCGGGTGAATTGTGAAAGTCCGATCGCTCTTCCTTATGTACACCATTATATCCGTTAGGGGCAACATTGATGCAAATAAAGTTCATCTAAATATGATATCCTCTGAAATTGTCAATATTTTGTCAATCTAACATTCATAACTTTTAATATACATCGGTTGCTTTAATTTTTAAATTGAATCGGGACAGCGTTCTGAAGAACTGACTGCAAAATACAAACATGATATTAAGGAGGCTTATCAATTTAAGTGACCTGGTGTTATCAAATTGTGAGTATTTAAAAAAAGACAAGTCTTTCATTGATTTTTTATTATATCTATAATCTTTATTGCAAAATTACAACCATAAGGGTCAAGCAACACAAACAAATTATGATACAATTAAATACAACACAATGCAATACAATACAATAGAACATATTTTAAGAAAGAGTTCAATTAACAAATTTATGTAAAAAACACAATCATAAGCTTATCTGACATGGGTCTGACCCCCTCAGTTCTAAAGACTGCTTAATGAAGACTCCAATATGACAAACAAGTTCAGGTGTGGGGTTTAGAATGTGTTTTAATTTATTAAATGCATCAATATGTTGAAATAATGGTACATGTACATAGTCTTTTAGGTAAGCAAAAACATTTGAACGCAATGCTATGTTAATGTCACACTACAAAAAGAAATGAAATTCGTCATCTAGGACTCCACATTTTTTAAAATAATCTTTGTGCTCTTGGAATGTTTCTGTATCTCCCCAATTCAATGCCTAGGGAATGATCACTAAGTCTAAATTTTGAGAGTAACTGCCTATGAATAAAAATATTGCAATTTAAATATTCCTCAGACTGACAATTAGTTTTTAATCTCCCATAAAGACAAAGTTTGGATGATGAATCCAATTTTGAAAGTGTTTTTTTCATATTCCTCTGAACACACTTTTAAATATTACATTTTAACACTTTTTTGATTGTTTAAAATGTACATTAATATCAGAGTGATTTCTGGGTTTATTTTCATATCTTTAAAATTTTTATCTGCAAATGAGTACCAAGAATAAATTCCTGAGGAATGTAAATTTATATTTGTTTGTAGCGATTCTTTCACCAGAGGATTAATATCATTAGAGTTTATTCTATAAAAATACATGAGTGTTTGAGTTTTTATATAAGAGTCCAAAGTAAATCTACCTAATTCTGATCTAGCACCTATGTTAGTGGCTGTCTTATTCAGTCCTAATACTGCTTTACAAAATTTAGCCCGATGAGGAGGAGAGCCCTATAATCATAGGTCTTTTTTTATTATACGACGGTAAGACAGCATTTTGACAACACAATATAACCTGGGACACTGAAGTAAAATTAGTTCACTATTTCCCGATATATCCAAGCTCTAAAGCAGGAGTCCAGAAACTATGAAAAAGTTTTACAGAAACCACCAAATAATTGCCATCAACAGCGAGCATTTCAATTAAAAATATAAAACCAAAAACAAAACTAAAATCAAAAACATAACGACTGAATGGTAAAGACAACCACTGATGTTGTTCCTGACTTGAGCCAATTACATCAATACGTGACTGGGAATGATCGATTGTTAGATCTCAATCCTCTCTGCTTTTAATCTGGGTCAATGAATTAACAAGAGGTACATACCAGAAAATACAATAGAAATCAGTACAGGCAAATCACTTAACTATATAATAGCTAGCAAACAACACATGTGCAAAAAAAAACCCCAATATAATCAAAGAAAGTTTGCAGTATAAGTTAGTTAAAACAAGCTCAAAGGACTTAGCCTGCTGCTATGAAATCATGCCTGCCTATACACTCTTAATAAATAAACTCATCATAGATACTAGGATTCTAACTGTGTACGCCAGACGAGCGTTTCGTCTACAAAAGACTAATCAGTGACGCTCGAATCAAAAAAGTTAAAAAGGCCAAATAAAGTTTGAAGTTGAAGATAATTGAGACCCAAAGTTCCGACAGGTTTTGCCAAAATACAGCCAAGGTAATATATTCCTGGGGTAGCAAATCCTTAGTATTTCGCAGGAAGACACGATTTTGTGAAATGTCTAGAAAGAAACTGCACAAATTTCAATGTAGTGGATAAGAGTCTTATGTTAAGACTTGTTTTCGGCAAAACAGTTTTGAAAACGTAATCACTTCGCTTGCATGGTAGTGAAAAAAGTTTTATATAGTGAAATATCATATCTAAATATATGTAAATATCTGCATCCGGATATGTCAATAGGTCAGAAAAGATTTGTTTTCGTTGCCATTTTACAAAATTTATTCTGCTCAAGTCAATTTGAGCAGTTACAGTTATTACAACCCGCGACAGAGAAATGTCAAAAGTTGTTTGAAATGATATGGTATGATATCTACACGTAAACTATTTTAAAACACAGAACACGATAAAATCCATACCTCACATATGTTATTTATTATCAAACGAAACAATCAAAATTATAACATTTCACCTGAAAATATATTGACAATGTTCGCCAGTTAGATCTCATTTCAGTAAAAATATCTACAATCAGGAAAAAATCAAGATACAGTTATATTTGCCGTTAGCCATACCAATCTAACATATTAACGCCTAATTTCACGACACCCCAGTCTGTAATAACCCGTAGCGATTAATGTACAGGAAGGAATATCGTAAAATCGACATTATGTTAAACGTTGTGATAAATGCAACTGTTAATTATATACTGTATAGAAATTAGGAAAAGGGAAGGCTATATACGGCGCCCACCCATCAGTTAAATTGACAAAAGTATAATATATACGGTTCACGTTTGAAGTGGATGGCTCATATTCAAAGTTGACATTTTCTTTATTGTTTAATTTAATTAGTGTACATATATTATTGGTGTATTGGAATACAAAAATTAAATTTCGGACATGTAAGGTAAGCAGAATTTTAATAACCAAATTAATTTTAGTGATTTTAGTAACAGGAATTACACATATGGAGTAAATTTATATAAAAAAAGTATTCCATTTAGAACCAAAAAGCTAAATAAAAACATGCATGCTTAGATGCTTACAACAAGTATTCTTTTTATATTGTGTCACAAAATGGGAATAACTGATAACCCTTCTCAGGCAATGCTGGTACAGTTTACTTACATAAATTGCATATTATGTCTTCTTTTAGGAGGAAAACGTCAAGAATTTATATTTTATGATACATTGATGTTTCCGATATCTTCAAACTCTTCAAATAATTTTAAATTTCATTAAGTTTTCTTGAAAAAAAAGATGATTACTTCCTTCTGTCAAGCAAAACGACATGTAGTTTAAGCCGCCAAGGGCATGTTATGGTCGTACCAGAACGTGCCATTTGCAAATTAAATCATATTAAAATAAGTGTTTTATATTAAAAGTAGATTAAACTGATCAACCAGACGTATAAATGATAAATAATTAGTTCTGGTCAAATGAGGAAATTTATCGCTAAAGCTTTTAAAGTTTGAAGGACCTGTTCAAAGATAAGGAATTGTTTGGTTATGCAGCCTCAGTAGAATAAACTATTTTGGCAGGCAGGAAATTGAAAAAAGTACATATGTTTTCCCATAAAGGACAGTTTGCCAAAGAAAACTTAGAACTATAACAGAAAATATTTTGTTATTTGAAATTGAAGATTAACTAAACAGTGTCTGTTTCCATAAATAATTTTGAAATATTATAACATCTTTTTATATAATCCGTTATAAATTGATACATTTTTTACTTTTGAAGTTTGAATCCTTTTGGCAGCGGAGATTAAAAGAATAATTATAAAGCTTATATATAAAATGCATTTAAAACAACCATTATTATTTATTATAACGTCGGATTTATTCATATTAATAAGCCAAATATCCACACTTTGGCATAATCTCCGAACAAAAAAAAATGCTTCAATACGCGTATACTACAACTTAGTAAAACAACTTAGAAGTTAAGAGAGTTGATTTCTAAAAACTTTAGGTCGGAACGGCAATTATGACCTTAAAATATTTAGAATACATAAGGCCAGTGGTATAGCCAGACATAAGTTAAGTAGATGCTCTCTGTTAAAAAAGATAGATGAGACAAAAAAGAGGCGAAACAAACCAAAGGGATATTCAGTCTCATAAGTAGAAAACAAACTGACAATGCCATGGCAAAAAAAAAAGAAAAACGACCAAAATTAAAGACTGAGCAATATGAACCCCACATAAAACTTGGAGTGATCTCATTTCCTCCGAAAGGGTAAGCAGAGACTGCTGCGCATGGGGCACCCGTCATGTTGCTCATTTAAGTACAACACCGGTGATAAGTCTAATTTGGTAGGTCACATTCGAGGAAAAGTGGATTGTGGTAACGACAACATATCCATCATCATCTGTGTACATTTTTCATGAAAGTGAAACACAAGAATTGTTGTAAATTTAGTCCTAAATATTGTTTATTGGACCTGGAAAACACTACTAGGTTAGGTTTTTTTCCCTAAAAAATGAAATTTTACAGCCAACAATCACTGAATCAATCATTTTTTTTTCTTTTTCTGCAGTCTTCTTTGTACAAAAAAAAAAAGACATACTTATGGTGTGAAAATTAATTTTTGTTACCCCCAGGTTGTCTTAGTCTGTCATAAACCACGAAGTCAGACAAATTATTTCATACAAGCGCGGCTAGAATTATTTTGTGGACCTAAGAGACTTCCGATTAGGTTAAGAGTTGTCATCCTAAGATATGACTGAAGTTGCTTTGTGACATAAGCTTATATAAGATTGATGGAAGTTCGCTATGTAAACTTGGAGGATACTAAGAGAATCCTAATTGACAAAATTCTATATTTTCGTCATTGATTTGCCATAAACGATCCGATCCAAGTCAAACTGGGTCTTTAATCACCTGAGAATATTACTTTCGATTCAAGCACACAACATGAGTGTTTTGTTTGTCAACAGGTTAAGTAAGATCATCAAATGAAGATATGAACTCTCCTTTTCTTTTTCTGAATGGATGCTTTGTTCATTATTATTTAATAAGGCAAATTCACAAAAAGCATTTGTATTTTTTTTTATATCTTTTACTGTTATGTCAAATGTTAAACTCATGCTTAAATAAGTTTTCTTTATAAAGCATAGGTTCAATTTATCACGTATTAAGCAATTCGTGACGAAAAATTGAGAGTTTAAGTATCCCACATGGCACTTATTCAGATCCAAACCTAAAACTACGAATTTCCGGCTTTCATGATTTATAAGTACTGTACTATACTGAGAACTTGTATAGTTAAGGATCCGCGTCGATGTACATCGCCCTTACATATGGTAAGCTATATATATGAAGTTGAGAAAATATTATGTTGTAAATTTAATTCGATTCTACATGTATAGTTTATTCCAGTAGAATTTGCTTAAGCCATATGCTTATACCTCCAACTGCTTCGTAAATATTTAAAGATAAGAAATTGAGAGTTGGAATTAGGAGCTTAGATGTAATTTAAAGACAGTAGCGAAATCAATCAAATAATGAGTATTCGAACTTCATGTCTATACATTCAAGCTCCTAAAAGTTTAGAGTAAAATCTGAAAAACAAATTACATGAAATCAAACCTAATATTGACATTCCTTTTTTTCGAAATTGTTCAAGAGCAATCAGTTATATGTAATGGGGACAATAAAATAAATGGTTGATTTTGAGAGGATATATACATAGCAGTACGAAAATAATTGACGATTTGATTTCATTGTTAAATTGTACTTCCCCAAAACCCAGCTGTCGCTTGAATATAAGTGTAACGGATTAAAAATATCATAGGTGTGCTAGGTCCTCCACGGTCAACACCTTCTCACTATTTCATTGTGTTTTTTTCTTAGAAACTTTGGATTTTTTACACTTTAAGATCATAGTCTTTTCAAGTGAGGTAATCTTTCTTTTCTCGTGTAATCTTCAAACAGCAAGATTTTACTAATTACTGAATTCGGTTTACCCGTATAAACTTAAGTATAGGACATGTTTTATTTTCACAACCAACGTGGCAATTTAAAAAAAGAATTCCTATTTCTTTAAGATAGTGTAAAAACGGATTTCAGCAGAGACTATTTTAACATTAGTAATAATGATTACCTAAAACAATAAATTAGACAAAACAGTGTTATTCAATAATTAAAAGTTTTATTACTAAAACATTCCATGAGATGAATAAATGCATTAGTTGAAGCCCAACATAATTCAGAAGCATACTTTCCACCATAAAAGATTTTTTTGTAACGAACACATCTCTATTTCAACATTAAAATGTACAGATTATATATGTGTGCAGGAAGGAACAATCTGTGTAAAAAAACGATAGGGTCAAGTGGAATCGCATAGGGGTTAAGTTCCCCAAAATATAAAAATCTACAGAAAATCATACATTATACTTCTGAAAGATTTATCAAAAGTGACAATGATCCCGTTTTTAATATCACGCACGTAATTAATAAATAATAACATGTTTATTTCATTAACATTAATATCCACTCTGCTTTCAAGATCGTGTATCATCAATGTTAATTTCCGACATCTCAGTGCACGAAAAAAGATAAAATGAAAGTTCAGATAATTAGAAAAATCTTTTGATAATATATAGAAAAGTAAAATAGATTAGAAGTTTTTATTTTCATTTAACCATATGTTTTATCTTTAATCCTAAATATCATAAACGTGCTTATTGAAGACTGACTTGGATATTATTTTTTTAACCTGTCTTGCCTTTTCTATATCCTTCCTTCATTCTGTCCAGTCGCGTGCGCCTAAGTATTCATTAATTCTAATTTGCAGTAGTTTACACCTAAGAGGAAAAATGAGCTTGTTTCACCGCTATCTAATTATTCTTCTATTTGGAACCTTATTTAACGAGGCTCTAACAATTTGCTAACCATCCTTTGAAATAACTACAAAATATTATTGATACGGTTACAACATGATTTACTTCAAAATATGCTGATAACGACGGAAAACTGTAGAAAAATGTGTTTCTTACACTAATTGCTTGCATTAAAGAAAATGATTACGGGCTAAATGAATTAAAGGTTACATATCTTTCAATTTTTAGCATCCACTTCATCAATCTTGTATCAATATACAGTATGGTTCTCGTTCGTTGATGAAATGGAACATAAACAATACTGGTCACTGTGCACTTTTAGTATATTTAGCAATGTATCATTGGTGTATGGTAGGCATATCATTTGCAGATGATAAGGGGTTTCAAAGAAATTGCAACCTAAATAATAATAAATGGACAAAAATCTTTTCTATATTTCATGATACAACATTTAAACTTTGACCGTTACTTTCAATTTATAGTTCTTTCTTTGAAGTTTCATTCAAGCTTTGCTCAAGATTGGTGTTCTGTCTTCTGTGAGTTCTTTTTCTCTCTGATTTTGGATGTAAACTTGAACTTCGAGATAGTACAGTTCATTTTGTCATAACCTACTAAGCTACAAAGCTATAAGACGTAAAACGTGTACTCTGTATTCTACATAATATTAAGTTTCTTGTGTGAAAACGCATGTTTATTACATAAAACTAAGATTTTGGACATAAACTTTCCGATTTGATATACAATCTTGAAATTGCTAAAGCATATTCAATGTCATCGGCTCCTTTAGATCAGTAACATTGATCCTACAATCAAAATTCCATTCATTTAATGTCAAGACAAGGTTAACTTATCAAAAATGTAAAGGTGCATGCTTGCAAATCGTATGCACCATAACCTCTTCTTAAAAAAAACGCCCGGAATATTTGTGTATATAGGTTACAACAATAAATGGAGAAGCAATTTAGAAAGATTACATGCTATTTAGAAATGAAACATTGTCACGCTAACAAATGACAATAAGTATGAACTTCCTATAGAAAAAAATTAAAACTTAAGACTTTGTTGATGTAGTGTTGTACCTGACAATTAAGATTAAATGTCAAAACATTAAAATCGGTGCAGTTGTATACCAAACAAAAAAACTGATTGTTTGTTACATTAATTGATTCCAGAAGAAGATTCTTCTGCCGTTCTATCTATTTGTTCCATTTTAATTTTTTTTTAAATTTAAAGTACTTTAGTAAAGACATTTTCATCGTGTAGATATTCGCCTCCAATGCGAGCGGACGTGGGATCAATCCCTGCCAGGTCAATCCAACGACTTGGAAATTAGTATTTACTGTTCCTCCGCCAACCATTGGGTGTGTAGGAGTAAAAGAAAGAATGGTCAGAAGAATTTGTCTGGATAGGGTGACATGTCTTCCTACGGACTTGTCCTTGTGAAATAGCATGTGAAAAATATGATTTCACAAGTTACTTTTTAAAACATTTTAAATAAAGATATAAAAAATAATTAAGATCGCTACCTGCAAAATGTACATGAAAAAATATAATAACAGCAATAATGAAAACCTTATTTCGAGCAACAAGTTGAACATCTGCATCAATGCCTAGACTACTACGACCACGTGCTCTTAACACTTTAAAGACCAAAGAGCAAAGTATACACACTTCATGTATAAACGCAAGTAGGAGCAGTCATGAACAATAATACATCGGGAACACCCTGGAGTAATTAAAAAAAAGATGTTGGTAAAAATTTGAATGATTTAGTAACTTTTTTTTTGTCCTAACTATATGCATGATGACGGTGGCATGTGGTCTATGAAGTCACGAATGACACTTTGAATGCGAAATGTTTCGTTCCTCTGAAACAACTGACATTGTATTGCTTACAATTATGAAATTATGAAAAAAACATTTATTTTTAATCACTCAAAACCTGAAATAGACAAACGACATATAACTATAAAGATAGCGATTAGAAATTGAACTATATATATAAATTTGTCTTTTGTGCTTATACTTACACAATAACAATCAATATACTGTTAAACGATGTAAAAAATATCTTTAGTTCTATACTTACACGTGTTGAAAAACAACCACTTGACGAAGTGGTTGAAATGTTTATATACATTTGTAATATAAGTATTTACGATGCAATTGAAATACAATTGAAATATACTTCGACAGGAAGCTCATCACAATTTTGAATTTGTATCTTTAATATTCTGACGTGAGAACTAGCGACTTTCAATGGAATAACAAAAGGCACATACAATAACATACAATAACGTACAATAAAACATTATAGAAAGAATTGTCCCCGGTATAAAACCTTACAAAAAAGCACACACAAGTACAATCAATATATATATAAACAATATATAACTCGTCTCAAATTTAGCTCAACAAATGTTAGATCTTCAAATTTGCGTTCTTCAAATATATAAACACTATATATATATATATATATATATCGGGCATAGTGCAAGGCGATTTGGTGCCACGATATCTCAGTAGCAAATTTACTGATCTAACATTGTTGGGCTGTTGTTTAGACGAATTATATATATATATAAAACGTTTTTTTTTCAATTTAGACTCGATATATATATATATATATACTGTATCAAATAATGCTCAATTGCAGCTGCGGGAAACAAGCTCAAAAAACCCTATATCATGCCTTCCTACACTCCGTTATCGATGGCTGTACTAGAGAATAGATTTCGTACGATCTTATACAATGGCAAGAATAAATCCGTACACACTTTAAATTCAGAGATAACTGAAAGAAAAGTGTTAGTTTTGCTTTAAATTGTAAATTAACGAACTAATGTTAAAAGACTAGAAGGAATGATCAATAAACAACAAGTATAAAAGTCTCTATATAATAACGTCTTAGTTGGTCATATATCCGGTACAATGAAAAGGAGTGAAATAATGGGACACTTAATTTGTCTCTGTCAAGTCAGTCAGCTAGATTGAACCCCAATATTTTATCAGCATCATAACTAGGAGAGTAACCGTACCAAATTATTTTCAAAATGGGGTGTCAAATGATGTAAATGACTTGTATATTGTTATGCTACATGCAGTTTTTTTAGCACTTTTATTGCCGATTAAAGTAATGTTCTGTTCCAAGATCAGACGGGTTGCTTTGCATATACTAATAAACCCTGCATTTGTTTTGCGTATGGTTCCTGGACCCTAATTTGTTTTACGTATGGTTCCTGGACTCTTTTAGGTGTAACTGATATACTATTTGTTCGTTTGGTGTTTGCGTATTAGACATAAACATTCTACAGCACAACGCCATTGTTATTCAAACACTTGTAAGCATGCATTATGCATTGATAGGTTGTAATTCTTTTATAGTCTCATTTCCTAGATAAATGCATATATAGCGGCGTTTGGTTAATTAAAATTTTTAGTACGAGCGAGACTATTGAATAAAATTGAACAACAAATAAAAAAAATAATACCCCCCCCCCCCCCCCCCCCTCCTTTCTACCCCAAAGAGCAAAAACATCAATGCATGTTATGTTCTTCAAAATATTTGATGTAATTTATTTGAAGCTTCAGTGTATGTATACATATTTATATTTATCACTATAATTGCTGGTGTAAACTGTTGCAAATGACAAAATAGGACTCGGGAATTCATTCCAATTAGATAGAATGATTCTACTATTTCGTACAGACAGACTTATATTGACTTCATAAATTGTGCAAATATTGTTATATCAAAAATCAATTTCCGAATCGACACCCATTAAGTTTATAGATACAATAACTCTCACAAGACATCGCATTGACAAAGTGCACTTGAAGGTGATTAAGAGCGGGGGATAGGGGTTGTTGTGTACACGGCAATATTTACAAAATGAAACCATGAACCAATGAGAACAGCACATCTTTGATCAATAGGCGAAGTTATCACAAAATTTCATTTGCTCTTCTTACATAAATAACCAAGAAAGACTCTTCAATAAAGAGAAAGTTATTGAATGTACTATGACAGATGTGAAAGCTGCATTAGTTACAAGGTGCAAGGCAAATGTTAAATAAATAATACCACCACTTTACTATAATTATTAATAGGAATAATGCATGGTATAGTTATATTTCAATGTAGTAAAAGTAAAGTGGTTTCAAGTAGTTATATGAAAATTACTCCTGAAGAACGACAGAAAGATAAGCAATATACAACAGATCGTATACATATAGGCTTTAAAAACGGCATACTGTAAAACATGGTATGGTATGATGGTATGGTATGTGTTGTGGTATGGTGGTATGGTACGAATATCACCATACCATGGTATGCATGAATGGTACCATGGTATGGTATGATGGTATGGTACAAATTACTATACCATGGTATAATTTGATGGTATGAAGCATGGTATGGTTTTTTGAAGTAGGAAGTTTTGAAAAGTTAATTAAGATAATTTGAAACATGATTTTTTTTAATTTGCAGACATTATGTATCTGATTTTTTTTTTGAAAAGAAAATATTACTAAAAAAAGAAAGCGGATGTAGACAAACAGAGCTCTTACATAGAGCTGTGAACAGAAAACAAGAGAAAACTCAATTTAAACATCTCATATAACCATAAAGTTAAGTATTATGTCCCGGTCTGACACATTGAAAATTTCTGACAATTATTCTTTGAAATTTTGGTAAGTGCTGCATATCTTATGATTATAATCTAGATAATGTAGTTAAAGTTTTATTGCTTAGCCTTCTATCAATGACCAACTTTTATTTTGTTTTGAAATATGACACTAAGTCTTTCAACAGTTGCATATTCTGTCTACATGTATGCCCAATAAATCACATTTAAAAAAAATGTGAATAAAAAGTGAATGCATCTCTGCATCAATTAGAAAACACCATACTTTCTTATTAAACTGTCACTCATATAATACTATGTAAGTTGATAGATACCACATGTTTTTATATGTGAAAATTGTTGCATGAAGGAATAGTTAATACACAATATCAATCAAGGAATGTGTCTTCTTTTATTATGTGCTAATTTTTTTTAACACTTTATTTCATTTTTTTTTTAATTAATCGCAAAACTGGAATATTTTCTATACTATATGTAACAATAGTTATAGATATCCAATTATATATTGAAACTCAGGATAAACAACAACAAAGAATATCGTCCAAAAAAAATCAAACACAAAAAATAAAAGGATGTCCATTACACATAAGTCTGTGAATTTTCTACGACTCTTAAAGTTTAACATTTTTTTAGTTTTAGTAATCTGTTTGATAAGCAATAATATCTGTCATCTTATCAGCATGGTAAGCTCTTCTTAAACATTTTATAATTAAGAGAAGATATGTATTTTCCATTCTAAATGTGGTTTCTTGAGCAAAGATGTAGGACTGTAGAAATGATTGTTTGCTTATGGAACTATAACATCAAATATACTATAGCGGAGTTATGCTGTTTTATAAAAACGAAATTCATTTTTGTCTTGCCATGTAACATTAGTCACAGTGATCCTAATATTGTTGTGGCTAGAGCATTCTCTATTACTACATGTCAGGGCTATATTGCATTCAAATTGTCTGTATGTCAGTCTATTTGTCCATGTTTCCCCGCAAACGTTTCTCATATTGTCTGTGAACCAGAAAAATAATTGTTTTTGTTGGTCCCTTGTATGCCCCTTTACAATAATAACCCCCAACCTTCCTATTGTGGTATGGAACCTTGTGCTAAAATTTAATAGAGATCCATACACTTATACTCAAGTTATTGCCTGCAAACCATAAAAATAGTTGTTTTTGGCCCCTTTTCGACCCCTAATTATTAAACGGTTTGGGCCATGACCCCCAAAAATCAATACGAACTTTCCCTTTGAAGTATGTAACCTTGTAGTATAATTTCATAGAAATCTATACTCTTATACACAAATTATTGTCCTGAAACATGAAAAATAATTGTTTTGGGCCCTTTTTGGCCCCTTATTACTAAACAGCTACGACATTAACCCCCAAAATAAATCCCAACCTTCCTATTGTGGTATGGAACCTTGTGCTAAAATTTAATAGAGATCCATACACTTATACTCAAGTTATTGTCTGTGAACCAATTTATTTTCTACGAACCAGTAAAACTGACCTTTTTTGCCCCTAATTACAAAAACGGCTAGGACAATACCCCCAAAAATAATCCCAACCATCCTTTAGTGGTATGGAATCTTGTGCTAAAATTTCATAATGATCCAAAAAAAAAGTATATACACTTATACTAAAGTTATTGTCTGCGAACCAAAATGTCTTCAGACGCAGACAAAGACATCGCCATAACATAATACGAACGGAAACAGTTTTGCGGTCGTATAAAAACATCTCTTCTCAATATTGTCTGAAATTTTGATTGTAAGTTCTTGTAGGTTACCATCTCATTACACAATTATCAAAATCAATAGAACCAATAAATGAAGCATGTAGCGCTTCTCTCATAACTGAAATTCTGGATCTGCCTCTGACATACAAAAGAAAATGACTAAAATTATAAAAACTTTAGTTATGCACTTCTGGCTTCACAATTATTTCATGCATTGGACATATCATTGGTTGTCTGTTTTTTCAGTTCAACAGACCCAAAGGGTTAAGTGAGCTTTTCTAATCATTTGGCTACCGTTGTAAGTCGTACTTTGCAGTCCGTTAACTTAAACTTCTCTGAAACTACTAGGCCAATGATTGGAACCAATTTGGCCACAATTACATTGGTTTATTTTGTTTTTTTGAAATGTAACCTTTGATCCTGCCAGTCAACCAACATAGCTGACATGGCTAAAATAAATGGGTGTATGGATGGTTGTTTAACGTTCAGTGGCAAGTTAAATGCATATTCAGGACAAGCATAGATAAAGAGATATGAATGTTGACCCTGTTTTGTACTAAAGCTGGAATATTTTATGTGCTAAGTTATAGGAGTTAAAGCCCTTTAATGATGAGTTTTATCAATTTTTGACATTTTTGCTCATTATCTTCAAAACTATAATATATATAGATAAAGTGAAACTTTTAATAGCAATAATGATCACAGGACAGGGTCTACAAATTTTTCACAATGACCAAAATTATTGGTTTCTTTCCTTTTCAGTTTGCCTATTAGCATGAACACTTTAATAGATTGACAAGTTGCTCACCAAATATAAGTTATTCAGTTTAGAAGCATATGAGAAACGTTTGGGGGAAACATGGACGAATAGACTGACATACAGACAAGTTGAATGCAATATAGCCTCGACATGTAGTAACAGAGAATGCTCTAGCCACTACAATATTAGGATCAAAATGACCAAAGTTACACGGCAAGACAAAAATGAATTTCGTTTTTATAAAACAGTATACCTCCGCTATAGTATATTTGCAAACAATCATTTCTACAGTCCTACATCTTTGCCCAAGAAACCACATTTAGAGTGGAAATTACATATCTTCTCTCAATCATAAAATGTTTAAGCAGAGCTTACCATGCTGATAAGATGACAGATATTATTACTTATCAAACAGATTACTAAAACAAAAAAATGTTAAACTTTAAGAGTCGTAGAAAATTCACAGACACATGTGTAATGGTCACCCTTTTATTTTTTGTGTTTGATTTTTTTTTTTGACAATATTCTTTGTTGTTGTTTATCCTGAGTTTCAAGATATAATTTGATATCTAATTATTATTACACCAATTTATTACATATGGACCACAACAAGGGTTGGTCAAGGGCCGACAGACTTGCTCGGGAAAGCTTTTGGATAAGAAAGTTAAGGACAGTTTCCCCAGAGGGCATTAATGAAAAAACATAAAATAAGTTCCTACCATCACTTGTTTTCTGTAACTCAGGCTTCAGTACAGGACTCTCACAGTTTTAAGGAATTTTTCCCTCCTCCCAAACATCAATTTGAAAAAATTTACCAGCGTATTTATTCGTGGTAATTTGTATAACATTCAAGATTATTATTTCAGTTCGACTACCACATGTCAAAATAAGTTTATTTATTTAATATTTGTTCATGATTTTATTATTTTTTTGGTGATGTTGTACCCTTTGGACTTGCTTATTATATATTATATTTTGTAGTGTACTGTATCATATTTATATGATCCATCGCCTCTTAAGATTTATCGTTGGCTATTATTCAAACATTTAATTATTATTACATATAGTATACAAAATATTCCAGTTTTGCAATTAATTAAAAAAATTGAAATAAAGTGTTTAAAAAATAAAATAGCACATGATAAAAGAAGACACATTCCTTGATTGATATTGTGTATTAACTATTCCTTCATGCAACAATTTTCACATATAAAAACATGTGGTATCTATCAACTAAGTAAACATAGTATTATATGAGTGACAGTTTAATATGAAAGTATGGTGTTTTCCAATTGATGCAGAGATGCATTCACTTTTTATTCACATTTTTTAAATGTGATTTATTGGGCATACATGTAGACAGAATATGCAACTGTTGAAAGTGTCATTTTCAAAACAATATAAAAGTTGGTCATTAACAGAAGGTTGAGCAATAAAACTTTTTAACTACATTATCTAGATTATAATCATAATGTATGAGTACTTACCAAAATTTCAAAGAATAATTGACAGAAATTTTCAATGTGTCAGACCAGGACATAATATTTATCTTAATAATCTTAACTGTATGGTTAATATCTGAGATGTATAAATTGAGTTTTCTCTTGTTTTCTGTTCACAACTTTATGTAAGTGATCTGTTTTGTCTACATCCACTTTGTTTTTTTAGTAATATTTCCTTTTCAAAAATAAACCAGATACATAATGTCACCAAATTAAAAAAAAAACATGTTTCAAATTAAGTTAATTAACTTTTCAAAATTTCCTACTTCAAAAAACCATACCATGCTTCATACCATCAAATTATACCATGGTATAGTAATTTGTACCATACCATCATACCATACCATGGTACCATTCATGCATACCATGGTATGGTGGTATTCGTACCATACCACCATACCATAACACATACCATACCATCGTACCGTACCATGTTTTACAGTATGCCTTTAAAAACGGATGGAGTGCTTTAGAATTGATAGATTTATTTCACTACCAAATGCAATATTTACACATTACTATACGGTATGGATTTTGCTCAGTGTTTACGACCGTGCCGTGACCTGTATGTGTGTTCGTGTATGTCCTTGGCAATCATATCACATCTCCTTATTTTACATGTATTTTGAGCAAATTCGTGTATTTCGCCTTCAATTGGCTATCTATGGAAGCAGCGCTTTTCTGGATATACCTTCACGAGGAATACTAAAAGCCGAATTTTGAAAGCCAAGGATGTATTAGAACCGAAATAGTTGAAAAGCTATATGAACACATAGGACCTAAAAATAATAGCCAGTCAGTATAAGCAGCATTTTTTTTTAGGTTTCATCACATCTAGTTCAGATCTTTCTAGTCCTCCGGTTTTCTGCTAATAAATGTGCTGGGTCCCTGTCCCAAATTTTCTGATAAATAAAAAATACCATGCACTAAATGTCCAATTACAAAGCGGCATTGAAAATTGAAGTGCGTGTTGTAAATCTAATTTCAAAGTCATTCATCTTTTTAAGTATAATAATACACTTCTAGTAAAACTCAGTGTGAAATAATGTTTACAATCATTAAATTATTTATCTCAAATATTGCATAAATTATCATTTACACGTTGTTTTTGTTATCATCCACTTAATAAATATTACTTCAAAAACAAATCGTTCTCACGTTGAACTAATTAATTCAATACATCATTCCAATATACTTTGCACATACAGTGATGTACTCTAATTAGAAAGTTTAAGTCTCTATTATGTATAGTTAATGTAAAACAGATCAAAAAATTTTAATAATATGTATATAGCATGACCTAATTTTCTTATTTTTTTGGATCAAGGACCTCAAATCAAAAGATCCTAGGTCTCTATCACTTATGGTTTACAAGAAAGAAATGCATATCACTTATATCAAATGCATAAGGGGAAATAACTCTCATATGGAATATTCATATCGCTTCAGTCAAAATAGGACAAATCATGCAAAGGATATAACGAGCAATTTTATAAAATAAATTTGTCGCTTTTTTTGACGGTTACGGAGGAGATGCAGTCACAACAGTGTTCGGGGAGAGAACTCCTACAAAGAAAATTGTTTGGCTTAGAATGGGTGAAAATAAAAAGCGCATAATCTGTATGATAAGTATATAGATTGTTGGTTGCTTAACGTCCAGTGGCAAATATTTCATGCATATTCAGGACGATGATGATGATAAGTATATAAGATATATTTTTTTTGTTTTTTTGTTTGTTTTTTTTTTTTTTTTTTTTGTTTGTTGTTTTTTTTTTATAAGTATATAAGAAATATTTAAGCGACATCTTGCGAAACAAAAATTTTACGCGAGAACAAAATTAGGCGGAAGAAAATAACAATAAACAGAACAAATACAATAGGTCTTTCCACAGAAAAGTGGAAAGACCTAATTATATACATCAATTCATGGATCTTAGATATATAAAACAACAGTACGTCAACAATAAAAATAACTAGTAAACTTACTAACTAATCTAGTATCAGCGAAATCCTAAATAAATAAAAGTGGAGATGTGGTTAACTCGAATATTTCAATCCCTCACCGAGTCCGATTTTCTTCCACGCGAGCCATCGTAGATCAGCGGAATATAATGACTGAATTATTCGGGTTAAGATGTGGTATGATTTACCAATTAATGAAATAAAGAGACGGGAGAAATAGATGTAGTATACATTTGTTTGTTTACTAGTCTTTCTTTTTATAATACTTGTCTTTGTAGCTAATTTACTAGTCATTCTAGTAAACTTCTCACAAAGTAAGTTTTACTAGAACGGCAGTAATAACACGGACAATACGTTTGATAGTTACCTTATATTCTACTATCGATTTTACTTTGAGTGAATGGTCCAGGCCAAAAAGTTGTGATGTGCTCTTTTAACGGAATTCACTGAACACGCGCCTTTCGTTTTCGTCTGAAACAATAAGGATATAAATCAAAGCAAACTTGAAATAATCCAATCCAATTTGAAATGATTGAAAACTTTTTTTTTTAAAGGAAAATGGCCACTATTGCAGAACAATAAATCTTAGTATATACTGATTATCGGGTTTTAGCACTCAACTGTACGGTCACAATATGAAGCTTTTTGTGGAATTAACGCAGCGAATGAATTCAAAAAGCCTATATATTGTGTACAGCAGCTGATATTTTACAATTTGAATACCGATGTATGATGATAATTGGATAATCGAGTTATTGAATTTGTGTGTTTTTGCATGGTAGAAACAATAAATTCTCTTTGTTTACCAAGAACCCGGAAGATGAATTAATAAGCACGGATCAGACTTATCAAGCTCGGGTCAATCGTTATCACAATTGCGATAAGTCTGTTAAAGTTACAAAGGCCGGATGAAACTTTGACGTCATAATGCCATGATTTGCAGTTTTATGAAGAGCTCAACAAAGTGATAGATCTACTGGCACAGGGGAAACCCGTATAAACCTTTATTATAAACATAAATATAATGATTTGAAAGATGTTGGTGTTATATCAGTGTGAACTAAATTATTATCAACAAATTTGAAATTCCAAAAAAAATAATATAGGTTTCTGCAATGTTTAAGGTGGTGAACTTAAAGGAGCCAACATTATACTTGTTCAGAAATACCCATTTGAGGTAGTATGGGTGTCTTTCGTCATCTTGGATTGTAGAATAGCAGAACACAGTAGATCCAGATTTTTAATTGAGTCAGCAAAATTTGATGCTGGAATGCAATTAACGAATGTGAATATTTATTCAAATGAACAAATTTATAATGTTTTAACTTATAAATATTAATATTTTTACAAACGTAGATTATTTTTGCTTGATTTCAGTTTTTTTTAATTAGCGTATTGAGGGGAGGTAACTCTGAAAGGTATAATTTCTATAGGAACCTACATGAAATTTTTCTATTTTATGTTATGACAGGGAAAAACATACGGTGACCCTATCTTTTCTTTATATATTCTGAAAATCATTTTCTTAGAGCTGTCTTCTCGTATTTTATTTCACAATTTTATCATTTAGATTACCTTCTATTCAGATAATGATGGTTTTTCCTGTATAATCCATACAAAATGTGTCGTTTTTTCACAACCTGTAGCTTGAAAAAATGCTGGATGACCTATCATTTTTATTATATTCTTGAACATACCACCATATATACTACATTTTGGCATGTATAAAAAAAATCTATCATTTTTCGTTTATACTCCCATACCAGTGTTTATAATGGCACTCCTTACACAATATTTTAGACAGATTTAAGAGAAGCCCACTTTAATTTTTACTTATTATCAACAGTTTCCATCCTGTTATTCTCATTCCGCATCCAGGTCGAACTTTCTGTAAACGAAGTAATCAAATATTCATTAATTGTTAATGACCGTTCAAACTTAAAAGGGCTCATGCAGCCAGCATAATAAATATCGTACGACTATGTTTAATTATACGTGTAATCGACTTCAATTAAGAGATTAAAAAAATCATATATTAAAGAGAAACATTACGAATTATAACTATTATTCAAAAATTAGAAAAGTTCATTTTCAAAATCTACTCTTTTCATCTAAAATTGAGAATGGAAATGGGGAATGTGTCAAAGAGATAACAACCCGACCAAAGAGCAGAATACATGTGCAGCCGAAGGCCACCAATAGATCTTCAACACAGCGAGAAAATCCCGCAACCGGAGGCGTGCTTCAGCTGGCTCCTAAACAAAAATGTGTACTAGTTCAGTGATAATGGACATCATACTAAACTCCAAAACATATAAATGCACTAAAATTAAAAATCATACCAGACTAACAAAGGCCAGAGGCTCCTAACTTGGGACAGGCGTAAAAATGCGGCGGGGTTAAACATGTTTTGTGAGATCTCAACCCTCCCCTATACTTCTAGCCAATGTAGAAAACACAAACACACAGTAATACGCACAGTTAAACTCAGTTTAAAAGAAATCCGAGTCCCATGTCAGAATAGGTAACAAAAGAAACTAAGCAAAATGACAATGATACATAAATTAACAAAGGACTACTAGCAGTTACTGACATGCCAGCTCCAGACCTCAATTAAACTGATTGAAAGATTATGTCTTCATCATATGAAAATCAAGCACAATCCCTCCCGTTAGGGGTTTAGTATCATACCATCATAAAATATACGAGAAGAACATAACCCGTATCATGTCAACAACTGATTTTAGAATAAATGTGTTTATTTCCGATGCAAAGACCCTATGAGTGAATCAATATTAAAACCAAAATATGCCATCTTTAATGACTTGACAACAGTATCGTAACTATATCCCTTCTTAATAAGTCTGTTTAAAGGTTTGGTTAGCTTTTGATGTGAATGCCGACATTTTTGTACTTTGTAAAGAATATTACCATAAAAGATTGGATGTGAAATACCTGAACGTATAAGATGTCTGCATATTGATTTATATTTACGAATGATGTCCTTGTACCGATGATAAAACTTAGTAAATGTTTTGACTAGTTTGTGATATCGAAAACCCTGGTATAATAATTTTTCAGTAATACATAGATTTCTTTCGTTAAAATCAAATACGTTGTTACATACACGAGCGAATCGAACAAGTTGAGATATATAAACACCTTAAGATGGTGACAAGGGAACGTCACCAGCTAAAAATGGATAATTAACAATAGGAAATGAAAAATCATCTCTTTTATCATAAATTTTGGTATTAAGCTTCCCGTTAAAGATATCAAGATCCAAGAAAGGGCAGTGTTCATTGTTAGTATTAGCTTTATTTAAAGTCAGTTCAGCAGGATAAATCTCTTTAGTGTACATACTGAAGTCGTCATTATTGATATTAGTATATCGTGTTAAAACTTTTCTAAATAATAAGTATTTCCTTAAATTTTAGATAGACATTGCATGTGAACAAATAGAGAAATTTTCGTGGGTGAAAAAATCGTTAAGTTTAAATGGGTTTATGCAATACTATTTTTTTCAATAAACTGTCACGACTTTGTCGAACGATGGCGAGGGAACTTTATGACAAAGCAATGTACTACAAAATGTGTATATGTTATATTCCCATGGGGTATAAGGTTTCTATTGTATAGGCATGAGGTCTCATTAAGATACTGCAGTTCATGAACACAAATTATATATCAATTGGAAGAAAAAGGTCAATTATTCAATCAGACATCAATTTGATATACCATGCGATGAGAGCCACAGAAAACATTAAAATCATATGATATATGCCATGAGCCATGGGGAATATTTTATCTGATCACTACCGTGTTACAAATGATTGGAAATGAGATACGAAATTACAAGGTGAGTGGGCTGATTAAAGATAATGCAATTAGTCGGGAGTTTATCACCGGTATACATCAAAAACAAAGAAGAGCACCAAGCATGATAGGATGACTATCATACATATATCTGTGGTTTATCTGTATGGAAAAATCGTTATTGTTTGTTGACCCCCTTCAGGGTATATGCAAACATTAAGTGTTATTATGCAGCTGAGAAAAAAATATATACATCGAATGACACAAGTCAGATCTTTCTTCCTTAAATAATTTGGTTATATATACTTATTCTTATACATATGCATGAACATAGAATTTAAAAAAAAAAAATTGAATGAGTAATAAAAGTTATCTTACTTGAAACTTAGTACACATGTTTCCTATGATATGATCTTTCAAATTTTAATGCCAAATTAGAGTTTTGACCCCATCTTCACGGTCCACTGAACATAGAAAATGACAGTGCCAGTGGGGCATCCGTGTACTATGGACACATTCTTGTTTTTTATATTTCATGACGTTTTTTCCGTGTGCGATTTCAGTCTCATGAAATTTCAAAGAGCAAGGGAAATATTACAGCCATTCCTAGGACGTATAAGGCGTATCTTTCGTAATAAAACTAGAGGCTCTTAAGAGCCTGTGTCGCTCACCTTGGTCTATGTGCATATTAAACAAAGGACACAGGTGGATTCATGACAAAATTGTGTTTTGGTGATGGTGATGTGTTTGTAGATCTTACTTTACTGAACATTCTTGATGCTTACAATTATCTCTATCTATAATGAACTTGGCCCTGTAGTTTCAGTGGAAATTATTTTGTAAAAATTTACAAAATTTATGAAAATTGTTAAAAATTTATTATAAAGGGCAATAACTCCTTAAGGGGTCAATTGACCATTTTGGTCATGTGACTTATTTGTAGGTCTTACTTTGCTGTACATTATTGCTCTTTACAGTTTATCTCTATCTATAATAATATTCAAGATAATAACCAAAAGCTGAAAAAATTTCTAAAAATTACCAATTCAGGGGCAGCAACCCAACAACGGGTTGCCTGAATGGTCTGAAAATTTAAGGGCAGATAGATCTTGACCTAATGAACAATTTTGTTTTTGAAAGATTTGCTAGAAATGCTTTGGGTTTAGATATATGAGCCAAAAACTGCATTTTACCCTATGTACTATTATTAGCCATGTCGGCCATCTTGGTTTGAGGGCGGGGTCATCAAACACAATTTTTAAACTACATACCCTAATGATGATTGTTTACAACTTTAGTTAAATTCATCTTAGTAGTTTCAGAGGAGAAGATTGTAAAAGATAACAAAAATTTACGAAAAATTGTTAAAAATTGACTATAAAAGAGCAATAACTCCTTAAGGGGTCAACTGACCATTTTGGTCATGTTGACTTATTTGTAGAACTTACTTTGCTGAACATTATTGCTGTTTACAGTTTATCTCTATCTATAATAATATTCAAGATAATAACCAAATAAGGCAAAATTTCCTTAAAATTACTAATTCAGGGGCAGCAACCTAACAACGGGTTGTCTGATTCATCTGAAAATTTCAGGGCAGATACATCTTGAGCTAATAAACATTTTTACCCTTTGTCAGATTTGCTCTCAATGCTTTGGTTTCAGAGATATAAGGCAAAATCTACATTTTATCCCTATGTTCTATTTTTAGCCATGGCGGCCATCTTGGTTAGTTGGCCGGGTCACCGGACACATTTTTTAAACTAGATACCCTAATGATGATATTGGCCAAGTTTGGTTAAATTTGGCCCAGTAGTTTCAGAGGAGAAAATTTTTGTAAAAGTTTACGGACGACGGACGACGGACGACGGACGCCAAGTGATGAGAAAAGCTCACTTGGCCCTTTGGGCCAGGTGAGCTAAAAACTGCATAGGAAGGTCAGCTAGGTCGAACCCTATCGTCATCAAGTATATTATTATCGCTCTTAGTTATCAATGACCAAGCAACAATTTTATTTCCGTTTTCATCCAGTATCTACCGTTATTTTCTTGTCACAGTTAAAAACACCGTGATTAAATGACAGTCATTTTCTCTCTATAAGTACCTCATTACTACAATTGGTGAACATTTGATATTTATTATGTGGGAAACAGCGACAGCTGGCTTTGTAGTAATATTTATCTATTGATTTGATGTTCCTACCAAATCAGCCACACAACTTAAGCGAAGTTATGAAGTCGGTGTCCTTTGGGCTTCCTTTATAGGATATACGTTAACGCAATACTGTGGGACACTGACCAGTAGAGGTGAAGACCTAAAATATACGAGTTCTCCAAATTCATTCGTGCGAGTGCAAGTTTGTTAAGTTAAAAAAGGTTATCTTATTAAACCAAACCCTATTTAAAAAATAAGACTAAAGGATGAATTGCAAGTAATTAAAAGAGGAAGACTTTGTAAATTATTCGTGTCCCTATTAAAGGTTACCTAGAAAACAGGGCGGACGTAATGAGAAATGTCTCTGACTGTATCTCTTAATATGTCCTTAAATATCTTTCTCCGTGATTGAGGATGAGTGTATTAATTAAGTTCATGTCAATTACTAAAACTAATGGTATAATATCTCAAGTAGATATGTACATATTTGTCAAACCCCTTCTTCCTGGTACATTTAGTACAACTATTAGACATGGTATACTTCTTTATTATGTACAATTTAGATGGAAATTTGCTTTAATTTTCTATCTATGAAAAGAGTTCAATCTTTCACGCTTCTGGTTAGCTATGAACTACTTAAAAATATATATGTTTTTATTAATTACATGAAAGTCATATGTAAATTGAAAAACTATCAAACGTGTATAGTGTTCAAAAATTATATCGATCGATATGCGTGTTTTAGTTGGAAGGTAACTCATACAAAGTTGGATTGGGCATTTCTATTTATAGTTATACTTTTCTTACGTTCCTACGTATTTATACATCTCTGGTTTTCAAATGTTTGGGTTAGAGTGTTCCCGATGAAGGTAAATCCAAAAAAGCGCTTCGAACGCACGAAATTTATAAAGCGTTATTTTCATTTAAAGAAGATAATCAATATTCTAAGTATTTCATATATTATATATCTCTGTAACTATAACCTTAGAAAAGATATATATTATGGTATATTGCCATGCAGTGAATGTGGTTTTATTGCAGAATTTATAACCATTGCAATAATATCATGCTTATTAAATCCAACCGAATGATACTAAATCCGATTTGCAAGCATTATTACTGTGAATGCGGGGCTTCCATGTCTGAATAAAATCCTTCTTTTGATACATTTACAGTTAAAATTCCGAAATTGAGGCCATTACTACTTTTAGTCGAGTAGACATGTATCATTATCCTATATACATGAGCTTTTACGTATCGCATATCACTGAAAACATTCAAGTTCCTTTGTTGAAAATAAAACCTGAAGTCACTTTTCACAAGGTAGCTCAAATAGCACATTTTATGAGTATAACTGCTGTGTTTTAACCTAGCATTTTAACAAGTAGTTGTTGATTTATCTGGAAATAATTACTTTTTCAGAAAAGTGGTTACTAAACAAAATTTGACACACAAGTATTATTCCTTTTTACATATGTTGTAAAGGTAAGTTTTTATTAAACTTTTATATACATTTTGTAAAATAATGTTTTATATATATGTAATCGAGTTGTGATCGCGTGTTTTAATCCAAATATACGCGACGAAATGAAATTTATAAGCTATATATTCATAATATTATAATACTGCGATGACAAACTAATTTTAAACCATTTTCGAAAGCATATTTTGTAAGTGTTTGTGTTGTATGAAAGCGTTACAGATTAGCTATGGTATTAGGAAACATATCATGCATGTTGATTAAATACATTTGAATATATATATATATATATATATATATATATATATATATATATATATAACAAGTCTAAAAGGGTACAACATCACCAAAAAATAATAATAAAATGAACAAATGTTAAATATTTCGGATAACAGATATCCTTCATCAGTATGATCACGATGTAAAATGATCATCGTGATCATACTGATGAAGGAGATCTGTTATCCGAAATATTTAACATTTGTTCATTTTATTATTATTTTTTGGTGATGTTGTACCCTTTTAGACTTGTTATATATCATATTTTGTAGTGTACTATATCATAATTATACGATCCATCGCCCCTTAAGATTTATCGTTGGCTCTTATTCAGTCAATTTATATATATATATATAAATGAATAACAGCTCGCGCATACCTCACGTCCCACATCAAGGACTGACATGACCCCATATAGTGATAGTCAAGAAAACAAAAATGTCAAGAACATCAAGGACTTGAAAAAATAACACAAAATTGAATAAGACAGAAAATATGTAAAACTGAATGAACACAGACTACAATTATAGGACATCACTTCCACGAACAGATGAAGGATATCTGTTATCCGAAATATTTAACATTTGTTCATTTTATTATTATTTTTTGGTGATGTTGTACCCTTTTAGACTTGTTATATATCATATTTTGTAGTGTACTATATCATAATTATACGATCCATCGCCCCGTAAGATTTATCGTTGGCTATTATTCAGTCAATTTATATATATATATAAATGAATAACAGCTCGCGCATACCTCACGTCCCACATCAAGGACTGACATGACTCCATATAGTGATAGTCAAGAAAACAAAAATGTCAAGAACATCAAGGACTTGAAAAAATAACACAAAATTGAATAAGACAGAAAATATGTAAAACTGAATGAACACAGACTACAATTATAGGACATCACTTCCACGAACAGATGAAAGAATTCCGACATTTGTACTCTCACAAGGTTTTTTAATTATTAAGAACAAAGTTTTTCTCAAATGTATATGATTTCCAATATGAAATTAAGATGCTGACTAGGTGATATGGAATATTTTTATAATGATATGACCACTACAAAAAGGCATCAAGTCGAATATCTGCATGGGTGGTTTAGGGTATTGTTGAACGATTACACATATTTAGTTTAGTACTACTTTTTTTAAAAAAAATTACGTAATCAAAAGGGTTAACTGGGTAAAGAAATATGGCCATCCCTAGTTATCCTATGTAGCAATAAAATCCTTGCTAAATCCGTTTGGCTGTGTAGTATGTCTAAATACAGAGTCACGTCTGGTCAGAATGGGTACATTAAATCTTATGCCTCATATAGGGAGTGTGCTACACTGTCTGCACGTTCTTAAGCCCTTGTAACACCACTTCGAAGGTGTGTATGTGACCTGTTGTAAAGTAAAATTTCTACCACTATCCATCATACTCTCATTTTCAAGTGGCAGTCGAAATTTCCGTCATTCATCCAGTCGACCCATTTACAGAACCTGCTTATTTGATTTAGAATTGTTTTTTTTTTTCTCATTCTGAATTGGCATGAAATATTCACCACTGGATCTTAAACAAGCTACGAGCAATCAATCAATCAAAACACAACACAGAATACTAAACAAAAGTAACTAAAGTAAATCGTATTATGAAAACTGTTACAAACGATACTTTTTTTTCTGTGGCGACAATAATATTTTGAGTTATTCCCCTTCCATCACTATTCCTCCAACAAAATATTTTGCCAATTTATTTTATTATGATATAAAAATCAAATCAAATCAAATCAAATTATAAATGCACGCATTTATATATGAATTTACAGTATCAAAATGAGTTGAACTCGAGTGGCATTTATATTTATTTGTGGTATGGTGAGCAAAAACAAGATAACAATAAAGCGCTCCTGTTTGAAAATTGAGGATATAAAACGTATATACCAATTTTACCAATATGGAGAAGTGACAAGAATTTGAAAATATACCAAAACGACATATGGATAGTCTGGTCTGACTCTTTACAATTTGGTGTGGTTATTAAATCTCCTTAACTTTTTGTATGATGTACATGTAGTGTACCCTTATCTGTACGGATTAGATAAATACACAGCCACGTTTGAGGACGTTTAACTTCCAAGTTTCAAAGTGAATAAAAACCGCAATGATTGACATATTTAACCTAAAGGTTGAATCGGATTTAAACCAATCCTTTCATACGATTGATTGATTGATTGATTGCTAGTTATTAACGCCACTTTGGACACTCTTGGCTGTAGCTTGGCGGCTAGTTTTTATTGGTGAGGGAAACCGGGCTGCCCGGAGAGAACTTTCAATCTTTGTCAGGAAAACTGGCAATCCTTGTCAACTAAGATCTAAGTCCAATGCACCTGTCACGTGCTGGATTCGAACTCACAACCTCAGTGTTGACAGGCTATTGATGAACAACTTATACCACTCTCGGCCACTGCGACCCCATGCGCATTCATTCGAAAGTGCCTATACTAAGTCAGCACTTTGAAAGTCAATCGCAATATTTGGCTTGTCTCTATGTTCTTTTTGTCATATAGCTTCGAACGTTTCTATATATTTATACATCCCTGCATGGCTTATAATTATTTTAGGTTTGAGCGTTCCTGATAAGGATAAAGACAGAAAAACGCCTCGGACGCTCGCAATTTATTTAGTGTTATTTTCATTCACTATAAGAGATTTCATCAACAGTTATATGCATTCATATAGAAATTTATTTCCCTTTTTATATATAATACACCTTGAAATTTAGTATGGACATTGCACGCCTTAATTCATTACACTCAGTTACGACTAATATGTTGCACAGAAATATATAACTCGTTTCTATTTTGACACTTCACAGTCTTACAACGGCAAAACGAGACTTTAATCGTATGGCAGTACACTCACGCCAAAGAGGGACCTTCGTTTGACTATGCAGACAGTATAAATACGTATGTACACAGCCAAGTCCAGACGGAGCGAGGACGTTTAATTTGATGTTTCATGTTAGTAGAGTTCTAAGGTATCTGACGTTAAAAACCTTGCAGTTATTTTTTAAGGGACCTAACCTGATCTGTTGCAAGGCTACTTTCTGTCCTCTATCCAATATACTTTTTCAATTGACAATCTAAATAGCCGACCTACATTTCGATTTGTCCGTTTTGCATTGCCAACCTGTTGAATTTTTAATTTGTTCTCGTCCTGAATATACATGAAAAATTCACCACTGAGTTTTAACTGCGATAAATCAATCAAAATCTCTTTGATATTTATACAAAAATGAGATATTGACAAACACCAAATTAAATTGTTTCGAGTGGAAAGATATTAGTACATTTTTAACTAGTTTTGACAAAAACTGCCCAAACATAGTCGTCATGTAGCTCAGAAATTAAAATATATATACCCCCCTTCATAACTAATTCGTGTCAATTTAAATTAATATCAGGTCTTTAAGATAATGTTTTAGATTTTTTTTCAAAACCTTACAGACAAAAAGGGATACTAATTCAAGTTAAAGTATCCTTTATTCTTTTTGCAAAAGTATATTATACATTATATATAAATTGTATACTTGTACTGTTTTCCTTAACGTGAATTGTCCATAGAGATAAGATGTTAATGTCACATAGATATGCAAAGAACAATCAATAATTTTGCGCCAAAAGTACAAAATATGATATCAAATAGAGAAAGCCTAAACTCCCATGAGTTTTAAGCCCGTTAATCATCAAAATATTCTCACCTTCGTAAATAATCTTTTCTACACTGCACGCAAGTCTCCAACACTATAGCATTTCCTCATGGACGCCAACAATTTGCGTTCCTGTCAAAAGGATCTAATGTATGGTCATTATTCTACACCTTTCTCTGTAAATTTGCGAATTATAGGCAAACATAAACGTCTACGTTACGCTTATTAAAGATGCATATACATTTTTAGTATTTTAACAATTCATAATAGTTGTTATATCATATGGAGGTTTTCTTTAAAGACGTGTCGTGCACTGATATCACTCAAGTTCGAATCCAGTCTGTATGCTTTTTAGTGTCTTAAATTGTAGAATCTACAAATAAGAAAAATAGATAGCTACCAAAGGTCGGAAATAGCTCTAGAAGATACCCCTTTAGTCCAACTCATCTATCCAAAATCTTGTTACATATCTCATATAATACTGGGCATTTTATGTAACAAGTCTAAGTGATGAATCTTTTCAAAAGTGACATTACTTGACAAGATAACGTGGCAACCTTATTCTATTAGTGTGTCATTGTACATATCAAAGGGATAATCAGAAAAAAGTGCCGAGTTAGATTGGTCATCCTAATTATTTAAAAACTTTTCCTCAATGTGGCAAAAAAAAAATCATTTGCAACATATATAATCTAGCAGTCATAGATATTGAAATACTGATATGATATTTACTTTTATTAAATGTTTTACATAAAATTAATTAAGAATTTGATATTTGATATCTCACATGTAACAAATGTTGCAGACATATACAATGACTTCTTATTTTTAGTTCATTAAGTAAGGATAAGTCGATTTTATCTTGCATTTCTGATCCTTATTAATTTCATATTATGTCGCACAATATGTAATCATGGACAAGTATACAGATGTTCACTCCTGAACAATGTTGTATTATTGTTCGACTATCGATCATACCGTCTTCAAATAAAAATACTTCACATAACTCAATCGATTGCTTGTCGATAATTCTGGTACTCGTGTTACATGCATATCGGATCACGCTGAAATATATCTCCAAAACATTTATAATGATAAAAAAGGAGATTTAAGTATATATGCATCTCCTCTCGCCGGGATTAAAATATATTCTAAAATTTAACTGGGTTTCATGTATTTATATAGTTAAAATTGAGAATGGAAACGGGGAATATATCAAAGAGACAACAACCCGACCAAAGAGCAGAATACATCCAAGGCCGCCAATGGGTCTTCAACACAGCGAGAAAATCCCGCATCCAGAGGTGGGCTTTAGCTGTCCCCTAAACAATAATGTATATTAGTTCAGCGAAAATAGACGTTACACTAAACTCCGAAACATATAAATGAACCAAAATTTAAAAAACATGCAAGACAAAAAAAGGCCAGAGGTTCCTGACTTGGGAAAGGCGCAAAAATGCGGCGGGGTTAACCATGTTTTATGAGATCTCAACCCTCCCCCTATACTTCTAGCCAATGTGGAATAAACAAACACATAGCAATACGCACAGTAAAACTCAGTTTAAAAGAAGTCCGAGGTTCTATAGAATAGGTAACAGGAGAAACTAAGCAAAATGACAATGATCAACATAAATTAACACAGGACTACTAGTAGTTACTGACATGCCAGCTCCAGACCTCAATTAATCTGATTGAAAGATTGAATATATGTATTTGTCCGTGAATTTTTTTTAGATGTAACTTAAACATTTTGATTAAAGGTTTTCTGGAGTACATATTATTAATTTGTGCTTGGTCGATCGTTGGTTGTTTTACGCCTAGTGGCAAATATTTTATGTAGGTTAAGAACGAACTAATTTGTCTAAAGACGAGTATTAAAGTTCTTGAAACCGTTACAAATATATAAGCTTTTCCCAAATTATTGTTGTATGTTTGTTATTAAAAATCACCGGGAAATAAAATATCACAAAAATACCGAACTCCAAGGGAAATTCAAAACGGAAAGTCCCTTATCAAATGGCAAAATCAAAAGCTCAAACACATCAAAGGAATGGAAAACAACTGTCATATTCCTGACTTGGTACACGCATTTCCTTATGTAGAAACCGGTGTATTAAATCTGGTTTTAGAAGTGCATGATTTCTTAATTACGGTTCTTCCATGGCGGCCATGTTACATCTATACATGTACCATACCGTTCATGGTTGTATGTATAAAACATGGTTAAATGCGCATTTTCTATAGTATTTCTAAAAAATATTAATTAACTGTAGGGCTCGTACCATCCTGTCCATGGCGGAAAAACAAATAAGCGATGGATGTTGTCTAGTCTATCTGAATAGAACTTGATACAAATAGCCAGACTGTTTAATCCTTCAAATACAAATAATACAATAACAAGATAACTAGCTTTGGGTTAAAATAAACGAATTTAATTAAAGATGGCTTATTAGAAATGTATCTTTCCTTCTAACTATTTGTGAGACAGATTTCATTTTGTTATAAAATAATGAAACAAAAGATCTTGCTATAGGCTTTAGACAAATTTATCCATTAGTGATTAATTCAATTCTAAATTTGATGAAATGGTTCTTTATATAATTCCCAGTTCTAGAATATGTTAAAGCGTTCACATTCCATATAGTAACGGGTTAAGGTATACTTACAAATGTACAAGGTACATTTACATTTAAGGAACTACTCTAACAGGCCGGTGGACCGAATTGTATGCTCTTATCTAATTTTAAAACCATATTCACATCTATCATAGAACCATTGGAAACATACATGTATTATACATTTAAACATTTGGATATACGATGTCTGTTCTGAATCACTTTACAACATGTATCATTTATGTTTGTGAATTTAAAAAAAATAACATATTCTGCCCCTCTGAAAGTTAGTTCCGAAAGTGAAAGCTATAAAAGTATTTTTATTTTCCCCGTTTAATATGTTTCAGATGACATCACTATGTGAAAGATGACGTCAGATTTTTGTGAAGTTTGTGAGTTACCAGAACTTCCAATAGATCCATTAACAATCTGGGAACATATACCCTGCCCACTAGAAGAATTTAAGGAAGATTTATTCTCTAACGATTTACTGACCAAACTGGGACCAGAAAAAGGGATGTCAATAATTCTGAATATAGCTAAAAGATGTGATATTAAAGTGCCAAAACTATTTCCAACATCGGGTCACGTGAGTGGGGCTTGGATTTTTGACACTTGTGGTCAGGACTGTATCTCTACTACTGTTGGAATTTGTCTTTCTGTTCTCCTAGTCATGGTTGTAATAACACTAGCAGGGTTTGCAAGGTAAGCGATAATATTTGACTTAATATTTATAATAAGAATAATGCCGCAATCTAATTTTATACTTCATTAAAGTCATAAACATATTTTTATATACAATGTTGGGATGTCCAACTGAGTAAGCAAATACTGTATGTCAATAGACATGTAGCAAATCAAGACGAAATATTAAACAACTGTCCATAAACCACTTCTTCCGAAACTCAAGACTCAGCAACACAGTACTTTTTCAACACTTACAACTACATTGCTTGCTGCTGGTTTTTTCTTTTGGGAAAAAAGAGACAATATGCGTTTTGATACCAGTTAAAATTGTTACTTAATTGAACAATTTGCACAAAATCTGTTGTAGAAACTACTGTAGATTTTTAAATTCAAATAGGACTGCTCGTCAAGATATATGTAGTTCTCCGAAAATATTCGGTTGGATTTGTCATTGGCCGGGTTTTCTTGTATCAAACAGTTTTATCTCAATGCAAAGAGCTCAAAGGTCAACATAAACTATTTAAATTTAAAAAAAAAAGATTAAAGAGGATGCTGTCTTATTGATGATATATCACTTTAAAGATTCGTGTCGCTTTTTCTTAAGTTATTAGTGTTGTGCTTTGTGCGTTTTAATTTTTTCAATATCTGTCTGTCTGTGTTGTTTCTACCGGTAACAGTCTTGTCTATCTTTTGTCCTGAAAAGCGTGTTTTAGTTTTTAAAAAATGACAATCGTTCAAGTTTAAGAGGTAGAAAATTTACAGGACCGATGGTTTACGAATTGGGTACTGGGATTAGATAATCAAATACAAGTATATCGATGTCAAATCAGTGATACAATTTATCATGGTATTTCATTGCAGTAAAACGACAGGTGTCACATGTGGAGCAGATCTACTAACTTTTCCTGTAAACGTGACATCAGCTTCGGGTTCGTTTTGCTCAGTCTCATGTTGTGTTTTAATTTGTAGACTTGTTTGTCTTTTCGTCGTTTTTGTTTTGTTTTTTGCCATGACGTCAGTTTTTCTTCGCCGGACGTATGACTTTGAATATCCCTTTGTCATCTCACCTTTTATTTATACGTTACAAAGGAAAACTATATCTTACATCAAATCTTTTTAAACTTCTGAAGTTTCTGTATCACTGACATCTTATCGCTAACAATCTTTCCAAGTGAGAATGCAAACTCGTTTGAATAGGTCGAAAGTCAAGGACACCTGAAAACGTTATAAATAAGCCATTCAAGTCAAGAATTGCAAAGTTATTTTCTGCTTTGAGGTGCACTCGTATTTTATTATCCGAAGTGTGGTCATGAACACAGGTGAGCGATACATTGTTCATAAGCATCTAGTTTTATGTACTTACAATGGAGGAATCCATTAAAATATTTGGATTTCTTATATACTTTTTCCGTATATATATATATACATAAATAAAACTTTTCATATAGATTATAATTGATAATGTTTTTTTACAGGCGTGAGTGTGGTTGGTTCCAGTTATCACGTGATAAGTATGTCATTGAACATATAAGTACAATTATATCCGAAGATGGTAATGGAAGTGAATACAAATTTACAACGAAAAGTCAGGATGATGAGTTATCGTCAATATATGTTGCTAGATGGTTCAAGGTAGTATAGCTATTCATAAATCTAGCATATGTGCTAGTATATCATATGTATTGTATAGTTTATTTGTAAAGCCGCTCAAGTATGAGAACTTTTTACTATATTTAAACTACATACAAAACAAACAGAAACACACCATTTATATACAAGGGTTAGTCATTGCGGCGATGAATTCATTTACTAAATACTATAAGAGTTCGTTCTACTTTTAAATTCTTGTTTCTAAATAGCGACATTCACGTTGGTCGGCAACACATCTCTTCTACTACAATAATATGTAACGACCTTGACTGCCTACCCAGGAGGGTCTCTCACAGTCGGCAACACGTTCCTACTACATTGGCGATATTTAACAACCTTGACTTTCTACTCATGGAGGCCTCTCACGGTCGGCAACACGTTATTACTACATTAACGATGTTTATCAACCTTGACTGCCTACTCATATGGGTGTCTCACGGTCGACAACACGTTTCTACTACATTAGTGATGTTTAACAACCTTGACTGCCTCTCATGGTCGACAACACGTTGCTACTACATTAGTGATGTTTAACAACCTTGACTGCCTCTCACGGTCGACAACACGTTGCTACTATATTAGTGATGTTTAACAACCTTGACTGCTCTCACGGTCGACAAGACGTTGCTACTTCATTATTGATTTTTAACAACCTTGACTGCCTCTCACGGTTGACAACACGTTGCTACTACATTAGTGATGTTTAACAACCTTGACTGCCTCTCACGGTCGACAACACGTTGCTACTACATTAGTGATGTTTAACAACCTTGACTGCCTCTCACGGACGGCAACACGTTGATACTACATTAGCGATGTTTAACAACCTTGACTGCCTACTCATTAGGGTCTCTCGCCGTCGGCAATACGTTGCTATTACATTAGCGATGTTTAACAACCTTGACTGCCTCTCACGGACGGCAACACGTTGATTCTACATTATGGATGTTTAACAACCTTGACTGCCTACTCATTAGGATCTCGCCGTCGGCAACACGTTGCTATTACATTAGCGATGTTTAACAACCTTTACTGTCTACTCATAAGGGTCTCTCGCCGTCGGCAACACGTTTCTACTACATTGGCGATGTTTAACAACCTTGACTATCCATGAAGGTCTCTCACGGTTTGAAACTATCTTCTTAAATGCAATTCATCAAGTAAGCGGGTGACTTAAAGTTCGGGATATAAACACATTAAATATTTCCCATTAGACAATGGGGTCATCAGTGAAAGGACTACTGCTGTGATGGAACAACTCCGTGTAGATCGCTGTTTTAAAGTTGCCGTATTTCCCTCTACAATCTGTAGTGGCTTGTAACTACTGATTAGTTTATCTACATTCATTCAAAATTTGCTCCGTTTAGGAATGTTTCATCGTTCGTTATTCGGGCAGTTTCGTGGAATCCGGCTTATCATGACAAGTCTTCTAGATAAACGTGTTGTTTTCGTTTATATATATATACCAATGTTAAAATATTGTTTTGAATTCGATTACAAGTATAGTTTAACCTTTGGTAACTGCATTGTTCCTTGTATTGAAAAAACAAATAGACATCAGCTTTAATAGAAAAAAAAGTAATTTATTATAAATATTTGTATGGTTTATGTTTCTTTATTAAATATGAAGTTAGTCTTACAATAGATTTAATAGAAGTTATTACCCAGATGATAGAATTAAACAGCAGGTATAAGTTTTGCACGTATCACAGCTCTCTAGTATCAGTTTAGCATGTCTCACAGCTCTCTGGTATATTAAGTCATTATATATTATATACCATGGGCTTTTTAATAAATGACAAAAGAGTTGTCCCGTTTCAATACATTGGTTATTACATCATACAGTTCTTTGAAGTTGACATCGTTAAGTCTTATTTATGTTGCAGGTCTATTGGTTCGTACGAGAAATATCTTTTTTGTTTTTATTTCATACGAGTTGACTGGCAAAATGTCTTTCATATGTTAATGATTTATGACTTTGCATGACAAATTTTTCACCTGGTACTGATTATTTTTATTGCAGATTTTTGTTGCAGATAACTGCTCAGACAACGAACATTCCATTCACAAACATTCATCCGATTCTCGCTGTATCTGTAAACGTTTAGCAGAACATATATATGAAGACATTGACAGTTGCAAAGGCGAAAATGAGAATACAGGGATTCTTTCAAAGTCGTATCGAAAATACTGCAACACAGATGAAGATTTAGTGCTAATGAAACAAGAAGGAAATGAATGTGATTCAACAGCGGAAATATGTAGCAATAACATTTCCAACTTTCCCTCAAATGACTATGAAACACTGAAGAAACCCAGAAATAACAAAGATGCAAATGGTGTCGATAATAACAATCCGGTTTGTTTTAACGAATCACCGAATGAATTGTATTTACGACAAATAGATGAGAATGAATGCATTGTTTTGCTCTCTAATGACACTTACAATATAAATAGCTTTGAACGTCTCAATTCAAATATCTCCGCACATTCTGGGACACCACTTCTTCGAAACGATTCTTCTGAGTCAGATTCAATGAATGCTGTTACCTAAACTTTTTCGTTTTGCAATAAAACTATATATATTTTTTTAATTAAATGAAGTATTTTATTACAGCAAACGACTTCATATCTTGAACACCAGTATACACAGTCTCGAATAACGCAGCAACTGACAATACACATATAGTGTATCTGGCATTATACTTCAAACCGTAGATATCGAAAACTATGATGTCAAACTTCCGAAATAAGGAAGAGCAATATCCTCTACATGAACTTCGGACAATGTAAAATTTTACTTCTACTTCTGCAAAAACCACGATGAAAATTGCAAATTTAACATTTTTTGGATGCATTGTTAAGATTATGAGATCCACTATTTGTTTACCCCCACCCAGTAGAAATCTTTAGGGTAACTTGAAGTTGTTGCCTCCCCGCCAGAGTGGTTATGGAGTAGGATCTTTTCATAACTTTGCAAAATGCCTTCCTGTCATGAATTGCACCGTTACTATTGTTTTATTTCTTTAAAGAGTTGTGCCCTTGAATTTTCTCAAATGGTAAACTTATTTGTTTCCGGATAACGCCCGTTTACCATGAAGTAGGATACTATGATTTTAAAGCGTTATTTTCTATCACGAATTTCATATAAAATTCGATTCTAATTGTTATCGTATTGACAGTTTGTTCAGAGTTATATTCGACTAGAATTGTTACAAAACTCAGATGGATGGTTTCCTGGTGATAAAATTAATTATCTATACTCTATGAACTTTAAATTTTTTTACCTCGTGACAGTATTTTATAACGACACTTTTTATTTGAATTTCAAGTTAAGTTCGATTTTTAATGTTGTTTTTTAGATTTTAATTTTCTGTTATAAAAGTTAGAAAATCATTTAAAATGAAAGAATATTTCTCCGTCATAAAAAGCTTTGATTCATTATGTGGATTTGGCTAATATGTAGGTCCTTTACAGTAATATAAGCTTTTCAACATATGTTTTAGGTTACGTTGGCCTGGGGTATCACTGAAAAGAAAAAAATGCACATTTGTTGCAGTAACATTTCAGTTTAAGGTTATATATTGCAGAGAGATGGCCCATAAAAGGGCAGCATTGAGGGATTTGTGTGAAATAAACAAAGTCCCATAAAAGAGCAACACTGAGGGATTTGTGTGAAATAAACATAAAGTAACTATTTTATTTTGTATAACAGGCGCTCAAACCCATTACTATGAATTTCTATTCCTCGCGACGGTACAGAAAGACATTGTTTTATTCTTATCCGTTCCTCCGCAAAGCATATATAAATTGCGGAAATCATAATGTGATCCGTGTAAACTCATCGAACCTTTAAACAAACTTATTAGTATAGGTTATCTTACCAATGTTGTAATTAGATCTTTGAATATAGTTTACATTGGCACAAATATCGATGTTGTCATCAGCAAATTAAAACATAACTAAATTTGTATTCTTTTAAAACGATTTTTTTTTTATGTATAAATACACATCCAGGTTCATTTTCTATATAGTGATTACTCTATCTATATATTACATTATACATATTTATAAACAGGTTAACTCCTAACTATCCTACTGCCTGTCGATACTTTTTTTGGCATTGCACAAGTCATGTCTTCTTTGACTGTACATGACGTTAAAACACTAAATTCCTGGGATGTGATTTAGTTCATTTTAGTCTCTGATGCATGATTTTTTTATTATTAATTGTTTTTGGCTTTTAACTAGCTTTCAGTAACTGCGAGTACTCTCAAATCGTACTTTCGTGTTAATTTGGCCTGTTGATACAATTTGTAATGCATTTTTGTTATTTAACGTTTACTTATTCGGTGTTATATCTAGTCTTACTATTTTTAATATATACCACATTTGATAAGTGTTTAGTATGACGATAAATTTTCACTTTTGTTTTCGTACTAGGAACAACAAAATTATTTATTTTGTAAAAATTATTTCCTTACTCCATGTATACCTTACAACAAAATTATTTTTATTTACCTGTGTACGTTATTTTATTTGGCGACATTTTGTTCAAGGTTATGGTTGTCTTTCTGATGTTGTTTTACATCTAACCCCCATGCATTATTATTTTTGTATTTACATAGTGTCATAGATCAAATCTATTCGTTCAGTGTATGTTCACTTGTTTTTGTTAGTATGTCTTTTGATTGAGTTAAGCCATTTCACTTGATATTGTATAGTGTGTCTTTCTATGTTGTGATGTTACACTATTGTTTCAGGTAGGGTGAATGTTGGCGCCTATCAAAACGTTTAAACCCGCTGCATTTGTTTGCACCTGTCCTTAGTCAGGAACCTGATTGTTCACTGGTTGTCGTTTATTGATGTGGTTCATAAGTGTTTCTCGTTTCTCGTTTTTTATATAGATTAGACCGTTGGTTTTCCTGTTTGAATGGTTTTACACTAGTCATTTTTGGGCCCTTTAAAGCTTGCTATTCGGTGTGAGCCAAGGCTCCGTGTTGAAGGCCGTACTTTGACCTATAATGGTTTACTTTTACCAATTGGGACTTGGATGGAGAGTTGTCTCATTGGCACTCATACCACATCTTTTTATATCTATGATTTGTCAAGCGAAGTCCGATTACAGTTTCAAGCCGAAATATATATCCATGATATTTGCACGTGATTGGCATTTTTGGTGAAATTTGCAAACATTGTAAGTGGTTTTTATGATTGAAAAAAATCGCCTATAAGTCTAATCGACTGTATAATAGCATTATAAGACAGAATTGCTATCTAAACATTGGCGATGTACGTTTGAAGATTAACAACACAGACACTAATAAACAAAAACAAAACGATTTTGAAAAGTCACGGAAAACATAAAAGCATATTACTTCTATTGGTCTTTAAGTTTGTGTGACAGGGTAACATTTTAACAAAAACTATTTTGATATATTGGAACTTGTTTACCGTGAGAATATTAAAACTAGAGGTTCCTAGGAGCCAGAGTCGCTCACCTGGTTAAAATTGGATAGGAGCAAAATGAGAATCGTATAGAAGATATAAAATACATCAATGCTAAGTTTCGAAATATTTTACATTGTATTTTCAGAGAAATCAAAATAATGCAAAAGTTATCTTTGAATGGCAATATCTCGTATAAGGAGCCGATTTACGATATCGACCTTTTTGATTTATATGTAAATTTGTCTTTCTGGATATTTTTGCTATTTAATGTCTCTCTCTATCTATTATAGTTTTCCAAGATAATGTACAAAATTCGAAATATGCTTTTAGATTCAAGCAAAAAGTGCAGTAATCCCCTTATATGTTCTATTTTTAACTGTGTCGGACACGATTTTCATCCAATAGGAACAAAATGAGGATCGTATGCAGAAGATAGGTCATACATTATAACTACTAAGATCAAAACATTTGGTTATGGAATTTTAGAGGGAAAGACTTTGAAAAGTTTACAACGACGGAAAACATGACCCTTTGGCAAGGTGAGCTAAATATCACACTGAAACTTGGCAATATTTATAACTTCAAAGATCAGCGAAAACCAGAGAATAGTGATACAAATCTACAATGTTTCTTCTAAATTTGTTAATTATCGTATTAAACTTTAGTCTTCCTTGAAATGTTATAGTGACCTCCAGATGTCTTGTTAGTTATCTTTATAGAACCGTGACGTACCTAAAGGTATCTGCACCTTTTTGTTTTTTTAGGATTTCTCATTTTAATCCGTATTAAACGTTTGCAAAGTTTTTTTGGAGTATTCATGTGACTTAGTCGGTAGAATATCTTAATACAATATTTTTTCTTCATAGGTCTCTTTAATTCTATCTATTCTTTTGTCAACAAATATCTTGTAAACTAGATAAATGAATTGTTCTATACTAAGTAACTTATGTCATCTCTCCGTCAGCACGTGGCAACATTTTAAATTGTAATATTCCACAAGAACGTAATCGGCTTTCCAAGATTAAACAGATGAATAATCGAAATGAAATATAAAAGCGATGTCGCTGACACTAATACTACAATTATCAAACTGCTTAAACGTTATCTATTAGTTCGATACAGAATCACCATTCTGGCGACTAAATTCAAGGTATTATCAAAAGAAAAGCGCAATTTTTCTGTCCTTCCAATTAAATATTTCATGCTAAATTACGTTTGAAAGAAATAAAAACAAGAGAAAATTGTCAACGAGACTAGTTTTCACTATTATTTACACTCGGAGTGTCACAAAAGTTAATTAATAGGCGTTTTCAAAGGGACCATAAAACGTTTGATATGAGCAGACGTTATATGGCAATATTCTTTTCGTGATAGGATGATTTGCAATATAACACATTGTCTGACTGAGGGTTTCGATGAGAAGTGCCGATTATCAGGTTGTCTGCATATTGATATTGTAAAATATCAGCTGCGAGTCACAATATGAAGCTTTTTGTCGAGTGAGCGCAGCGAACGAGATCAAAAATCCTTCATATTGTGTCGAGAAGCTGATATTTTACAATCGCAATATGCAGTTAACCTGATAATCGATTTATCGGGCTGTATTTGCGTCTTTTGGAAGTATTTTCTTTGTTTCATCAGCAAACTGGAAGATGACTTAATAAGTTCGGGTCAAACTTGTCAACGTCGGTTCAAACATTATGACGTCGCTGATATGTCCGGGTCAAAGTTATTAAGGCCGGGTCAACGTATTTGACGTCACAAAGCCGTGATATGCAATTTTATTGAGAGCTGAGCAGAGTGACAGTGGGACGACCGATAATATCGGTTATTTTTCGCTTTCAAACAATCAAATTTTGCCAAAAAAAAAAAAAACTGGTTCGACTACAGACTCATAAAAACTTTAGATATTAACCTTTTTAAAAAAAAACGTGTTAGGTCACTGTAAATGTTATACCGGATGACGCTCGTTTCTATGAATTAGAGGAAATGTATATAATGGTTGGAAAACGTCAGTGAGGCATCGACCTAACCACACAAAATAATACTTTATTCACATGTTAAATTAAAAAGGAAGTACATAAAAAAAAAGATTGACAAAAATGGCATAAATTTCTTCATAACTTTTTTTTTTATTGCAAAACATTTTCTATTATGATTTGTTCAAACTAATGATACATAGGGAAAATAAAAAAAATGAAAATGTTGATAAAGATCTAAGATGTGGTATGATTGCCAATGAGGCAACTATCCAACAGAGTTTAAATGACGTGGACCTTTAAGCAAACTCATTGGTCACGGTATGGCCTTCAACTAATTTGAAAAAGATTTGATAAAAAATAAAAACGATGGCATTATCCCGATGAGAAAAATTTATAATTCAGGATGATATTTTTATAAGCCCCCATTCCCGAAAAATGGTTTCCATTTCAATTTTGTATATTGAACGAGGTTTTGACGAGTGGGAACCTCCATATAAATTTGGAGAAGATCTGTTACGAAATATTTACGGCTATTCCGGAGACAAGAAGTAATATGGAATATTTAACAATCTTTCCTCCCAAAAAAAAAACTGGTTCCCCATTTCAGATTTTTCTGTTTTTCAACTTACCCGTTGTTTTGATGAGCGGAAACCTTCGTTCAAATTTTAAGAGTACCAGAGAAAAAACGAAGACGCTAGCATTGCGCACTAATGTGATGACGGACAGAAGGAAACTTTATGTAAGAGTTTTAAAAGAGAGGCGAAAGATACTAAAGGGACATTCAAACTCATGAGTCGAAAATAAACTGACATCGCCATAGCTATAAAAAAAAAGACCTATAGACAAACAACAGTATACAAAACACAACATAAAAAACTGAAGACTGAGAAATACGGACCCACCAAAAACCTGGTGTGATCTACCGGCAAATGATAAAAAAGTGAGACCAAACCTTGTTACATTATGTTGGATTCAACTTTTTATATAAAAGATATTCATGCGACCTTTTCATTTGAAAAGATGGCACTTCCCGTTAAAGTAAATATGGTACTGTTTTTAATGTAAAGAAAGTTCTTATTGAGAAGTGAATTTCAATGTTGACACGTACATCTATGTAACTTAATGTCTGACGTTTTGCGCAAGATTTATAAATTGGAACTGGTGATGGTGCGTAGTTAAACCTGGTGCAACCCACCACTTTCTTTTGTAGTGCTGTACCATGCCAGGAGTTGTGTCAATCTACAGTGACTGCTCATTAATACAGTAATGAGGATTTGAAGTGTTTTATTTTCAAAACGTGGCAAGTATATATGAATAATGCTTTTTCTTTACATTTCGCTTTCTGAAATGTTTGTTTGTTTTTCTTGTATATAAACAGCCTATTTGTCTCATTTTCTTTTTAAAACTATATATATAGCTCTATTTGCAAATCTTTGTAATTATTGTAATTGTTTTTGAAAGGGTCTCTTTGACTATTACATAAATGTTCAAGTTGAATACTGGTAACACAAATAAACAGTACTACAGTCTGGCGATGATGTTTAATATGCCACTAAAAATAATTTTTATGTTTCATTATTAAAATTTCCCGGACGACATTTATCATATTTCGACTACTTCGCAACTCGGCTAAAGAGTCCAAAAGCTAGATTCTACAAAGGAGGTCCTCAACTTAGACGAAAAGGAAAAATTTCTACTGACATTGGAAAATGAGGGCATGTTGAAAAGGGGCCGAAATTTCGATCCTCAAAGAGTTCTTTAACTGCAGACGAAGTGGCACACTCTCTACACCAGACACCGGATTAAAGGTCCCTGTTCAGATCGAAAATGGCTGCTTATTTATTGATCCAGTACACACAAACGTACTCCCCTCTTTAGCATGGGTTTTACTGCTGGTGTGGAGAAGTCCAAGGATGACCATATATCTATACCTCAGTCAAATATTTGGATTATCTGTTGTTCTAAAAGTTATTTGTATCTGTTAACGGTGTAGACGAATTTGCAACCAAATGAAAGAAATGCGAAGCTGCTTTTTGTAGGCACTGCTGTTAAATTACGAATTACGAATAATTACTTATTTTTGTACATACTATATAAAGGTACTGACATGATATAGAACATAAATTCTCCGTTTATTAATTGATGAATTATTAAACAAAAACTTAAGTTCTGATTCCATCAGGCAGTTTTGACCTTAGATGGACTTAGCTGTTCCCTTCTGCCCTTTTTGAGATTGCTCCTCCTGAATACGCATGAAATATTTGCCACCAGACGTTCTAGGCAAACAACAATCAATTAGTTTCACCATTTTCTTGAGAAAAAAAAACTCTGCTGATTACCTAAATAAATATAATGCTACACAAATTTAGAAACATGTCACTGAATACTTTGACAATTTCTTTTATAGGTATACGTGGCACCATATCGCCTACACCAAGTGAGTTTCATTTACGATTTCCTATCAATAATTATCTACGTGAGTATAGTGGTATAAACCCTCATTTTCTTCAATTTTAGAATTATCGAGATTGACTAAGTATTATGAAAGTTATTTTATTGACGAAAATTAATGCGTAATAAATATTAGATTGTAGGAGCTATCTCCATTCCCAATGTTCGTTTGATAATCGAGTTAATAATTTAATACGTGTTCAGATGAAAAGAATTATGTGAAATGGTTTTTTTTCTGATTATCATATGAAATATTATACAAAAACAAGGCAAATTTATTGGCGTCTTTAGAATGATATCTTACGAACCAGGAACAATAATTATAGTACTTTTATAAGGAGATTAACAAAAAGTCTTTGAAATATTGGTTCAGTGATTCTGTTCATTATAAGAAACTAATGATATCATATTTCCATGGAAAAAATAATATACAGATTAAAATAAATAGTTTTTATTGGTTTGACTATATGGATGTTCTTTCTATAAATATTGATTTTCCTTTCTCCTTTTTGAAATATGATTTGAAAATTTTTTCGACAAAACATTTTAATATGATGAACGTTTTAAAAATAATAAGTTGAAACAAATGTTCTCTTTAGTGTCTTCATCTTAAAATTATGCATGTAATTTATGTTCACGAAACACATTCGAATTGTATTGTCAGAATCGTCAATCAAGTAGATTTAGAAGAACGCAAGTCATTTTTATGTAACTAATTGCTAATACCATCTTTGGTAGATAGTAACTGTTATGTCATTGTTTCCCCCATTCTAGTTTGCCTAATTGTTTGGATGGGGCTATATCGGGAAGAGAAAGTTATATATGTATAATGTTTTTTTTAAAAACCAACAATAGAAACTGATATCAGAAGACTTCTGAGCGGAAAAATACCAAACTCATGTACATTGTATTTCCGTTAAACCGTATGAATAAGCTCAACATGTTCATGTTAGCATGTGTTTTATTTTGTGAAATGTAAAGATGATACTGCATATCCCTCCATGAAAACATTGTGCAAGCCGGTATTCCTATCTGCAAAAAAAAAAGCTCACAAAATGACAAAAACCTTGCATAAAACCGACGTTTTATTTTACGGTCAAAACACGGTTTTCAAATTCTATTGTACGTAACTCTAGGTTGACGTGAATCATTATCAAACATTCAACAAATACTGTTAACAAATATTTAGTTAGAAAATGGCAGAGTCCGTTCAGTAACCCATATTCAGAAATAAATTGACATATACGTTATCTATTATCGGCTATTCTTGTGACATTCTCTCTATTATACTTTTCATAACATTCGTACATTTATGTTAATTCATCATCTGTAATTGCAAAATATGTAATAAACATGGGATCTGTAGCTACTAACACCCTTGTTACATACATGAGGGAAATGATCGGCTGAACAGAAAACTGCAGTTTTCGGACATACAATGTACTAGTACTAACTTTTGGCTCAAAATTTTATAACGGAACTGATTTAAATATGGAGATATGGTTGCATGGCTTTACTGCTGAATAATTCATTATAGTTGCAATTATCATTTTTCTTGACCTTTTCATATTTTACCTAACAGTTTTGAGGGCCACCGATGAGTCTAATGTAGACGAAACGCGCGTCTACCGTAACAATTATTAAGCCTTGTATCTAAATTTAGTTTTTGATTGGTTTTTCTTGCAAGTCTGTTTTTATATGATGGGTGACTGGTCATTTTTGAATTTTTGAATATAACTGATGTCATGATGGAATGGTGATCCATTTATATTAATTTGGTTTGGCAGTCGCTTTTTGCCGTGATCTGTTTCATAGACCTTAATTAACTTTTATTCGTATTTGCAACATAAAAAATACCAGTTACTAAAAACAGAAAATATATGAATATGCACTAAACGCATACATTTTGATCGTTAATGGCGAATGCAAATGCATTTTTTTTTATTATCATGAATAAAAAAAGAAACTAGCTTTACTACAAGCTATTTGTTGTTTGCCACGTCAGGCTGAATTGCGGTCTTGGAGCGCCACTTGTACTGAAAACAGACAATCACACATACCTTACAGTCTGGGCACTAACAATGAAAAAAAAAATTGTATTATATACTATAATGATAATTATATAACTTGCACTGCAAACTTATATTCTAACAAAATTTACTGTCTTAGTCATCGTGACAAGTTTGTCTTGAAGTCTTACCAATTGTTTCCTTTGTCTAATCCTAAATGACATTCATTTCCCACATAACTGAAATTGTATTATTCCCATGGAATTTCTATGGAATTAACAAACAGAAACACAATACTTTGATATCAGAGAAAATTAACAAGGGTGTCAATCTTGGAACAATTTGCTGTCCAATAGATTACCATACAAATACTGTGGTGTGAAATGCTTACATATGCTAAATACCTTATAATTTCATTATTCCTAGGAGTCATATAAAATGTATATAAAACAATCAGAATCAATAGGGATGTTTAGTTTGATATTGAACAGACAGGAAAACTTACGATATTTTATATACAAATTAGTATATCAATGGGAAAAGATTGTCAGATTCGCTTATTACAGAATTACAGAATATGCTGTTAAATATTTGTAAACCTTTCGAGGAAAGACATTTATTTAGTTATACGTACTCTGCTGAAAATGTATATTTTTTAACAAACTACTTGAGTTAAATGTCTTGCTAGTAAAAGTCATAAAAAGATGTATATAAAGAATACATAAATAGCAGACGTTCGTCTGAATAAAAAAATATGTGAAGTTAACGTCAATGAGATAGCAAGTTGAACCTAGCAACACCGGTTAAGGCGAGGTATGCGTATTTGGGCGGTTTTTCAGATTACCAAAATTATAAGTATTGTTTCTGATTAATGTATTAGTCTGAATTCTATTTATATACAATTCTGGGAAATCCCTAGCCTCGTATTGGTTTCAAATCAGTATGTTACTATGTATTAAGTTCTAAAAGTAACTTACCACAAGGAAAACTTCAAAGAAATAGAATGAATTTGTATATTATAATAAATATTATTTTAAGTTTTGATTTGACGATGGGCCAATATCTGCTAATTAATACAGTCTTCTCTGAATTTGGGATTTACGATTTTAGTAAATTGCGACTGTTTTGTGTGCTATAAACCTATCCAAATTGACCGCCTCTGTGGTCTTGTGGTAGCGTGTTCGCCTCGAGTGCGGTGTTCGAATCCCCGCCGGGTCAAACCAAAGACTTAAAATTAGCATTTGCTAAGCACGTGGCATTAAGGAGTAAAAGCAAAGACTGGTCGGCTCGGATTCAGAATAATAGGTCCGAGTAAGGTGACGTGTCTTCCTGCGGACTGTTACCTTGTGAACTATATTATGTTAAAAATCCGGCTCAGCGTGTCGGTCAAGTACAAAGCAGGGTTAATATTCATATTACATTAACAAATTCTCGTCCTGAATATGCATATTAATTTGCCGCTGGACGTTAAGCAGCCATCCATCATCATCATCAATTATCCAAATCATAACCGTAAACAGCCATACACTATATATTTTTGAGTATAAACAAGTCTAAATTGAATACAACGTTCAAACCTATGATTGCGTTGGATAAAAACCGCAATTTTTTTGCGTGTGCATGCAAAACAAATTTCTTAGTAGAGGGGTCTAAATACAGCACAAACAACATTTTCCAAAAGACCAAAAAGTGAAAAGTATATTTTAACAAAACACTTTTGACTAGCAGGTCGAACAACGGATGGTCTTAAACCATGTTGACTGCCATGGCGATTGCCAAATAAACGGATCACAGATGTAACAAAATGGATCTTAATTTTAATCAAACACCAAATAGAAAACAATAAACTTGCGGAAAAGAGGGTATACCGCAAACATGAGGTGCAAAAATTTGTACACCATATCCGGATTTCGACAATTAATGTCTCTTCAGTGATGTTAGGAATCGAAACGGTATTTGGAAGGCCATATAATTTACCTCAATTTGGAATTGACTCTTGAATTTTGAAGAGTCGAAATAGGATGAACGGATCATATAAACCCGAAGGCAAATATAATACAAGCCCAAACGAAAAAATATAAACAAGTCTAAATTGAAAACAACGTTCAAACCTATGATTGCGTTGGATAAAAACCGCAATTTTTATACGTGTGCATGCAAAACAAATTTCTTAGTAGAGGGGTCTAAATACAGCACAAACAACATTTTCCAAAATACCAAAAAGTGAAAAGTATATTTTAACAAAACGCATTTGACTAGCAGGTCGAACAACGGATGTTCTTAAACCCTGTTGACTGCCATGGCGATTGCCAAATAAACGGATCACAGATGTATTTTTGAGTATATATATACTTAATTTTTTATCCATTTTGGCCTTTGGTGGATTATTGTCACATGAACAATTTTAGATGCATATCTTTACGGACAGACCACGTAGTTTGATTCTTTAAGACCTTTTAAGCTGATCATTGACGAGGAAAAGTATTTGAGAAACAGACTATTTATATGAGGACAAAGATAAGCAAGCAATTATGTGTATGCAATATTCTCGTAACACTGACATCTAAGGGACTGGTCCGATGTTGCTCTAGCGTCCGACGCTCTTTTTTTAGCCATGTGAGCTCAGTCTATATAGAACACGTGGAAAAAGTAAATGTCGATCGTTTGCTATCATCCTATCGTTGTCAAAATCGCGATCAGAAAAAAACATACACCATTTGCTTCCTTGTTCATTTTTCACCAATTGCTTGCTTATATCCTCAATGTATACTTGAAATTTTTCGACTCAGCATACACAGTTTTTATCTTTTGGAGTTCAAGCTATTTTTATTCGTCTTTCCATCATAAGACATCTGATTTCTGTGGTTATTTCAATCACATTTCAAAGCAAACTGCAATCAAACAATCAAAGAATTGTATGTAACCGAAATATTAAATTTGTGTTTTTACGATAAATTCTAACAGTTAAAAAGGTATTCGATTGATATAATTTTACTTCTCCAATTGCCCTTTGGCTAGTTAGTATGATCTATACTCCAAGCTTAAACAATTTCATATATTTCATAAGTTTTCATGTTTAGAAGCTTCAGGGGAAAAGAGCTATATATAAATAAAATACAAACTCTCATATGATTGTCTGCCTTTTTCACTAGTTGGAATATGATATATAATCATGCCATAGTGAACCATCCTCTCTGTTATGTCATATTCCTTGGTGGGATTCCATTCCAATCAAATACGTGTACATCTCAGTTGTATTTAGTCCCAGTAAATATTTATTATACATAAAAAGGTCAAACACTATTAATGATGCTATAAGCATGACTTCTATTTATTGGATCATTTAAATTTAACCGTATATGATAACTGTTTCTGTGCGCTCGACACGGGTTTTGAATTGATTGATTGTTGGCTGTTTAACGTCCAATGGTAAATATTTCATACATGTTCAGGACGAAGGGATTTCTGGAATAAACTTCATTGTATACTTGTATGCATGAGAGCAAACCAATCATATAGAACGATTGCCGGGTGTTAAAAGTGATAATCAAATAAAATACAACGCTTCATTACCTAAAGTGTAATAAATTTGCGTGGTAAACTAAAAAAAATCGTTTGAAATAAAACCCATGTTAAATTTAAGTTGATTTCTTCTTGTGTGTCGAGTTTTTGAATCCATCAATCTGCAGTAAAAAAAACAATATTTTTTCTGTACAATATTACGTAACTTAATATATACGTCGTTTGAAATTAGGATTATAGGGATATATGGTATAAGTACATGATACATTAATACATTTGAGAGCGTTTAACTTGAGAGGCCCGTTTGATGATGGTAAATATGTTAGATTTGTGTCAGTAATTACATTTTTCAACAATAAGATAGGCGCCTCGGTAATTACAGATGCAATTCGAAAATATAGAAGCCTTAAATCATCGATTAGCCAATCAAAATTTATATGTGCTGCTTGGTATGGTCATAGGCCAATGAATTCTCGTTTTGACTAAAATTTATTTTATTAACAAAATTTACTCAGAAAGTTTTTCTTATAAATGTATATGATAGATATTGCCTTCAATCAAAAGGCCTTCAGGTATTGACGACATATGTAGTTCCATCAACTCAACTCAATGCATTATTTGAATACCCAAAGGATGTTCGGGTTTTGGATTCAACTTCTACCTATTACAGCCTTATTGCTATACCTATGAAAATTGCTGACCAGGAACTAGTCAGACCTGTGACTACTACTTCCAAAAGCGATATTTCAAAACCCGAAATGCCATTCAACCACGTATACTTCGCCTGTAACGTATTTATGAAGTAATTTTGCCAATGAAATAAATTTCAGCCATACCTCCATCAAAAAGAAACAACACCGTACTTCAAAGATAAATCTATACACACACGTGTCATTTCGGGCACCTTCAATAAATCATAATAATTAGTCTTTTAATTATCATAAAAGAACCTGGTTCTTAATCTCAAATATCTGACCGTCCTTTTTAATCAAACTAATTTAATTTAAGTACTGTGGTAGTTTACGTATTTATACACGACGGGTGCCACATGTGGAGGAGGATCTGCTTACTCGAGTTCACCCCCGGTTTTTTTGGTGGGGGTCGAGTTGCTTATTCTTTAGTTTTTTATGTTATGTTTTGTGTACTGTTTTTTTGGCTTTTGGTCTTTTTTTTGCCATGGCGTTTTCAGTTTATTTTCTACTTATGAGTTTGAATGTCTCTTTGGTATATTTCGCCTCTCTTCTATCACTGGCGACCTTTGAATTAAGTGACAAACAACTTTTTTTTTAATATGCGAGTTAATCTGAAAATCAGTTGCAATGTATCGAAGCTCAAAACTATTGGATTTATTTCAAAAGTGATAATCTCCTAAAATTTAAATCATTAATTTCACAAGATTCTTGGGTAGTCTTCATACCCTGTACCTGAGTAATGCTGTTCATGTATTTTTAAATGAAAATAACAATTTATAAATTTAGTGCTTCCGAAGCGCTTTTCTGGATTTACCTACAACCACGGTTATTCTGAGTGGAGCTTTAATATCGTTTGTTCAATGGTCCAGAAATTGGAACCGAAAACTAAAATTATGCGAAACATGGTTAATGACAAGCATGCATGTTAAATTATTTTAATCCACGTGTTTTTAAAGACTTACGGTAACTTTAACAGGTTTTTTGAAAATAAGAAATCCAACGAATCGTGATTATTTATAAAAATAATGATCGCTGGAATTTTACGTAGGTTTAATCCTTTTGTATGCAGTTTGTGAAGTCGTGCCCACGTTTTAATGTTATTTCCTGTAAAATATATGTTTCTACACTCAGAAGAAAGATCACCTCAGAATCGAAAAAAATAAAAACACAAGCAGTGTACTTGTTAAACTTATTATTCAAGAATCTTAATATTCCAAATCCGCTAATTTAATACTTCATGCAAAATAAAGATTATTACAAAAGTTGTGAAATTAATCCATCACTTCCTTGTCAATTAAAAACAGATTTTTATTGTAAGCAAAGTAATGATCTTTTCTTTCTTCATAACAAATATGGAAATTTTGTTACCTGATCATTTTCTGTTTCTTTCAGGTTAATGATGAATTGTTTTGAACAAAAGAGTTGTTGATAAAGGATGCATTAACTTGGCGGAGTTTATTAGTATGCCTTTTGAAAGCAAATAATACTTGAGGGATTTGAATAGTATAACTTATAGAACGATAAATGTCACCTGAAGGTAATGCCATACATAGTGGTAAGATACACAATGGTTGGTGTGAGTAATACTGTATTTATATGACAACAAATGTGGAATAACTGACGAAAAGAGATATTCATGATGAACTGACGGCATCATGTATCAATATACAATGTTAATACAAACACTTTGTATAGATATTTTGTGTTATCATTGTATAAATGTGGGTCAGATATCACTTACTCTAGTTAAAAAATATTAAACTGAAGATGAAATAATAACACTAGATAAAACTGGGGTCGAGGTATCACTAGTAACTAGATATTGAACCGAGGGTAATATCACTAGTACAAAAATGTTGAACTGAACTAGCCGATAGATATTAAACTGAAAATGAAATATCACTAATAAATAGATATCACTAGCCAATAGATATTAAACTGAAAATGAAATATCACTAATAAATATATATCGAACTGAGGAGAGATATAAACAGTGAATAGATATTGACCTGATGGTGATCTATCACTAGTAAGTAGACATTGACCTGATGATGATATAGTAATAGTAAATAGATATGACAGTGGGAAAGCTCTAGTAAATATTGATTGATTGATTGGTGTTTAATGTCACTTTCATCAGCAATGTGCTATTTCGTGGCGGTAGTTTTTATTGGTGGAGGAAGACGGAGTGCCCGGAGAGAACCACCTACCTTCGGTAGAAAAACTGACAATCCTAGTCAATGAAGATTGGAGTCGAGCACACCTAGCTGAAACGTGCGGGATTCGAACTTCAGTGTTGACAGTCTAGTGATACAGTAGTTCGACTACTTAGACGACTCGGCCACCGAGGTCACCCTCTAGTAAACAACTATTGAAGTGAGGGTAATATCGCTAGTAAATATAAATTGCACTAAGCGGAAGATATCACTAGTAAATAGTTATTGAACTGAGGATAACATATCATTAAGTAAACAGATATTGAACTGCGAGTGATATATAACTTTTAAATATATATTGAAGGCATGGTGATATAGCTAGTTGATATGTTTATATTGAACTGAGGGTGAGGTATCACTTGTACATAGATATTAAACTGATGGAAAGATAGCTCTAGTAATTAGATATTATATCACTATAGTAATATAAATTGAACTAATCGTGAAATATCACTAATACATAGATATTGAACTAAGAATTAGATATCTCTAGTAAGTAGATATTGAAGTGAGAGTGATATCAGTAGTAAATATTAATTGAATTAAAAGAGAGATATCACTAAAAATAGATATTGAACAAAGGATGAGATATCATTAAATAGAAAGATATCGAACTAAAGATGAGACATAAATAGTAATTCTAATGCAACATCGTTTGTAACGTTCATTTTGATTGAATAACGTCACCAATTTTCATGGCATCAATTCACAATTGATGCTATGAAAACGTACGCGCAAGCGCAGACGACGTCTGACAGATTTTAAATGTATGGTTTGACGTTGTTTTATGTCAGTTTCATTAGAATGGAGATAACAATATTGTATTGTAAGCTAACGCGTCGCCAGTAAACTTAATTTGCGACCATCAAATCGCCAATTGATGCTGGCCAAAGAATATAGTTCCTTTTAATTAGAGTGTATTTTTTCTTAATTTTTTTTCTTTCCCTTCCTCACTCATTTCTTAGATTTTTTTGGATGGAAATAAAAGAAGAGAGGTGAAATAAACTTTTGGATGTTGTATTTTAACTGATTTTGATATTGAAAGAGTGATTAGGCGAGGTGCAAAAAGGTGATATTTACAGTTTTCGGAACATCTCTTGACTTGTCCATAGGGGTATGGATGTGTATTGGCTAAATTTGTAAGATGCTGGGGAGCGATATTTCTGAATGTTTGATATATGTTTGGACTAGTACTGTACTTTACACACACAAAATATTTGACAAAAAGAATCGGTGTATTTTTTTTAATGAAACAAAACGTTATAAAGAACTAATAGAGAATTTAATTGTGGTCTGTGGCCTGCCGTCGGAGCTTAAAATACAATACAGTTATCTCCTAAATAGATATTGACCTGAGGGTGATATATCACTAGTAAATAGATAATGAAATAAGGATGACATATCATTTAATAAATAGAAATTGAACGGCGGGTGATACACTACTATTAAATAATATTGAACTCAGGGTGATATCATTGTATTGAACTGAGGTTAGATATCACTGGGTTAAAAAAAAATAGATATTGAACTGAGGGGTAGAAATGCTAGTAAAAATATATTGAAATGAATCGGTAATTTTCAGCTTAACGGATCAATACAGTACGGGAAGTTCAGTAATTCAGTCTATATCCACTGCGGTAAATTCGGTATAATTGTTCAGACAACATTTACTTATAGTTACTGTCTAACAAGATCTCTGTGCTATTTATAAATACTTTTAGTATATACAAAAAGATAAATGTAATTGCTGTCAAATTAATGATGTTGTCTATTTCTGTAGAACAGACAACAGTTAAAGTAAAATGAAGTGAAATACTTACTTAGAATTATAAATAAAGAAAATAATATCATATAATTATCATTGCACCCGTACGCAGTTATCATGTGTGTTAAAGTAATATAGAGGGGATTGTTGTGAACTTCAGAACAGTGCTCCGAAGCTAAGAAAAACAATCTTTATAGCTACAATTATAGGAACTATTTGAACTTGATACAACGGCAGTAACCCCGTATTGCTGAGGCCTAATTTTGATTATTCTGAATGTATAAATATGCAGCCTCATCCGGTCAGAAAGGGTATGTTAAAGAATATTTACAATTGTTCTTTCCGTAGGTGGTCTGTTGTAAGAAGAACTGTCTGTCTCTAACAAATATAAGATGTATTCCAGTAGCAGTCCAAATTAAGGCTCACTCTTAAAGTCATATGATACTTCAAATTTAAAAATAAAGTTAGATATTTTGATATACTTGAATGGCTAAGTTTCACTATAAAACACGCAAGTACATGGGCTTTCTTTAAAAAAAATCCTACATCTTATCAAAATCTTTAGAAATGTACTGCTATTAATTTATTGTCTTCCCGTACACTAATTCGTCGATAGCTTTTCCGTATGCAGTGACCTTAACCACGAGACCTCTCATAAGTACTTCAGCAACCGCACAGCACAAGTGCGAGGGAAAAACCCTGATGAAAGAAAATGGCAAACATGGACGTAAGATAGTGTTAATTGGTTCTAAAAGGAAAATTTTAATTCACTAAATCATTAAACAAATGTTATGACAAAGTTTAATTAACAAATGGAAACTCGTGGATTTAAAAAAATAGTTAAACATAACATGTCTATATTCCCCCACTTATTTTTCACGTGTTGCATGGTTCTGCGTTGATTTTGTTATAAAGTCACGATCGGTAAACTCTGCAATAAAACCAGAAAGTTTATTAGCACGTAAAGTTTTCACTGAATGAAATATTTGTTGTCGAGTATATGTTTTTGATTAGTAATCAATGTAAAACAATCGCGCATAAAAGACTTAGTTTTGTATATATTTGTATCATGCATTGAATAATTTTCGTAACATTATAGTTTCAAGAAATTAGTTTCATATGACTTTACTCCGGGTTATTCACTTGCGAACTGTTCTTGTCCTAAATTTGCATGAAACATAATGGCCACTTAAAGCAAAACAAAACATTTAATAAATCTATACATGTAGTAATGTAAACAACATTTTTTTTCAAAGTTTATTAAGAGAGACCTCACTAGTAAATGGATATTAGACTGTTGGTGAGATATCACTGGTAAATAAATATACCGAACTGAGGGTGAGGCTTCCTAGTAAATAAATATTGAACTAAGGGGTATCATAAGTAAATTCATATCCAACCGAGAGTGATATCACTAGTTGATAGATATTGAACTCCGGTTGAAATATCACTATTAAATAGATATTGAACTGAATATGAGATTCATTAGTAAATATATAATTAGGGGCAGATATACCTGTTAAATAGTCAAGTGACGAAAATGGTCATTTTCATTTGAACTAATCAAATCAGCGCATAATGTTTACTCTTTCGGTAAATTTTCAAGCTTATCCACTTCGGTAGATTCGGTACTGTTCAGACAATACTTGGTTTGTGTTAACTGTCTAAAATGATCTCCGTACGCTGCGGTAAATTTGATACTGTTCAGACAATACTTCATCTTCAGTTGTTGTCTAAAAAAATGTCTCTGTGATCTGTACACTGTGGTAAATTTGGAACTGTTCAGACAATACAGTACGAAATGTCTGCCTCTATCAACATTTTTTTCATTAGTCCAAATTTAGGCATCCTCTAAAATCCCGGATATTCACTTTGCAAATCTAACTGTCGGATCTATTGCAAATGTTTCTTGTCATGTATACTAGTATGCATAAAATATAATTGCCAATGAAGGCTAAGATAATTTAATAAACTGAAACAGGTCGTACTGTTTACAATAATTTTCTTTTTGAAAGCTTCTAAGATAAATGTTCAACGCACTTATTAGTAAAATGTTAACATACTGTGCTAGCTAGATTTAAAACAGACAGGTCATTAAAAGTTAATTACAGTTACATATAAACTATCTGATGATGCTCATGAAACTGATGTTAAAGTCATCAAGAAAGACTTAAGTTATAAATCCAAGAACTTAAAGAAAATGGAAAATTTAAAAACATTGATTCCTTGTTAGATTGATTTATATTGACGGAAATACATCCTGCGTGTATTTAGACTTTAGTATACCACAAAACTGCTCTCTGTAGTACAGTGCCACGTCTCAGTTTATTTTACAATGCCACTGTATGCGTTTCACGTCACGTGTGAGGAGAGTCGTGTTTAAAAAAATTGACATGCATGCTTTTAAGATAGTCTTTCTTGTGTTTATAAAGAAAGTGATTTTATTTGCATATAGAGAAGGTTAAGAGCGACGTATCTCCTCATTTATACCTCCTCTCTTTAGTGTTTCGCATTCCTGGAGTTTGAGTAATCCTTAAAAAATCTTCTGGGGTAATCTCGTGGCCCGTTGTGATATATAAGTTATAGATGATTGATAATAACTGCATCGAGGAGATTGCTAGTACTCTGTTTTGCACTTTTTCTTATGAAAGTCTGCACCAAACCTATAATTTTCAATTGAATTTATGAACTTGTCTCAGGGGTATGGCATTCAAAATCTATATGCTCTAATGACGAAAACCAAAGTCTGAAATAGGATCTTACTCCTATCTTTTTAATAACATTGACATTCATTTAAAAATAGGTAGAATAAAAATAAGATGTTTTTGGCCTCTATGTAGTCACCACTTCTGTGTTGACTTGAATTTTCATTTATATGGTCATTTTTGATTATTGATTAACTGTTTACAAAACTTTGCATTTTTCGAAATACTAAGAATGATTTACCCAAGGAATAGATTACCTAGCTGTATTTGGCAAAACCTTACGGAATTTTGGGTCTTCAGTGCTCTTCAGCTTCGTGTTTTATTTGGTCTTTTTAACTGTTTTGATTCGAGCGTCACTGATGAGTCTTTTGTTGACGAAACGAGCGTCTTGCATACAAAATATTAATCCTAGTATCTATGATGAATTTCTCTGTACAATTGCGTCATATGTTCTGCAATTCAATGAATGCGGAAGTAGACATTACAGTAATTTATTTACCCATGTAGCATGTGTTTGTGAAAACAAGGACTACATATGTCAAATAAATAAAGACTTAAAGCAAAGTCATTTTAAATGACTCTTCTATTCAAAAGTTATTTTAATATGAATTTTATTGTACAGTGTTCTTCATATTTTGAAATGCACATGTGCAGTATTCAAAACACGGTACCTCATATCTGAAATTGTAAGCTTTTATTACATATTCTACTTTATATTTGAAACCATGATAACTTTTTATAAGAGTCCGATTAAGACATTACAATATTGTTTTGGCGACTAGAAAAATACTGCAATTAATAATTGGAAATTATTTAAAGTGTCGAGTTGAAATATAGTACTTGTGAGCAGTCATTTCCTCAAAATATTTTTGAAATATTTATTAAACAAAGTAAATAAGCAATATTTATCGAAATAGGTAAATAATACAAACAGGTGTAGATTATTGCAGGGGGGAGGGGGGCAGGAGGATTTTGAAAATAAATAACTCAGTTTTGATAATAACAAAAATGAATGGTTTGTTCTGTGGTAGTTTGAAAATAAATAACCTGACTTACAATGTATGGAAAATAACTTGGCAGGTCTTTTAAGCCATTTTATAAATGCTATTCTGAAGTATGAGATGGCACCAGATTCTTCCAAAATTCGTCTTTTTTCATATTTTTTTCGGGAAAAACTTCCCAAATCTTTTAATAATATAAATATTAATGTATTTGAAATGTTTGAAAATGGGTTTCATTTCACTTGAGGTATATTGTCTCGTAAACATTTACCTCACTTTTATTACAGGGCCGTAACTACATTGAGGCAAGTGCCTCATGTTGGAAATTTCAAAACAAAAGCTTGTCTTCATATCAAATTGTTTTCACGGCAAGTGTCTTGCAAGAAGCAAGTTCTGTTCACCCTCTGACGTAGCTCCTGTTTTTTGAGATCCATGTTTCCCATTTATTTCTATTTTTCAGTGTTGATTGTCTATGTTTGTCGTTTAGTGTTTTATCTGTTCCCGGGTTTGTCTTTTGTTCATTTGACTATTTTCTTATAGTGTTGCATTCTATTTGTAATTTTGTAATTATGTTTTAAACTTGAGTTTTATTATATTAAAGGACCTTTTGTCTTTTACAAACTACTTTAAATTGTATCCCAGTTAGGAACTATATCAAGTTGTAATTGAAATGTGTTATAAAAACTGACTTGACATAGTTATATCAATGATAATCAGCCTCTTAACTTAATTTGAAAAAAACATAATTGACAGTTATAAAAGGTTTTTCTGCAAATTGAAACATTTTTTGCTTTGTCCTACATATTGGTCTTTTGATGTTGTCCCTAAAAACTAAAAGTTTTACACTGAATCTATATATTTTGCTTTGAGACCAGAATATTGTCAAAAAATTAAAACAGAACTTGCGTTTCAGATTTAGAAAGGGTCTGGGAAACGCGCATAATGCATGATTTTGCGCCATTTTTTCTATAGCTTCTTGGGGCCTTCAGCGAACCCCAGACTCTTCGCTGATTTTTTTTTCGCCTCGCTCCGCTCTGCGAAAATGTTTGACAACTTTTAATAGAGGCTAGTTACAGCCCAGCTTTAATACCTTGTATGTATGCAATATATGCAGTTTGCAATTCAGAAGATTAACTTCCAGAGGATGATGATTAATTCTGATTGACTTAATTGACAATGTTATTTATTTAAGAATTTAAAAATTGTATGTTTTCAAATATTATAAATATAATTGTGAAAATAGATAATCAGTCCCTTGTTTTAATGAAAATGAAAAATCATGCTTCAACAGTGCAGAAAATAAATAATCTGTCCTTTTGGTCCACAAAAATAAATAACCCATCCAAAACAAATCCTCCTGCCCCATTTTATAACCTTCTTATGCACCATGTTCTTCTGAATCAGTATATAGTAACAGAAATATCACGATTGGTATTCTTGTTACACGTTGAAACGATGTAAGTGCAAAGACTAAAAAACGACAAAAGGTACAGTTAAAACTAAATGCAACGTTAAAAGAACAATACAAGGAAGAATTACAAGAAAGAATAATGCCAAATATATTATCTCCAAGACGAGTTTATTGAAAATAATTGCTTGCTTTTGCCTTTTCACATTTAAAGCTTAAGAAAATATATTGATACTGTTAACCAGATATTGTAACTATGAACAATAATTCAGCTTTGATTAGACAGCACATGGTTGACAATGGATTAATTTGAAACCCAAATATAGCTTTTATTGCATAACAGATCTGAAAGAGTCACAGTAATAGACAATTTGTTCAATGTATTAGATGCACAATTCGTGCGGTTGAAATGAACTTTTTTCCCACGCATGCGCATATATATTTACATTGATCCTGTAAACGGAAGTTGTAACTGGCTATATTGTCCATTAAACGTTTGGATGATTGCCTCGACGATCTATCAAACGCTTTAGATTTGAAATAATTGCTTGATTAATCAATTTTTATCCGTGTTATAAAACAAAATCGAACAGCGTAAACTATAAAATAGTTTTACATATAAAACCTTTATGACAAGTTTATGGCATAAGTCTCGAGGCTTTATTAGGAGTTCCGTAGTCATGTCAATTTCATTGTCATTTCAACACAAAGCCAGAACGTTTTTATCTAGGATATTGCATGGATCAGATGTTTTATGAATTTAAGCTTTTACTTTTGAATCTGATATTGGCAGGAAAATATCAGTTTGAACAAAGGCTAAAAGCGAAATAAAAAAAAATGTGGTTTTCCAGCTCTTAATGGTGATTTTGTCATACAAAATGTAGGGTTGTCATGTTGCCATAGCATTTTTGAGGAAGCTGTAAAAGGGAGTTTAATTTTCGAATTACTTGATGAAATGTTGTTTATCGGTAGCTTTTTATTTAGGCATGTTGATTGAATAAACTTCATACATATAGGCATATTCGAAAAATAATTAACGATGATTGTGTTTAGAATTAAAGTGTATCAATATGTAATTTATTACCTCCTATCGGTAAAATGCCTATATATTTATTATTTTTTTCTATTTCTAGGCAATATAGAAAATGCAAACTCGTAATTACATTAGTCAGGCTTCAAAGACATTAAAAGAATGGGATCAATATTGAACATCAGCACTGCGATATCAAGAGAATCTCTCTCAGAAATGTCCATGTAAAAGATAAAATGTTATCAGGATATCAGGTTTCATTTACCAGGCCAGGAAATCATATCATGTTTCCGTTTGAAATCAAGGAGTAAACACGCTAGGGTTAAGAATTATAATAATATTTCCATTTCAAAGGAGGATTAACTGTAAGATGTTATAATTTTGTATAAGCAAAGATTTTTTTCTCTCTCTAAAAATCCGATATAATATCAATTAACGGTTGACTTTTTCCTATGATAGCAATGTTTCTGTTGCACTATAAAGCAGCATCCATTCAAACGTGTACTAAATTTTTTGTCAAAATGAATGGAATTTTGAATGGTATTTTAGGCATGTGTTCCAAAAATGAATAACGATTTCCTTGGTATATGGTTGCTGCTTATTGGGAAGCTATTGGAATCAATGCTTCTTAATTGTATATGTCATGACTTGATTGACTATTGTGTAATATATCTGTTGACCACTGATAAGTTTTAATTGATACTTATTACCAGACAAGTGTATGTGTCATGAGCAACACAATAGGTTCCATTAGTGGAGGAGGAACTACTCACCCTTCCGGAGTAGCTGAGTTTACCCCGGTTCTTGGTGGGGCTGGTGTTGATTAATATAATTTAGTTTTCAGTGTTTTGCGGATTGTTATTTTTTCTTATCGTCTCTTGGCCAAGATGATGTCTGTTTTTATTTCTTCTAATGGTTTTTGATTGTTCTCTTGATATTTTCCATTTTTACATGGGATACGTTTTATTGTCCAGCTAAAAGTATTAACACATCTATTACTATAGATGAACTGTCACGAAAGATATAGTAATGCCTAGTTTATGGGGAATGTTATATGTAAGCTCACATGTATGTGACATAGTTACATCGAATTTTAAGGAGAAAGGGTATTTATTACCGTTCAAAGCTGAAGGAAGAATCTTCTCTGTCGTTTAAGTTAAAGAAAGAATGTTTTCAGTCGTTAACTATTCTTTGTTAATCAGCTCCCATTCAGACGTGCTCCACATGATAAAAGGCATAGGTAATTTCTGACGTGATGATTATCCGCTTGAATCGTCAATAAGGTTTATTCACGGCTCTCCAACATTTAAAATCAAAGTACTGAAGTACTGAACATCGGATGACTGCAAGTTCTTGTGGATGGTCACAAGCACTTGTCTCAGAAAAAAAATCACATCTCTATACCTGAAAGTGAGGTTAATGTACAGATATATTTTTTTTCTTAGACAAGTTCGTGCGTGGATGATAAATAAATGACAGGGAATTCAACCACACCGTAATAAATATGATATTGAAGTGATACAAGTCAGTACACTCTGGTTTGTTATGTATTATCTTACTATTTGTATATTACAGTTACATGTATATATAATTTTCATCCATTTGTATATCATTCTATTCTATTATATTAATAATAGTGCAGTGCAAGTGCATGGTGGACACTCTTCTGTAATAATTCGATGTTTCTAATAGATTGAATTTGAGTAGGCATTCATATTTTCCCGCCAAACTTTCAATCTCCCATGCAGAGTTATCGGTCCTTGAGAGAGAGCGAGGACCGATAACTCTGCATGGAAGATTGCAAACGTTCTTGAGATATTCTTCCGCATGCGTTAACACACATTTTTTTGTACGTGTTCATAGATATTAAAGATGTTTTTACTTATATATATATTTCTAACGACAAAACATTTTCATATTATTAATTTATGTTCTAAACAAAATATTTTTAGGAGTATCCATTGAAAAAAGGAATTTATAACAAGCGATAAGGAATGTTATTTTGCACTCGATAATGTCCGCGTATTTATCATGTTTTTAGATCGGTTACAATCCCAACACGAAAGTTACGTAATGGAAATCTAGGCGACAGCAATACACCGGAATGCCCTCACGGTCATCCGATGTAAAAATCCCAACTCACGTTTATTCAACAAGTATCAAAGGTTTAAATTCACGGTTCTCCAACATTTGAAAAATCCAACACACGTTTACCCAAGTACCTAACAATAGAAGGGCTTGGTGTGTATATAGCAATTAGAATTGCTGTTTCTAGGAAAGTATAGTGAAACCTGTATACAATATATGATATAATTTTCATATTATACTCTAAGAACAAGTCAAAAATAAATGGGATTAAGTAAAAAAAATCTTCCAATACTGTACAATTTCCGATTATAATCCAAAACCAGAATATATATGACAGCTTGTTTGACAATTTTTCCTTCTATAGTAAATATCATAACTATATACAGTTTTTACTGGGAGAAATTTTAAACCCCCTGAAGAGTACCATTTGCATACACTATTTAGTCTTGTTGTGTTTTTTCTGTAAAACTTTAATGTACCTGAGTTCTTTAAAGCACGGTCATCTGAAAATTTTGAAATTTCACAATCTTGTTAATAAATTGATAAATCATTGATCCTAATATTAAATAAATTGAACTAATGCAACTCCTTTGAAGATACCATTCCCAGTGTGTTCAACTCAATACAATTTTCGATGAAGAAATGTACCAACTCGTCTTTAGTCTAATATCCAATAAAAGCAAACAGGCATACGATCCCTAATTCAACTTGCCGAAGACTGCCTGTCAACAACACCATATCCAACTAGCACTGCAGATATTCTATGATGACTTTGGGACAGCTACCCGTAATTCTGCCCAACGAGCATTCTCCAACCTTACCACGAGAAGCTGCATTTGCCACTACACTCGATAAATGTTTCTCAGATACTTAACTAAAGCAATAGGCTAACTATATTTGGTGTATGGTATAATTGTAGTTTACAGGCTTCATATGACCTTGACCTCATTTACATATATTATTGATAATATCTTCATAATCCAGACTTTCAATATAAATTCAACCATGATAAGTAAGGCAGGCATTACATTTCAGCGTGTGCACTCTTGTTTATTAATTAAACATTTGAAAGATTTAATTTTTTTGGTATAATACTATAAATGTGCCCGCAATTTAAAGCATTTTCCTGTGTATAATTTCAATATTTTATAGCGTATTTGTCCGTTAGTGGTAATATTGTTGAAAATTTTAGTTGGTTAATCAATGTTTTCTGTATTAGTGCTTAAAAAAATAAAATTGGATTCTTGTCACAAAGGACCAAATTTAATTTATTTCTATTTGAAAGTCAACATGCGATAGCCTTATCTTTAATATAATCTTGGTTTTAGAAGGAACTTCTTATTTCTGTTTTAGATGAATATTCGAAATTCTGAAACCGAGATCGGAGTTTTGAGCCATTTTTAAGCATCAACAATTTAATTTCATGTTCCAAAATACGACATAAAGACTTACCCTTGATGTATACAAGTGATGCTCTGATACAATGAAGTTTAGTAAAATTTCAAGGACGTGTTGAAAATGACTAATGCTTGTGAAATAAACACATGAGAAACTTTAAAAAAATGTTCCCGCTTTCATATTTCCTAACAAACCGATAAACGAAATTTTAATTTTTGGGTTAAGTTTTTTCATCGCTTTGCTTTTTGTCAAATTTTGGAACATTTGAAATTACATATACAGATATTTTTTTATCTCCTTCTGGATCCTAGGTAGGAGAGTACAACATTCCAAAGAATGTGTCCATGGACATACTCATATTAGTTACTATTGGCATATGATAAAAAAATAACACATATGCTTTATTTACATTGGCACATATGAACTTTAATCGGTTAGAGTGGAAATACCACGTTTAAAGGATTCTATAGAGCTGAAAGATTTCTATTGAGTCAGGTTGAGAATTCCTGTCAGAGATGGTGTTTGGGAAATAAAAGAATATTAATACATGTTTTTTAGTAACCCGAATAATTCAGTCGTTATATTCCACTGCTCTACGATGGCTACATTAACGCTCGCGAGTGGGAGAGTCGATCACGGGGAGGGACTGAATTATTCGGGTTAGTTTTTTAGCTGAAATGTGTCTTAATTTATGTACAAATGTATGATCCTAGTGCGCCTATACATATACATGTACCAGATTGATTTAAATCGTCTTTTGGAATTTCTTCCAACCAATTATATAAGTATATTTTGCAACAATTATAACAATGCAACCTTCATCATATGTATAGTTTTTGTCAATGTTATAGTAACACAAACACAAATAAATTCATTGCTTTGATTATAAACGCACGGGTCGGAAAATTAGTCGGTCCCCGACAAGTACTTTCTGATAAATACCTCTTCCAAAATAGATGCATTAATATGTCATTCATTTGAAATAACACTAAATGTAAATATAGTACTTCTCTGTCTTGGTTTTTGTTACACATAGACTGAGGGTAAACTATAATTGACTGTAACTCCTCATTGCCGGTAAACACATTTTACTGAAATGATTAAAATGTTGGTAAGCAGTGGACAGTGTACTGAACAACTATAATCTTTTACAGCAGTATCGGAAACATTGTCAAGTTTGTGATTAAGTTTATTAACATCTATTCATACGCTTGTACTACATGGTTTTGTACCCAAATGTGTATTGCTCACTCCAGCACCTGCTCTTTCAGATTGGATTTTAAAACTAAACCAGAAAACTATTGACACGTATAGCAAGACTCTTAAGTGCAAACTGAAAAAAAATTAAACTGTAGAATTGACGACAGACATTGCTGGACAAGATAGAATTAATGGGGAAAGTCGTTCCATTGGAAAGTGACATATGTTCTGAATCCGTGCCAATTAGTCTGATAATTGATTTCTGTCTCTATAAAAACGCCGCTATTCCTATCTTTGTAATTGTTTACGATGTATAAAAGCATTTTTCATTCACCACCATATGACCACAACAATACCAGTTGTCTTTCGGTGAATTGGACGGGATGATGGACTACCTAATACAACATCAAACAAAGACAATTAAATTACATATAATGAAACGTATATTTTATAAAAATGTCAATACAAGATTGAAGTGATTCTCCATTGTCCGATTTTGAATTGTTTACTGTAATATACATTTAGACACTTTAGATATATGAGACGTAAACACGCTTGATCAAATTGAGAAAGTGTCCCGAAAACTGAAGTGTTTTAAAAAATCAAAATAATTTCATCTAAACTTCAAGAAAAATAGGTATTATATTAGTAAAAGAGTGGATTGAAAATTGACCAAACATAGGATATGGAATTGTAGACGATTGAAAGGGGCTATTTTGTAAATTATACAGCAGCCCGACAGCAAATGGGTACCAAATAATTGTCATACGACTTTTAATGATAACTCACTCAAACCATATAATAAAAAATGCAAACCATTTCAGTTTTAAACAACAAATTCAAAACCCTTGTAAAAACATACACATGCAAGTAAAACTGTTTAAGGTTAAAAAAATGTTCACACATCATTTATCGGGAAAAAAATGATGCAGCGCCTATGGGGGTGGAGACGCACAGGCTTTAAAACGGTCAAATGAATACATGTATGTGAAAAGATAAGAACTGCCAACTTATCAAACTATACCGGTATTACCTTATAAATAAGTTGGACTCCTGTTTTCCCTTTAATCTACTTATTCATTATTCCGCCTTCGATTCATTGGACAATGATTCATCTTTATTGTTGATTTTCAGCTTTTTCGGTTATCATATTTTAAATATTACATTGTGACTGCGTTTATTCTTTTATCATAAATCACGCTGTTGGTTTTCTCGTTTGAATTGTTTTACACTTTGTCTTGTCGGTGTCTTTTATAGCCTACTATGCGGTATGGGTTTTGCACATTGTTGAAGTCCATACGGTGATTTATAACAGCTTTTATCTACGTCATTTTTGTCGAGCTTGCGACTTTTGTCGCAGAAAGCTCGACACAGGGATAGCGATCCGGCGTCGGCGGCGTCGGCGGCGGCGTTAGCTATCTTCTTAAAAGCTTTATATTTTAGAAGGTGGAAGACCTGGATGCTTCATACTTTGTATATGGATGTCTCATGTTACGAAGTTTCCGTCTGTCACATGTCCAATGTCCTTGACCTCATTTTCATGGTTCAGTGACTACTTGAAAAAAAAGTTAACATTTTTTGTAATGTTAAATTCTCTCTTATAATAAGTAGTAGGATAACTATATTTGGTATGTGCGTACCTTGCTAGGTCCTCATGCTCATCAGACAGTTTTCACTTGACCTCAACCTCATTTCATGGATCAGTGAACAAGGTTAAATTTTGGTGGTCAAGTCCATATCTCAGATACTATAAGCAATAGGTCAAGTATATTCGGTGTATGGAAGGACTGTAAGGTATACATGTTAAACTGGCAGGTGTCATCTGACCTTGACCTCATTTTCATAGTTCAGTGGTTATATTTAAGTTTTTGTGTTTTGGTCTGTTTTTCTTATACTGTATGCAATAGGTCTACTATATTTGGTGTATGGAATGATTGTAAGGTGTACATGTCTAGCTGGCAGGTGTCATTTGACCTTGACCTCATTTTCATGGTTCAGTGATCAAAATTAAGATTTTGAGTTTTTGTCTTTTTTTCTAATACTATATGCAATAGGTCAACTATATTTGGTGTATGGAAATATTTTATGATCTATATGTCAGTCGCGCAGGTTTTATTTGACCTTGACCTCATTTTCACAGTTCATTGCTCAGTGCAGTGTTAAGTTTTTGTGTTTTGGTCTGTTTTTCTTAAACTATAAGCAATAGGTCAACTATATTTGTTGTATGGAAGAATTGTTAGCTGTACATGCCTGCCTGGCATGGTTCATCTGACCTTGACCTCATTTTTATGGTTCATTGGTCAATGTTTAGTTTTCTTGGTTAATGTTAAGTTTATGTGACAGTTGTAATAAAGCTTTATATTTAGGACTATCAACATAATATCAGTGATTAGTAAAGAAGGCGAGACATTTCAGCGTGTGCACCCTTGTGGATCTGGTGGATAGTTGTTTCATTGGCAATCATACCACATCTCATTATGGACATTGTGTTTGATTATATGTTTCTCGTTCACATTCAAATCGAATCATCAAGTTACGTCGGCATTTATTGTACTTGTAAGACGTGCTTTGAGGAGTTTCGTATATTTACACACTACCTCTGCTGTTGATCTAATCTAACAATACTGACATGCACGTTCCAATCTTTCAAGCGTGTTACTTACTGGATTGTGGTTAAAACCTCTTCTCATCCGGATTTACCAATCTATATCAATGATACATCGCCATAAAGGGCTATCCTACCTGACCGACAAACAGCAACGAAATAAGACAATGCTCACCAAAGGCCATCATAAATCATTGCCATTATCATAGAGCCAAATTGCCACGAAGCTGATCTTGGCTTTAAATATGAAGAATGCTGTTCGTGGGTCCGAACGTCAACATTTCGGTTTCATCTTTATCAAACTTGGCTTGATTGTTACACATGGAAGTGTCGAAGATCCTTATTGATTTAGGGTACCAGATAAAATGCCGTGGTCACAGCAGCTATTGATAGAATGATATTTATCAAAAAAAATCCTAACGTTATCCTTTGAACCGTAGCTTATCCAAATTAACCCTATTGATTTTGAGGCCGAAGGTCAATGTCAAAGCAGCTGAAATTTGTTTTTCAAAATGATATCTTTTGAACTACATTTCCAACCTTCACCAAACGTACCTGGATAAAAGTTGTTGGAAAAACAAATCAATGATTTTGTGTTCAGCAGATCAAAGGTCAGGGTTACATTACCTATAAAAAGATATATTTTGAAAAAGTTTGCTTTTGGATTTTTTCCCGCTATCTATACCTATCTTAACTTGCTTATTCGTCTGATGGTGAACAAGACCCCTACTGAAATAAAGGTTCCAAGGGCAAAGGTTACAGCTGCAATGAAGGCAATATATTTTGTTTTCCATCATTTGACATAAGTTGAAAGTAGACTTCACAGTTTTCGTTGTTCTTGACACAACAAATTCCATCTATAAATATCACGTTACATTTTTTAGTTTTTAGATTGTTGAAAAAAAATTATATGGATAATCTTTAAATAAAGAAAATATTTCTGATATGGCATATAAGTGTACATATTCACAATGTTATATTTAAAGTATAATAAGCAAAGAAACTTTTTTTTTCTGTAATCAGTAAATCCATGTGAAAGTTTTGAATTAGCAGATTTAACAAAAGAGAAATACAAAATTCAAAAGTCTTCCTTAGAATATACTAGTATCATATGCATGGTCGTCCTGAACATGCATGAACTATTTGCCACTGGACGTTAAGCAACCAACAACCAATCAATACCATATGCATGGCCGATTGCTTCATTTCCGTCTGTATTTTACACATTGTTAACTCTTAAGGTTCTCCTCGATATACTCCATTTAATTTCGTAAAATAAAATCCGTACTATAATGATATACCTTTTTTTCTAAAAACGATTATGTTTTATTTTCCACATTTAATTCAAGCCGACGGGGAATTTCAGTAGATTACAGATTAAATAACCTAAGCCAATCGAATTGCGTAATAATTTAATTACAACGAGGAAAACGCATAATAAAACATCTAACAGGAAGGGAGAATAATATAATAGGTCTGTAAGAACCATTTCCTTCACAAACGACCGAACAAAAATCCAACAAACTTTAAATCAATGAAAAAAACCGTTATGTTTGTATAAGCACAGATTTCCGATCTTTCTTTGGTAAGAAATATCAAAGACTTGAGAGTTTGGGATTCAAAAGCCAATAAGACATTACATGTTTATCTATACAGAAAATTGCATTGTTAAAGACATAATTATTGTCAATTTGTTGTACACAAGTATGCCATCGATAATAGAAAAATGATTATTTAAATTACTTTCAAAAGCAATACCTCATCAGGTAATTTCCGCGTTACATTCGTTTTCGAGTAAACGTCGAAATCTATCACAGAGCGAGATCGGGTACATCGATAGGGTAAGTATCTCCTGCTATGTATTTACACTCAGTCAGAAAAAGGACAATCTGTAAAAATTACAAATCTGACGACTATATTGGTATCAAAAGACCGCGAAAGTACACAAGCCAGCATTAAGCAATACCAACAACAAAGTTAGTGATATATGCTCCTAAGAGACTCGTTGCAATCAAAAATAGGATAAACAAACAAATGTGGGATCAAAAATCAGACATCAGTTACAATGACATCGTTTATTAACATTTCAATATTCTTGATCATTCAATGCTGTCTGTACGACGAGTTCGCATCATCGGAATAAACAACATGCCACAAAATTAATAGTCGCACATAGCAAAACTACCCGCAGACAAACTGTATTCGAGAACTGTAATACACATTATCAAATGTTTGTAATAAAAAAACTGATAGTACGTGTATATAGGGATTCTATCAAATCCCTTCTGATGTTCAGTGCACATGGATGAGTGAAGCAATTATTTCAACTCTGCTCCTCGACGCTTATTTGTTCATGGTGATTATACATCACCTATAATTCATGATGTTTAAATAAATAACCTTGTCTTCAATTTACACAAAGCCTTTGAAAAACAACATTATATTCGCACGAAACCATGTTAAAAACAATCTAAACTTGATTCTTAGTTTGTCTAAATCCCCTGTGAATAATCCCCAATCTATTTAATACAAATTAACAGCTGGTTTGTCATATACCAAACATCACAGGCTGCTTAACCTGTTTGCCATTACCCAACATTGACTGTTTAGACCTGTTGGCTCACTAGTATTACCCAACACTGACTGTTTAGACCTGTTGGTCAATACACATCAATGACTGTTAGACCTGTTGGTCACTATAAAAATAAGCAGATGTGGTATTATTGCCAATGAAACAACTATTCATCAAACTTAAGGTCAACTGAAGTGGATGTAAGCAATTATAGGCAACCGTGCACCGTTCAACAATGAGAAAAACATACCGTATAGTTGGGTATAAAAGGCCCCCCGACATGAAAAATATGAAACAATTCAATTGAAAAAACTAACGACCTAATTAATAACAAAACAGTTTTCGAAAAACAAATATGGCAGACACGAACAAACGACAACCACTTAACTACAGGCTCCTAACTTGGTCATTACCCATCACAGACTGTTTAGACCTGTTGGTTATTACCCATCACAGACTGTTTATAGCTGTTTGTTATTACCCATCACAGACTGTTTAAACTTGTTAGATATTACAAATCACAGACAGTCTACACCTGTTGGTTATTCCTCACACAATTTGATAGCACTGTTTGTTAATAAAATATTTTATAGGCATTACTTATTGATAGTTTTGTTGTTGCAAAATAGTCTAGTTATTCTATAATGTATTTTTGTTTTCTACTAGTATTGAAACACAAATTCATGAAAATTGCTTTAGGAAAATAATGTTTTAATAATAAAATTATAATGACAAAGACGCTATGCGTAAGAAAATAAATTTGACCGTAAAACATTGAAATTGATGCACGGAATCGATATACAAGTGTCTGTAGACTCTGAACTATAAAAATGCCGTTGTCACCGATATCTTCATCATTGCTATTGGAATTACGATGCAAAACAAATCTACAAACAATACTAATCTTTGTAATTGGATGAAAAGAAATCTCTATAGAACGCTCGGAGATTTAAATACCCTGTGTCCAATCATGCGTGGCAGGTACTGCATTACAAGTTACATTTGTCATCAAGTTAATTGGTCTGGATCAAGTCAAATGCTACAACTCTACGAAGTATACAACTTTGAAATTGGAATGACCAAATGAAATCGACATCAGTTCCAGGGGTCTCGCGAGATTTAACGTCAACAAACCACACTTAGGTTAGATTAACGGTAAATTGTATATTTGCATTACTTATCTCCCTTGGCGATATACCACAAAGAGGTTCATCTGCTAAACTTGATGGTGAAAATGTCGAAACTTATCCAGCTATTGAATAAATCCATTACACGTTCTATCTTAACAAATTGGTCTAATTGTGTTTATTTGATATTTAGAAAGGACATCAATTTCGTTGTAACGACGGTAAACCATATCCATTTGCAATCTTCTAAAAATATAGCTTTCAGACTTTCCTCTTTATTGATTTGACAGTAACGTAGCTTGTATTTTGTCACTTGTTGAATTGGTATCACAGACTGTAATGTTAATTTGACTTTAAATCTAATTAAACATCTCTGAGGCTACTGTGATTTCATACAGAAACTGTTATTTTATCTTAATTTGCCAGCACGGTTCTTTCTGGTTCTTTATTGTTCGTGAATTATAACATCTTATCATTTTATGTTTTTCTAGCTTTGGAACTCTCACTAATGCATGATATCTTCGTTTGAATGGCAATCTAATTTTAGAGATGTTCGGAGGTATGCTTACAAGGAATTGGAAACGTTGGTATTACGGAATTTCTGTTCTTCAATATGATAAATGACAATAAGGACAGGTGTTATTTGATCTTCAATTAAGACTTTATTCATTATACATGGTTTCATCACTCATTAAAAATCGAATAGTTTTAGGATTCAAATTACCGAAAAAGGAAATAACTGAGTAAAGAATAAATTGGATGATTCAGTTTCTACAGACGCAAAAAATTATACAAAACGTTGGATTTCACCACTGCATGCTGATTGTCATCAGTAATATGCTATGTCAAAAGTTGAACAGACGATGACAGTGTGATGTCATTAGTCCATTTTTCTCAAAGTCTTATTACTGAATCCATAAAATGGTTTCTTTTTCATACTAGTTCATTTTAATTTGAAGTAATTTATATCTATCTTGGCTAAGGATCAAACATAACTGTAAGTCTGTCTCATCTCTAGAACTCATATTAAGCATGTATGGGTTTGGACAAAAACTGGTTGACTCAAGAGTTATTTTATTCTTTTGTTGGTGAGATTTTAGCAGGACCACATGCAGTTGCAATAGTTCGATTGGGTTTAAATGGGTGAAATAAAACTGAGCGAATTCATTAGTCGTAACGCACATTGTTTGTTCGGCCAAACTTTAAGTTATATAATCTTGATTAAAGTATATGTATAGCACTCGAAGACTTTACTTCTTCTCACCTCGTCATTGGGGTGAAGTTTTTACTATGTTGTGATATTCAAAGTACGAAACTTGATGTGTAGTCTTTGGGTATGGTATGCATGGTTATATGACTTCGGATTAAGTTATAACAAAGATTTGAACCTAAAGGCTTTGACGTATTTAGACAAAATGTCGGGATTTATTGCGTGTGTTCTTACAAATCGTGAATTATATTAGACATTTTTTTTAATTTCTTATCAATAATTTTTTCTCAAGGAAGTCCTTTCAATACTTTTATATTTTAAAGTGCAATGAATTGAATCAAATATTAATGATAAAAAATTCTAAAGGTTTCGCATGCCAAAAGTCATTATAGTGAAGTGGTACTTTTAGACAATAAAGTCAAAGGTTTTCTTCATTTCAACCATTAATTATTTCGCTTAAAAGATTTCTTATGAATAAAACTATACGAAAGGTCTTCAAGAATTTTCAATATCCTTGCGCTAACCTTAATGAATTAATATAGAGGTGAACATGACTTTTTTTTGCAAGATGTTGAGGGGGGAAACGAATAATACGAAAGAATCATGAAAATATATACTTACTACGCAGTGCAAGTAAAATGTCAAAATAGAATCGAGAAATATTTACTATTTATTACTTTTTGGTAGTAACATAGTTTCTTGACGTATATATATAAATAAATACAATACAGTTTATTTCATCCATTTGCACCCAATCGAACTGTTGCAACTGCATGTCGTCCTGCTAAAATCCCACCAAAAAAAAGAAACAAAAAACAAAAAACAAATGCAACGGAATTTGCTACACGTAAGTGGTCAGGTGGGGGTGACCCTTATTAACCAAAAGAAGGTGAATAATCGACTTACTAAATATTTCAACATCAAAACTGTGAAAAAAATTATATACTAGCCAACAAAAGCTTCTATTGAGAGCATTCTGTCGTATGTATACATGTTTTAGCATAGATCAGGTCGTTGCTTTTCTCTTTTGCATTGTTTCACATTTTCTCATGCTGGGGTTTTATATACGGCATGGTAGTCGTTTAAAATTGGGTCATATTTTTTCCTCTTGATGTTGTGGCTATATGAATAATTTGATGTGAATTAAGGGAGGCGAGGAACAAACGTTAACGAAACAGGAAGTAAACGACACAGAATCGACCCACAAGTCATCAAGAATTAAGGTGAGAGGTACGTAATGAAGGCCTCTAACGGAAAACGGGAAAATTTGCGTTCGTTGTTATGAGAGTTATCTCCCTTACACCAGAAAAATATTTTCAAAATGTCGGAAGATATTCCGCTTCGTCGAAAAAATGGTCAATTCGGTGGAAAAGTATTCAATGCTTCTCATCGAAATATAACAAAAAGTGTAGTTATTGTAAATGAAATGTCTTGTCCGAGTGAAACATTGCTTCCCTCCCAAGAAAATGAAAGTAATTTGGCATGGCGTGATGGTCGAAGAGTGGTTGAGTTGGGGATACTTGCTGACCAACTTAAAGCTTGCAAGAACTGCTATGCACCATTGTTTCTACACAATTGTTTAAAAGAACAAAGATATGGTCTCGGAAGTATTTTGTATATACCTTGTGGCAGCTGTCCCTACACAAACTTAATAAACACTAGTAAACGGCACAGATCAGAGACTTCAAAAAGGGAATGTTGATATGGGACGTGAATACAAAATGTAGCATGGGTAAGAATATTATAACACTATAACGTTGACTTTCATTATATATTTTGAAATTCCAAAGCAAATAGCCTATACTATCATGACTATAGTCGAAGACTTACACTTACATGCAGTTGCATACAAAGAAATAAATTCGTTTCTCAAAACAACTGTCAACACTAAGAGGTATTCAACTCTCGACAAAAAAGAGGAAATAGACTATATATGCTTAATAATGATATTCTTGATCTGATTTTCGTGTAATTTTCTCACATAAATATAAACATTTGTTTACAGTGCTTTCTTTCACGTCCGCAATACGGTCTATAAATAGAAGTGAAAAGTGCTAGTACCGAGAGTGAAAAATAAAGGATTAAAACTAATGATTTTTACTAAAAATATTGAACAAGAGTTTTAAATTTTGCGTGAAATGTAATGTCGGAAATTACTTCCGGAGGGTAAGCAAGAGATCAAAGTACTGAAGTACTGAACATCGGATGACCACAAGTTCTTGAGGATGGTCAAAAGCACTTGTCTCAGAAAAAAACAACATATCTCTTTACCTGAAACTGAGGTTAATGTACAGAGATATATTTTTTCTGAGACAAGTTCGTGCGTAGATGATGAATAAATGACAGGAAATTCAACTTCACCGTAATAACTATTATATTGTAGTGATACAAATCAGTCATGATACACTGATTTGTTGTTATATATTATATTAAAATAACAGTTACATATATATATATGATTTGCATCCATTTGTATATCATTCTATTCTACTATTCTAATAATAGTGCAATGCAAGTGCATGGTGGACACTTTTCTGTAAAAATTCGATTTTTCTAAGATTGGATACGAGTAGGCATTCATATTTTCCCGCAAAAACAATTACAGAGTTACCGGTCCTTGCCGGTATTGTCGCAAAACGTTCATTGAGATATTCTTCCGCATGCTTTAACACAATTTTTCGGTACGTGTGCATTGATATTATCAATGATTTTTTACTTATATATATATATATCTAACTACAAAACATTTTCATATTATTAATTTATGTTGTAAACAAAAATATTTTTATCAGTATTCATTGAAGAGATGTATTTATATCAAACGATAAGGAATGTTATTTTGCACTCGTTTATGTGCGCATATTTATCATGTTTATAGATCGGTTACAAACCCAAAACTAATTTACATAATGGAAATCTAGGCGATAGCAATACATCGGAATGACCTCAAGGTCATCGCGATGTAAAAAGGAAAAGAAAATTGAATGCGAATCGAAATGGGGATGGGACCTTGTGCACGGACAAACATGAAGTAAAATGATCTTTCTGAAAATGAACGAAAAATTATAAAAAAAAAGTTTACACGTTTCTTTTAAGTCAATTCGAAAGGAATATTGTGAATAATGAGTTTCAAGCATGAAAATACGCAAAGGAAAATTTACAATCCCGCTGCACGAAAATTATCCTTTACCGCCGCTTCAAAAATAAAATGATTAATTTATAGCAAAGTTCATATAGTATACTGAAAATTCAGAAATTTGTGCGTACATTGATGAACCTTATTTTGAAATGGGCAAAATTATGTCACTAGTTATTGCGATTTCAGTAAAAACTGTAAAAAAAAATTTATTACACAAATCGGATATTTATGAAAAAAATTCTTTGAAAACCATAGAAAAGTGTGCTGAAATGTCTTGTCAGAAAGCCGCTCTACAAGAAGAAATAGATTTAAGCAGGTAAGTCGAAATAATAAATGCACGTGCTTTTCCTGATCTGATTATTGTATATACGTTCTTCTTTAATGTACCTGTTTTGTTTCATTGACCATATAAAAAGAGGGCGGACAAAGTACTAAAAAAAATCTTGTTTAAAACGCCATATTATTTTTAAAAAATCCGGAACCTATTCATTGCCTTTCTTTGTTTATATCTAATGTTTCTCTTGAAAAAAAATGTTATTGATATTTATGGCAGACCATTTGTAGTTTAAAAAAGGGGGCAGAAGATAACAAACTCGAGAAAGTCGAAAACAAACTGACAACGCCATGCAATTTAAACTCAATTTACGCAGTCTGTAAAAAAAGCCATCTTTTAAAAATTAAGCAAATAAAATATGTTACAAGCATTCATTTCATAAAAAATGAATAGTAAGCATGGACTAATTTCAAATTGTTCTAAATATTTGAAGAAATAAAACAAAAGATCTGTTATTCGACTTTTAAGGATGTGAATTTAAGCAAGGATGCAATTTGGGTACTCCTCATTACAGAATCATGGATCGTTTGGAGGTTCGTTCAAACCCATTTTTCTATGATTCAATATTGATTCAAAATTGAATTGGTGGAACAATATAGTGAATAATGATACATCTAGAAAATAAACACAGAATGGAAACTGTTGTCTGGATCATAAATAAACGTAGGTGAAAAAAACTGTCAAAATATGTGCAATTTGGGTACCCTCACGTTATCTGATGTATGTAAGGTAGATCAGACAAGACTAGCCATAATCAAGTTTGATATAAAGACCTTTATTGTAGTCGACGCTATTCATTTAGTTTGAAAAAGGACCGAAAATAATTATTCAAAAACTGAAGTATACAGTTTACAAATTTATACCAAAGGATTTTTAAAAATCCCATAGAATGGTAATCGTGCATTGCTGCCTTGGAATGTTTGCATTTTTCTCTTCTCTAAAATGTTATCAAAAGATACCAGGCTTGTAATTTTGGGTTGCTCTCCCAATTTTGTCAATATAACGGAACTATAAACAGCTGTCATACAAGTGGGAGGTTTAGCTGGCTATAAAACCAGGTGTAACCCACCATTTTCTTCGGGAAATGTCTGTACCAAATCAGGAATATGGCAGTTATTTCGTTGATTGATAGCGTTTGATTTTGTCAGTTTCCCCTTTTTGAATTTGCCTTAGAGTTCAGTATTTTTGTTATACGCCAGAAGCTCGTTTCGTCTACACAAAAATCATCAGTAGCGCTTGAATTAAAACAAGGGCCACAACAAATCGAACTTACAATAGTAAAGACGGACATATGCATTAATTTAAAGTACAATGTTATCTTTTAATCTAATTTTCATTGAAAGCAGCAACATTACGGAGTGTAAATCAACATTATAATCTCAGAAACGTAGAAATGAATCACGTATTAATATAGTCTAGATTAGTCCAAATGTCTACAGAAGTATCAAAAGAAGAAATAAAATACAAGAAATAAGTCCAACGTTGATTGCTGATGCATTCTGAATGGAAATACAATCATTATCAGTATTGTTTAGGAGGTTTAAAAGTGACATAAAATTGGGAAAAATCAATGTGTGTAGATTAGGAAATGCCGATCTCATTTCCGTTCCCTTCATAAGGTAAGCGGATAGGGCTATAATCCCGATACATCGTTATCTTATGCGAAGAATGAAAGCTAATATGATACAAACATAAAGAAATCTGGGAGGGGGATAAAATAAACTAAAACACCGGTAGATGGGATGCATGATTGTTGTTTGTTAAAACTGAATTACCCATTTTTTTTCGCAAGATGTACTAAGGAATGGGAGGGGGAGATAAGTTTGTGTGAAAGCTGATATTCGTTGTACAAACATGCTTAACATTAAATTTTACTGAAAAAATGCTCTGAAACATATCTTATAGTTTTGAAGTTTAAGTTATACAATTATATTTTTGAGAGTATTTTCCTTTTAAAACTTTAATGCTTATGGCTGTGAAAATGTGTAAAAACGCGTTTGCGTACTTAAATTATTTGTAATGTAAATCGAAAACATTTATTGGAAAAAAGTCTACTTTTTGAATTTTGAGTACCAAGAAAACCCTTTAGGGCTAGGATGAAATTTGAAAAAAGGCAGGACAGGAGTTTTGAGTAAAAAAAAAGGCAGGATGAGCAACTTTTCAAAAAACAAGAGGCTCTCAAGAGCCTGAATCGCTCACCTGTATTTCAGAGGAGAAGATTTTTAAATGTTGATGAACAAATTGTGTAAAATTGTCTTTAAAGAGCAATAACTCTTTAAGGGGTCAATTGACAATTATGGTCATATAAACTTTTTTGTAGATCTTACTTTGCTGAACATTATTGATGCTTACAGTTTATATATATCTATAATAATATTCAAAATAATAACAAAAAACTGCAAAATTTTGTTAAAACTACCAATTCGGTGGCAGCAACCCAACAATGGGTTGTTCAATTCGTCTGAAAATTTCAGAGCTGATAGATCTTGACCAATTGAACAATTTTACCTCATGTCAGATTTGCTCTAAAAGATTTAGTTTTTGATATATAAGCCAAAAACTGCATTTGACCCTTATGTTCTATTTTTAGCCATGGCGGCCATGTTTGTCGATGGATACAAACTTCGGATACAATTTATAAACAAATACCCTAAGGAACATTTAGTCAAAGACTGAAGGTAATTGGCCACGTAGTTTCAGAGGAGAAGATTTTTAAATGTTAGCAAACTTGATGAACAAATTGTGTAAAATTGTCTTTAAAGGGCAATAACTTCTTAAGGGGTCAATTGACAATTATGGTCATATAAACTTTTTTGTAGATGTAACTTTGCTGAACATTATTGCTGCTTACAGTTTATATATATATCTATAATAATATTCAAAATAATAACAAAAAACTGCAAAATTTTGTTAAAACTACCAATTCGATTCGTCTGAAAATTTCAGAGCTGATAGATCTGACCAATTGAACAATTTTACCACATGTCAGATTTGCTCTAAAAGCTTTAGTTTTTGAGATATAAGCCAAAAACTGCATTTGACCCCTATGTTCTATTTTTAGCCATGGCGGCCATGTTTGTCGATGGATCAAAACTTCGGATACAATTTATAAACTAGATACCCTAAGGAACATTTAGTTAAAGTTTGAAGGTATTTGGCCCAGTAGTTTCAGAGGAGAAGATTTTTGAAATAGTTTACGACGACAGACGACGACAGACGACAACAGACGACGACAGACGACGACAGACGACGGACGACGACGGACGCCAAGTGATGGCATAAGCTCACATGGGGCCCTTCGGGCCGCGGTGAGCTAAAAAGGCAGGATGACAATTTATGTAAAAAAAAGTCAGGAGAAACTAATAAAAAAAAAGGCAGGACCGAATAGAGTGAAAAATAAAAATGCAGGACAGAGATTACAACTAAAAAAAAAATTGCAGGACACAATTTTTCATCCTAGCCCCCCCCCCCCCATAAAAATCAAATGGTAGCTCCCTTAGGTCTAAAAAGTTCTGAGGTAATAATTGGTAAATGCCCTTTGCACGAAAAAACTACAAAGGTTTGTATGCGTGAAACAAATTTTTAACTTGTAATCGGTCCCACTAATGTAGCAGAATGATAAGTTTCATTTTTGTTTGTGCCGAAGCTCACAAATGTATTTTATTCAATTATTACAATGGATGTACTGCATTCTCGTAAAACATGTACACTTTTTATAAATCAAACCCAGCATCCCCACACGACATGATTTTATGGTTTCTTTTTAAGTTATTTGTTCTTTTACAGTTAAACACCAATACTATACATGAGATCAATCAGTGAGTACGGATTCTTTATAATTCACCATGATAATTAAACTTTTGTCTCAGTGATATACATGATTGTTTGCAGCCAAAGTTTTTTTTTCTTTGGACAATTTGACAAAGACAGATTAACGACTCGTCCATGGATACATATTATAAGCAAAAGGCAATTGTCAATTCTGTTTGTTATTGACAAACAATCTATCTTGTGAAAATGTGTATGTCTGGTCACGCGAAAGATTGTCTAAACTGTTCGTCGGAAGACAACGTTAAGACTTTTGCTTTCTGATTAATGCTGAAAAACTCGTTTTACAGTTTACCATACAGTATTGCTGAACTAAACTGACCAAAGTGCGTGCCACCGTCAATTATCACCTATGTTATCGAAAAGAAGAAGACATCTCCAATGTGAAGTGCTTTACATGAATAAATTATACAATAATCGAACATAATGCTCTTATGCATAATACGAACAGATTTACCAACTCGTTCTATGCATGAATTACTAATTTTTCTTTACCAGATAGTGTTTTATTAAAGGTTTATGGTACTGCTTTGTATCAATCTCGTTTTAATGAGTAAAGAAATCGTAGAACATAAACCTTAATGGTGATCTGAAATAAGGTACATGCATGCATTGTATGCAAAGCGCTAACCACAAAATGGTTGAGCATAAGTGGTCTGTTCGAAACGATAAAAAGGCTAATTGGCGTTCATTTCAGTAGAACAAATACATCGTTCTATCGGTCCGAAAAGAACACGTATTAACCTTTATCAACGGTTCACATACACTACCAACCATTAGAGTACATTGTTAAAATGTTTGTTTTTTAGCAGTATTATTGATGAATAGCAATCAAATTACATTATGAAAAACTTTTCTATTGAAGCAGGTCATTCCACACGTGACCTCTTAGTTATATTCCTATGTCATTCATGATAAAAACGGCAGTTTGTGTAAAGCATTGTTTTTTGGAATATGCTGGTGTATATTTAAAATTTTGTTTTTGTGTTTATTTACTATTTTTTAGAACCTCAATTGCGAGCTCTAGGCATACATTATAAGAACGAACGATACCTTCTTTTTTATGCCTTTTATCTGCAAATTTAAAATTCTGGTCATAAAGAAATAATAAAAATGAAATGTTCGATGAATTGTCTTTTTATGTGTTCTATATTAAAATGACCGCTGTTAATTCTATTTTTTCTCTTGTATACAGAATACAGAATCTAAAAGCTTCTACGTTAAGTATAATCATTATTCGCTTAATCAAATGTAACCTCTAGTAGCTGACATTCTAATTGACGAAATAAAGACACCGATCTGCTGTAAACATGTTTGTTCATATCGAATTGCAGTGGTTAGGAAACTTCTGTATATCTAGTTCAAATTCCTATACTCCTAGCCTTTTTTTATTATTTAACATTTCTCATTAAAAACACCAAGCTGTGCAAAATAATATTACGATGATACTGTTCGTATATAATAAAATTAAGAATTGAAACGGGGAATGTGTCAAAGAGACAACAACCCGACCAAAGAGCAGAAAACTGCCCAAGGCCACCAATGGGTCTTCAATACAGCGAGAAATCCCGCACCCGGAGGCGGGCTTCAGCTGACCCCTAAACAAAAATGTATACTAGTTCAGCAAAATGGACGTCACACTAAACTCCAAAACATATATAAATGAACCAAAATTAAAAAAAAAACATACAAGACTAACTATTCTTTGACCGTATGCTTTATTTGCACTATAAATATGTATAACTTTCATTACGCTTTATTTATGTAATATGCCTTGTGTGGTTTTTAAACTTCTTTATGCATAATTTCAGTTTTGTTTCTTTGAAAAAATTGGTCGAAAGGCTCCATACTTAAATGTTGCTTTGTTGTTTTGTGCATTTAAAAAGAAAAGATGCTTTTTTCTTAATAAAAAATTGTTTAACTATTTACTTATAAATCTAATGATAAAGTGTGAGCTAGCCTGTCTGACAAATTGAAAGTCAAATCAGCTATAACAAGCAAGCCTTTAAGACTTTGGGGTCTTCCGAAAGCCAGTTCGAGTGGATTTATGAAAATCTTGGATACTTTGGTGTTTTTTTTTTATTTCTACTCGGTCGAACAATTTGCAGATTCTACGTGTAGAGAAAGTGCACGCTTTCTTTGCACGTTACAGAACTCTTAAAACACACTCTTAATAATATGCTTTTCAGAATTTTAGTGCCAGTTTAACTTTCCGTCATTCACTATACCTGTTGGATTTATTATTAATTTATTCTGGTCCTAAATATATATTGCGGACCTGTTTCTGTATTGTTATGAGTTACAATTTATGACTAAAATCAGCAAAGACCCATCGAAACAACATCTGATTCAAAAATTTAATAACACTTTTAGATATTTAGATGATATATTGGCTCTCAATAATGACGACTTCAGTATGTACACTAAAGAGATTTATCCTGCTGAACTGATTTTAAATAAAGCTAATACTAATGAACACTGCCCTTTCCTGGATCTTGATATCTTTATCTTTAAAGGGAAGCTTAATACCAAAATTTATGATAAAAGAGATGATTTTTCATTTCCTATTGTTAATTATCCATTTTTAGATGAGGACGTTCTCTTGTCGCCATCTTATGGTGTTTATATATCTCAACTTGTTCGATTCGCTCGTGTATGTAACAACGTATTTGATTTCAACGAAAGAAATCTCCTATTTACTGAAAAATTATTAAACCAGGGTTTTCGATATCACAAACTAGTCAAACATTTACTAAATTTTATCATCAGTACAAGGACATCATTCGTAAATATAAATCAACATGCAGACATCTTATACGTTCAGGTATTTCACATCCAATATTTTATGGTAAATGTCGGCATTCACCTCAAAAGCTAACCTAACCTTTAAACAGACTTATTCGGAAAGGATATAGTTACGATACTGTTGTCAAGTCATTAAGGATTGCATATTTTGGTATTAATATTGATTCACTCATAGGTTTTTTGCATCGGAAATAAACATATTTGTTCTAAAACCAGTTGTTGGCATGATGCGGGGTATGTTCTTCTCATATATTTTATGATGGTATGATACTAAACCCCTAACGGGAGGGATTGTACTTGATTTTCATATGATGAAGACATATATCTTTCAATCAGTTTAATTGAGGTCTGGAGCTGGCATGTCAGTAACTGCTAGTAGTCCTTTGTTCATTTATGTATCATTGTCATTTTGCTTAGTTTCTTTTGTTACCTATTCTGACATCGGACTCGGACTTCTTTTAAACTGAGTTTTACTGTGCGTAATGCTATTCTACATTGGCTAGAGGTATAGGGGGAGGGTTGAGATCTCACAAAACATGTTTAACACCGCCGCATTTTTGCGCCTGTCCCAAGTCAGGAGCCTCTGGCCTTTTTTAGTCTTGTATGTTTTTTAATTTTAGTTCATTTATATGTTTTGGAGTTTAGTGTGACGTCCATTTTCACTGAACTAGTACACAATTTTATTTAGGGGCCAGCTGAGGACCACCTCCGGGTGCGGGATTTTCTCGCTGCATTGAAGACCCATTGGTGGCCTTCGACTGTTGTCTGCTCTTTGGTCTGGTTGTTGTCTCTTTGACATATTCCTCATTTCCATTCTCAATTTTATGATATATTTTCCATTGAACCTTAAGTATGCAACAACAATCAATTTAAATTTAAATTAATTTTTCCAATAAGATACAACAGATACTTTTCTTTGTTCTTTAGACCGAGGTTATTGATATTTTTCAATGGTGTTGTATGTCACCGACATCAAAAGTTATATATAAATAATTAATTTCAATTTATATTTCTAACACTGATTATCTATCTGGATTCAGAAATAATACGTCTTTCATATAGATATAGATTTTTAGCAAGTATTTTTTTCTTATTCTCATTAAAAGACTTCAATAATGCCATATATATGTATCAGTTTTCTCGTTAACGTATTGAAGTTGTGCTTTATACAGTTTTTTTATGGACATAACAACACATTTTGACCATGCAGTCCGTAACCTCTGCGTTGACTTTTGGGAATTTATTATCAGTGATAAATTGTTTTTATTTGTTCGAAGACTAGCAGTACTGAAGACTGTACTTTTAATATCTAGGCAAAATTAATTTCAACAGCACCAAACAATTCTTTTATAACGGCAAGGATTTGTATAATACACATTCTTGATAACGGTTATAAATTTTAGAAAGACCGTTAAACACCTTTTTAGTCACTCTTGTTGGACCATAGAACACCATGCAGAATACTAAAAGGTCACAGGAAACATCTCCTGACATTAATTATATACAATGCCTTAAATATACATAATTGATTCTTTTGAATAATATTATAGATATTTATCTTTATTCAGACGAATTTTGTCAAATATAAGTGGCAGCTATCAGAGGCTAAGACACTTAATTACAAAGTAAGAGTGCAAATCTCTTCTGAAGCATTTAAGATGACAGTGTTCAGCGTGATCAATTAAATCATTACTGTTGCTTTAAAACATTACATATTCCTCAACGTATGCTTTAGTCTCATATATAATTGATCCTATATTGCGTAATTTGAAAAATATTCTTTCATAACTTTCTCTTTAATATATAAGTGTTGGGAACTAAAAGCAAATGCTGGTTTATCACTTGTGAATTTTTTTAAAACGGCAGCTTAACACCACTTAAAGAGGTGTTTCGTCCTCATGACATAACATGTTGGCAAGAAATACAGTACAATAGTTTGTTTCATATCAATGAAAAAACCCGTTTAAATTACTCATTGTCTCTCAAGTATAGAAATATAATTATTATTTAATTGTTATAAAATTTGCATGCGATGTTCTATCAATACGAAGACTGTCACCATTCGTATGATATTCGATCCATTATGACAAAAACGAAGAAAGAAAAAACTAGAAGATCAACGTATGACATTTCTGGCAATATATCTGTCAAAACAAGGCAGAAAAATGGAAGGAGAACACTGGTACACTATTCAATATACAACAAACAGCAGATGGAAGATACCAAAGAAATACTTAAACTCATAAGTCGATGACAAATTGACAACGCCATGGCAAAAAACGAAAAACCGGAAGTGTAAGCATGTCCTACTCTTCATGTGGCAGCCGTCGTGTTGCTCATTGAAGTGCTACCTTGGTGATAAGTCGAATTGGGTGATGTCACATTCAAGGAAACTATTCAAAAGTCCATACAGCTATACGAAGAGTAGGACCATGGACCTTCGTTACATGCAAGCAGCAACTCTTCCATCTGCTGTTTGTTGTGGTTACCACAATTGAAACATATCCGTCTTTGTCTGTGAAACAGATATTCCATAACGTTCTACCAACTTGATTTGGCGTCCGTGAAATTTTTGAAGAGATGACTTCAACTTCACCACTTGGAAACCTTAGTGGTTTCGTATAGTTATCAAACATGTTTGCAAGGCAATAATCCTGTACATGAACATTTTTACTATTCAAAAGTCCATACAGCTATACAAAGAGTAGGACCATGGACCTTCGTTACATGCAAGCAGCAACTCTTACCAAGAAAATCATGATAGGAAAAATAAGCATTGAAACATCGTATCAGCTGGAAGACATATACTCCATATGCAGGCGCTGCTGGAATGTTGCTTTATAGAAATGGAAATTTCACAGTTGGGAAGCTTTTTGTTTTACAAAGTATGATTTGTCCCTCCCTATAACTAGAAATTTGTATCTACGTTGGCCATTCATTTTTTGTGAAACAAAGTAAGACCAAGTATTGAAGTTTGTCTTTAAGTTTGGAATTGGGTAAACTTGTGTGAAGGGTAGAAAATTCCAATGTTTTTATACTATTGCAAGAAGAAAGAGACTTAAGTTGTATGTACTCTAACAGATCTTCGGAAATTTTAAGTATCCACTGTGACAAATGATTCACACCGCCCATAAAGTTATAGTTCCACAATCACTCTGAAGACGACTTTCAGTGCTGATAGAATTAATGTTTATAGTTTAGAAAGAGGTTTCGTGGAGCACTTACAAATTTATGTAATTTAGGTTTCCGATAAAGTTAATTAAGACCCAGTTCTTCATCTTTGTGGTCTGCTCTACGCCTTTAGAATTTCAACCTATGATTTTTCAGGATGACCTCTTTGGTAAGTGTCTTGGGGTATATGTTGAGTTTCCAAGTGAACCGTCAATACCCAATTCCTTTATCAAGCAGTTGATGTAATGTGATTAATTCTTAAAAACGATGTTATTTGTGGTTTTATTTGCGGGTAAACAACAAATTTGTCATGGATGTAGGACAAGTGCTTAGCAACATTTAGGTTTTTAAAGATATATATATAGCATATGTGTATTCGTAGAACTGTTTAATATTTAATTCTAATATCCCATTCAGAAAAAAGTATCTACGTTTTCTTTTTATCTCGTTTACCCCAAGTGTCTCGCATAATCATCGACAGAATCCATCAGCATTTTAAAGTTTTGTTTCCATTTGATGGATGTAGGCTCACGATATTTCGTGCCTTTGAACAACACAATGAGCAGACAATGTTAAGGTCACCAGAGAGTAATAACGTGGCCATCCGAATTATATTATATATGAATGCAAGGGGAACTAGCACAGATTAGAATTGAATTCGTCAATATTTAGATCTTACAACACGTGTTAGTAATTGACAATTTTAGTCGCAATTGGTTTGGTATACTAGCAGGTATAAGAGATGATAGGTAAAAACTGATCTTTAAAGCAGTGACGTATTTTCGATTGAACTGATTTATAATGAAGGATATTGCCTATAGTAAGTTGATGACATCGAGACCTTTGTTGGCCAAGGACAATTTTAGTTTCATCTTTTCCAATGTGAACCGGTCTTAAAAGTCTGTGAGTGGTAAAAAATATTCCATAATTAAACTTTATAAAATACAAAAAAAAAAATATGAAGAAATTATAATTGTACTAAAATGTTTATGTGCATTGGCTGACAGGAGATACAATGTCTAGGATCTATGTCTCGCATTGCAACTGTATATTCGACCATGAGAAATCTAACTACAAGGCTGTATGCCTTATAATAACATATAAGTTTTATAACTTTCCATTTAGTCGCTCAAATAGTACTCAATATATGAAACATTCCTACACTGTTTAAAAAATTAACTTTTTTCTGTTTCCAATTTTTGGTAGTACTGAACTGCAGAGAACAAGTAACTACCCCTACATTGTACAATATTTTACTTAGTGCAAGATCTGTGCCTCTAACGATATAATGTCAGAAAAAATACATGTAATGCCAATTTTCCCCCCATTTTGTGCTAATCATGAAACCTCAACGAACGTAGTTTTCCATTAATGAAGTTGTTGAATTTTCTGGCACACGTCTACAATTTTCCATTGATAGGTCCCGTAACGTTCTATCCAAGTCTAGAGATATATAGGTCTATACGTTTGGGAGCATATATATAGTATTATCAAGAAAACAGAAAAGTTTATATCAGATGGTTTTTGATATGTCCTACAATTTGCAAAGTTTAAATATGAATAAAAAACGTATTTCCTAATTGTTATATTAAAATATTAGTTTGTTAAATATTTAATTCAATGCATTATCTTTCTAAAAAGGGAAAACAAATTGGAAAATACCCTTAAAATGCCATATTATTTTCCATAGTTTTCATGTCATAAGTATTTAAATTGAAAGGCTACCTTTTCAAAAATATACCTGCAAAAACGTATACAAATTGGACCAACCAATGACTAAGTCATACATTTTGTACAAGAGAAGATTTCATTAGCAGTAGCAGCAACAATGTTGTTTAATATTGGGAACCTATGTTCACATTTTGTAGTAATGTAAGACCGTGTTTTGTAGCAAGACCGATAGTCTATCAGTTTATACCACTGTTATTCCAGTGAATATGATGGGCGTCTTGTCTTTATTATTCTATTTTTTCTTATTCGATCGGGGCAACTAATGCGAAATCAACTTTTTGGTGTTTTTTTTCTCCATTGTAGTACATAAAATAATCTTCAGTACTGGCAGCCATCTTTGATCACTGGTGGAGAAATTTCATCAGATAGGGGATCTTTCTATAAAAAATATTAATGACAAGGCTGTTGTATTAGGTCTTTTATTGCAACTCAAGTATCCAGTGCATGTCAAATCATTGATGGAGTGAAATAAAAAAGTCAAATTTTCATTAGAATTTTCTTCTGTACTTTTATGCCTATTAAGTTTATTTGTATGAATTTAAACAATGTAATGTAAAAATATTGCATCTTTTTTGAGACATCAAAATAAGAAATTGGAAGGTTATCCAGTTTATTGGAAGTGGTGCGACCTCGTGAAAACAGCAAACAGAATGTAGAAAAAAGTAGTTTTTGGTGGCCTTCGGCTGTTGTCTGCTCTATGGTCGGATCGTTGTCTCTTTGACACATTCCCCATTTCCATTCTCAATTTTATTTACTTCAAAGTTTCATAACGTTTTAATCTTCGTGGCTCGTATCACTCCGCCCCCCCCCTTATGTAGCATTACTTTAAAAAAAAATATCAGCCGTTTTGCATGTAAACATATAGATGAGTCAATTACAAGACTGCAACCAACAAATATATCTTTTGTTTATACATTTCTTGAGAAGAATCAGTTTATAACAAATTCACAAACTCTTTCCCATAAGAGTCTAAATAATTGAAGAGCGAAATATTTTACACAAATGAAACACGTGCAGTAATGGCTACACTATTGGTTAGCGGACCATTCGGATACAGTGTTTTGGAAGTAGACTTCAATAATTAAAACTATGTTCGGTTAGCCATAGGCTAGGTGGTTCTGGCCAAGATTTGTCCTATACGGCAAGGTCACTGTATTTCATGTTGTTCACCATCCTATATAAATCGGGCGACAGCATTATATAAATGAATTGTCAGATGACACCAAAGACTTGGATGGTTTCTAAAACTATTTCTATCAGTGGTAAAACAGAATGTCCCTGGAGTTATTAAACATGTTTGAAAGGCAGTAATCCTGTACAAGAACATTTTTACTATTCAAAATAAAATTGAGAATGGAAATGGGGAATATGTCAAAGAGACAACAACCCGACCAAAGAGCAGACAACAGCCGAAGGCCACCAATGGGTCTTCAACGCAGCGAGAAAATCCCGCACCCGGAGGTGGTCCTCAGCTGGACCCTTAAAGTCCATACAGCTATACGAAGAGTAGGACCATGGATCTTCATAACATGCATTATATACCGCGCAAATAATATTAATAATATAAAACCGCATTCTCTTTTAAATTTACAATAAATGAAATGATATATCATAAAAATTGGTTTAAATTTTGAAAAAATTTTCACAAATGTATAAAAATGCCTTGCGATTGTCAGACTTAAATTTTGTTTTTAAATACTTAACATTAAATAAATGAATGATGTCCTTGAGCAATTGAAAATTTTGATATTTTGATATAGATCTTTTATTTTCATTGTATCCCGTTGTTTATTGTATATAGAGAGACAAAACAGATTAATATTCATGATTAGTTGAAGTTTACATATAAAATTAATAATCAAAATTCAGTGATCAAACTTATAGCTAAAAAACAGACATATTGTCTGCACAGACCATAATTCATTACATTATTTTTATTAATTGTCGGTAGATAATTTTGGTAAATAAAACAAAATAAAGGAAAACAAAATAATAGCTACGAATGTACAATAATATACGCCCTTCATCAATGATAACGACCAAAGTTTGAAAAGAAAACTGAAAAAGCAAAACATATAATTATAGTCCAATTTACGTCAATACTTTTGTAACATTGAAACGAAAACACTTTGATTGATTGATATTTGGTGTTTAATATAAAAATAAGAAGATGTGGTATGATTGCCAATGAGACAACTCTCCACAAGAGACCAAATGACACAGACATTAACAACTACAAGTCACCGTACGGCCTTCAACAATGAGTAAACCCAATACCGCATAGTCAGCTATAAAATGCCCCGAAATGACAAATGTAAAACAAAACAATTCAAACGAGAAAACTAACGGCCTGATTTATGTATAAAATAATGAACGAAAATCAAATATGATATACAGCAACAAACGACAACCACTGAATTACAGGCTCCTGACTTGGGATAGGCACATATAGAATGTAGCGGGTTAAATCTAGTTTGAAGCAGAAAAACACAGAGTGGACGTGGCAGGGTACTTATACATCCGCACAACAAAAGGACACTAAGCACATATCTGACAGCTAGTTCAAAGCCAATAACAACTAATAAAAAAACCATGCATCTAAGACTAAAATATCAGTCAGTTCACATCCAACGTCCAATGGATTTAGTGTAAAGACGTCATTAACAGTCAGAGAAAAACATGACCTTGTGCATTGCCAAGATACAGGTATCGCCACTTTCAGCATTATTCGCTATTTCGTGGTAGTCAGTTTTAATTCGTAGGGGAAGCCATAGTGCCTAGAGAGAACAACCGACCTTCGGCAGGAAACCTGCATGGCAATCCTAGTTGATTAAGATTGGAGTCGAACCCACATTCCACGTGCGGAGTTTAAACTAACAAACTTAGTTTTGAAAGGCTAGTGATACAATAGATAGACTGATTAGACCACTCGGCCACCGAGGCTCCTTAAAAACCAAACGAAACAACAATTCAAAATCAATACTTAGTCTAGACAACACTGTCTGAAAGAAGTAACCAATGCGTTGTTTTCATATATTATATTATCATATATTAATGTTTTTGTTATTTGGAAATTGTAGTGTCAATAGCAGAACTTTGACATGCAGTTTCCGTTTAGTTAATTCACAACTCATTGAAGACTCGGGGCGATTTAGAGTTTGACATATAATATATATATATAGACCTTTCTTAAGTTGATGACTGTGTGTTGCTTTAAAAATGTCTTAGTTATTTGTGTCCTTGGGTTGCTGTCTCAGTGACATTTATAACCCACATATCCTTTATCATATCATAATATAAATGCAAGAATCACAATAGAGATTGTTATGCTATGTATATCGTTCATGTTTACTTTAAATCTCCATTGATTTATAATACCTCTTATTTCTTACTATTATTAAAATATTTTCGTTTCTATGCTATAATTGTAAAATTTTGACGGCATAATTTCTTAAATATCCATCATTTTAAGTTTCGAATGAAATCAATTCCGTAATTTATGGTTTGAAGCATGACAACAAACATTAACGCTGTTTCTTTATCGACATTAGAATTCTGCACATATTTGTTCTCGGTATTGCGCAAAATCATGTCTTCCTGTTCTGATAAAGATGTTATTCAGTCACCGATATTATAGTGTAGAACGGCATGATTTTATATTAGCGGCTTAGGTATACGTAAAAATTGCATGCTTTCAGTTTCTGCTTGCATTCTTTGGTACGGTGAAGTGTTTGTGTTGTTTGTACTTGTGTTTTGTTGTTTAAAAAACTGTTATTTTAGAGTCACATTATACGTTATTTTGTGTACCTTTTATATAAGTCAATCAATTAAGACTACAAAGGAGGATTGAGATCTAAAATGGCCTCTGCAATAAGGTTCTATTCTGAACATTCCACGCCTGAAGGGGGAGTATATATCTCCTATTTGATACGATATTCCAGAGCTCGCGTTTCCGATCTTGATTTCCTTTATAGAGGTTTGCTGGAAGCTATTGAAATGAGGGTACTAAGTGGTAAATTTCAAGTTATCCCTTCAAAAGTTTTACGGACGCCATCACGAGATGGTAGGCCGTTTTTTTGAATATCTGTGTCACAGATATCCACGGATATATATGTTCCATGCAATTTTTGTAACCACAATAACATCCGCTTTTCCACGATTGTGACATCACCGAATGAAAGTTTTACCGATTGTGTACTTACCGTGTGCCACACGACGAGAGCCACTATAGTAAAGCAGGATATGCTTACCCTTCCAGGATACCTGAGATCACCCCGAGGTTTTTTGTGGGGTTCTTGTTGCTCAGCATAGGTTTCAATAAAGTGTTTTGTGGACTTGTTTTGTTTTTCGCAGTCTCTCGTTTATTTTGCCATGGCGTTGTCAGTTTTCCTTCGACTTATGAGTTACCAATTTTTACATGGTATATTCAGCCTTTTTTTATTCTTGGTTTCTGTTAACTTTTTCATGATCTCATGACGATTCAATGGTTGACATTTTGTTATATCCACCTTTCTATGTTATTGTCCAAGACTGTATGTTGACCTCTATGTCTTAAGGTTATGTTATCATTGGATTGCTGTCTCATTAAACTCTATTACACCACACCCCTTTTTATTCAAACATACGAGTATCTTACTATTTTGAGAGTGAAATTCTCTAAAAATATCAATACATATAAATATATGTCCTGCTAGAAAAAAAAATAGTCTTATGAAAATAAGGAGATGTGGTATGTTGCAATGAGACATATATCCACTAAAGTTCAAATGAAGTGGATGTAAGCAAGTATAGGCAACCGTATGGCCTTCAACAATGAGAAAACCCCATTCTGTATAGTCGTCTATAAAAGGCACCGACATTAAAAATATGAATCAATTCAATTGAGAAAACTAATGGCCTAATTTAGAACAAAACATTTCACGAAAAACAAATATGACAGACATGAACCAACGACAACCACTGAACTACAGGCTCCTGACTTTGGACATGAACATTTACAATGTGGCAGGGTTAAACTAGTCTGCTGGCGCCAAACCCTCCCACTAACCTGGGACAGTGGTGTTACAGTACAACATAAGAACAAACTATAAAAATCAGTTGAAAAGGGCTTAAATCATCAAATCGATACAAAGCAGAAAACATATAACGAAATTAAAGACCGAACGTATCAGGGTATCTATATATATATATATACATCCCACAGCAAAAGACACTCAGTAAAGATCTGAGAGTATACGCAGTTACTGCCAGCTTGTTCAAAGCCAATATCAACTAATAAAAAAATCATGTATCTAAGACTAAAATATCCATCAGTACACTTACAACATCCAATGGATTAGTAGAAAGACGTCATTAACAGTCGAGAAAAACATGACCTTGTGCAATGCCAAAATATAGGTATGTATCGACAGATTGTAGTACCGTGAATGTGCAAATGTGTATAACAATAATATTTAGTATGGTTTTAATTTACTGATAACAAAATCAATATTCATACCAATAAAAACAATATTCAAAGATCTAATTACAGTGTTGAATTTGTAACCTTTTAGAATAAGTTTATTCAAAGGATTGATAATTTTACCCGGATTGTATCTAAATTTCCGGGTTCGGCAAACAAAATCCCCGTAAATATTAGGATGTGCTATTCCGTTTGAAATAAGTTTTCTACAAGGTACAGCCAAACTTGCAAACTAAATATATTTGTATCCATGGAAGAATTTAGTAAAGATTTTAACGAAATCCCTGACTTAATAATTTACCAATAATACATAGATTACGCTCATTGAAATCCAAACCATCACTACGGACACTTTACTTTATTTTAATAACTGAATCAAAACAACATTGCAATTACGTTTTTATTAATTATGTGTCAGTTACTTTAATGTACATGTGTTAATTTGAATTGTTGATCAGTCCCAGTAAATCCCAAAAGATTCATCGACACCAAATTTGCGAATCAGATAGTCTCTATCATTGGAGCAGGTCGAAAATAATACATTAGCATCAGTTTAAATCAACTAATTAGTATTTCTCACCTGACAACTTCATTGCACCTTTAACTGTTCGTGCTGTTATCTCAAATCGCATCTATTCGTCTGGTCACGCATGATTTCTAATGAATCTTGTTTCGTTCATAAGAAATCTATTAGCAGAAAGATCCATTTGGCGCCAAGTTTTCCTTCGGGAAATCTTTTTGTTTGTTGCAGAAAATATTAACGTTTCAAAAGTACGAAATATGTAATTGTCTTGGGAAGCATATCACTCAATTCCCGATGTTTGCGCCTCACCGCCTGAAGGGCTTTTACAATTGCTTAAGACATCTTTATGTAGCAATCTTTTCACTTTAATTGTAATTTTTCTGAATTGTTTCTTGTTAATAGTAGTTAATAGGATTGTTCTGTATGTACTTAAAGAGTATTGCCAACATCGGAAGACATCCAGAAGTGCCATTATGTCTCTTTGATAGTATTGTTTGTTTCAAGTTCTGTTTTAATTCTGTGATTTGCTTTCTCACAACTGCATACTTGACTTATTTCTGTGCAGTTTTTGGAAACTCGATCTGTATTAATTTCGAATTAGGATCTATATTAAATGAAAACTGATCATCTCATAGTGAGAAAATGTTGTTTTTTTTCACTCATTTCCACTGTCCACGGACTGCGGCTTAAAATGGACGCATGTCAAAGCGACAAATCGGCGCAAGGACAATTCGGCATCATGCGTGCTGACGTAACATAAAGAAATTCCAATATGCGCGATGACATTATAGAAGAGGGGCGAAAGATACTAAAGGGACATTCAAACTCATAAGTTGAAAACAAACTGACAATGTCATGCCAAAAAAAAATCGACGAAAAGACAAACAATAGTACACAAAACACAACATAGGACACTAAAAACTGAGCCACACCTATGGTATAAAGCCCATTAAGTTCATTGAGTTTGTACACTCGGAAGCCTAGCCTAAATGTATATGTAAGAGGGAGAGAAAAAAACAAGTAGGAAGATCTTTTTCTGATTACCATTACGATGTCATTACAGGTCCTGAATGATACCTAACTGTTTAATTATTTTGCACGATGTCATTATAGGTCCCGAAAGCTACCTAACTGTGTAATTCCGTTGTGAATTTGTAGCGCCTTATTTACATAGACTATTTTTTTAAGGCCGACATAATAAAATTTCGTTCAATTTATTCTAACATGTTTAAGTTGACATAACAAAGAAAATTAAACGATGGGAATTGTTGAAGACCATATTAATCAAAATACAGTGGGTGTGTGATGGTTGAGGACATTGGACGAGCTGGCATCATATTTATTTAACAAATCTACTCAGCTTAATTTATATAATTGATTTTTACTATGGTTCTGGAGATTGTAAAGGTTCAGTCACATTTCGAACAAATGTATCTACGAATATGAATAAAAATAGTTGTATGGTATGCGTCAATGAGACAGCAACCCGGCAATAAAAATACAAAAAGAATTCTTCCATATATAGAGGTAATATGGTCTTCTATATTCAATGCGTTCTATTCTGAATGGATGCATGGCTTTATTCATATAATTATTTATCTATTGGACCTTGATAAAATGTATATTAACACATCCATACTCTTTTCAACTCCATGTTGGTGGGTGTATTTTGTAATTGCGGGTTAATTAAAACAATATCCTTTATGAAACTTACTTGTAATTCGAGAAGATTTTCATTTATGCACGTTTAGAAAAGGCCACCGTTGTAGAGAATCATTACTGAACGTTTCATTTGTAGGAAGTCAGAAATTACACATGAAATACTAATGATTTTGGATGTTTGCGACAGTCCCTGTATTTATCTTTTCACGGTCTGACATGACAGGAATAACTAGTCCACAATTTACGATCTATCAAACATTAAAATGTCGTTATTACCATCAAGGTTCATTCGGTTATCTCACAACGATAGAATTATAATTACAATCATTTAAGTACAGTTTCGAATTCTCCTCACCTAATAATTTATCACGTGTATAATAGGATGTTAGGGGTTTAAATTCTGTTATTATTTAAATTTTCTTGCCTAATACCGCCATTCTAATGCAGATCGTTTTTCTGTTTTGTCATTAGCAAAAAGTCGATATTTTGCATTAACATTTTACATTTGTTAATTCTTTAAAAAAAATCTTTTTTAGAAAAAGGAAAAAAAAACGACGGTTGTTGGGAACTTAATTCTCTGTCTCAGTAACATTCTGAAGAGTTAAGCTCTTAATGCAATATGACAAAGCTGAAGCCAATTTAGTATAATTTAGTTAAAACACGGGAGAGTCAATAACAATCGTTTTGAAAGAAGGATTATCTTAGAAGATAGTTCCGGCGACATAAGCTTTTTTCATAAGAAAACTCAGAAAATGATTAAATTAGTGACACACAAGATTTTGTAGACTATCAATAATGTTAACACGGTTTGATATTAAATGTAAAACTTTTCAGAATCGAACCATCAAATACATTTTTAAAAATCACAATATACAAGACATTATATATTCCAATTTACAACAAAGCAGATATAACAATATGCAAGACTTGGTATTTTACAATTTAGAACATAAGAGATATAACAATATACAAGACTTAATATATTCCAGTTTACAACACAGCAAATACAACAATATACAAGTCTTGGATATATTCCAATTTACAACACAGCATATATTACATAACAAATACAAATAAGTACATTTTAAACAATGATCAAGAATTGAGAAACGCTTCCGTCACATATATACACGATTGATTAAAATCTACTAGCGATATGCAGAATTATGAATAGAAGTATGTATGGGTAGACGTCAATAAATAGCCAGCTAATAAAAAACAAAACAACCCCTCCCCCCCCCCCAAAAAAAATGCAAAGTATATTTACCTAGCAAGATAATTCGACAGTTAAATTTAAAAATTCAATACCTTCAATTTAAATATATATAAACTTTATTGTGAAAAATCAACATAATAAATAACCTAGATGTATTATGTTGATTCAAACTATTGCCTTAAATAACAAAACGTAAGTCATTGTATATACAATTTCTTGATAAACGTCATTACGATACCACATTGTAATGGCGATTCTATGTTTAGTAGTATGGATTTCAATGTGACATCTCTTCATATGAAAACTGATAACTATAAATAAGAGGATGTGGTATGAGTGCCAATGAGACAAATATCCATTCAAGTCACAATGAGTAAAAAGTAAACGATTATAGGTCAAAGTACGGTCTTCAACACGGAGCCTTGGCTCACACCGGTCAGCAAGCTATAAAGGGCCCCAAAAAGACAAGTGTAAAACTATTCAAACAGGAAAACCAACGGTCTAATCTATATAAAAACGAGAAATGAGAAACACTTATGAACCACACCAACAAACGACAACCACTGAACAACAGGCTCCTGACTTAGAACAGCAGAGGTGTCTTCCTCGTACCATAGAATATGTCTTTTTTCCTGTTCGTATGTTTAAAATGTTTACAACGATATTTCATTTGTTGTTTTGTTTTTATCTTTGTCTGGAATTTAGCTGTTAAAGGTTTCGTTGGACATTTATCCTCTTACTGTCAGTCAAATAACAATAGGTCAAAAGTCAAATCAATATTATGATCTAATTAAAGTTTAATACTTGGGATTTACTAGTAATTTTAATGTCCAACTTCAAATATATATTGTATAACATACAGCTATATGTGTATACAGTAAAAGTACATCCTGAAGTATAATCAGTTCTTACGAGTCATACTATTTTGTTATTACATATTTGTAACCCGAGACATATCTGTATTGTTTATTATTTTGATTTGGAATTATTCCAAATTTGAATTCTAATGACCCTTTAATAAGCTGTCATTAAATAAAATAAAAAGTTTCAAAGGTTCAATGGTTCAAATCAAGGTTTAAAGTCAAAGGAATTTTTACAAGTGTCAGAATAGATGATGTGAATATCTAAGTCACGCAGCGATACTAAGACATTACAATCATGTTCATGCTGGGACTATCAATTTCACAGATTAACACCTCATTTTAATCTGATTAAAAGTTGTACTGGACAGGAACATTCGAATTTCTCTCCAGCGGTTTTATTTACTATTACACTATATAATTGTCAAAGAAGAGTGGGAAATATGTTAACACTAATGTTATGTAATATTTGACATCAAGAATACAGGTCTTCCCGTTAAATCCCTATTGCGTAATTTGTGCTACTGAAATGACACATTATATCATGTAGGAGATCCTATTAGATCATAGTGATGATGTGAAAATACAAGCTTCATATGTATTATCTTTTATCTCAGAATAAACTGAAACATCAAAAGTTCAATTTTCGGAAATAGATCCGGTTCTACAATTATCTGTTTAATGACAAACGGCTTTTAATATGTTAAAACTCTCATGGCTTTTATTTCACATAGCAGAATGTGACATGTTTGTACGTGCTTGATTTAATCAAGCTTCGTTCGTATTTTGTATTTGTTTCCCTATAAATGTCTAATCTTTCAAATAATAGATCAACCGTGTTCTCCAAGACATAAATGACACCTCCAAAACATTTAGTACATTGAAACGTCATAAGCAGTTTAACATTAGCATTACCTTGTGCAATGTATAACTATCGACAGGATGTAAGCACAGAATACGGCCTGCATATCCTGAATTTTTAACGGAAATGCATATAATCGTATTACATGTACCAAAACTAGACTATTCTGATATATAACGGAAATGCATATAATCTTATTACATGTACCAATAAGTAGACTATTCTGATATATAACGGAAATGCATATAATCTTATTACATGTACCAATAAGTAGACTATTCTGATATATAACGGAAATGCATATAATCTTATTACATGTACCAATAAGTGGACTATTCTGATATATAACAGAAATGCATATAATCGTATTACATGTACCAATAAGTAGACTATTCTGATATATAACGGAAATGCATATAATCGTATTACATGTACCAAAACTAGACTATTCTGATATATAACGGAAATGCATATAATCGTAATACATGTACCAAAACTAGACTATTCTGATATATAACAGAAATGCATATAATCGTATTACATGTACCAAAACTAGACTATTCTGATATATAACAGAAATGCATATAATCGTATTACATGTACCAATAAGTAGACTATTCTGATATATAACGGAAATGCATATAATCGTATTACATGTACCAATAAGTGGACTATTCTGATATATAACGGAAATGCATATAATCGTATTACATGTACCAATAAGTGGACTATTCTGATATATAACGGAAATGCATATAATCGTATTACATGTACCAATAAGTAGACTATTCTGATATATAACGGAAATGCATATAATCGTATTACATGTACCAAAACTAGACTATTCTGATATATAACGGAAATGCATATAATCGTATTACATGTACCAAAACTAGACTATTCTGATATATAACGGAAATGCATATAATCGTATTACATGTACCAAAACTAGACTATTCTGATATATAACAGAAATGCATATAATCGTATTACATGTACCAAAACTAGACTATTCTGATATATAACAGAAATGCATATAATCGTATTACATGTACCAATAAGTAGACTATTCTGATATATAACGGAAATGCATATAATCGTATTACATGTACCAATAAGTGGACTATTCTGATATATAACGGAAATGCATATAATCGTATTACATGTACCAATAAGTGGACTATTCTGATATATAACGGAAATGCATATAATCGTATTACATGTACCAATAAGTAGACTATTCTGATATATAACGGAAATGCATATAATCGTATTACATGTACCAAAACTAGACTATTCTGATATATAACGGAAATGCATATAATCGTATTACATGTACCAAAACTAGACTATTCTGATATATAACGGAAATGCATATAATCTTATTACATGTACCAATAAGTAGACTATTCTGATATATAACGGAAATGCATATAATCTTATTACATGTACCAATAAGTAGACTATTCTGATATATAACGGAAATGCATATAATCGTATTACATGTACCAAAACTAGACTATTCTGATATATAACGGAAATGCATATAATCGTATTACATGTACCAAAACTAGACTATTCTGATATATAACGGAAATGCATATAATCTTATTACATGTACCAATAAGTAGACTATTCTGATATATAACGGAAATGCATATAATCTTATTACATGTACCAATAAGTGGACTATTCTGATATATAACGGAAATGCATATAATCGTATTACATGTACCAATAAGTAGACTATTCTGATATATAACGGAAATGCATATAATCTTATTACATGTACCAATAAGTAGACTATTCTGATATATAACGGAAATGCATATAATCTTATTACATGTACCAATAAGTAGACTATTCTGATATATAACGGAAATGCATATAATCGTATTACATGTACCAAAACTAGACTATTCTGATATATAACTGAAATGCATATAATCGTATTACATGTACCAAAACTAGACTATTCTGATATATAACGGAAATGCATATAATCGTATTACATGTACCAATAACTAGACTATTCTGATATATAACAGAAATGCATATAATCTTATTACATGTACCAATAACTAGACTATTCTGATATATAACAGAAATGCATATAATCGTATTACATGTACCAATAAGTAGACTATTCTGATATATAACGGAAATGCATATAATCGTATTACATGTACCAAAACTAGACTATTCTGATATATAACAGAAATGCATATAATCGTATTACATGTACCAAAACTAGACTTTTCTGATATATAACGGAAATGCATATAATCGTATTACATGTACCAACAAGTAGACTATTCTGATATATAACGGAAATGCATATAATCGTATTACATGTACCAATAAGTGGACTATTCTGATATATAACGGAAATGCATATAATCGTATTACATGTACCAAAACTAGACTATTCTGATATATAACGGAAATGCATATAATCTTATTACATGTACCAATAAGTAGACTATTCTGATATATAACGGAAATGCATATAATCTTATTACATGTACCAATAAGTAGACTATTCTGATATATAACGGAAATGCATATAATCGTATTACATGTACCAAAACTAGACTATTCTGATATATAACGGAAATGCATATAATCGTATTACATGTACCAAAACTAGACTATTCTGATATATAACGGAAATGCATATAATCTTATTACATGTACCAATAAGTAGACTATTCTGATATATAACGGAAATGCATATAATCTTATTACATGTACCAAAACTAGACTATTCTGATATATAACGGAAATGCATATAATCTTATTACATGTACCAATAAGTAGACTATTCTGATATATAACGGAAATGCATATAATCTTATTACATGTACCAATAAGTAGACTATTCTGATATATAACGGAAATGCATATAATCGTATTACATGTACCAAAACTAGACTATTCTGATATATAACGGAAATGCATATAATCGTAATACATGTACCAAAACTAGACTATTCTGATATATAACGGAAACGCATATAATCTTATTACATGTACCAATAAGTAGACTATTCTGATATATAACGGAAATGCATACAATCTTATTACATGTACCAATAAGTAGACTATTCTGATATATAACGGAAATGCATATAATCGTATTACATGTACCAAAACTAGACTATTCTGATATATAACGGAAATGCATATAATCGTAATACATGTACCAAAACTAGACTATTCTGATATATAACGGAAATGCATATAATCTTATTACATGTACCAATAAGTAGACTATTCTGATATATAACGGAAATGCATATAATCTTATTACATGTACCAATAAGTAGACTATTCTGATATATAACGGAAATGCATATAATCGTAATACATGTACCAAAACTAGACTATTCTGATATATAACGGAAATGCATATAATCTTATTACATGTACCAATAAGTAGACTATTCTGATATATAACGGAAATGCATATAATCTTATTACATGTACCAATAAGTAGACTATTCTGATATATAACGGAAATGCATATAATCGTATTACATGTACCAATAAGTAGACTATTCTGATATATAACGGAAATGCATATAATCTTATTACATGTACCAATAAGTGGACTATTCTGATATATAAGACAAAGTTGTTTGGTTGTTATCTAATTAGCTGTGATCCGCACATCTCCTATTTTGAAAGATAAACATGTTTAATATCTTTTAAAAAACAGGAATTCTTTCTGTAATACTGATGCCAAGTGTAAATCAGTCAAAACTAGTCAAACTAACAGGACGGTTTCATGAAGTAAAGATGTCGATTTCTAACTTTAATCTTACATTACAATCGACAAAAGATTAGCGTGCTTTGTTTCCAGAGAGAATTCGTCAATCCGATTTATTGGTGATCTAGTCAAGCAATCTATTATAATGAGGTCCTATAAAGCCGGGATCTTGAACTAGTATAATGAACTTTGAAATAAACACAATATGCAAATGAGAAGAAAATAATGAATGGGTAATGAATTTGATCAACAGAGTAATTACACGTGGCTCTTGTTACTTGCGTTTTGGACTCCACAAATGGCTAATCATTTTGTCAACATTCGATGTGCACTTCATTAACTTTTGGTTTGCAAGCCAAGAAAACCAATTTGCAGTTTCATTAGATTTGTGTAGTATCAAAACTATTGTTCTGTTCAATGCAGATCGCGGCAGGAAACCTGTATTTTCACAGAATCTTTGGTTTCTGTATCCAGAGGATTCATTAGAAAGTTATTCCACGGATGCTATTAGTTCAAATATGGTATCAGAGCATATGGTCTAAGGCTAGACACCAGCTGCTGAAAATCAAAAACAGCGAAGTAATAAAATACAGATTTTCTTCCAGCTATATTTTCTCCGTTAAATATTTTTTCAAAAAGCTACCTAGGTTGACACGACTTTATACCTCTATGCATAAAAATAACGGTGACTCTTGGGCTAATCTTAGACTTAGAATCTTCAGTTTGTAAAATATGATTTTGGCGTTTTTTCTGTAAAAAGCGTGAAATAACTTGTATATGTAAATCAAATTAATTTGGTGTTTGACTTGCTTAAGTAATTTTTTGTCAAATTGTTCACAATCCATTGACAAAATCGTACCAAAAAAAAATTGTATCTCCGATGTATCGATTTCGATACCGCCTACAAACGGTGTAGTTTTATTCAGTAAAATTATGTATAGTTACTGTGGCTGTATTTAGTATATTAACATGTACAACATTCAGTCATATTTTTCATTTACGTCAAAATTGATGAATAGATGCGTAGTTGTATATTTCATATGTAGGTTTCAAGACAGATGTAACTATTCAATGTAAATTTCTATAATTCCTGACGGGGATAATCAATCACCGCTAGTTAACGGCATAATTTTTCATCGTTGACAGAACAACTAACATGACCAGTGCAAAAAATGTATATATCATTAATACTTGGTGCGAGTTACGCGCTTTATGTATTTTTTCAAAAAAGAGGAACGTCTTTACACAATTCAATTATGCTTTTTTGAAAATATATAGATTCTATCCGTCAATAAAAATGTGGAGGTTGAAAGTTCAATTTCCACATATTTTCTATAAGATTAAACAAGCAATGAAATGACAAGTCATGAAATTCATGTTTGTTTATTTGAGCAAATATGTACAATTTTACGCTTGAAACGAACTTCTAATCCGATGTGAATTGCACACCGTTAAATTTATAACAAGAAACACATAACACCTGTCGTGTTTCTTTCCAATACACAAAATGTAATCGATCTTTGCAATAGTAAGAGCACAATAAACTCGTGCATCCATTTCAATTTCTTGTGACTCAATTAAATTTTAATTTTGAATTTTTTTGTTCTCATTACATTAAACAATCTATCTTAGTTCCAATGCTTGTAACAAGCAATTTCTAATTATTCCTCTGGATGTTGCTTAAGACTAGATTTAATGTGTAAAAACCTCTTAGTGGAGGCTTTGGTTAACTTGATTAAAAATTACCTACTCCATCTTTGGAAATATATTTGATGGGAAAACTAATCGATTTCTTTAAAGTATATGCCCTTTGCAATTTTGTAATTTAATCTGAAAACCTTCTACTAATGGTGACTGGATTTATGATTTTAAATTAAAAGAAAATCCTCACAATTAAGTGTAAATTAGTTTGGTTACAATTCGCTAAATTACAAACAAATGTGGCCGTATTAACTCAATACATGCTGCTTTCATACAAACGCATTCTAGCAGAAAGAACGTTTTGCTATTTGTGACAGTTAGCCGGATGACTGATTCATTGGCGCCCTTCATAAGCAACTGACAAAAGTTTGCCAAATAACCGAAAAGCCACAATGACATAACAACGGGTGATTACAATGAATATCAACCTTAATTATCGCATCTTAATTTTGCTCAGACGCACAGCGTGGATTTGCATACAAAAACAGATTCTCCGCCCTTTCAGTGGATTTTTATCTATAATTAAATGCATACAATCTGAGTATGATAAATATTGGTCGTACAATAGAAATGTAACAGATCGCATGTATACACCGATCAATGTCGCTACAATTTTATAATAATAGTGTTTGCTTTTTAAAATAAGTTACTTTTTACTCCGTGAAGAGATTTGAAACCATGTGCTCGGAAAGGCTTGACATGTGAATTTTTATTTGTAATTGATGGTTTTCACAATTTTGTTAATTTCTTCCGCTGTGTTGACATGCGAGTTTACTCTTCCATAAAGAAAATATTTACAGCGATAAAAATGAATATTTGTTTTTATGTTGTGTAAAGCTATGTGGATACTTGTATTCTACTGTTGTGTAATGGAATATGGGAAACTTAGAAGGATCTATATTATTGTTTTGATTGGTGCCATCAGCGAAATATTAGAATACAAGGTGAGATTTATATTACTTATACTGAACTATATCCTGGTTTAATGTACAACTGTCAAACTTTAATTCTAATTCAAATAACACCAAACTTGTATTACACTGTTGATTATACTTATATATATATATTATGTGGTAGTATGGTAAACAAGCTTTTGTTGTGATTGTTAATGTCACATAATCAGAAAAAAAATTAAAAGGTATCCAAGATACTGACAGTTTAGAGTGAGTACTGTTAGTGAGAAATCTGGTTAGTTTAACGTGATATTGTATTTTATAGTTCTTTTTTCCCAAATGTCAAAATATACAGGAGCATTTATGGCAAGCTACATATATTTTTCAACACGTATGAAAAAATACCCTCTAAACACCAAATATACGTTAAACATTTGTTTTCGTAAAAATAAAGATGTAGATTTTTATAGAATGTCTGCTGCTACTGTGTTAAAATGTAACTTTAATCAGAAATACAACTTCAATTGCCAAACTCCTTCGGCTGACGTTATCTGATTAAAATCTGACCCTAAAGATACGAAATAACGATCACGAATCAGTTTCCCAACTCATTAAAATCCAATCAGATTGTTCAGCTGAGGTAAATCATAAAATAATCTGTACGAATGGTAAAACTTTATACATTAATTTACAGAAATTGACATGGCTGTATCCTTTTTAAAACGAACTAAAAATTTTAAACTTTCGTTTTAAGTACAGTGAATTATTTTAAATCGCCAAGAGAAAAGTTTAAGGACATCTATTGATTATAATATTGGTATATTGATAATTAATGAAGAATCTAGACAGGTTAATTTTATTTTTATGATCCAGTGCATTTATACTTGACATATAGGTAGACTATGAGGAATTTAATGTAGAATTAGGCAATATACGTTATAGGAAATGATTGATGATTAAAATAAAAGTAAAATGGGGAAAGTTTAAATTCATTCGATAACAAAGCTATATGTAGACTTTCATTTATACCTGAAATGAATGTTACTCTAATTTAAATCACAGTGATACCCTGATATATCTTATTGATTGATTATGGCTATCAATAAAATAATTGTTCATTTAATGTGATATGCTGACGAGGAACAATGTTCTCAAAAATTTGGGAATATAAAAAAAAAACTCGTTTTATATATTACGTATAAATGCATCATTGTTTGTATATCATTTCACTTCACGTGCTCAGTTAAATGTAAAACTGTAATTCAAGTTTATTTAGATACCTTCCGAGCTTGTTTAAAACAATTCATTATTTAGTGTAAACTAATATACATATGTAGGTGGTCATTTTTACTCTAAAATTAAACAGAAACAGTCTGTTTCTTGTATTATGGACACCGCCCGTTATATGAAACAAAAGAAGGGTAGATATTACAAAATAAAATTGAATTATTGTTTAAATGTATTTTCTTGCCAAGATTTTAACCCCGGACTGATAAATCAATAAATTGAAAACATAGTTGAAACATGATGTTTAGATATTAAACTTCAGAAAAAAGATTAAACACTTGAACGACACCTTTAACAAAGACTATATATGAGCCTCATCCATTGCCCATCGTCTTAGTTGCATAGTCGAAAATAACGCTTTGTTATAAACACGGTTGGATAGATAATTTAATTTTTGAGCTGTCAAGAGAAGTGACAGGGGGTGATTTTAGATCATAAGGAAAAGTAATTGTTGTAAAACTTTCTTTTATCTTGAATAGCAGGAGACACCTTAAGTATGCGATGTAGAAATAGCGTGTAACAAATGGTTAGGTAAAGAAAACGGTTGCATCAGGTTAATAAAGTACATACGTGTACAGAACTTGGCATGTAAACGAAAATATTGTTACTGTAAACATTGTACATCACTTATTGTATAGATGAGTGCCTTAATTGATACGAAACTACGCAATATATGTATTAATTTGAATGGAAATCAATTCATTACAGGAGAATTAGTTTGAAAACATTATTATTAATTCATTCATATTGATCTTGTAGAATATCAAACTTGTAATGGAAACTGTTTTTAAAAGTACACAAAAGGTGAAAACTGTATTTCTTTCTAGAAAATAAGCAATTGTTGCAGGGATCCTCGATGATCAATTATATTGAGCACTTTGCTTTAAATGCAGCAAGATAATGAGATACTCTAAATAATAATGATCTTAGAAATTAACCACTATAACTTTAAAATTAAAAGAAAATCAAAGTGTGAACGATTTCATAGCATACAGGTACATGTATCTTGTATTTGTTTTTATAGGCCAATTATAATCCGCAAGTTTATTTTACTTATCTCCTATACTGTGAAAATGTTAAAGGGGAGATACCAATCTATTTTGTACATATTTATTTATTTATTCTAGAAACATGTCAAAGATGAACACTAATTTTACGTACTAGCCATCATGGTGTGATCCAAATAAATTTTTGTAATTGGAAAAACAAATTCACAGGGCATTTCACGGGGCCATTATCGGGTTTTACTTTTATGAGCCAGGTGTTAGCGGTCAGTTTTCCCTTGTGGACGGAGCAGATGGTCATGTGTAATGACCAGTAAATTACTTCGATCATTTGACTGACATGACTGTTACAATCCATTTTGGCGTGTCCCAAATGTATCCCAATTGATTTAAATACGAAAAGAAATAATGTTTGTGCAATTACTTTTACATGATTTATAAGGTTCCCACGAATTTTAATGTCAGGTTACAAATCAACAAGTTAAAAAAGAGAGACAAACAATATAAATTAAAAATATATACATCAGTTTAAATAATATTTAATTGACTAAATCATCACATAGTGATACAATATAGTATACTTGTAATAAATAGGATTCAGAAACCTAAACAAGTTGCTTTACAAATCTATCATCTAGAATACAAATAATGTATGTGTTGGTCAAAATATTACATGCACTTCAATAACAAGTGACGACTAAAGCCCCAAAGTTTAAACATTTATATAATATGAACATTTAAAAGAAATTCGTGAATTAAATAAAGCCTGAATGACTTTGGATAAAGCAGTTAATTTTTCAAAACAATTTTCGAGGTAAAGGTTAAGTGATTAGACGTCAAATGAGCTAACACTGATATTTGACATTTAAATTATTTTCATAGTTTACTCTTAACAATTTGTTTCCATTGATTTATGAGGAAAGAAATTAACACTTATCAATTGAAAGCTTGAGTAAGGTTATCAAAAAGATACACATTATAATTAACTTTCTTCTTGTCAATAAAAGTACGGATTTAACTTGAAAAAGTATCAATGGAGTTAATTAAACACGTTTCGGTTTGTGCAAAATGCACTGAACGAACCGCTGTCTTATTGTATGATACGAATATAGGGTTTGGCGATATATCGACAGAGCATGTGGTTTCCATCTAATAAGTATACGATTTTTACGAATAGTAGAGACTGAAGTTATGTCGGAATTAACAAAGTTCTACTTAATTAGCAAATACTGACAATCGTGTGTCATTTGCTTCTAATGACCCAGATCTGAATTGAGTTTATTGCTTTTAACCAATTTAATTTTGTTGAATAGTCCCAAAAGGAACATCAGAGCTGACAACTTAAATTCAAAATAGATAAAAGGGACAAACTAATGCATCTTTTCTTGATAATTAACTTTTACATGTTCGTTGAGGTTTCAATGCGAGAAATAATTTTCAGATTACTAAGGTGGGATGAAAAGGGATGCATCCATATGGCTTCCTTTTAAATGATCTTTTTTCCTTTTTTATCGCCAGCTTGATGTCATATTTACGAATACCCCACATTTCCTTTTATTTATATTGGTTAAATTTGAATCCCCGTTGTAAGGAAACGTAGAAAATGAAACCTATATATGTATCCTGTCTATCAAATTCCCCGTACGAGTTTATTGTGGCATCATTCATTCTTTCGACGTTGACAAAACCAATGTATCTTGGTGTGTTAAAGATATATAAACCATGGTTATACATCTACAAAATGTATAGATCTAACTTTGTAGACCGTTAAAATTGGGAAACGTATAAATTATATCTTGCGTTTTACGTTGTGTCTTGAGTAGTTTGGGTACTAAACTTTTAGACAAAAGAGATGGCTTCAATTTTCCCAATTGTCTGTAGCAACATCTACTGAACCTACATATGGGGTAAATATATCTCAATATAAAGATAACGTTAGATGCGTTATACATTCAATATCAGAATTAACTTCAGAGGGTTTTTTTTGTTTACAAAGAAACAACTGAAACATTGATTTTCAATGGAAACATTAAGTCATCTCGTCGAACATGTTATGAACGCCACCATGACTAGGTTATCTTTTATGGAATTCATGTGTCGCGGGATAACCACGAATGTGTTCACTTTTCAAACTCGCATTGCAGCCTCCATGGCTAATCAGTGCGTGCGATTTGTCACAGGATTTTTACTAATAATCAAATCAATTGTATTGTCATTACACATTTACAGTAAGTGTGTGGCAATACAAATTTAAACAAACAATAAACAACAAAATAAAAACAAAACAGTATACAAAAAAAAAAAAACATAAGTAATAAATTTACAATATTTCAATATTCAATAGCAATGTTACAATGAGACCTATGCCCAATATATAACGAGTAACTTGACGGGGATCTAGTATAAATTTTTAGTTTTTGTACACTATTTATATCAGCAGATCATTCACAAAATTGTATTTAATAAAACATATGACGAAAAATTTACCATTTGACGAATGAACATTTAGCCAGCAGTGGTATCGCCCAAGCGGTATGGCATCGAAGTAAAACGTACGGTTTTTGCTTCGTATGAGTAGAGTCCTTACTTACTTGGGTACCTACGTGTGAATCTAGACACAAATAAAACTTAAATCACTTAGTTTAACCATAGTATTTAGTAAAAAGGTATAAAATTTTGTGATATGTACTAAATGATCATCGTGAATGTGTTGACTACTGGCAGGACGATTCATAGCTGGACCAATAGTCCACAACACATAGTATCGATCAGTGAGGTATTTGAATTAATGGACACCTCATATTGCCATACGTATCCGAAAGAAAAATGTATTCATTGTCCAATAATGCGAAAATAATTTAATTTAGCTCGATCTTAAATGTTCGCTGATAATTCTTCCCTTTGTATTCATTGACAGATCAGATCTGCTTCAAAGTATTAAATACAGACGATATTACAACGTCGGTTACTCGTCACTTTTATAAAGTCATTACGCTAATAAAACAATGCGTAAAATAACAAAACTGAACGAGAAATGTAATTAATAACGATCAACACATTAGTTCAAAGAATTTTCAGAAAACATGATCGCTGTTGTGCATTTTCAAGAATTTAACAGACTTGATTATGATAAATGAGTAAATTATAAAGCAAGCTGGCCGAATATAGAGATCGAAGGAAGTGACTATGGTTTTAAAGAAATTATACTTGTTTTTACAGCTGTATCTGCTGCTGACTAGATATTATCCCTATAAAACCAGGTTGTCCCATTCTACAAACATGTTTAAGGTAGCACAGCAGTCTTTTTTTTCAAATGAAACTGTTTATGTTTGAAATTTTATATTTTTGTCATTTGATTAGAAATAAAGACAGATGAGAATCAAACAGCTACTGCTGGGACACATTGTTACTCCTATTACAATACATGTAAGAAAATATTAAAAACGTACTATATTTGGACAAATTTGAATACAATGTTTTTCGTAACTTCATATTGTCGAAATTAGCACTTTCAGTTTTGTAGTAACTTAGTAGTTTTATTTTGCATAGATAAACACAGGATACAAGACTCAAACAAGTGTCTAAGATTTCTAATATCATGTCCTATTACGGGTTGACGACTGGAGTTTTTTCCGTTCCAATGATCTTTACTTGTGAAAAAAAAATAATAATCTGAGATCCGGTTTTGTAGCTTTTTATGCTTTTTATGATGAAATCAACATACTAAATGCTAATTTAAGGATAAATAGATACATGGTGTATTTTTTCTCATCTCCTTGAGATGGTACTTCATTGTCTTAATATCCTTTTAAATGACAAAGCTATAGCTATTTAGATATGACACCCTCATATTTCCTGAATTAGACTGTTGTTCTACCTTATAACATACAGTTATAGGGTTTTAGCAAGTTCAGCTATGTCTTAGACGTGAATAAAGTTGATGTTTGTATTGTCTTTAGAACAGAACTTGAACATACAGGATATCGGATGTCACATATTGCGAAAATCTATAATTATAACGTTTCATTTGCTTCTCCAAACCCAAACTTGTTTTTCATTTTCATAGCTAACAAAGTTTTTGATAATTATTTGTCAGTCTTGTAATTTGTCTACATTTGTATTTGGTTAATAAGTACAGATTTGTTTTTACAACATTATAATTACACATTTCTTTCGAGTTATAATTTAGGGGATAGTATTGATTTGTTAAAATACTTCGAAAAACCTTTAATATCATCTTTTTATCTTTATAGTTCTATTATTATATTTATTGGCGGCCGGGGGGGACGGGGGGGGGGGGGGGGGGTACAATTTATTACACGCACCGCAATATATTTTGAAATTCTAGCTTTGTGTTTCATGTATTTACGTTTTATAATAGACTGATATTGAGCTAAACATTTTATCCGAATTCATTTTACAAGGCTTTTTCAAAAAGGAATAATAACCAATACATTATTTTTGTGTCGGCACGACGCTGGCTTCCCTGTCTTGATATACATCGGCACGACAGAACGCTGGCTTCCCTGTCTTGATATACATCGGCACGACAGAACGCTGGCTTCCCTGTCTTGATATACATCGGCACGACAGAACGCTGGCTTCCCTGTCTTGATATACATCGGCACGACAGAACGCTGGCTTCCCTGTCTTGATATACATCGGCACGACAGAACGCTGGCTTCCCTGTCTTGATATACATCGGCACGACAGAACGCTGGCTTCCCTGTCTTGATATACATTGATTTCAGAAACAGTCGGTCACATGTCAACAAAAAGTAAGAACAAAGAGATACCAAATGGAAAATTAAAAATTGTTAACATTACGAAAAGTAGACGCTGACAATATCTTCAGCATCAGAAAACAAACATCTGTGAATTCGCGACTGCTTCACTATTGAAGATCTCTGTGGGAGCTTCAGAGACAACGATACGCTATTAATTTTAGGCAAAGGAAATTTCTACAGAGCACAATATGATCTACATTAAAGCCGTCTATCTTCATTTTATGAAGACGCTGTGTAAACGAAAGTGTTCATACTGTACATATCAGTCAGTTAACATTCATTAAGCAATTCATCATAGGTCTTTCATAGTGAGCAGTTGACGTAAAAATGTATACGTAAAAAGAACTCTCTGTTAGGTACAAAGTGAACAAATATTTCTTCTATGCATATTTGGCGAAGACAACATGTTTGAAGCGCATGTATGTTAAGTAATACAGACTTAATTACCAATATTTTTTTATTCTTAACTTAATGTAAATGTTATTTGCCTGCTCTTTCCTAGGAATCTCACAATTAACGTACTTACAAGAAAATTACGTGTATATATTGAACGAAGAGTTCTAGGCAAGCACAAGACGCTAAACCTAAGATTCCTATACATGTTTACTTGTCCAATACACCAATTATACCGGATGCTGATTTCCATGCACAAAACACATGATCATATTCTGAAATCTTTCAATAGACATAAAAAGTTGGAAAGCCAAAACTAAGCTTTAGAAAACATTAAATACGAAAGGACCTGAGCAAAACAGTCAAACAAGCTCAGGTTTTCCGTCCGACTAACTGATTTATGTACAACCATTCATAAGGTCAATATTTTAAATTGTTTTGTCCCGCCGTCTATCGGTGTCTTTAAATTCGGTTATGTGGTATATCTCAATGATGATGTGCGTTTACACAGTCTTTGCTGCTGGGTCCCAATTATTGTCTCGTTAACCATGCAATATTGTCTGTTTGGGTTGCCCACATAATTTAGTTAATATAGCGGAACTATAAACAACCGCCATATAAGTTAGAGGCTTAGCTAGCTATAAAACCAGATTTAACCCACCATTTTTTTCTCTTCCGGAAAATGCCTGTACCTAGTCAGCACTGTGACAGTTGTTTCCAGTCGTACCGTTGATTGATATAGTCGAGCGTTTGCTTTGGTCAGCTTTATTGGACTTCCCGCTTTTTAGATTTACCTTGGAGGTCGGTACTTTTTTTCTTTTCCTGAATATGCCTGATATATTTGCTACTGGACAATGAGTAAACACTCAGATAATAACACAGTCTTTTGATCACAAATATCACATTAGATTTATTCATCAATTTATGTATTCCACACTAAAATAATTACAGTGAACGATATAGGTAACGGTATTTAATTGTATAGGATACCGCTGTCCATCTGATCCTCGAAAGTATTCAGGTTCATTACAAATAGTTCCAGTCTGTGACTTTTGAACGGCTATATAGAGTAAAATAACGACATTTCGTATAACCGTCTTACTTCATGGTTTAAATTCCCAATTCTAGTATATAACTATTAATGCATGCTTTATCCAACACCACCAGATGCCCAACTCGGATTGAAAAGTCACAAATCTAAATGTCTTTTTTGTGTATTTACTTGTCAATACATTTCCAAATACTAACCAAAGGGTGCGGGATATACATAATATGGTTGTTTCTTGCTATCATAGGATGTATCGGTTTCATACTAGAAACATATTTATAATATGCTATGAGGTCGATAATCAGAAATAATCGTTCGTGTCTCTTGTAAATAATTTCATGCATATAGCATTTTCCTTCAAAATTCTAAAAAAAGATAATTTACTAGTTTTCAAATACTTGGATGATTTCAACATGGGGAACTCTTATTTATAGGAAGGGACTTGCACATGTGCATGTTACATGGGTGGTCAAATTGTTTCTGTTACATTCTGTTCGAATTTAAAGTTTGTAATTATCAAAACCTAAATGGACGAAATAGATTATCAGAAAATAAAATAAAAAGATAATTTGTTATTGAGAGGGGGCTTATACATATAAGTTCAACGATTCACCAGTATATCATTTCATTTCTTGTCGAATATCTATTAATTTGAAGACGTTTTACCCTTGTTATTCCTCGTAGTAAAAAGATGACTTCGGTTTTATGAGAAATTGAGAAAAAATGGTGAACTTTTTTCTGAGGGAGGGAGCTTAAGTTATTAACACATATACACATTTAAATTACGTGTGGATCATGTCAAATCGACTTCAAATTTGTAGTTAAACTTCATGAAAACTGTGGAAAAGTTCGATTTTTATGAGAATTAAAGAAAACAGAGAGACATCGATGTGGGAGGCGTTAAGTATATACATGTGAGTTTGTCCAATGAAGATCTTCTATTTGAATTGAAATTTTCATAGTCATAGCATCCTTTCTGCCTTTCTCTAATGTCGCTGTTGTTTAAACGGTGGTATACCATAATTGAAATTTGTGTTCTAATGAATCATAGAGTCAAACTTATATTTTTGTTTGTGGTTTTTATGCATAAAACACAATTTAAGAAATTAGATGTTATCAAACGGTATAATTACTACGATGAAGTTATCGATGCTTTATATTTTCCCCATAAAAAATTCATACATTATTGTTGTAGTGTAAAAAAAAGACATTTTTGTACGTTGTTGAAGGGTTTATATTGATTAACAATGTAGATAATTCTACACCCAGGACGTACTAAATGTATCTCCCGACTGATAAATGGAAATGATATCGAGTAAACCTTTGACTTTATTTATCTTTTCACTGTGTGTCTTTTGACATGGAACAAATTGCTTGCCATTAACAGAAAGAACGAATTGCCCCGAAGGACTCCGAATAACTAGCTACTACTTAACCTTTTTTGTAAAGGTAATTGAAAGCAAGTTGTCGTATCTCCTTGGGTTTTGAGCTGCAAATCACTTTCTTTTAAGAAAAACAAATCTATTTCAACTAACTTCCTCTACAATTGAACGTCCGTGATATTTTGCTGACAACTGGCTGTAATTCATTGGTCATCTCAAAGGATTTTTAATTTACAAGTTTCATATAGCGTAAACAAAGTAATGCTACATTGCTGTTTTGAAAATGTCTTATCTATGAAATAAAAGCCATTACAAAATACGTTAGTTCCAATGATCCTTAAGAGTATATAGAAACTGTTAAATGAAATGATAATTTTTTTTTTCTCGTCGACTTGAGATTTGGAATTGAGATGAGAACAGAACGGTTTAAGCTTTACATGTTTAACATTATAAACAAGGAAATGAATCTGGAAAAGCAATTTAGAACTATAAATGGTATTGGTGTTAAACATACGTTTGTCTGTATAATAGGAAGTTCATTTGGTATATTTGCATGAAATGAAAGACTTATACCGTACAGACAGATTTTACATTATGTGTTTTCTTACTCATGTATAATCATTGTATCCAGAGAGCCTTAATGAAAATTGGTTTAATCCAAATGAGAAAGTCTTTTTAAATAAAGATAGTTTCATTATTATTATAAAGAGGACAGAGGAAGGAAAACAGAATTAATATGACACGTATGCGCAATAAGAAGTACAAATTCACTTTTTAATTGCAAATTTAATGCTCACTCACAATCTAAGAAAAGAAATGTCCGTATTTTAATAGTGGGAAATTTTCTGAAAGAGAATATTATAATCACATATATATCTACTGAAAATTATCTGTTCTTTTCCCTAATTCATTCTGGATTATGCTAGATCTGCAGAAAACGCATACATGAAATTATTGAAATAATTACTGCAATAACGAGACACATACGTATAATACTGTGCACCAATTTTGTGAAAATTTAGTCGAATATACATATAGTTCGCGGAATGTCAAAGAGGTAGAGCAAATATCGCCCGAGTTTATTTTACAAAAGGGCCATTTTCAAAAAGTCTTTAAATTTTAACGTAAATCCATGCAGAGATTCACTGTGAGTTCCATGGGTGTACATCTCATAAAATTATAATTGTGAATAGGGTCGCAAACAGCAATGTAGGCAGATTTTTGAAAATTTTGAGTATATATCCCCAACAGTATATAAGGACATTCTCAACCGAATTTCAAACTCTGCTGGAAGTTAAGCTATATTGATTGTTTTTTCGGGATACGGATTAAATCATTCTGGTTAGCGACACGCTTATATCTTAACAAAACACATTTAAAATTTGCAAGTTTGTATCAAAATGCCATCAAAGGCAACCAACATATAGTACTGTATAACATTTTGATTTAATGGAAAACTGTTGAAAAATGTATATATGATATATAGTACTCTTATTCAAATTCAGCAGGATTTGACAGCTGTTTATATTTGACCTTGTGAGTGAAAGAAGTACAGAAGAAGTTGGCCCTATATCCCTTATATAAATTCGTCTTAATGGCTAGACAATTGCGAAAATTATCACCGCGAAGTGGGATACCAACAGTTTAATACAAAAATATATCTTCTCAAAATTCGTTGGTTTACAGTAATTCAATGAAACTTACATTCAAGTTCTAATTGTTTACCCTAAAGAAATAATTTAAATATTATAAATGAAATAAAAAATCAATCCTAAGAAAAGATCTTATTACTTTTTCAGGCACTTTTCATTTTTTTTTTATTTTGCATTTTATATACTAAAATTATAACAATCGCAAGAAAAAAGACTGGGAGCTTGAATTGAGTCACTAACTACGTACCAAGAAAAGCACGAGTAAAAACAAACGTTTTTAAATTTTGAATAACAAAGTTATCACTACTATTCATGGTATGCTGTAGACAAGATTAACGTGTTCACAACATTTCCGATTGCTGTTTATGTTATGTTATGTGACAGTATTGGTATGCAATTTTTAGATTTCAAACATCGTATCCATTTCAAGCCTCTGTTGCCAATTGTAACGTTTTCCATCCAAAACTTGGTTAACGAAAACTTTGAACAAGAAAACTTTGTCAAAGCCATCTGTTGTCACTATCAAAGTATTTCATTAAAACCTTGGTCAAAGAATATATGGGAGTTCAATGATAACAAAGAGAAAAATGGCCCCAATAAACTTCACACAGGATGACGGCAGTGCACTTTCACTGTGTATTCTGTGTATTAACATTTTGAGAAGGTGAATTAGACAGCATACAATAGTGAGGAAAAGGGAGACAAGAAATTGGCTGACAAAAGGAAGACAGATGAGTACCTTCAACACTCTTGTGAAATTCACAGTGACGATCCGGTCAAATTCTAGAATTATGTTAGAATTGACAAAGCGACCTTCAATCGGTTTCTTGGTAAAGTTGAACCACTGACCGAAATCAATTCATCCATCTTTTTATTTTTCCACAGCAAATTTCTTTTACTCCCACTGGATTTCATTCTACTTTTCCCGCCAATTTTGGGTGTGCCTTTGTTTAATAAACAAACATTGCAACATTCCTAAACTACACTAGGATTGGGTTATTCTCAAAGTCCATCCAAGTTCCAAGGAAAATAGGATGAGATTTTATCTCATCAAAGACCATCACTATCAGAAATCCTTCAAAAAGTTTGACCAAGTAAAAAAACTTGGATAGTGACAACGGGCCTTCATGCTATCTTTTTTTTCCTGCAATATATATTGAATGACCTTAGAAGACATCTACATTGTATTCCTTTTTATAAACGTTATAATACAACACTTATTAAATTAAAACGCTTACTAGGACAATTGATTTACTTAATTGATTTAACACTTGGCCTTTTGAAACACATTCATATGTTGTTTATGTCATCTAAAACAAAGATACTGCATATGAAATTTACTGTCATGTGCATGTGCAATAACACCTATGAATAATAAATTTGAATTATTAGACAGAAATCTCAGATAAATAAACTGTTTCTTGTGTTTACATATTCATAATACATCTTGATGGCACTAAGTAGGCATTACTGGTGGCCTATTAATTAACATCGATAAAACTAAGTAGTCCAACCATCGGACTCCTTGTTAGCTGTAGTTATATCTCCCCGTAGAGACGTCGGGAAATTGCAATTCATTGTTTCTCCATTAAAAGCAAGAAATTAAAGTAATTACGTTATTGATCCAGAACTACTTAATTTTGCATATTTTCCCTTACTGACTTACTGGGTATATATCAATATCGCCTTTTAACAAAACTATGATCACATTTTAATGGTAGCTAAAATTAACATTGCATTTCAGTATTATTTCAGAATATGTAAGAAATCTTCCTGTCATGTATGGCAAGGGGACTATCGTACAATTTGAGAATATTTGGCAGGAATTTTTAAAATGGCTATAAGTTGCCTGTCATTTTAAAACAAATTCATCGAATTTATACTGCATGTAGTCTGATTGTATTAAATTTTCGCCTGTCCTGCGACGGAAATCATAGATTGCAATAGGTTTCTTATTTCTTTTACTAGTGTTGCGACGCACTACTTAATGTATGATCTGTTTCTTTGCAGGCGCTGTATAATTGAGCAACTGTGTGCTTGTGTTCACTTACAAAGGAGTCATTTTTGTCGAGCCTTCGACGTCGAAAAAGCGAGACATAGCGATCCTACATTCCGTCGGCGTCGTCGGCGTCGTCGTCGTCGTCGTCGGCGGCGGCGTCCACAAATATTCACTCTGTGGTTAAAGTTTTTGAAATTTTAATAACTTTATTAAACTATCCTGGATTTCTACCAAGCCTGGACAGAAGCTTGTTTATGATCATAACATAGTATCCAGAAGTTAATTTTGTAAAAAAAAAATTCCTGTTTTTCCGTATTTTACTTATATATGGACTTAGGTTTTCTGCCAGGAAACATTACATTCACTCTGTGGTTAAAGTTTTTAAAATTTTAATAACTTTCTCAAACTATCCTGGATTTCTACCAAACTTGGCCAGATGCTTGTTTATGATCATAAGATAGTATCCAGAAGTTAATTTTGTAAAAAAAAAATCCTATTTTTCCGTATTTTACTTATAAATGGACTTAGTTTTTCTGCCAGGAAACATTACATTCACTCTGTGGTTAAAGCTTTTAAAATTTTAATAACTTTCTCAAACTATCCTGGATTTCTACCAAACTTGGCCAGATGCTTATTTATGATCATAAGATAGTATCCAGAAGTAAATTAAAAAAAAAATCCTGTTTTTCCGTATTTTATTTATAAATGGACTTAGTTTTTCTGCCAGGAAACATTACATTCACTCTGTGGTTAAAGTTTTTAAAATTTTAATAACTTTCTTAAACTATCCTGGATTTGTACCAGACATGGCCAGATGCTTGTTTATGATCAAAAGCTAGTATCTAGAAGGAAATTTTTATTAAAATTTTGTACTTGTTTATCCATATTTTACTTATAAATGGACTTAGTTTTTCTTCCAGTTACGTTACATACAGTCTGCAGTTAAATTTTTTAAAATATTTATTAGATTCATAAACCATCCTGGAGTTTTACCAAACTTGGACAGAAGCTGCTTACAATAAAAAAAATTGTATCGAGAGGAATATTTTTATTAAATTTTGTCCTCATCTCATTTTTGTTGAGCCTGCGATTAACAGCAAAAGTAGGCGAGACACTGGGTTCCGCGGAACCGCGGAACCCTTACGAATTTTTCTTGCAGCTTTTATAAATTACATCGAATTTTCAAATAATTTTTAAGAAGGAAAGCAACTGATGCAAATAATCTCTTCCTACTGTGTGTTACTTTTGATTTGTGCGACGGTTGATTCATGCGTTGCAGGTGATGCTTGCCCTGTCGACCCACCTTGTCTTAACGCGATTTCATTAACTTGCATTTCCATGTTTGTCTGTTTCATACCAGGACTTAAAAGAGAGGCAAAAGATACTATAGGGACATTCAAACTCATTAGTCAAGAACAAACTGACAATGCCATGATAAAAAGCTAAAAACGATCAAAAGACAAATTTTGAATATAAGTATCCATGTTGTATTAAATTGACCTATAAAAGGTACACAGCCTTGTATCGTAAAAATAACGCTCAAGAGAATACTTGAAATATTTGGCATGACTTTATTTTGTTTTGTATCCAATGTGATGTCTCACGAATGAGTTTCAAAAGCATCAGCTTTCAGGAAAGTTGATATAATATTAAGGTGAACAGAATTCCGTAAAATTTGAGTTAACCACTGTTTTTTTAAGGTAAGTGTTGCTCAATCTTACATTTTCTGTAATGTGTTGTGGACCTTTGTTTTAGCCTTTTGTCTTTTTTTCTTTTAGCCATGTCTTTTATTTTTTCAAAGTTTTTATGACCCGTTTCTTCGAAATAAACATGAGAGCTTAAAATTTTTATTGTACACAGCATACACATTTTTATAAGGATATACAAATTTTCTCTCACATTTTATTGATGTTAAGTTCTTATTCTCGAGACCGGGAGATGTAGTTGGCATCATTATCATATTAGTATTAAGCCGAAAACATGCTGATAATCACACCTGATTGTCCAGTCGAGCATTTTTTCTTCAAACCAATCGAAATTTAAAACAAAAGTAAAGATTCTGAAATAAAGAACCGTGGTCGGTCTACATTTGTACACATTACGTTAAAATCGACATTATAAAATTTGAACATATTGCGAGTTAAAAGGTCTCATAGATGATTTTGTGTTTGTTTAATCAATGTGCACTTTTTCAGTTCTATTTGACGAACCGAACCCCGAAAAGCAATCATGCTACAACATCCTTTCTACGCACCGAACGCTCTCTATTTTGATTAGTTTACCAATTTTTATCAGAAAGCTGTTTCTGCAATTTTACCCTTCGTTTGTTCATAATACGCCGATAAAGTGCAGGTTTTGTTTGATTGTTACTTTTCAGTAATATCAGAAGCATGATGCGATCACAATGAGTTTAAAATAACAAAATATATTTGTAAATAGATAAGTCTTACTTAATAGCTATTATACCTAGCGTTGTTGCCATGACTGTTTTAAGTATCGAACTTACTATAGATTTGATTAGAATATAAACGTCACATCAAAAGTTGATTAAAATCACTGTTTGTAATTAAGTAGATTACACTAAGATGTCTGCACATGTCCATTTCACTTCATTACAAAAGACTCAAGTCATGGTATTATGTAATTACGACATCTGCAAGATTATTTATAATTTATATGGCTAGCATATTGTCAAATGTTTCGATTCTCGTAGGTTTCTACGATTTGTTGCAAAACTTCTCTGAATGTAAACCATAAGTTTAATATACAAGTGTCTATATTGGTTATGCCTTGTCTGCATTGTATCACACGACCTTTACCGTTTTTTAATTACTGTTTTACGTTTATGCCATGTCGATTTTCTGTAAAAGTCATACAACGGTTGAGAATTAAAGAAACTAAACGTTAAAGCACCAAAGGTAAATTGAAAGATAAAAAAAACGTATGTATACTCTGGGAGAACATGAATAAATTATAAGTCGTAATTGGCTTTGAATTGCTTTCAGTAACTGCAAGTACTCCAGTACTTTGATTCTATTGTTTTTATGTTAGTTGTTTTCTGGTGGATATTTGTCTTAAGGGCAATCACACCTCAACTCCTTATTTTAATATTGTCGAAAAATGTGTAATTTATTTATACTCACTTTACGAAACAATTGTTTCTAAAGCTCGTACAAATACATTTTTATATTTTCCGACAATTAAATGTACAAATAAAAAAAAAACAGATGTGGTATGGTTACAAATGAGTCAACTATCCACCTAAGACGAAAAAGTGAAGAAACAACTAAAGGTCACCTTAAGGCATTCAACAAGGATTAAAACCCATACTGTATAAAAAAAACTGTAAAAGGCCCGGCATGACAAATATGAAACATATCAAAAGAGAAAACCAAAAACCTGATTTTTATGCCAAAAAAACAATAAACGAAAAACAAATATGGCAGACATTAACTGTTACCAATGACAGCTTTTGAATCACAGACTTCTGATTTTGAAATAACACATTAAGAATGTGTCGGATTTAACCATATTTGTAAGCGCTCAGCCCTTCTCTAACCTGAGACAGTGGTATCAAAGCACAAGAAGAAACTATGAATATCAGCTGGAAAGGGGTTGCAAATCAGATCAGTAAGAACCACACACAAAAGAAACTAACAAAACGGTAGAAACACAAGGTACCGATCTAAGAGTACTTGCATTAATTCGAAGTTAGTTCAAAGCAAATTTCAAATCATAAATAAATTATGTTTCCCAGACTAAAATCTCAATCAGTATACACATCAAACTAGTTATGAGAAAAACATGACCCAGTGCAATGCCAAAATATAAGTATCGACAGGATGAATGACCATTAGGTAAAAGGTAAAAGGTAAAATTCATTTAGGAATTGATATTGTACAGCTGTTTAAAAATATGCGTAATTAAAAATATTACATAAAAAAAATACGATAATGCTAAAATTCACTCTCAAGTTGTTTTCCTTCCAAGGATAACCCATGAATGCTTGTCCGCTTATTTACAATGGGGTCCTTAAAGTGGTTTATATTCAAAAATTCAGAAATTAAAAGGAGGCATGGCATTAATTGAATTTAAGTCACAAATAAAAATACAAATTTACTTATATTTCAGATGTTGCTTTTCTGAAGCTTTGAATGCGTCCTAGTCATTGACTTTATATTACTTGGAAGCTCATTCCAATCTTTAATAGCAACAAAGAACTAGAGGCTCTCAAGAGCCTGTGTCGCTCACCTGATTCTACTTTGGTTTTAGAAATCATGTAAAAATAGATTAAAATCATAACAGATACCTTAATAATGATTGAGGCCAAATTTGGTTTAATATTTGCCCCGTAATTTAATAAAAAATCCTGGTGGCCATCTTAAACAGTAAATCGGCTAAAAGTAGCAACACTTCATGCACCTTTGTTAAACTAAGTCACCCGTTGGCAGCTATTTTGGTTGATGGATTTGCTACAAAGTAACAACACTTGGTCAGCACCTCATAAGGAACATTCATGTCATGTTTGGTTGAATTCCATTCAGTGGTTCTTCAAAAGAAGAATTTTGTATGTATTTCACATAAGGTCCTTTGTTAAACTAAGTTCCCTTCTGGCAGCCATCTTGGATGATTGATTGGCTACAAAGTAACAACACTTGGTCAGCACCTCATAAGGAACATTCATGTCATGTTTGGTTTCATTCCATTCAGTTGTCCTCTAAAAGAAGACATTTGTATGTATTGTCCATAGGGTCCAATGTTAAACTAAGTCCCTCTCTGGTCGCCATCTTGGATGATGGATCCGCTTCAAAGTAACAACACTTGGTCAGCACCTCATAAGGAACATTCATGCCTTGTTTGGTTTCATTCCATTCAGCGGTTCTCTAAAAGAAGACATTTGTACGTATTGCCTTAGGGTCCTATGTTAAACAAAGTCCTCCGCTGGCGGCCATCTTGGATGATGGATCGCCTACAAAGTTACAACACTTGGTCAGCACCTCACAAGGAACATTCATGCTATGTTTTATTTCATATTTCATTGTATTCAGTGGTTCTCTAAAAGAAGACATTTGTATGTATTTCCCATAGGGTCCTATGTTAAAATAAGTCCCTCTCTGGCCGCCATCTTGGATGATGGATTGGCAACAAAGTAACAACTCTTTGTCAGCACCTCATAAGGAACATTCATTCTATGTTTGGTTTCATTCCATTCAGTGGTTCTCTAAAAGAAGACATTTGTATGTATTGTCCTTGGGTCCTATGTTAAACTAAATCCCCCGCTGGCGGGCATCTTGGGTGATTGATCGTTCACAAAGTTACAACACTTGGTCAGCATCTCATAAGGAACATTCATGCCACGTTTTATTTCATTCCATATAGTGGTTTTCTTAAAGAAGACATTTGTATGTATTGTCCATAGGGTCCTATGTTAAACGAAGTCCCCCGCTGGCGGCCATCTTGGATGATGGATCGGCTACAAAGTAACAACACTTGGTCAGCACCTCATAAGGAACATTCATGCCATGTTTGGTTTAATTCCATTCAGTGGTTCTCTAGAAGAAGTTCAAAATGTAAAAAGTTAACGACGACGACGACGGACGACGAACGCCAAGTGATGAGAAAAGCTCACTTGGCCCTTCGGGCCAGGTGATATAAAAAAAGATGTAGAGCCCACTCTATTCACTTTAGGAACAACAAAATTGAAATTGCAAGATCTAGTGTTATATTCGTGTTGTTTATCGGCTTTTGTAAAATATTCGGGACACTTGTTTCAGATCTTATATGCGTGTTCTTATCATAATAGCTTTACTATATTTTCATTTAAAAAAAAAAAAAACACTTGATAGTTCCGGTTGGCGGACACTGTACCTTGGACCAAGATTTGTATGAAACTAAAAGTTTTGTTTTGGGCAATTTTAAGTTTGTGTTTTACAGTCGATGATACTCCGGTATACCACTTACAATTGCCATTGAAGTGCATGTTCATGAAACAATTGCAGTGCATATTGTAATTGAGAAAAAAAACACAAGATTAATATAAGTGCCATTGAAGATAAGATTCAAAGAACTTACTACAGTGTTAAATTGGTATGCTTTTAGAATAAGCTTTTTTCAAACGATCAATAAATTTGCATGGATCGTATCTATATTTAAGTGCTGTATAAGCAATATTACCGTAAAATAAGAATGTGATATCTTGTTTGTAATAAGGTTTCTGCAGGTACTGTCAAACTTCAAACCAAATCTATTTATGAATTTTGTAAAGGATTTAGATAATTTTGTAACGAAATTTCTGACTCAATATTTTATCAGTAATACACATATAGGTAACGTTCATTGAAATCTGAAACCTCACTACAGACATGGACATAGCCAACGAGTTGGGAAATATTAACACTGTAAGACGGTACTGTATATTTATCCGTAATGAAGCTCAATTCAGTGCCGACCATGCCTGTTTCTATCAATGACAGACTGGACTATGTTTATTTTAACATTTTTATTGGATTTTAATTGTTTTCAAATGCAAATTCCGAAGTTGCCATTGAATCGTGAAACGCTAATTTTTGTCTGAATATCGTAGTTAATTTGTTTTCTTTAAAAGTATAAAAAAGTAAAAATCAATATATAACAAATAGATAATATCCCATATTTCTCATTGCTTTCTTAATAAAACAAACATTATGAAATCAATTACTTCGGATTCAAACTGATTAACGTCTACTGTCTGAAATCTATGTATAAACTAAGAGCAGTTTAACTTTTGTTCAAGTGATATTAATTTCCGATAAAAACCACGCTTGCTTGGATGCAAGGTCATATCTCAGTTTCGGAAATCATAGCAGACGGTGAAAATACACTTTGATATTTGATTTTATAAGCAATAAATAGCGTTATTTGGAATTCAATATGGTGTCATTTATCAAACATTTAGTTCAGTAAATCGAGCACACCTCATTTTCCGCTATAATTATACCTCCATATTGTGAAACACGGCGGTCATGGAGGGTTAATAATAGGCTTGTTTGACGTGAAAGATGATAAATTAGTAGAATCCTACAACATTGTCTTTCTGATAACAAAAATGAAAATCAATATTAAAGCGATAAGAGATTTTTGTTGTGGTATTCCATGAAAATATAGATACAGTTTTGTCATTAATCGCTCAGTTTAATGTACTCTAAATAATCTTCTTGGTTCGTACTGATAAATGGAACAATTATCCGTATATGCCTTTGTGTCATTCATGTATGAATTCAAGATAGCTGCCAAGCGCAAAAACAAATTGAAGTGCATCGAAATTCAGTTCATAAATTGGATTTTTTATGGAGTCATATAAAATGATGTGAAGTCAATACTCGATTTTCAAAGTTCAAACTTGTCATATAAAGTAAACGTCCAAGTCCAATTATGCAGTTTGGCTATTATTTTCGATTTGATAGTGACATTTTTATCGATTCCTCATATATTTTCACTTAATGTTTATACATTAACATTAATGTAAGGAATGTTATCAAATTAATATTAGACCTGCCTTTAGCTCACCTGACCTAAAGAGTCACGTTAACTTTTCTCATCATTTTGCGTCCGTTAAAGTTTTAATAATTTCTCTCTGCAACCATCAACACAATGGGACAAAATCTCAAATGAATCATCTTTAGGTAATCTACTTTAAAGTGCATGATTTTATTTTCACTTATATCTAAGGAAATTAAGAGAAGAGTGTGTATATCCACTGCTCAACATGTACCAATCATATATATATATAATTAGTCAGCAGGGTTTAAGAACATCCGTTGTTCGACCTGCTAGTCAAATGCGTTTTGTTAAAATATACTTTTTCACTTTTTAGGTCTTTTGGAAAATGTTGTTTGTGCTGTATTTAGACCCCTCTACCAAGAAACTTGTTTTGCATGCACACGTATAAAAATTGCGGTTTTTATCCAACGCAATCATAGGTTTGAACGTTGTTTTCGTTCGAACCTATGATTGCGTTGGATAAAAACCGCATATATATATATATCTGCTGATATGCTGGATATGGTAATAAACACCACAAAGAAAAGTCATAGGACCATACATAGTTACATGTGGTAAAATCCAAAATAAGTATCGCACCCTATTAAGTAACAGCAGTTTTCCATCAAATTTTATTTAAGTACCATTTAAGAAAATAAGAAAATATTTTTTTTTTTAAATAGCATTTTGGGTAACTTGGCACACATTTCGTACTTTGTGTTCTAGGGTATCAAATAGACATTTTGTTTACATTTTGTACTCAATTTTCAGTGTTTCTAAAGAAAACTAGCTTGTTGGTTAGTCAAATTACAGATTTCATGTGGTTGTATACATGTTCTGGCCTTTGTTAGTCTTGTATGTTTTTTTTAAAATTTTGGTTCATTTAAATGTTTCGGAGTTTTGTGTGACGCCTATTTTTGCTGAACTAGTATACATTTTTTTGTTTAGGGGCCAGCTAAAGCTTGCATCCGTGTGTGGGATTTTCTCGCTGTGTTGAAGACCCATTGGTGGCCTTGGGCTGTTTTCTACTCTTTGGTCGGCATGTCTCTTTGACACATTTCCCCTTTCCATTCTCAATTTTATCTAGTATCTGCATGATGATTTAATTTGTTAAACATATTCATTATGTCACGATTATAGATAGACATGTTACAGTGTTTGGCTGTACTATATTATATTTTGAAAGAACTTCAAAAGTTTTATTTTCTATTTCAGACTATAGAAGCTTATTGGACATACTCTGATAGATGGTTGCAATGTTCCGAATGCGATCCTGTTGCCTCTATTGGAAATCCAATCGATATCTGGGACAGTTTCCCCTGTCCTCCTAAGACAGAGCCAGAAATTTTCTTAGAATTAGACTGGATCGGAAAGTTAGGAGCAACAGATGGCGAAATAATCCGCCAGAGAGTAGCGAAGAGGTGTGACATTAGTATTACGTCCTCATCTGGACCACGCCCAGCCGATTATGCCGAATCTTCGTTGTTCATTGAAAACTGTGATATAAACTGTATACTTGTGGTGCTAGCTATTCTTGTTTGTTCCGTTGTACTCGCTATTCCAGCTGTGCTGTGTTGCTTTAAAAGGTAATATGTTATACGAATCGGTGTAATGTTGTAGACATTGCAAATTGCAGTATTTCGTTCACAATAATCAATAATGAAGAGGTTGCCTTTGAGACTCGATTTGACGAAGACTGGCAGAGCTAAGTAGCATATCATTTTAAACCTCTACTATTGTCAGGGGCGGATTCAGGCGGGGGCTTGGCGGGCGTGCGACCCTCCTAAAATTTGCAAAGCATGGGTTGTCCTCAGCTTAATAAAGTATATTTCGATAATTTTACCTCACAAACATTTTCGCCTATCCCCGCTCGTTGAAAATCTAAATTTGCCCCCCCCCCCCCCGCCAACCTAAAATCCTGGATCCGCCCCTGATTTTCATTACTTTGTGTACATCGTCGTCCTTTGGTTTTAAAAATCTGCTCCACTAAAATCACCGGGCTTACTTAAACCATATTTTGCTACAACCTGCTTTGGGAGTCAAACTCAAATAAACTTGAAGCAAATGATGACAGATAAGTAAGACTGCCTTAAACTAAATATGGACAAGTTTGACCTTTCTAAAAAGGTGTGGACTGCTTCGCTCTATCCTAATTTAAGGTAATATGTGTGGGTGTGGTTGTTGATTTAGTATTGGAAATTAGTAGTGGTATTTTTAGATATTGATTGATATAAAATGGATGTCTTAGACTTGGAATATCAATTTTTGTATATATATTAAGATGAACTTTTCTAAAATTTTAAACTGGCTCTCTGGAGGTGTGCCTAGATTGGCAGAAGTTATAAAATACAGATAATGCATTTTTGTAAACATTGTATAGGAACATTGTTTAGCAAAACAAATCGTGCATATTGCAGATTAACAAAGCAAATAAACTCGTATTAATTATTGATATTTCAATATTGAATTTCAGTGTGCAAGATAATATGCATAATAAAACGAACATGAATTAATGATAGTTGATCGGAACTGAAATACACATAGTTAATTTTCCGGCATTTGATGTCTTATCCTGAGACGAGAAAGTCTGTAATTCTTTATCTCATTTAAGCCAATAGCTGTTGCTGTATCTCAGTCGCATCATAAAGCAACCAATCAGAATCTATATGTGATAAGTAATTATTTCAAGATGGCGTGTATTTCGACTGAAACTAATAGCTCCGCGCCGTGATGCGAAGCAAAAATAGTCATTGGAGTTATACAGCCTTAGAGAACCAAATATTGGTGTTATAATCCATCGAAACCAGGCTTATGGACAACCCCTCTTGCGATCAAGGTATACGCCATTACGTAAATATAAATTTTTGGACAAAATATCATATAGTCTAATCTTAAGATTTATTTTCCATTGTAATTACATTCTCATAATTATTTGAAGCAAATTTTGGGAATACTGCCACCGTATATACATCATGAAAACATATCGTCAGATTTCAGCCGTTAATATGATATTTTCGAGACAATTTTGGCATTTCATTGAACTCTGCTATTATGGATATTCAAAAACAAAGGTAGAGTAAAGGGACACGTTTTTTCTCAAGTAAAGTTTCAAAAGTAAGGAATTTTGCGCTTATTTTGAACAGCTTTTAGTTTCAACGATTCATTTCTGTCTATCAGGGAAATCTTGTTTCGTCTATCGACAAAGACAAATGGTTTAGAACGAGGCACAAAGGGGGTTGTTTCTTTGCTTGATAGTTTCTAGGTATCTCATATTGTCCGAAATAAAGGTACTTGCGAAAGATACCAAAAAGTAAAATAACAAAAATACCGAACTCCAAGGAAAATTCAAAACGGAAAATCCCTCATCAAATGGCAAAATTAAAAGCTCATACACATCAAACGAATGGAAAACAACTGTCATATTCCTGACTTGGTACAGACATTTCCTTATGTAGAGCTAAACCTCTCACTTGTATGACAGTCGCATACAATTCCATTATATTGACAACAATGCGTGACATTCAAACTCTATGGCAAAATATTGAAAAATGTCGAAAAAGACAAAACACAACAAAGAAAACTAAAGACTAGGTAATACGAAACCCTCAAAAACTCGGGATGATTTCAGGTGCTCTGGAAGGTTAAACAAATCCTGCCCCAGATGTAGCACCCGTCGTGTTGCTTATGTAAGTACAAACCCGGTGATAAGTCTAATTCGAGGAAAAGAGGACGGGATTGTGGTTACGAAAATTGGAACATACCCGTCGTCATCTGTGAAACAGATATTCCATAACGGTCAACCAACTGGTGATGGCGTCCGTAAAATTTTCAAAGGGATAATTTTAACTCCATCAGTTGGAACTCTTGGTTCAACAGTCTCCTATATCCTTTTAACCTAAATCAAGACGACTGCAATATGCAGTCGAACTGACCATGCAACTCGATTCATAATTGATTGTCCAATTAAGACAAGCGGTTATAATTTACATTTATAGGCGTTAGATCCATTAGTCCGAATGGTCATATCCGGTCTTGTATTATATTTGTTTCTATATTAGTCATCTATCTGTCGTCATTGTAATTACCAATGCCCTTTTCATGCATCATTCATGAAGACCTATATACTTTCGCACTAGTACTATAATTTTCAATTAATGAAATTATTTCTAATACGTATTTATAGTTCAAGCGCCGTATTTCGCTTTAAGCTGAATATATAGTGAGGTGACAATATTATATTGTTTTAACATAGTAAGTGCAGGTGCTTGCTTATTCATAATTGCAAACCTTATTTTTTTTGGACATTATTGTCCATAAGATACTTGATATTGAGATAATTGGTTTTACCAAAAAGAAGATTATATAAAAATTGATGAAGATTCAGAAAAGAACAAAGGAAAATATCAATAAGATTCTTAAAACGCACAGTTGTCGTTCATCATTCTGCACATGTTGTTCATTCAACATTGATGACTTCATAATTTATATCATTCTAGCACAGTTACAGGGGATAATATCAGTGGAAATTCCCTAGGATACCACTAGTCTTCATACTGTCAAGTCAAGTTTTAACCATTTTAGAAACTGCAGCACGAAACGCATATTCGTCATTGATAATCTTTTATAATGATACATTTTAATACATTTTCTCCGTCATTACAGACGACAAAAGACACAATTTTTAATGATGACTCCGAATTCGTAACCTCCAAAATACATCATTATTCATCGTCAAAATAGAACTCCATTTGTGCTTTCTTTTGTCTTACTAATTCCCATAATTACAATGTCTCAGAATACAGCTGCAAGTTAAAAAAAATAAGTGTTTTGTAAAAACATCTGCCATCGTGCAGACAACTTCTTTATTATGATGTTAGGTCATAATGAGACGTCTTGCATTTATTCGTTTTCCAACACATCTCCTTGTAGATGTATTAAAATCACTTATGTAATAATTATAAAACATCATGTAATCTTTTTCAGACGAAATGTTTGTAAGTGGGTTACAAAAAAGACTCTCAACAGACATTCCACAACAACAGATCCTCCATTTTACGGAGATAATTTTTATCCGCCTTTAAACAGCTCAGTCACAAGAGATTCCGAGGTATGCTTCTTTTAAGTGTATTGTTCTAAAGATAACGGATAAAAAACATACCCACCACTCTGATCAACATGTCGTAAAGTGGTAAAGAGAGGCTAATGATACCAAAGGGAAATTCAAACTCACAAATCGAAAATAAACTGACAACGTAATGGATAAAAAGAAAAAGACAAACAAACAACAGTACAAAAACACAACATAGAAACTACACAAAACATGTTGGTACAAATAAACGGCTCTGAGCGTTCCTGATGAAGGTAAATCCGGAAAAGCGCTTCGGACGCATTACATTTATAACGTGTTGTTTTCATATTTTACAACACTGGGTCGATACCTCTTCTGGTGGACTATTAGTCCTCGAAGGTATCATCAAATCAGTACTTCGGTACTGACATGATTTATAACAAACATTTCTAAAATTGTCCGTTTATAAATTTTTAAATTATAAAGAAACTGAGGTTTCAACTCCCTCAGGCAATGTTGACCGTTTAGATTTGGATTTTATTAGGTACTTTTGGTCATATAGCTCTTCAACTGTTTCGGTTCTTATTCATTCTTGGCTTTCAATTAATCGGCTTTGAGCGTTCCTGATGAAGGTAAATCCAGAAAAGCGCTTCGGACGCATAAATTTATAACGTGTTGTTTTCAATTTGTTTTTTTGGTAATAGTGTTTTTGATATCATAATAAATATTTTATAATTCGCTAAAACTATTCCTGTATGAAATATTATGCTTGGAATATATCGGCGATGAAATAACAGCACAGAAAGATTTTTAATATTATTAACGGCTTTCATATATGCGCATTGAAAGTATGACACAAAAAAAAACAATTTAAGGAACGATTTTTCGCAATTCAATACCTTTAGAAATCTCCAGTTGTAAAATTGTTTTTAAACTACATGTAGTACGTCATTTCTGTAGTAATTTCCAACTGTTTGTTGCATGCATACGTACGTTTGTCGAAATGATAAACTGTCTGACATACCAGACAAACTGACCAAATGTGTAAATCTTCATTGATTTTCCATTCATCAAATGTCAGATATATTGGATCAATTTAATGGGTCACTAAATTCGTTATTTCAATGACATTCGACCAGAGACATGATGCTATTTTGACACGCAGTCTGGTTGTATGAAAAATACAATATGAAAAGATTCACCAAAGATACCAGGCCAATTATTACATTATACATTAACACAGCAACAAACTTACATATTACCTGTATAAAACGTAAGATATTATGTACACTATAACGAAGACAATTATAATACCATGTTTTACATTACGAGCAGTCCGAGAATAGAAAGCATCTCAAAAACATCTCTGGCACCAGCTATGAGGTAATTTATTGTTAATAATCATCATGATAATAACGTCATTTTCTTAATAGAATGTGTTTTTGTGTATTTTTAGATTGTTTATAATACTGATGGTGCTCAAGCTAGATTGCTTCATCCCGATAGAACAAAACAAACTACTGTATCGCCCTATAGATATTATGAAAAAGTTTATAACGATAAAGATCCCCAAGAGCCCGACTTAGACTTGAATCCAAATCAGAAAAACTCTAGTGAAGAAACTTCATTAACTTATAGTGGTACAGACACCACTCACACGTATGAATCCCTTAAGGATAGCCAAAGAAGTGCGTCGTTTAGACTATCTAACACGTCTGGTACGTCAGCACAAAATCAAAATGTCTCAGAACGAGCTGACCAACAATATAATTCTAGTCTTGCATCAAGTAGTCAAGGTCAACGACATTGCGCTTGTCCTCGTTGTAGTCGAACGAATATATATCGCCCATATGAAAGTATAGATTACAATACTACTTACAATGTCTACCCTCAGAAATTTACATATCCGTATAACAGATTCCAACAGTATAGAATTCCATCGCCTCCAATAGGAGGGACAAATGACAAGGAAAGTGAGGTTATACGTTATCCTAAGCAAAACGTGGCGGGAACTATTCCAGATGACACTTCATATATAGAGGAACCTGCTCCTCCCGAGAGAATTCGCAAGGATACGTCGTTTTACGACAGTGATCAAAATGAAGGATCAGTAAACAGTGATTTTCAAGTTAGACGCAACAAATGCAATTGCAGAAAATGTTCCCAGACTAATTTAAATAATTCCAATTTAACTTCACCAACAAATATTTCTGATAGTGAATTCTATGGAGTTCCTGATCAAATGACAATTAATATGGTACCATTACGACCGTGTAATTGTAGGCATTGCTCACAGAACAACTTTGGTCAAATGAAATATGATGATTATCCATCCTATTACAATCAACGCCATCCTTGCTCTTGTAAACGGTGCTTACAGAACATTCAGAAAATAAATCCAACAATAGAAACATATTTCTACGATCCAAATTCAAGTGAAAGAGAACATTCTGCTAGGAAACAAAATAAATCAAAATCAGAAGACAAGAAAAGGAAAAAGAATAAATCAGAGCGACCTCTGTCGGCTCATGCATCTTCAACTGACACCAATACAGGTAGCGAAAAATCTTACAGAATGGGTGTACCAAAAACAAACGGCTCATTGTATCGATCTAAATTATCTAAAGCTTGAGAAATTCTGCGATAATTGTGTCTTGCATTTTATTTTGTTACAGTGTTGTTAATTTAAATTTAATAATACAAAAAAGAATTGAAGAATTTAGTTTATATAGCATATATGCATTAACAACTGTCCCATTCAACATCACAGTATTCATAATTGTTTCCAGATGAAATGGAAAGTTCTACCAATGATTAATTTTACCTCACTGTAATTAAACTGACTGGTTGGTCTAAAGGTAACGTGCTCACCCGATTCATTGAAGTCTTGGGTTAAATCCTCGACCGAAATAGTACTTGCATCTTCTCAACCATTCAGGCGATAATTTAGAATAAGATCACACACATATCGGCTTGAATTCTTGATTGGAAGAGATATGTATGAAAGGAGATGATGAAAGTTAAATATCAGCCAAAATAAAAATATGTTCATACTATTATAAGGGTATTTACTAAACTTCTTTTACATTTATTTTGTAGTCTACTGAGTTTTCTCCTTGTTTGTATACCTTAAGTCAAATATAAAGTGAAATCGGCATTTAGCAAAGTTTTCCATCCAAACAATGATTGGGCGGCCGTCCTGATTTTGCACTGAGATGAAATCTTTTGTTTCGTGTTGAAGACAGGAATAAAGAAAAAGATGCACCTATAACTTGGGGTTGGTCAACTGCGTGTAGAGAGTTGTATCATGAATCAATATGCCTTGCCCATTTGTCCATTATTTAAAAGATGCAATACGGTCCTTTAACAATAAACAAACACCCACAAAGCATGTTGAGGACTATATCGAACATATAGTCTAGACAATGTATTAATGGATTCCGCCGACACATCAAAATATCCGACAATATTCTAAAAAAAATGAATATGATTTGTAAAAATAAATAGGCCTTTGTGCAATAATCATCATTAATAAGAAATCAATATATACTGAAAGAAAAATATTAATTACATAATTTTTTTTTTGAGGAATCAATATGTATGCATAACATTCAAGGTGTAAAGATGTACATGAAGTAACAACAGTAAAATAATAACCATTGTCAATACCGTCATTTAGCCAAACAGTGGATAACTACAATTTGTTAGTTTCATCAACTACATAACTATGCATAAAGAGCAAGATGGAATATGTTGTTTTTTAATTAGATTCCTTAAAGTAGAATTCTACTTCTATAGCCGCCGCAGTCTTACAAGAATGCACGCGTTGTCGTGCTGAGCATAGTTACCCACACCCGTAATACAAAGTATCTGTACACAATAAAAAGGCGTCTGACAGATCAGAAAAGCTCATACACGCTACAACTCATCAATGTAGAGCTATTAATAAAATATGAAATCATTCTGATCAGCAGTATTCGAGAAATATGAGACGAACATTTTAAACTTCATTCAAATTATTCAAAAAAAAAATATTTAGGCAAACAGAAAGCATTATATTGCAGATTCGAAAAGTGCTCACACATTACAAGATATCACTGTCAAGCTGCTGACCTAATAGGAAGTCTTTATGTTTTCAAAGTAGTTTCTGAGTAAAGTGTATCGACAACATGCGTCAGACGAACGGACGGAGAATGTGATTGCAATATAGCCCCATATCCTATAGTTTGGCAATAAATTAGTAAACATTAGACTCAGATCTTGAAGGCACATGTAGGCCATTTTAACTTTTTTAATTGGAGTGTTACTGATGCAGTGGAACGGTAGTATTTCCGGGGCCAAAACAAGGGATAATGATAGATTTTTTTTTAAATTTTCACTACTTTCTAACATGACCCAGAACCCACATACACGGTTTATTGAAGTTCAGTTCAGTTTCTTGTATATTCCTCCATTAATTGTGGAGCACTACCCATAGGGTATATTTGTAGCAACTATATACACCTTAAAACATAAGGAAACATTTAATTTTGATGTGTCGGCGGAATCCATTATGTACAGATGACTGATTTTAGGCAATAATAATTACTAAATAATTAATATTATAATTAATTCATAGGATTGTCATCATAAAATTTTAAAATTATATTCATAATGTGCTGAGGTGTAAGAACAAGTTAAGTAAGAACTGGATATATTTACAAATAAGAATTTAGAATTTAAGTGGTCTTAAATTAAACTTACTTATAATTGTTAGTTGAAGGTGCTTTACGTACATCAGAATTTATAATGAAAAGGTTATTTTATAAGACTTATGTAAAAGGGTTGGGGTTTAGAACAATTCAACATATATACACAAGTTTGAAGTACTTTCATTATAATATTCAGAAACAAATATGTTGACCGTTTACCTTTTCTGCTATCTTTATAAACACAATTTTTTATTAACTGTGTATTTGCATTCAGGTGTCACAGGTCAAATTTATTCGTTCATTGTGTGTTAATTTACGTTTTTTGATTGAGCTAAGCCTTCCAATTGATATTTTATAGTGTGTTTTTCTATAATGTGATGTTATACTATTGTTTCAGAAAAGGGAGAAGGTTTGGTAACATTAAAACGTTTAATCCCGCTGCAAATGTTTGCACCTGTCCTAAGTCAGGAATCTGATTATAGTAGTTGTCGTCTGTTTATGTAGTTCATACGTGTTTCTCGTTTTTATACGACCGCAAAAAAATTTTTGTGGTCGTATATTGGTATGACGTTGGCGTCGTCGTCGTCGTCGTCGTCGTCGTCTGGCGTCGTCCGGCGTCGTCCGAAGACACATTGGTTTTCGCACTCTAACTTTAGTTTAAGTGAATGGATCTCTATGAAATTTTACCACAAGGTTCAATACCACAAAAGGAAGGTTGGGATTCATTTTGGGGGTTATGGTACCAACAGTAAAGGAATTAGGGGCCAAAAAGGGGCCAAAAGTAAGCATTTTTGTAACTTCCAGACATAACTTGTGTGTTAGTGTATGGATCTCTCTGACATTGTAACACAAGGTTCCATATCACAAAAGGAATGCTGGGATTGATTTTTGGGGGTAATTGCCTCAAAATTTTAGGAATTAGGGGCCAAAAAAGGGGCAAAAAACAAGCATTTTTCTAGTTTCATGACAATAACTTGTGTGTAAGTGTATGGATCTTTCTGAAATTGTACTACAAGGTTCCATATCACAAAGGGAAAGCTGGAATTGAGTTTGGGGGTAATTGACGAAACATTTAGGAATTGGGGACCAAAAAGAGGCCAAAAATAAGCATTTTTCTAGTTTGCAGACAATAACTTGTGTTCAAGTTTATGGATCTCTCTGAAATTGTACTGCAAGGTACCATACCACAAAGGGAAGGCTGGGATTGATGATGGGGGTAATTGCCTCAATATTTTAGGAATTAGGGGCCAAAAAGGGGCAAAAAACAAGCATTTTTCTAGTTTCAGGACAATAACTTGTGTGTAAGTGTATGGATCTCTCTGAAATTGTACTGCAAGGTACCATACCACAAAGGGAAGGCTGGGATTGATGATGGGGGTAATTGCCTCAATATTTTAGGAATTTGGGGCCAAAAAGGGGCCAAAAAAACACATTTTTCTAGTTTCCAGACAATAACTTGTGTTCAAGTGTATGGATCTCTCTGAAATTGTACTGCAAGGTACCATACCACAAAGGGAAGGCTGGGATTGAGTTTGGGGGTGTTGAATCATAAGGGGGTTCAAAAAATTGGGGGGGGGGGGATTTTTTCCTTTTTTTTTCTTTTTTTCCTTTTTTTTTCTTTTAAAATTTTCCATTTTAAGTTGGTTATTTCTGATTTATATTTAAAAGCAAATAATAATGATATGGTAGGAGATACACACCAAACAGGATGTGTAAATTATTATATAATAAGTATTGTGCAATAGCAAGAAATTTTCAATTGCACAGTATTGCACAATAGCAAGAAATCTTCAATTGCACAGTATTGCGCAATAGCAAGAAATCTTCAATTGCACAGTATTGCGCAATAGCAAGAAATATCCAATAGCACAATATTGCGCAATAGCAAGAAATTGTCAATTGTACAGTATTGCGCAATAGCAAGAAATATTTAATTGCACAGTATTGTGCAAAAGAAGATACTTCGTATAAATTGCTTATTTCTTGACCAATTTCAATGGGGTTTTATTCTTGAATTCTTGGGGTTCTTTAATATGCTGAATCTAACCGTGTATTTAGTTTTTGGATTTTGGGCCCCGTTTTTAAATTGGTCCACATTGAGGTCCAAAGGGTCCAAAATTAAACTTTGTTTGATTTCATCAAAAATTAAATTATTGGGGTTCTTTGATATGCCGAATCTAACCGTGTATTTAAATTCTTAATTTTTGGTTCCGTTTTCAAATTGGTCTACATTAAGGTCCAAAGGGTCCAAAATTAAACTTAGTTTGATTTTAACAAAAATTGAATTCTTATGGTTCTTTGATATGCTGAATCTAAACATGTATTTAGATTTTTGATTATGGGCCCAGTTTTCAAGTTGGTCCAAATCGGGGTCCAAAATTAAACTTTGTTTGATTTCAACAAAAATTGAATATATGGGGTTCTTTGATATGCTGAATCTAACCATGTATTTTGATTTTTGGGCCCCGTTATCAACTTTGTCCACATCGAGGTCAAAAGGGTCCAAAATTAAACTTTGTTTGATTTCATCAAAAATTGAATTCTTGGGTTCCTTTAATATGCTGAATCTAACCATGTATTTAGATTTTGGATATTGGACCATAATAGGTGAATGTCCAATTTAAAATTTTTAAGTTCTTAGACCACATTCATTCTGTGTCAGAAACCTATGCTGTGTCAAATATTTAATCACAATCCAAATGCAAAGCTGTATCAAGCTTGAATGTTGTGTCCATACTTGCCCCAACTGTTCAGGGTTCGACCTCTGCGGTCGTATCAAGCTGCGCCATTTTATTCGTTTTTATATAGATTAGACCGTTGGTTTTTCCGTTTGAATGGTTTTACAATAGTAATTTTTTGGGGCCCTTTATAGCTTGCTGTTCGGTGTGAGCCAATGCTCCGTGTTTAAGGCCGTACCTTGACCTATAATGGTTTACTTTTATAAATTGTAACTTGAATGGAGAGTTGTCTCATTGGCATTCATACCACATCTTCCTATATCTATATAAGGATACAGTTTAATTGAGGTCTGGTGCTGGCATGTCAGTAACTGCTTGAAGTCCTTTGTTAATTTATGTATCATTGTCATTTTGCTTAGTTTCTTCTGTGACCTATTCTGACATCGGACTCGGACTTCTTTTAAACTGAGTTTTGCTGTGCGTATTGCTGTGTGATTGTTTATTCTACATTGGCGAGAGGTATAGGGGGAGGGTTGAGATATCACAAAACATGTTTAACCTCGCCGCGTTTTTGCGCCTGTCCCAAGTCAGGAGCCTCTGGTCTTTGTTAGTCTTGTATGTTTTTTTTTAATTTTAGTTCATTTATATGTTTCGGAGTTTAGTGTGACGTCCATTTTCACATTTTTTTAGGGGCCAGCTGAAGCCCGCCTCCGGGTGCGAGATTTTCTCGCTGTGTTGAAGACCCATTGGTGGTTCCCCATTTCCATTCTCAATTTTCCTTTGATGCATTTTATCGTACAGTGAATACACAATTCTCTAAAACACATTTTCATTTGTATGTAAAATGTTTCTACACCTTTTTCATCCTTCAGCTTGGGAAAATATGTTCTGTAGATGTATTTTTTTTTGTCTAATCATGGTGTTCATATAAATTGACCTAGGTTTTTATAAAAGAGCAAACTAGTTCCCGGAAAATAAATACTATGGTTCCACAATGAGTCTTTTTCCGACGAAACGCGCATCTGTCGTACAAAATTTTAAGCCTGGTACTATGATGAGTTTATTAACTTTGAATTAACTATAATATAACGTAATTTTAACATGAATTCTTAGAGGTTGGGCTAAAGTTTTTAGCAAAATGCATTGTATAGGATGACGAAATAGGAAACGTATGTAAAAATTCACCAAAGATACCAGGTTTACAATTTGGTACGCCAGACGCGCGTCATCAGTGAGGCTGTTGGAAGGCCAATTCAATTACGAAATTGAATTGCGTATGTGTTTATGTCGAGATCTTGTTACACGTGGTAATACCATTCACGAGTCCATTGCTTTTGTTGCGTTATAACTAAAAAAAAAAATATAATGAATGCTTCATACATTTGAGTTTTATGCAACAGGATTTAAAATAACTTTTTATTTTTGACGAATTACTACTCAATGTTGGTTATAAAAGTTCACCGAACAACAAATAGTTTGATCATCAAAGTATGTCAAACAAGTTATTTCAATTCATTTCAACTGTCATATTGTTAACCTGTCTACAAATACACAGTTCACAGTATCGTCAGATATAGTGAGAATTCCAGTCGCAACATGTTCTATGTTATATAAAAGTTTTTCATGGAACCAGTGGTACAGCTACCCTATAAAAATGGGTACTGTTTTTGGCAGTAATCATTCATCAAGATGTTAGTTGTTGTTGAAATAATGAATAATGAAGGCAGAAAAAATAAAAATATAACAGGTAAAAAGCCAAAAAAATCTAATAGTTCGAAAACATTAATTAAAACAAAAAAGTTTTAAGATATATGGAGAATATTACATCCTACCTTAAATCAATACACATGGAAAAGAAAAAAAAATTATGATCTTGAGGTAAGTAGGCTAGACTTCTTCCTGATTAGTGAAGAACTTAGAACACTTATTGAGTCTACAGATATCAGATCAGCCATGATATCCAGTACAGATCATCAAGCTATTTCATTAAAAGTAAATTTAGAAACCAAAACTAAAGGTTATTTTAAAATAAATAATAGTATACTAAGTGAACCTAATTTTAAAGAAAAGATAAATAATTTAATTGATTCCTATTTAGAGAAATGTAAACATAATGAAAACCTATCCCAATTATGGGACTTATTCAAAATTGACATAAAAGAAACTACAATCTTATATTGTAAAATAAGGGCAAAAAGGGGGAAAAAATTAAGTAAATTATTTGGAACCAATAGTGCAATCATTAAAGAAAAAAAAAAGAAATAAAACAGACCCTACAAATCTAAGCAGCTACAGACCAATCACATTACTAAATGTTGATGTCAAAATCATTGCATATACATTAGCCTTAAGACTGAAACCATTATTGACGAAAATTGTACATAGTGATCAGAATGGATACATAAAAAACCGTTATATAGGTTTCAACATACGACAAATACAAGACATTATTAATTATGCATAAAAGTTTAAAATTAAAAGGGCCATACTGTTTCTTGATTTGATTTTTCAAAAGCATTCGACTCACTCGAATGCGAATTTATGTACCAATCTTTACAAAAATTTTGGTATAAAAAACTCTATGTTACATTGGGTGAAAACGTTGTATAAAGATATAAGAGCCTGTTACAATGGATGGATTTCAAGCCCATTGGAAATTTATAGGGGAATTCGTCAAGGATATCCGTTAAGTGCTATTTTGTTTGTTCTAGCTGTTGAAATACTAGCATGTTAAATAAGAGAAGATAATAAACTGAAGGGGATCAAAATAAAATTAGATGGGAAAACACACAGTCTAAAAATAAATCAATAAGCAGATGACACAACATTATTTTTAAATGCTAAAGACGAAATTACTCATGCTCTCAAAGTAATTGAGGTTTTCGGATGTTTATCAGAGTTTATACTAAATCGTAACAAAACTGAAGATTATGTTTACGCAACAAAACCACAAAACCACAAAACCACAATGCATGAAACTTAACTTTGAAAAACAGTTGCAAAAATAAAAAAATACTCTTAATTTATAGAAAAAAAGAAATCTAACTATGATGAGCAAAATAACTGTGGTCAAATCACTAATCATCCCAAACATAACCTACATTGCATCCGTTTCCAATATTGACACTGAATCATTGTCCGAATTTAAGAAATTGGTATATGGTTTCATCTGGCATGGAAAGACAGAAAAAGAAAAGAGAAATACGTTAAATTTAGTCAAAAATGAAGGAAGACTAGGAATGATAGATATAAATAAATACATTGAATCAATTAGAATTAAATGGATACAGCGATTAATAGATGATGAAAGGGCAAACTGGAAAATAATTCCATCATACTTTTTAAATCAATATGGATCAAACCTATTAATTTTTCAAATGAATTTAGATAGTATTAAATCAATCCATAATATCGCAAAACATATACCCGTATTCTATTTAGAATATTAAAAACATATGAATTACTCAATATAAAAAACATTAACATTTATAAAAGTTTAATATATTCTGATAAGGAATTTTCAATTGTTTTTTTCCAAATGGATAAAAGAGTTCAATTTAAATAAAACTCACAATATAAAACACACATTAGAACTTATTTTCAACTACTAAGAAGATAATAAACTTAAAATGGTTAGATGGAAGTTATTGCATTATACCCTTCCAGTAGGTACTCATTTGTATTCATGGAAAATAAAGCAAACAAATCTGTTTTACTTGTCAAGTAACAGATACTTACCTTCATAATTACATGGAGTGTAGTTATTTCAAAGAGTTCTGGAAAAACAAATATGAAACTGTTACAAAAGTTTCATATTGATAAACATATAAAAGACTTTAAACATTTGGTTATTGGTTATAAAATAGAATAACAGTGCATACAATGATATAAATTATATATTAACAATAATTCTATTCACTTTACATAAAAGTAATTGTATATCTAATAATAAAACAAAATCAATAGCTGTGTATAAGCTATTTAAAAATGAATACAAGTACAAGTACTTCTTAATGGAAAAAATAAAGAAAACCATAAATCACCTTCTGAAAAATCTACAATTAAATCTGTAAAGTCTTTGATTTCCCTCGATCAAACATAAAATCTTAAAACAAAATACAAGCATTCAAATGTAAACTTGTATAGTTGGTCAATTTCTCATAGAGGCATATTGAAGCGGCGTAAAACAATCAACAATCAATCAATTATAGAGACATACATGTACATGTATCTCTCACGGACAAATTCATTTATATTTACAATTATAAAGTTTTAAAAAATCATACATATTTCCATCAAAGATAATGTTTATTTGTACACGCTTGAAATAAAAAGAAAAGAAGAATATTTTTTGACATTTTTACCTATTGTTTCTGTTTGTTTTGTTCACGCATCGTTTTCAAAATAATGGAATTTGATGCGACTGTCATAAAGTTAAATCACAAAAATACTGAACTCCGAGGAAAATTCAAAACGGAAAGTCCCTAATCAAATGGCAAAATCAAAAACACAAACACATCAAACGAATGGACAACAACTTTCATATTCCTGATTTGGTACAAGCATTTTCTTATGTAGAAAATGGTAGGTTGAACCTGGTTTTATAGCTAGGTAAACTTCTTACTTGTATGACAGTCAATGATTAAAAATCGATTTAAGAAAAACAAGTCAAACCCGGTCAGTGGAATGATTTTGATCCGTAAACGTGACACCAACTTTGAAATATATTAACAATGTTAAGGAATGAAATAATGTAATAAATTGTAAAATTAACATTTGTATTTGTTTGCTGAACTTTTATTCCCTGGAAGTTCAGTAACTCATCACATGGATATCCAGACTAACGCTGTAATCTTGATAAAATGCAAAACAGCAGTTGTGCAATAAAATTTTGTTTAATTGTTAAAAAAAGGGAAAAAAAAAAAGAAGAAAAAAAAAGGTTGTTGGTTTTCTTTTTATTAAGTGCCCCACATTTTGTCATGCCGGAGATTTTTTTACATGAAGTTTACTATGCAGTATATATTTTACACATTGTTGAAGACCATACAGTGTCCTATACTTGTTTACACCCTCATTCTTTGGTCTTGTGGAAAGCTGTCAAGTTGATTTTATTCTGCAATCATCCCTCTATTGTACAAATAACAGGTACACAAATAAATTTTTGCTTTATTTGTACTTGTACAAATAAAGTCTCCTGTTACCCTCTTTCTTGTTGAGCAAGCGGTAATATAAATATTTCTTTCTGGGTAACAGTTCATTTTGGGGTCCTCTTCGCGGTCCGCGTTTAAACTATGTCGATTTCTTTGAAAAATCAGAGACAATGATTGGGAATTAAACAACTAAAGCTCAAGTGCCGGGTCTTGGTTGCAGGATAAAAACAGTATATGTACATTGTCGGAAATATAAAATGTATTTGTACTCGCTGCGAAACAGGAGAAAACTCGGCGAGCCTCGCTTTTCGTCCTGTTTCTAGAGCTCGTACAAATAATTTTTATATTTTCCGACAATGTACATATATTGTATATATATTACCACATCTCATTTTAATATGGGCTACGAAAAAAATCCGGAGCATATAGTCATCGCTTTTTCCGTCCGTCCGTCTGTAGAAAAAGGAAGAGGTTTATTGATTTTAGGATCAATAAGTCAAAGTTCAAGATCACGTTTACTAAAAATAGTTTTTTTAAGATAGTTTTGCTTTTTTTGTGTATATTGATGAAATACGAATAGATAGCAGCCGTAGAAAAGGGAAAGATTCCCATTATTTTTCAGGTCAAAAGGGTTAAGGTCACAGCTGCTAAAAATAACTGAAAATAAAGAAAAAATATTTTAATTTGTTGTTTTGGGGTGATATTTGAGGTACATTTGTATTGTTTGAATAAAAGTTATGCTAGTGGTTGAAAAAAAAGGGTAGGAAGCGTACAGTTTTTTTTTTGTCAGTTGGTCAAAAGTCGTGGTTAATGCTAAGGATATGATGAAGATTTCGAAAGTTTGGTTTCTAGGTGAAACATTTTAGAAGCTTCTTTTTAATTTTTCTTGAATACTGAATCAGTGTATTCAAATGAACATAGAGCTTTTATATTGTTTGGTCTTCTCATAAAGTGTCCCTAATTTTACCATAGCAATCATCGATTGATAGATTGTTCGAGGTTAGTTTAAAGCACAGTGACATATATCTCATGTATATCCAATACGAGAACACATGAACAATAAATCAAATAGATAGCTTCTGGAAAGTAGGTCAACCGCGATGAAGGGCGAGAACTTTGACTGCAACTGGAAAATGAGAGTAGGTTTTAAGGTCGTATGGCGACCCATAATTGCTATAATCTACAACATTTGCTTTCTGATGGGTTGTTGTCTCATTGGAATTCATACCACATCCCCTTATTTTATATTGATAGGGGCAGAAGTTTTACCTTGAAACAGACCAGCTAAGGACTCTCTAAAGTGTTGTTGCAAGGGTTCTCTGAAAAGCAGAGCACGTGATACTCTCCCTAAACGAGGGGTACGATTCAACGTTTTTGTGACATTGCTGCATATCTATGAATCCCGTACATCGTTTTACTGTCGAATTGGAGAAGTTCAGAGATGACAAAATTCTATGAAAAGGAGTTTTACCTCTGATATTTTAGTAATCAGTGGAAAATTAATATCATTGTCGCTGTAAATTTGTGTGGATATTACCAATAACCTTATGTTTTAATGTTTGCTATTTGTATGCATTTTAATCTCCTTTAGAATATAAGTTTCTTGTTAAGCTTTTAACAAATTTAGTTCGGTGTTTTTACTTCCTTGTTTTGATATGTTATAACAATACAAAAAGCCCTGGTACAAAGATCCTTTAAAGAAAAGGTCGACTTGATCTGATCAGCTCATAAAAGTCTGAAAAATAATATTTAGTAATTTTCAATCTTTCAGTCAATTTTCAGACTGACCAACTGCAGTAAATTCAGTAATGTTCAGAAAACTCGCTAGATGTAAATTGAGATATGTTCAGTCTATGTTCAGTAGTTGTAGTTTACCTGTACAATATCATACTGAATTGTCTTAAAAGCTACTGAACAGTACTGAATTGACTGAAATCGATTTGTCTGAACAGTACTGAATATACCACAGTGGATAAGTCTGAAAATCGGCTAAAAGACTGAACATGACTTAATAATTTGTTGTTCAGACTTCAGATTTTGTTTAGATCAAAATGGTCGTTTATGACTAAAATGCATTTACTAGTGCAGATACTTCAGTTGTGATTCTTCTGAACATATTATCTCGTTTAGATAAGAAATCATAGACATGGATACAAAGTTGCCTCTGTATGTTGCAATTTTCTACGATACACCATATCACAGGTTTTACCTTTCGAAAGTTAAAATTGACCAAACTGTATGGAAGTTGTTTTTTATTAAAGTATATTTACGATCTTTACTTGGTGATAAATAACTGTCTACCCTAATGTTTGGCATAACTTTTCGTAACTCTCAGTTTTGGTTTTCTTATATATGAAGCAGAATTTATACAGAATCTGCTCAATGACAAAAAGAAAGAAAAAAAACATCATGCAAAGTTCTTTAATTTCACTTTCAGATATATTGATGATTTTCGGTCATTCAATAACCCACATTTCAACGAGTGCTTCATCTCATATATACCAGTGAACTTGAAATCAAAGATACTATCAAAATTATAAGGTCTGCTTCACATCATGATATTTTCTTGTTTTTTTTTTCTTTATTTTTGTCTTTGAGAAGATTCTGTATAAATTCTGCTTGATATGAGCACCCAACATCGGTAAACTACTGTCGACTTGATCTAATGCTCTTCAATTTCTTATTTGATTTGGCCTTATAACTGTTTTGTTTTGAGCGCAACTGGTGTGACTTACGCATACGAAGTTATAAGCCTGGTATCCTTGAAGAGTTTTTATAACCACTGGGTCGATGCCACTGCTTGTGGACGTTCCGTCCTCGAGGGTGTCACTAGCCAAGCAGTCAGCTCTTTTGTGTTGACATTGAATATCATTTTTATGTAGTTATTTTGGGTAAAATTACTGTTTGTAAAATGTTGATATTACTCGATATACTAAGGTTATTCTACCCAAGGAATAAAGTCAATTAAATTATAAGCCTGGTATCTTTAATGAGCCCCATCCTGATTATCCACTTTTATTATTTCAAAATTTGCCCAAGTATTATAAGCTGGTGAAAGATACAGAACAGCTTTATCTTGCTGTAAATATATATATTATTTCCTGTTTATAAAAAAGGGAAAAAATGTTTACGTTTACCAAATTATTTACCAAAATGTCGATGTTAAGCCTTGGTTGATGTTTGATATATCGGACGCAAGTTCCTTTTTAGATATTTCAACGACTGAATTTTGCGTTTAGCTTGTTTTCCTAAGAAATTTTCAACTCCATTTAGTTATCACTCGCTTATCTATTTTCTATAAAATTTAGTAGTAAATCAGCAGTGTCGACTTGTACAAGTAATTAATATAAGCTTTCCTTTGCATCTTTTATATTTCTTGTATGCAAATCCTCACTTTAGCTGGATTTTATGACAGCTCAAACTAGCCCATTGGTAAACAAACATGATTAAAAAGCCCTATGATGTACCCTGTCTCGCTCCGTTTGGAGTTCATGCGATTCTCTAATATTTTGTGAGTTTTTTTTAACCTTTATTTGTATCTTAATGGATTTATGAAACATCGATTAACTATTGTTGCCTCTAAGTACATCCTTTCATAGAATATGAAAATGCTTCTGGCGCTCCACTTACCCACAAAATATTTACATGATGCTGTATTTTAACCATACTATAGCTAATAAAATGCAAATCCTACTGTTTGAGATCTTGGTATGCTGACTTTGATATCTGTGCAGAATTTGGGCCTATTGAGAAACAGTTGAACGACAAAAGCGATAATAATTTCAATGTTACGTATTCATATAAACAGTTCGAGAGCTCAATATTTACCGTAGTGGATAAACCTGAAAATTGACTGAAAGATCAAACATGACTTACTGATTTATTATTCAGTCTTTTCACAGCCGTTCAGATCAAAATTTGTTTACTAGTGTTATGTCAAGCTGTACATCGTACTAAGTCTAGCCAAAATTAAACAGAAACTATAAAACAAACATTAATATATGACATAAAAACTGCAACCGGTGCAATGATTTCTGTCTTGACCACAAAGAAAAATGTGGTGGGGTAAAGTTTTTTTTTTTTTATTAAATTCCTTCGATCTTTTAGTCTCGATCAGTATTCTACCTAAGCTACATAAAAAATGGAATCCGAATCATTACTTTAAACTTTAAAACTCTGAAATAACGATATAATAGAAGCATTCTGTTGATACAGAGATATATCTCGCCTGTATGATTTTTCCATACAACTGCTGATATTCGACCGACTAATAATTTCTTGGAACATCTAAAGGATGTTATTTGATTTATTTGATTTATTTGATTTTTTTGTTATTTTCGAATTCAAGGTGCCTAACAAATTTCCTCATATTACATGTACTTTCCCCTTTTATGAAGACTATCAAACTGATATATAGATAAATGGAAAAAGTGTCCAATATTTATACTTATTTACATAGATATAAGGTCCCCATTCGTGGTCGTATATTTATAATCACAGGTCATACTGTTGGACGAGAAAGTCAATGTTAATAAACCCCTGTCAACGTGCTTGCGGTCTAAAACCATATATTGCAATAAAAACATTTCTACCATAAGTTACAGGGAATGTTGTGGAGAATTAATGAAGCGTCAAATGCGATACTACCAGAGGTATATTAGGTACTAGGATAGGCGTAACATCTCTTATAAGTTAAGGAGATACTCATTCCTGGGTAAGGCACAAGCTGTCTTCTGGGCACAATATTACGAAAAAATTAGTTGCCGTTACCAATAAATCTATGATAAAAGTCTGTAAGACGCTATAATTTTCAGGAATCAGCTTACACCTGCTTTTTGTGTGCTTAACATTCAAAATAAGTTCACGTTAATTCAAATAACCATGATCTACTACATAAGGGCTTTACCAACTGTGTATTATCCACAAGGGATGTAGAGATATATGATCTTCTGGAATTTTCAGTCCTACAGAAAACCGATTATTTAAGTGTTCCGTATGTAGCCTGTTGCAAGATAAATGTCCCGTCTCTACACGTAATACCTTATTCTAGTTGCTGTCAAATTTCTCGCCTTCAACCCGGTCGACCAACTCGGCAGAGCGTATCTATTGGATTTATAGTTTATTTGTTTTGTCTTGAAAATGCATGAAATAATACCACCATACGTTAAGGAAACAACAACAATCAGTCAATCCATCCTTTTCTTCTCGAAAATTTGGACTGTGCATGTGGAATCATGAATGAGTCGTACGGCTACATTTGAACATTTTAATGAATCAGAAATATAAACTGTTGAAGATTATTGGAGAAATATATTCTAAACTTTATTGTCAGTTGTATATCCAGAAAACAAATAGCTTAAAAGTCTGTCGTGACCTTTCAAGAATTATATATATATATATATATATATATATAAACATATAGGGGACAACAAATATGATATTTGAAATTAAGCCTTTAACCTAAGAAAAAAAAACAAATTTGTATTGTTATAATTAAATCATGTGGATGAAATGGGGGAGGAAACAACTGGTAATCCAATGTATGTTGCAAAGAAGTAAAAGACGAAGAAAACCCTATCAGTTTAGCTAAATAATTAAAAAAAACAACGTTACAAATCACGGTGCAAAGAGTGAAATTTTTAAAGCCTTGATTATACACATATATATATATCAATAATTCAAAAGCTCTTAGCTACACAAAAAGAATAACAAATGAATCTGCGAGCTACTGCTCAATGATGATACCCCCGCCGCAACTGGATAATTTTAATAGTGTAAAAATATGCAAGTGTTCGGTAAACAGGAAGTTGTTGAGTGATAAATCTGAAAACGCATCACACGGTATAGCTGAATTATATAAACCCTGAAACCAAATTTCAGAAATCCTTATGATATTGGTTCCTGAGAAAGATGCGACGAAAAATATTCATGGGACGGATGGACGGACTGACAGATGGACGGATGGACGGACGGACAGACAGACAGAGGTAAAAAGTAAAATCACAAAAATACTGAACTCCGAGGAAAATTTAAAAAGGAAAGTCCCCAATCAAATGGCAAAATCAAAAAACAAACACATCAAAACACATCAAACGAATGGATAACAACTGTATAAAATAGTATACCCCTACTTTTTTAAAGCGGGAGTATAAAAAGGAAGCTTAATATATCGTCTTTTGATATATTCAAACATTAATGTTTCTAGAATAATGCTCACACTCTATACAAAAGTATGTAATCTAAAGTACATTCAAAACATTAGGAGCTTAAAGTGAAAAAGGACATTAAGAGAGAAGCAAACACCGTTCAACGTCACATTAGCTCGAGGAATTAAGCCTTCAGTATTCTGACTTCACTATTTCTTTTTTGGTCTTGAATATCAAAATACTGAATACAATAAAGAACTATCAGCGAACAATTTCGACAAACACCTGTGAGATACTGTTATAATAATCCAGTCTGATGATTTGTTAGTCAAATTGTTTAATCTTATGGTACCTGTAATTTATTTGACGGAGAGCAGGTGCCCGTAAAGATAAATTGAATTGATAACAGTAAATTGTTAGTGTAGTAGAAAGAGGAAGTACTTTATTCCAGATAATCTATAGTTAATGAACAATTTATCCTAAATCAACAGTACAAGCAAACTTTCAACGTAAATAATTCTTGCCAGAAATACTAACAATATAATAGAAATTGATCAATCTGCCTGTGACGGAATAAGATGCTAAACAGAGTAAAGATTATATTTCATCTGAAGCCTTGATTTGTAATAAAAATTAACCTAAAAATCATGTTTTATTTTTTTTCCAAACAAACACACCTAAGTGAGACACAGTAATTTACCCCCTATCCCCCTCCCCCCTCAAAAAAAAAAAAAAAAAAAAAAAAAAAAAAAAACTGGCGTGTCATTTATATATTATCTCTTCTCTGTAAAGTTAATTAATCTCTACGAAAGTTTTATGGATGACATCATAAGTTAACGGTTACGGATTATCTATGTAACATCTGACCAGCATTTCCAAAATTCCAACCTACTCTCTGTAGTACAGATGCATCACAAAACACAACTTAGGGACAAATATTTAAATCAAGAAAATGGGAGGGTGTGGTTCTTTCAAGAAAAAAAATATTCTGATTCCAAAGGGAAGAAAAATAGATAATCTGTCGCAGCTTTGACCAGAAAAAGTTCTGTTTCGATCATGTTAACATACCTGACTTGCTTTATTATGAGCTTTAAAAAATCTTTGGATTTTCAGTCTATACTTGATCTTGCAATGATTAATCATCAAGCTGGATAGTAACACACAAAGCATTGTTCCTTTAATAAATACGCATAATGCATGTAGATCCCCAGCGTTACAAGAAATGTTTTCGAACATGTTTAGTCAGTCAGTTTAGCATCATTTTCATTGTGAAATAAATCTTCATAATCTTTTTGAAAGAATCTTAAAACCTTAAGTCAACACATATATCTATAAGATATTGACCAAACATTGTTATTTTAGTGATGGTTAGAAAACAAAGGTGATCTATTAGATTGCAGATATTCGTTAACATCATACATTCATTGTCGACAAAGTAATTCACTTTTATAGTCTGAAATGCTCCATACATGGTATTAGGCTATTAATGACATTACTAATAATAGCATTTGGCTTTAAAAGTGGCATTTCAAAGAAAATGAAAATTTTATTTGCAGATTAAAGAACAATAGTCTGCCTTCTATCAACTAGCTCACTTTTAAAATTGGACAATCTGTCCTTCAACCATCTTTTAATTAATTGGGCTGAACAGCAGTAGCATAACTAACCACCAAACGTGTCCGAAGTCGGCAATATTCAATCAAGTCATGTATTAAATAACCGAGTAAAACCATGTCTGCGGAATAGAATTATAACAAAGTTCAAAAGAAATCCGCCAAAATCAAGATTAAATTAAAGCATGCATAGTGCATGTTCAACGCTAAGAGAAATGATTTTTGACATTTATTGCAGTTTAACTGGTCAGCCCTTTTATCGCATTAATAAAATAATCACGAACCAAATGCTTCTGGATATTTTCTTTATGAGTCCCAAATGGTGATGAAGATTCCAATCTTAGTATTTCCATAGAATTATTTTGTAAAATTCTTACAACATGCATTATTGATATCAAAATTGACAACGTTATACTCAGTCTGTTCAGTATCATTATCTGATTCTAGTTTCTTCAGGGTATATACAGTGAACCAGACAATTACATTCATCATTACGTTAGAACATTTAGACACAAGGATATATTGAAAAACAAGTAAAATTGCTTTTAGGCACAAATATATTTAAGAGAAACCGTCCTGTAATTCACTAGTGATAGATAAAAATATTTTTTTACACAATGTATGTGTTGTGTTATCACACAACATACAAGATAGGGAATAGAATTATAGACATCAAACGGTTTTGTGCTTACATGTCTAATACTTCGAATATATACTTTCATTATATATTTAAAATAGTTTATTAAAAAAACAATACAAGTAAAACAAAATAGAAAATTATCAATAATTATCAAAAGTTATCTGCTAACAAATATACTAACTTAGATATAAGTTCCATCGTCATTGGATGATTTGAGGTTATAAATTCTCTTTATCCTTGCTAAATGTTTACATTTGTTTTGTGTAAATGTTGATATTTTGATCTTTATTTTAAAACATACCTTGACATGTACCGGTCTTAAGATTTGAGCAAGAACAATTTCCAAGAAAGATCTACTGGTAAGAAAGTATTCTGTTCTAATATCGATAACTGTACTTAACAAAATATTTCACACAGAAACACAATAAACCATATAGAAAGAAGTATCTGTGTTAATGAAACTTCAAACTGTCAAGAGGTACATGTAGAACTTATTTATCCTGTATGTTTGTTTCCCTCACAGGGTTAAAATAAGAAATCTGTAAAAACCTACTGAAATCTGTATATTAAAGAGTCTTAAAACATTTTTCAATATTTAAACAAATTTTCATAAAACCAATATGTTATACGGCGCTTCTCATTTGAAACAATTTTGCAAATTTTACATGATTCTCTGAATCCCATCGAAGGATACATATGTGGACTTGTATCTGTAAAACAGTGTAATAACTTTACTTCCTATAAAATTAATATTGAAAAAAATTGCATAGGTTTGTCTGTACCCAGATTATATTTTGTGGTGTAAACATGGACATATTTTTCAATTCCTTCTAATGATCCTCAAGGTTTATGACTACTTTCCCAAAGCTGTGTATAACGAGTTTTCAGAGCCTAATAATATAAAAAAAAACAGCTAAGAGAATAAATCAAACTAAAGTAAGACAGGCCAAAATGCCACCACAAAATTTACTCCGAGTACAGAAATACCTGTGCCACTTGAAGTTTCAAAGCCATCTAAATATAAAAGTAAAATACATCTAATATTTCAGAAAATTTAAACTTTTCTTGATTTTGATGTGCAGTGTTTTTCATCCATGCAGAAGTCGGTACCTGAGTTTTGATTCTTTACACTCAGTTCTACATTGTTTGTGTATATATCTATTGTCCCTACCAATGCAATATAGTTATTATCAGTGGGGAACATCTTAAAGATTTTACTCAACTGGTAATATTTGGATACGAAAAAAAATGCATCTTAAAATCCAGGAAACTTTTAAATTTTCTGAAACACAAAATGAATTTAACTTTAATATACTCTAAATTTTGTGGTGCATGATGAACCTACATCGCACGAGATGCACCTATAGATTAGTATTTGTCGGGGTGTCACACGCGATGTTCGTGATGAGGCCATTTAGTTATGACACCAAGTAAACATGCCACATCAGCAAGACTCCATAGAATTGCATGTTTACTTCCGGTCAATTCTGAAAAATAGGCATATCAATGCTAAATGCATAATATTCTTATCGTCTTACTCTTCTTTCAATTGTTATTTAAACATGAAATACGATATCAGTGAGCAAGACACGTTTTTTCAGGCTTTGGCGTTATCTTCAGTTCGATGTTACTTCTTTACTTGTCATCACACACACAGCCTGCAGATATAACCATGAAAACAACCAAAATAATAATCTTTAATAGGATCTGATTTTCTTTGTAGAATAAATTTCGTTAATTAACAGACGACACAGTATTTGATTTATTGCCAGAGAAAACGGAAATCTATAAGTAATTTTGAGATGTCCAACTCGAGACAATATATTATCTACAATTAAGATCAAGTCATAACTTTTATTTTGTCCTCAAATAATCGTTTTCCTTTCTAATATCAAAACTAAAATCATAGGCACTTAAAACTAATACAATGGTTCATTAGATTTGTTTTAGAATGACTTGGTGATAGGGTTGTAGAGATTTTTCTCAATTATATGTGGGCATAAATAACGGAGATTTGGATAGAAAAGATATATTTTGCATAAATATTAGAAATCTAAATTGCAAGCGGGTAAAAATTTGAAAGTAAAAGATATTTCTATCCATAAATGATATCGGAAATGTTATGATAGGTCTGCTTCATTTACTTAGTGATTAACTTGTGATGCAATAAAAGTAACATGCGTCATGCAATGTTTCTATCTGTTCTTTACAATCTAGCTAACCTATAAAAACGCAAATGGACAGGACTTGTAAAAGTACACATACCGAAGATGATTTCATAAAATTGTTTTGAATTATAAAAAAGGAATGTATCTTTTTGAAACATTAAACAAAAAGTGCATGTATCACCGTCGCTACGATCTCAAAGAGTTGGCATGCTCAGTTTGTGCAGTTAACCGAAGCTGAAGTAAATGGCCGGTAAGGCAGATTTGTACAAAATTGTATGCTTTATCATGTTTAATATGAACTTTAACTGAAAAACAGACATTTAATAAAAAAGGAATTCATATCTTGTAAATAAAATTGAGAATGGAAATGGGGAATGTGTCAAAGAGACAACAACCCGACCATAGAACAGACAACAGCAGACTTGTGTATTCATGAAATGTATTCACAAATATTTTTTTTAGAAATAAATACACATTTATATAATATAATGCACATACAATCGGTAAACATTTTTCTTAGAATCGTTTTGAATTCATTATTTTTGATCAAATTTTGTCAAACTCCAACAGAAAAAAAAATGTTTTTAAGACTATCATAACAGGTGGAAAGTTAGCATCTACAACAAATGCCCCCGAGCCGAACGTCAGTCGGGTATCTAGATTCCATAATTGTGACCAATATAATACTTCTTCATGATCCCCAATATACAGAAAAAACAACTTTTTTGGGGCATCCACTTTTAACAAATTGGCAGGGTTCATGCACTTGACCCAGGCTAACCAACCCAGTGTAAATGCACATGACCAATAATGTTGCAAAAGAATTTTAAAAAAGTTATATTTGGAGGAAAAAAAACCTTTTTCCCAAAAGTTACTATTTTTAGTAACAATGACCTTCAAGCTTTACTTGTTTATTCCAAAATTTATACGTACCATCTTCTTCTCTTTATATTCCACTCGTATAAGTTTGATTTCAATCAACTATCTGAAAACTACCCCAAAACTTTCAATTTTCTGTAAATCTTATCAAAGATACAATGCTTATAGCTTGGTACGCCAGATGTATACATCAGATTTATCATTGGTGCTCGAATCAAAACAGTTGGAAGGCTAAATCAAATATGAAGCTGAAATGTCAATCAAATATGAAGCTGAAATGTCAATCAAATACGAAGCTGAAATGTCAATCAAATACGAAGCTGAAAAGTCAATCAAATACGAAAATCCGAAAAATTTTGCCAAAAACCGTATTGTTTTGAATAATTAAACATTTATAACAGTAAATTTACAGAAAAAGAAATATCAATGATATTTCATGTCAACACAAAAGGGCTGACTACTGCATGAGCTGGTGACAGTAACAGTGACCTTTAACTTAATCCTATTGACTCCAAACTGTCTTCCCGGTATCTTCCATCTGTATAAATTTCATTCCAAACAGACACGGAAAACGAAAATTACCCTCCGGAAACCATTTAATTTTTATTTTTTTAAAATATTTCTTGTTACAGTGACCTTAAACGTCGGCCTATTGACCCTTTAATAGATAGGCGTCTAACTATTTCCTATAGCTTCTGTCTGTATAATATCTTCCTAAGCTGGCAAGGGTAAATATTCATAGTAACAGTGACCTTGAACTATGACCTGTTGATTTCAAAATCAATAGGCTTATTGTCGTTTCTTGTGTCTTTCATCTATATGAGTTTGATACCAATCAAGCAATTGAATCTAAAGTTATCGTCCGGAAACTATTAGTTCCGGACACACGGACGAACAAAGAGATGGCCGTTGACCACAAAACACATAGGCAACGTTCCTTTCCCAGTGTCTTTCATCTGTATAAGTGTGATTCTAAATAAGCAAGGGAAACTAAAGTTACCGTCCTTAAACCTTTTTTATTGCGGACACACAGACGGAAGGAAGAAAGGACGGAAAAAACGATGACTGTTGATCCCAAACCCAATAGGCTTTTCCTCTTCCCTGTGTACTTCGTCTGTATAAGTTTGATTTTAATCAAGCAAGAGACAATCAAGTTAACTTCCGAAAAATATTTGTTCCCGACACAGACAGACGGATTGAAGAAAGGACAAGTAGATGACTATATGCTCCGTTATTTCTTTTGGTGAATATAATATAGCACTTTCAACCCTCAACCGATATAATCCCTCCAACAGAGCTCTCGGATTGATGCGACTGTGACACTGAAAAGGCCCTATAATAGTCTCTAAATTCCGTTTTTATGTAATAATATATATTCAATTTATTTAGTAATTTTAGGCCTACAAATTTAACTCAGACACCGATTCTATAGATTCTATAAGTAATTATTATGTTTTAATCATAGTGAATTATGATAGTAAAGTGTCACAAGATATCCTAAAACATCAGACATTGAACTCTTCATTTGTATTTAAAAGAAAATTGTACATGGTGTACATTGAACCCTGGAGAATACAGCTGTATTAAAAATATAATTATTGTAGAATAAACAAAAATCTAAAATGAAAAAGAGATCAGTCATAAAACTATAGTGTTGTAAGAGTGTGTAATGTATGGTTGAAAAATAATGTTTTAAATGAAGAAGTTTATAAATCTAAGTTCGAACAGGATGTTACTGATAGGTTTACACTAATACCATTTGTGACGAGTCTTCTTAATGTTTGTTTTACTTCATACCAGTCATGGTTTGCAGTTTTATCTCCGAAGACCTGTTTTAATTAAAGATATTAATCGTTATTTAGCAAATACAAAATGTATCTTTTGCATGTATGTAATTAGAAATTAAAATTAAAAGGTTTTAAATGTAAAATGACACGATATATATGGAATATGTAATTTGTGTGGCTGGGAAAAGGCGTAGAGAGCGCAAATATAATCCTACACACCAGTTCTGATCTCAATTGAGCACATGTTGAACCCTAAACATGTTCTATATAGTTTACAACAAGTGTGTATATTCATAACACCAAACTACTCTCCTTAGAACATATTTAACTATCTAGAAGAACATGTGTAACATCCATGTGTTCATATCCTAAACATGTTTACTCTCTGTCATGTTCTCATATACATGTAACTGTACGAATAAAATATAAAGAAATTAAATAATACTTATCTGACATTTCCGTTGTCGCTTTTACACCTTTCCTGGGAATGTTTTGTTGATCTTCTACATCTACATTTTAAATGCATTACTTGCGCACGGACCACTCTACTTCCTACTCGTTGTGTTCGCAACCTAAACATGTTTGTTCAGGCACATGTTATGCCTATCATATATTTATATTTAATAAGAGGATTATCACGTTTAACATGTACTCAAAGTGTTCTGTCTCTAAACCCTTATTAGCTCACCTGGGCCCGAAGGGCCCCATGTGAGCTTATGCCATCACTTGGCGTCCGTCGTCCGTCGTCTGTCGTCGTCCGTCGTCTGTCGTATGTCGTCGTCGTAAACTATTTCAAGAATATTTTCCTTTGAAACTACTGGGCCAAATACCTTCAAATTTTAACTGAATGTTCCTTGGGGTATCTAGTTTATAAATTGTATCCGATGTTTTGATCCATCAAAAAACATGGCAGCCATGGCTAAAAATAGAACATAGGGGTCAAATGCAGTTTTTGGCTTATATCTCAAAAACTAAAGCATTAAGAGCAAATCTAACGGGGTAAAAATGTTCTATAGGTCAAGATCTATCAGCCTTGAAATTTTCAGACGAACCGAACAACCCATTGTTGGGTTGCTGCCACTAAATTGGTAATTTTAAGGAAATTTTGCAGTTTTTGGTTATTATCTTGAATATTATTGAAGATACAGATAAACTGTAAAGTGCAAAAATGTTCAGCAAAGTAAGATCTACAAAAATGACCAAAAATTGTCAATTGACCCCTTAAGGAGTTATTGCCCTTTAAAGATAATTTTACACAATTTGTTCATCATGTTTGCTAACATTTAAAAATCTTCTCCTCTGACACTACTGGGCCTAATGCTTCTAAACTTTAACTGAATGTTCCTTAGGGTAACTGGTTTATAAATTGTATCCGAAGTTTTAATCCATTAACAAACATGGCCGCCATGGCTAAAAATAGAACATTGGAGTCAAATGCAGTTTTTGGCTTTTCTTTCAAAAACTATAGCAGTTAGAGCAAAAGTGACATGGTGTTAAAGTGATGAATAAGTCAAACTCTATCTGCTATAAAATTTTCAGACCACCCATTGTAGCGTTACAAACCCGAAATAGTTTATTTTTATGAAATTTACTGTTTTTTGTTATTATCTTTAATATTATTATAGAAAGAGAGAAAGTGTAAATGACAAAATTGTTCAGCAAAGTAAGACCTACAAGTAAGTCAAATGCATGAAACTGAAATAACAGGTGAGCGATATCAGGCTCTCATGAGCCTCTTGTTTACATTGTAATCCGTAGAGGATGAACACCATATATTTTTGAAATATATCAAAAATAAATAAATAAGTTAGAATTGTATAAAATCCTATTGTTTGTGAAATTCATCAGCATTTACTTGTACTTAAGCTAAGTATGTTCGTTATATTAAAGACTATATTATTCAAAGAATTCTTATCTCTTGAAATAGGATTTTGAACAAGTTTTCAGTGACTGCGAGTTCTCTTAGATCGGTAGATTGTGTCTTATGGCCTTCGTCTTTTTCGATATTTCGGATTTTTTGGACAAGAACTCAACTTATATAATTCAAAAACTAAAAGGGAACAGGCTAAACTTGTTTTAAATATTGTTAGTTAGTTGTTATTGACTTTGAACTACGAGTACTCTCAGTTCGGTACTTTGCGTCTTTAGTATTTTTGTGCGTTGAATCGATCAGTCAAGCCCTTTTAGCCGATTTTTAAAGTTTGATCTTATGTTGTGTTGTTACACAACTGTCTAAGGTTAGGGGAGGGTTGGGTGCCTGCAAATATGTTTAACCACGTCACATTCTGTATATATGTGCCTGCCCCGTCAGTAGTGTGTAATTCAGTGGTTGTTGTTTGCTGCTGTATATAGTATGTGTTTTTCGTTTGTTGTCTGTACATTAGCAGATATCCGTCTTAATCTGCAAATGTTTGCCAAAAAAAAAAAGAAAAGTTAAGAATTTTCTGGAAATAATATTCAGCATATTTAGAGTTAAGAGTTAATAAGATTGGTTATAGGAATCATTTTTTTTCAGTTAAAGCATCAGTGTTGATTTTTTTTAATCTTTTACCCCCCGAATAATTACTTAAAACCTCTAAATTCAATATTTTATAATAAGTTTAAATTGGAGTTCAGTATTTTTGTTATTCTTTTTTTTGTATACAACATTTTTTTTTTAATCTGCGACATCGCTCTTTTAATTTTTTTCGACTTTAAAGTAAATTAGACTGTTTAAAGTAATTTTGAAGTACGATTATACCTATACTTATGAATTGTAACTAAAAAAATCTCAACCCGGATTTTTTTAGTACATAAGAAATGAGGTAAAGAAAAAGTAGAAATGTCATGTAAAGTTAAAGAAATACATTTTTTAAATACACAAAAATACCATCTAATGACAAGTTCATTTAGAACTATATGTTACAAAATGGCAAAACATACTCTTTAAAATCGTTTGAACTCTTAATTTACCGAGTGTAACGGTTCCAATAAGAAGCAATTTGAGAGTAACATACAGCTACGGAATTATACTCAACGGGAAAGATAAATTTATGCATTAAATACGATCATGTACAACACTCGTTTGTTCAGAAAAAGTTGTCGGAATAAACTATCTCCCCATAATGTCAAACAGCAGAATGATAATTTCATAAGTATAACCTAAACATTTATATGGTTTTATATAAAAGTGTTTTCAACTTAAAAAATATTTACGATCGCTATATCATTTTGCTGTTTAGGTTTGTAAAAATCTAAAAAAAAAAATTGAATTGACTTATCCATCCATATAACATATTACTCTTTAATGTCTTCATAAGAAATACGTCTAAGTTTTAGTATATTTACCAAGTCTTGAAACAATAAAGTCTGAACTGAGATATCAGACGCTAGAATTTCACATTTTAAGACATTCATTGACAACATATAATCATCTTTCCACTATCGTGAACGTATTAAAAAATCCAGCCTATAAAGCATCTGAACCATTAACCAAAGGCCAGCTTAATAGCCATGGTAATGGCGACAATTTGATGTCTTTATCGAAAAGTCCAATAAAAAGAGATTAGATGATGTTTAAATGGTCCATTAACGACGCAAATGTGCGAGTTTATTGTTATTATTATAGGACTACAGTTATTGGAGTGTTAATGAATGCAGTTATTTATGATCGGTCATTACTAACATGATAGCTGTCACCGCAATCAATAGGTAGCTTCACCTTCGTTTTCTTGAACGATGACTTATTTAGACACCAAACACAAAAGTTTAAAATTTTAATGACTCCAAATGATCGACGGAGCAGCGTAATACAAATCCCATACAGTCCCACTCATAAGCATGGGTTTTACTGCCAGAATAGACTTTAAGTCATAAAACATTCGAGTACGCAGACTCGGTAATCAACAATTAAATCAAAATACTGGATTTGGTGTTTCGAGCACACATTGTGTACTTTGAGAAAACACCAAAACACTGTTGGCAAGCCAATCGACCAAATTCGAAAATAGATGTAAATGTTGTTATATATAAATAAAAAAGGCCTCAAATGCACATTTTTTTTCAATTTACGTTGGTGACATAAACGGTTGAAAACAAACTTAAGAATAATCAAATCGAATTTAAGGAAAATCATCTTCACAAATTCGCAAAATTCCATCATTGGATCAGTTTAATCCCACGGATTAATGAAATTTTCGTTGCATTTTTCTGAGGAATTGCGTATCAGAACTTTCTGAAATTTGGTATGAACCTTCCACGTGAGCATGCTATACTAAGTGATGCATGCTCAGATTTACCACGCAACTTCCTGTTAACTGATTTTTAATCATTCATACGGACCATGTTTAAAATTGTCGTCACAATTTCATTAGAACTAAAGATCAGAGCACAATATAATTTGGTATCAGTTTTCACTTACAATCAGATAACGAAAAATATTTTTTTTTTAATTAATAATGAAAATGTTTTAACTGTAGTTGCCAAAACCTGCAACAGCATTTTATTGAGGAGAAACAGTAGTTTATTTCACCTGTTGTAAAAGAAACAAAAATGTTTCCATACATGTATTATTGTCACGCATCGGGGGTACGCAACTGTTTTCCTCTGGGGTTCGTGCCAGAGTCGATTCTCTGGATACAGCCAAGGCTTAACAATTGGTAGCGTTGATTTGGTAAATTGGATATTTGGGCACTCTATACCTAGGCGATGGCCGTCAAGATTGAAAAGTGTTTGGGTTGTTAGACGATAGGTGCCAAGGATGATTAGTTTACGTTAAAGACATCCCTATTTGGTATAATGCTTTACTTCACATTGCTTAGCCAGTGCTGTCTAAAACCACGGATAATTAACTACGTATAAAGCCACTGCTTTACTTTTGGCCACTGCTTATCAACTACTTCTTGGTCGGAGCCACTGCTTTACTTGTGTCCACTGCTTATTAAACTACTTTGTCTGAGTCATTGCTTTACTTGCGACCAATGCTTCACCTGTAGAAATGCTTCACCTTGTAGCCAATGCTTCTCCCTGAAACCATTGCTTCTTCAACAGCTATAATTACTTATACATTTGGTTGGTTCCTTATTCAGGAACACTACTTACAATTCTTATTCAGAATTCTTATACTTAATCTGACCTTTAGTCTGTAGTATCCAACTTGACGTCTCGAATTCTAAACTGATAACAACATAATCTATGAAAACCATGGTTTATAAACTAACTTGTAGACTCGTCCTACACGAGCATATCCCTAAAACGTTTTACAACACCTTGGCATAGGATTACAAAGCTTTATTGTGACGGTTATATAATTTGTTACAACTGATCGCGGGAATTCCGGATTTATAGTTCAGAGTCTGACCCGTTAAACAATTACTAATCACTCGGTAAAATTGTAAATGAAAATAATCGAAAGTGAAAGTGAAACAATGGGTGCATGAGTCGAGGGGATGTATGATATTTCTTTCTGTTGGACTTAAACATTGGATTATAAAATAAGCAAGAAACAGGTAAGTTTACAATTTCATCACATTATGAATAACATTGTAAATTTTAAATGTATATGTCTAAAAATGTACAAAGAAACGTGTCATTTCCCCCAAACGTGCCCAATCCCCAAAAAGTGTCCATAGGACGTCACTGAACTCCCAAGCATATCTAGCAAAAATGTGATTCGTTATCACATATGTTTTTTTGAGAAAAATATCCAGTCGCACTATTTTAAGTGAATTTTATCTATAAATGTTAAATTCAATAAAAAACTGATAAAAAATATGATCCTGCAGTATTTTTATTATTTTAAGACATACTCAAACTTGTAAAGTCAAAATATTTATTAAACATCTTTAACACTTATATACTGACTGACACCAAATGTACCATTTTTTCTTCACTTTGCGCTAAACCGTTTGACTTCTGGAATTAAGTTTCTGTGTAGGGCGTTATATCCCTATAGATAGACGGAAGTTTTTGTGTCGTCCGTCTTACAGCATTTGTTGCCGTGTAGAACGGTTAACACCACCTCTTACTATACTGCTGCACCAGATGCGCTTTTCGACAATAAATGTATCTTCAGTGATGTTAAAGCCTGAACTATTACCGTATACATGTATGGATTCCTTCTCAAACAATATAGTTTGTATTTTTTTTTATCATCCCTCAGTCTTACACTTCTAGCCATTTTCATTTAACAAGGTCACCATTTTTATTCTTTTAACTCAGTAAATCTTTTAATCCCCGGAAACTATGCCCCAAATACCATGAATTAATGTCAATGAATAGCGGTTTTCATACTTTTTTGTCTTTGGACCGAAGCAGAACCCCTGCTACATCATTGAATTTGCTGTAGCCGTTCTTTTTGTCTTAAATTGGAAACGTTTTGGCGTATAACAATTGTGTGACACGTATGCCATATAAGCGGGAGGTTTGGCTAGCCATAAAACCAGGTTCAACCCACCATTTTTTTTTAAATGTCCTGTACCAAGTCGGGAATATGGCAGTTGTTATCAGACAGTCCGTTTCTATGTATGTTGGCGTTTGCCTTTGTTGTAGTTCCGTGTTGTTCCGTTGTTTTCCTCTTATAGTTGATGTTTTTCCCTCTGTTTTTGTTTGTTACCCGGAGTTGTTTTTGCTTAATCGAATTATGACTATTGAACAGCGGTATACTACTGTTGCCTTTATTTGAGAGAGAAAAAAAATCGGACACATTTGGACGAAGTAAAAAAATTGGACACGTTTCGGGGATGGAAATTGGACACATGTAGGCAATTTGTGATTTTAAGGACACGCTGGGCGAAATGGACACGATTTGGGAGGGAGGGGGGGGGGGGGGGGGGTTAAACACTTTTGGCGGGATGGACACGTTTGAGAGTGTTACCTATAATTATATATGTTGTGTTTTAAAAGTCAAATCTAAATCTTTTTAAGATTGGTGCATACATTAGTGTACTCATAAGAATCATCGATATCTGCTAGGCAGGGAACATATAGTCTGTGGCATATCAATTGCCTATGAAATGTTTAAAGTATTTCCACAAAAAGTATAACGATTGTTGTCTTACAAACGGCTATAATTATATGTTGTGTTTTAAAAGTCAAATCTAATTTTTTTTAAGATTGGTGCATACATTAGCGTACTCATAATAATCATCGATATCTGCTAGGCAGGGAACATGTAGCCATGGCGTTGTCAGTTCGTTTTCGATCTATGAGTTTGACTGTCCCTCTGGTATCTTTCGTCCCTCTTTTGCATATGTTTTAACATATAGCCATGGCGTTGTCAGTTCGAGTTTGACTATCCCTATGGTATCTTTCGTCCCTCTTTTGCATATGTTTTAATTGTTTTATATGTTATCCTATGAACCTTTTTATATGTTTGCGTGTGGTGAGAAATTTAAATAAAATATTCAATCTGAATTTGTGATGCAGATTAATTGCTCATCTACTTCCTGTGTATCGTATACTATATCGCGGCTATGATTAGTGAACAAGAACTCATAACTGTTTTTACTTGTGTTGAATGATTTACATCTTGTTGACATTTACGAACATCTCTCTTTGTTCATATAAAGTAGTTTTGTTTTTAGTCTTGAAAAAAAACCCAGAACTAGTTTACAGCCTTATCATTTGCCTCCTTTGAAGATATAATGGTATACAAAAAATGTCATGGTTGTTTGAATAGCAGTATATTTTAGTCCTGTAATGAGAATTGTCTTCTATGGCAGCTGCTTTTCTAACTCTAAAATCGATGCAAGATTACAGTCTACAGTCGTAACAATTCTTCTAATGAATGTATCTCCTATTAATTAATGCGTTTCCTTTACTTGTTTGTCAGTCGTTTGATGTCTTAGATGCCTGTACTTTGCTACTTCATAATTATAGGATAATGTCACAAAATTAAAAGCCTGGCTTTGACATTCTGAAAATAATTTTCATGTACGAAATACATTGCGACTGTGGCATTTGTGTTTGACATAGAAGTTTATGTTCTTACATATATCAAAAAGAGAAAAAAATTATGCAACATAGTCGCACTAATTTATAGAAGTAAAAACAGTTCTGTTCTAATAAATAAAATAAAATGAGTGGGTCTTCTTAATTACAACCGTGACTGTATTTATACACCCCATTCAACGACAGGTCCTTACTGAAATATTGATTTTATATGCAGTGAAATATAAAACAAAAACAATTTTCTCATAACTATGTTTATAGCAAGCAATACATTTTTTGCGAGTGTCTGTATGGTTGCAATACATCTCTTATATCCCTTTCCAGTCTTGAATGATTGTAAATTATACTGCTTCATCATTATTATAAGAATTGCTGAATTGTCATGATTTGGCAATTTAACATGCAGTCCATCCAATCTCAATCTCATTTCCAACCTCAGTATCCAATCTCAATTTCATTTCTATCCTCAGGATCCAACCTCGATCTCATTTCTATCCTCAGTATCCTCTGTTTGTACAAGGCATTAATGCCACGTTTTTATTTAATTGTAGTTCTGACGACTATTAAGCCGTTTGTAAGACAACAATCGTTATACTTTTTGTGGAAATACTTTAAACATTTCATGGGCAATTGATATGCCACAGACTATATGTTCCCTGCCTAGCAGATATCGATGATTATTATGAGTATACTAACAGTTAAAAGTAAGGACAATCTTCCTCTTTCTGTTATGCGATGGACCATCAAACAATCATTTAGATAATGAAAATCAGGCATTTAATTTACAATATTCCAACAAAAAGCCGTCTTTCTATGTTCTAATACGACCCTTGCTCTGATCTTTGATCAACAGCCATTTTTTGGTTGAATAGAAATATATTTTTTTAATTAAGAATATATATGCAAAACTGTCATACAGAATTTAAGTTCCAAGGCAATATGTGAAAACGACTGGTTATAAGTGTTTGTTGTTTAAAACCAAGCGACGAAGTTATAAGGCATATCCAGAACGAAATTAAAAAAAAACTTTGATGATAACTTTAGCTTTGGTGTTACAACATGTTTCCATCATATAGCATTCTTTAGATGTGTTTATAGTGATCACGTTTAATCTGCTTAATTGAAGCATAATCATGTTGATAACATACTTTAATAATTAAGACGTCTGTAATAAAATCAATTATCCCTACATTTCTCTTTCATATTAAGCAAGATATGCAAGTTTTTTTTTGCTCGATCATTGACTCATTATAAGATAACAATATGATAGTCACTGTATTTTTTTTTCTGAAAAATACTTAACCATATGCAAAGAAACCCATCAAAAGCACCGTTTGGAATATGTTTGTGTTTGTTCAGCATATTTTTATTATAAATGGTTTGTGGTCCTATATTTATAATATTTCTTCTCCTGAGGATTCTTACCATTTAATGATATATCACTTGAACATTTGTGCACGTAAAATAAACAAACAGAGATATAAATCGCAAACGAAAAGGTCTTATGTAAACCACTTTGCTAATGTATTCTCTTTGTAGACGATTTTGTCCGATAATTATCAAATGTAATGCTACTTGCAATAGTCTATCTTCCACCATTTAAGAATTGTATAGAGATGTTACAAAAACTCATAGGAATTTTTTTATTGGCATCAGTATGTGTATTGTTTGTTTCAGAATAACAATAAGTTTTATCTATATATCACTGACTTATACCTTTTGCCTTTTAAACATGCTAGTGATTTCGAATATAAAATCAGGAATTTTAATGAATTATATCAAGTAGAAGGTGATCCATAATGGAGTTTTACAACTTTTTTACAATACATTTTAGTTTTCATTGTATAAATTAAGCAAACTAGTAGAAGTAAATTAGAAAACTGCAAACATTGATCAAAATACACTTTATATTTAACATAATAATGCTGTTTTTTGACATATACCAACCAGTTCGTATCATTCCCACATGTTGTAGTCCTGAATATACATGTAATATTTGCCGCTGGACTATATGCTTCAATGAATACGCTTTATGTATGTTGATTATACGACCTGAGAAACTTCACAAAATTCCCCTTCATAACCAGATTATGACGAAGTTTCGTTTATGCCAAATTAGCATTTGATTGTGTTTTTAATGTCAATATTTGTTTAACATCTCGTTGTAATATTTCTTGAGGTACAGGATGTGCAGATAGATTTGAATCAATTCATTATGTGTTGCATACATTGTGTAAACTGAAACCTTGATAGAAACACATGTGATTTTATTTCGGATGTAATTTTCTTTTCAGATTATTCAGGCATTTTGTTTTCTGATGCTCGCAAAGCTTTAAATTCTTAGGATGCAAGTTTTTTTCTTTCGAAAAGACCTTTAGATTACCACGGAATGATAGATAAGAATAAACTTCACTTGAAAAAAGATCACCAAATGACACATCGCCCATAAAGCCAATGGCTTCGGGACTATAAGCTTTAAGAGCTTTTTGTATTTGTCGCTTCAAACGGATCTGTTGTACAATAAATTTAGACCTATTATTACTAATGAAATTAAATAATTTTTGTTTGTTAATTGCTTTAAGCTGTCTTGAATGATATTCTGGCTTTGCACCGATACATCAATCAAAACCCAACAATTTCAATAAGAACCTAAATCAATTCTTCGTGCCACCCAATAACAAAGAGTATGCCATGCCCCGCGTATGGATTGCCACTATGAAATTAAGTTCGGAATGACATCAGCCTTTCAGCAAGATTAATCGATCTAGAAATAATGAGTCTATCTAATTTTTCAGCTATCAGCTATTTTACAAAGAGGAGAGATGCAAAGTCTTTTATGTTGTGTTGTTCAACATAAACGTAGTCATTAATGTACCATATCATGCTTTTCTCGTGATGAAATCCATGTCCCTCTCTTAAGATATCTATTTGTTCATCAAATGTTCACCCCTCCCAATATTAAGCTATTATAAATATGTGCATGATGTTAGTGTGTTTAACTGATTTGAAAAAAGACACAAGTGTTGTAAGTAAAATTTTGCACAACAAAATTGTCAGCAATGTTAAAGTCAGTCCAATGCTTGGTGAGGAGATTGTGTATGCGATTAGACCAGCTTTAACAGAAGTTATTATAGTACAAGCGGACAAGTTTTACATCTCAGAGCCCTAACAAGTTTTTAACTCTTGCAGTTTTTTTAATTTAGATATGGTGTTCACCCTAGTAAAGTGAATTGTCTTTACAATATTTTGGGAGATTAGACCTGTAGCAATTGCATATATAATAAGGACAGATCTTCTAAGAAGAAAAACATCCCCAACCTTTTATATCATGTTTGTTTCTTTAAAAAAGAGGGAGAACTAATTTCAAAAGCCAACAACTCTGGTATACCGAAGTCCATGATGGCTTTCAGTCTCTTCAAATAATTCATCCAAAAATATTCCCCTACTACAAACATGTATACTGTAAGAATTCTTCATTGCCTATGTGATGGGACTTGTTATCTCCAATTTAACACATAATAAAATTTATCAGTTAGTTTGTTTTAAAGCTATCTTTGTAGTCTCATGGCAGCGAGATTTGGTAGAAAAAAACAAAAAGTAATTGGTATATTATGTTTCCCCATGAAGCACGTAACATTCAGATGTACGAATAAATACAAGGTTTAGCTCGGGTCAAAATAATGAATTCAAGCTTTCTGTTATCATGAGAAGAACACGGTAAAAACTCATCAAATATACCAGACTTATAATTTGTTCCGTTATACGCGCGTATCAACACTTGTCAGTGGCGCTCGAATAAAAAAAAACTGGAGGCCGAATCAAACTGAAAGTTGAAAGATACTAAAGGTTAACAATTCCGAAAATTGTTGCCAAATATCTTTGTCCGGGTGTAAATAAAACTTTAGTGTTTCAAAATTTCATCAACAGCAAATTGACAGAAAAATGACCATATCATTGATATTTCATGTGAACACAAAGTGCTTACTACTGGGCTACCCTCGGGGACGAATCTTCTACCAGTAGTGTCATCGACTCAGTGGTTGTATAAAACTCATCAAAGATCACTGACACCAATGAATCAAAAACGCTTTATTTATATTGATCATAAAACCATAACAACTCCAAATTCTTAGTTATAAACGTTTTTGACCGAAGTTTCAAAAATTAATTAAGAAAGTGTTGATTTAGATTTGTGATAATTGTTATCAATGCAATGTTAACTTTATATGCAACTCTAAAAATCAAGTCTACTTAAATTAAAGTATATACCAGTGGATACATACATTTCAATAAGATTAACTCTATAAACATTATTCACTTTTAATTTGATATATAGTAAAATTTAACATTTATTTCGCATGATAACAATTCTCTCGGTTGAATAATTTGAATTGCTAATAGACTGTTATTTGATTTAAAAAATGAACTTATCAATTTGACGTCCCGTCCAACCAAAGAAAAAAAAACTCATTGCAACCAAAACAAACCAGACAAAATTATATCCTTATTTGTTCATTTGAATATTGCATTACATATACTAAGAAACCCTCACATGTTACAGATTTCCGATTGTATGGGGTTTTTCCTTTCGTGGTCATTCAAATGGAAGTAAAAAGTATTTTAACATTGGTCTGTATTTCGAAGAAATTTGTGAATAAACATCTGGTGGGATTTAGATACGAGCCGCACAATCAATTCATCATGTTTTTTCCGTGGAAAGACCTATTGATTTTGTTCTGATTAGTAGGTCTTTTCTCCTTTCCATGGAAAGACCTTTTGCTTTTGTTCTGATTATTTTTTTATTCTTCCACCTAATTGTTTTTTCTTTTACTGTTTGGTTGTTTCGCAAGATGACGCTTAGATATTTGGTATATGATATTGAACAGTTTATACGCTTTTGAAACTGACACCTCTTAACCAAAAACTTTTCCTTGTTAGAGTTATCTCCCCGAACACTGTTTTTCCTCTTATTTCTAATATTTAGCAACCGTAAAAGAAACTGACAAATTTATTTTTCCAAATTGCTCGTTATATCTTTAATTTTGACCGTAGCGGTATAGAGATTCCATATGAGAGTTATTTACCCTTCTGTATTTGATATAAGTGAATTGTATTTGTAACTGGCAAACCCTTCTTGATAGAGACCTAGGGTCTTTTGATTTGAGATCCTTGGTCCATTAGAATGAGGTCAAGGTTTTGTTCAAAATTTTGATTTTGGCCTTTTATTACTTATTTTCAGACATCGTATAAGATAAGACAAAATATTTTACAGAATTGTTAGTTGCGACATGTCGTAGCACATAAATTTTGGTTGAAAGGGTACGTAGACATTTAATAGAATTATATTTAAAATTAGCTGTATGGTGATGTAACTAATAAACCATATATAGTAGAGACCTAAGGTCTTTTGATTTATGGTCCTTGTTTATGACCTTGAAATTGGGGTCAAGGTCAAAGTTTGATTTGACGTTCTAGATTTTGACCTTTGCTCTAACTTATTATCAGTTCAAGATAAAGTCAAAGTGTATACTACATTAGGTTACTGATATATGACCTTAAAGAAGGTCAACCGGAAGTGACCTTTTGTAAACCGAAAGTAGGCATTTTTGCATTATTTTCATGTACATTTCACTAGAACTTTTTATTTTTGGAATCAGTTTGAAGTAAGGTTAAAATGTAACCGGAAGTAGCATTTTGTAAAACCGGAAGTACCTATTAAAATTTTCAATTACAAACACGTGTTGCAGGATCTCAATATTGACATCTTCAAGTCTAAACCTCCTGATTGCACCTATGCTAGTTCCTCATTTATATATAATCCGGCTGGTCACGTTATTACTGGTGACCTAAACATTGTCAACAACACTTTTCTGCGAAATGTGTTATCCAAAGGCCCGAAATATCGTGACCCTAAATCAATCAATTGGAAACACAACATCAAAATACTGATGGATTCAATCGAGGATTATGCCAGGCAATGGGCTAAACGCGAAAAACAAGACGTAGATACTCTTTCAGAATGGATTAAGACTGTGAGGTCGTTAATACAAATCAGAATTAAGAAACTGAATGTGTCTATTAATACCCATGCTACATCAATCTTTAAAGACCCAAATGTTGCTAAACACTTGTCCTATGTAAATAACATTACATAAACTGCTTGATAAATGAGTTGGGTATTGACAATTCACTTGGAAACTCAACATATACCCCCACGACATTTACTAAAGAGGAAATCCTGGATAATCATAGGTCTGTTCTATGTCCTTTACGAATTTCAATCAAAGATGAAGAACTGGATCTTCCATCACTGTATTGGATACTTAAATTACATAAGTGTCATTACAAACAACGGTATATTGCTGGGTCTTCCAAGTGCTCCCCGAAACCTCTTTCTAAATTATTAACATCAATTTTATCAGAAATCAAAGCCGGGCTTCAAAGTTATTGCGAAACTACCTATTCTAGAGATGGCGTGAATCAGATGTGGATACTAAAAAATTCCAAAGATCGTTTAGAGTACATACAATCTAAGACTCTTTCATCTTGCAATAATATTAAAACATTTGATTTTTCTACACTTACACAAGTATTCCCCATTCCAAACTAAAAGACAAATTGAAAGAGTTGGTCCTGCTTTGTTTCATAAAAAAGAATGGCCAACAGAGACTATCTTGTCTTAGGGAGGGATAAATCCTACTTTGTAAAAAATCACTCTGATTCTAACAAAAAAATTCTCTGAAACTGACATTATCAAGATGCTTGATTTCTTGATTGACAACATATTTGTTTCGTTTGGAGAACGTGTTTTTCAACAAACAATCGGCATTCCCATGGGAACCAACTGTGCCCCTCTTCTTGCCGACCTGTTCCTTTATTCATATGAGGCTGACTTCATACAAGAACTTCTTAGGAAGAAAGAAAAGAAGTTAACAGTATCCTTTAACTTTTCTTTCCGCTACATAGATGATGTTCTCTCACTAAATAATTGAAAATTTTGTGACTATGTTGAACGCATCTATCCCATCGAAATTGAGATAAAGGATACAACAGATACAATTAAGTCTGCCTCATATCTTGACTTACATCTAGAAATTGACAATGAGGGTCGGATGAAAACAAAACTTTATGACAAAAGAGATCATTTCAGCTTCCCAATTGCGAACTTTCCATTTTTAAGTAGCAACATTCCAGCAGCGCCTGCATACGGAATATATATATCCCAGGTGATACGATACTCCAGGGCTTGTATTTTCCATCATGATTTCCTTGATAGAGGGTTGCTGGTCACAAAGAAGATATTAAACCAAGAGTTCCAAGTGGTGAAGTTGAAATCATACCTTCGTAAATTTTACGGACGCCATCACGAGTTGGTTGACCGTTATGGAATATCCGTTTCACAGATGATAGCGGATATGTTCCTAATGTCGTTACTTCAATCCCGTCCCCTTTTCCCGAATGTGACCTACCGAATCACACTTATTACCGGGTTTGTCCTAACATGAGCAACACGACGGGTGCCACATGTGTACAGGATCTGCTTATCCTTCCGGAGCACCTGAGATCACCCCCAGTTTTTGGTGGGGTTCGTTTTGCTCAGTTTATTTTCGACTTATGAGTTTGAATTTCCCTTTGGTATCTTTCGCCTCTCTTTTTATCTTCCTTATTTGTAGCAAAAGTATATAAAAACAAAATATAATGGTATCAGCATAAACAAGTGAAACTTCGAGCTATTGCTCACTGATGATACTCCCGCCCAAATATTTCGGTAAACAGGTAGTTGTTGAGTGATGAATCTGAAAACGCTTCACACGGTATAGCTGAAATATATAAACCCTGAAACCAAATTTCAGAAATCCTTATGATGTAGTTCCTGAGAAAGATGCGACAAAAAATATTCATGGGACGGATGGACGGACAGACAGAGGTAAAATAGTATATCCTACTTTTTTAAAGCGGGGGTATAATTAACTATTATCTGACACCAGCATTTACATTTTAAAACAAAATTGAATATTTTCCTCTCTAGATATGTCTATTTGGGGTGGAAAGACCTTCAGTTGTTCTCTGAACAATTGGTTTTTTGAATTATTTTTGAATTTGTCCCCCCCCCTTTTTAAGGTACATTTGATATTCCAGATCTTGACCTGTGCTATAAATTCATAATTATACGTTATAAAGCTATGGGATCTTTTGCATAAGGTTGGTAGACATATGACGTTTAAAAGGTCAGCCGGAACTGACCTTTTGTAAACCAGAAGTAGCCATTGCCTGCACTGATTTTATTCAAAAGTACACAGAACCATACATTTTTGGAATCAGTGTGAAGAAACCTATCAGATAGTACCGGAAGTGTAAATTTTAAACCGGAAGTTGCTATTTAGTTCCTTATTTTAAGCAAAAGTATATATGTTTGGAATCAGTGTGACTAAAGCTATCATATGAGACCGGAAGTGACATTTTCTAAACCGGAAGTAGCAAATTATCTCCTTTATTTCAGACAAAAGTACATAGAAAACATATATTTTTTTTAATCAGTATGAAGAACCTATGATTTGACACCAATATTTACTTTGAGTAAACTGCAGGTAGCTTCTTATCAATTATTTAAAAATTTTAATGTGAAAATACCTTCTTTTAATTGTATTATAAGTTGTTCTCGTGTTTAAGATACATAACATATTTGTTACTTGATGTAAAACAAACAACAATCAGTTATCTTTTCTTCCGCTCAAAATGCCGAATATATGGTTGTGACTGTTAAGTGATAGAAGTATAAGTGTTTAAATACTGTTAAGACTTAAGACTGATGTAATTATTCAAATATTTCTACTTGAGTTTGAAAAGGTCGTCTGATGATATACCGCCCATTAAATCGATCGCTTGTGGATATAAGCTTTACTTTCTTTGTAGCACTAGTCGTTAGAGACGACATCTTTTTTTTTCAATCAGCTGAATATCATTTGGCTTTAGACTTGTACTTGATTGGATTAGCTAAAGCCTACCCATGAAGTGCTTCAAGCTTCCTACAATGATATAATGTCTCCGTACCTGTAAAAAAAATCTAAACCCAATGCAGTTCAAATTTCATTCTTTGTGTTACGCCATTACAATGAGCATGCCATGATCCACGAGTGGAAATATGAGGTACTTTGCCACATCAAATTTGCATTCAGCTAGGATATGTTTGCAGTATTTGTTGTATCTATCTAATTTTCAGCTATTTTGACCTTATTTGATATGGGCTTCCAACTCACGGTTTTGATGTGTGTGTCACTGATGAGTCTGAATGAATCGAAACGCGCGTCTGGTGTACCAAATTATAAGCCTGGTATCTCTGATGAGTTTTAAAAAGATGAGACGAGATGCAATGTCTTTAATGATTTTTTATTCAACATAATGTTTGTCAATTGATAAGCCTTATCAGGCCTCTTCCTGTGATGGAATAAATGTTTTCATCAATCAAACTTTTCAGCAATATAAGACATAGACAAGTATGAGTACGATAATAGTGTATTTAAGGCAACGGGAGTTTACCGATGTGCAAATCTCATAAATCGACAAAGAAGACAATTCGAGGTAACATACACACACGGAGGGAATCGATTTAACTCTTTAAAGAAGAAAGACCGGGTGCGTCGACAACGTGAGCGTCTCCTTACCTTAATTTACGGATTTGAAAATAACACATGTGGCTGCTGAAATTTTGCACGACAAAAATCTTAACGTTTACGTTGGCCTGTTGGTAAATTGTTTCTGTGATACGTGAAAGAGAGGCGAAGGATACCAAAGGGAAATTCAAACTCATAAGTCGCAAATAAACTGACAACGCCATGGCTAAAAAATAAAAAAGATAAACACAATATAGAAAACTAAAGGCTGAGCAACACGAATCCCACCAAAAACTGGGGGTGATCTCATATGCTCCGGAAGGGTAAGCAGATCCTGCTCCACATGTGGCACCCGTCGTGTTGCTCATGTTAGTACAAACCCAGTGATCATTCTAATTCGGTAGATCACATTCGGGGAAAAGGGGACGGGATTATAGTTACGACAATTGGAACAAGTGAAACGGATATTCCATAACGGTCAATCAACTCATGGCGTAAAATTTACGATGGACGATTTCAACTTCACCACCTGGAACTCTTGGTTTAAAAGCTTCCTTGTGAGCAGTAACCCTCTATCAAGGAAATCATGAAAGGAAATACAAGCCCTGGAATATCGTATCAACTGGGAAATATATACTCCGTATGCAGGTGCTGCTGGAATGTTGCTACATAGAAATGGGAAGTTGACAATTAGGAAGCTGAAATCATCTCTTTTGTCGTAAAGTTTTGCTTTCAACCGACAATCATTGTCAATTTCTAGATATAAGTCAAGATACGAGGCAGACATCACTGTATCCTTTGTCTCAAGTTCGATGGGATAGATGCGTTCAACATAGTCACCAAATTTTTAATTATTTAGTGAGAGAACACCATTTATATAGCGGAAAGAGTAGTAAAGGATATTGATAACTTCTTTTCTTTCTTCCAGTTTTTACATAAAAAATGTTATTACGCGTATTCACCTAAAACTATTTATGAACGAACACGAAAACCAAATGTGAAAGCACTTAGCTCAGGTCAGAAAGGGGCCAAAAAAAAAGCATTTTTCTAGTTTCCAGACAATAACTTGTGTTCAAGTGTACGGATCTCTCTGAAATTGTACTGGAAGGTACCATACCACAAAAGGGTAGGCTGGGATTGATTTTGGGGGTAATTGCTTAAAAAATTTTGGAATTAGGGGCCAAAAAGGGACAAAAAACAAGCATTTTTCTAGTTTCTGGACAATAACTTGTGTGTTAATGTATGGATCTTTATGAAATTGTACTACAAGGTTCCATATCACAAAGGGAAAGCTGGGTCTGAGTTTGGGGGCAATTGCCTTAAACGTTTAGGAATTTGGGGCCAAAAAACAAGCATTTTTCTGGTTTCCAGACAATAACTTGTGTTCAAGTGTATGGATCTCTCTGAAATTGTACTGCAAGGTACCATACCACAAAGGGAAGGCTGGGATTGAGTCTGGGGTGATGAATCATAAAGGGGTTCAAAAAATTTGGGGGGGGGGGGATTTTTTTTTCCTTTAAAATTTTCCATTTTAAGTTGGTTATTTCTGATTTATATATAAAAGCAAATAATAATGATATGGTTTGATTTCATCAAAATTTGAAATATTGGGGTTCTTTGATATGCTGAATCTAACCGTGTATTTAGATTCTTAATTTTTGGTCCCGTTTTCAAATTGGTCTACATTAAGATCCAAAGGGTCCAAAACTAAACTTATTTTGATTTTAACAAAAATTGAATTCTTGGGGTTCTTTGATATGCTGAATCTAAACATGTATTTAGATTTCTGATTATGGGCCCAGTTTCATGTCCGAAGGGTCCAAAATTAAACTTAGTTTGATTTCATTAAAAATTGAATTATGGGGTTCTTTGATATGCTGAGAGTTTTGGTCCCAACAGGAATGTGGAGCCAAAAAAGGGCCCAAATAAGCATTTTTCTAGTTTTCAGACAATAATTTGTGGAATGGTGTATGAATCTCTCTGAAATTATACCACGTTTCCATACAACAAAGGGATGGTAAGAATTGGCTTTGGGGTGTTATGGCTTAAACCGTTAAGGAATAAGGTGAAAAAAGGGGGAAAACAAAGGTATCCAGGTTAATGGACAATTATTTAAGTACAAAACATAATTTAAAAGCAGTGTAAGGTTGGTTATTCAAACTCATTTGAATATCTCACCTACACTGCTTTTAAATTATGTATATTGGAAATTTGCCAATAACTTTATTGTTAATAAATTCCATTGGAAATTTGCCAATAACTTTATTGTTAATAAATTCCATTGGAAATTTGCCAATAACTTTATTGTTAATAAATTCCATTGGAAATTTGCCAATAACTTTATTGTTAATAAATTCCATTGGAAATTTGCCAATAACTTTAGTATAATAAACTTCATTGGAAATTTGCCAATATAAAATGTTGCTGATGAAGGTTTTGTGTTTATTTTTAGCCATGACTATGATGTCATATTCTATTTTAATAGCCTTATGATGTATTTTAAATTTTTAATACTTTTATGATATATTTAAATGGGCTTTTATGGTTGCAAATTTATTGGGGTTGTAATTCAAACTCATTTGAATATCTCAGCTACACTGGTTTTAAATTATGTATATTTGAAATTTGCCAATAACTTTAGTATTAATAAATTCAGTTGGAAATTTGCAAATAACTTTAGTATAATAAACTCCATTGGAAATTTGCCAATATAAAATGTTGCTGATGAAGATTTTTTGTTTATTTTTAGCCATGACTATGATGTCATTTTCTATTTTAATACCTTTATGATGTATTTAAATGGGCTGTTATGTTTGCAAAGGAATTTTATTCTTAGATATTACTATAAAATGTTGCTGATTAAGGTTTTTTAAATTTTAGCCATGACTATGATTTCATTTGCTATTTTAATACTTTTATGATGTATTTAAATGGGCTTTTATCTAGGTAAATTAAATGTCCCATTTCAAATTTTTAAGATCTTTGACCACATTTATTTTGTGTCAGAAACCTATATTATGTCAAAAATTTGATCACAATCCAAATTCAGACAGTATCAAGCTTGAATATTGTGTCCAAACTTGCCCCAACTGTCCAGGGTTCGACCTCTGCGGTCGTATCAGACTGCGCTCAGCGAAGCATTTTATTGTTTTTTGCCATGCAAGGGGTTGTCAGTTTGTTATCGACTTATACGTTTGATTATCCTTTTGGAAATTTCCGTCTCTCTTTTAAAAGTGTAAACAGAGATACTGAATAAAATTTAATTTTATAAAACAAATTGTCGGTTTGATGTCCAACCCATAAACTGAGTACAAAAATTTAAATCTCCTAACATGATATCCTCACTTTGTACATGTACCTACACATTACATCAAAGCCCAAGAAGAACTGCACGGTTACAAATTCACTCTAAGTGGCACCTCTAAAAGAAGGAGCATGTCACGATCCACAATTGCAGAGGTTATGGTCTGTATCTCCATTAAATTTGGTTCGAATGTGCATCCAGCTTACTGCAAGGTTAATTGCGCTGTCTAACACAACTGTATTTTTTTGGTGTGCCATTATAGGTCTCTTCCTGTAAATAATATATTTGACTTACATAATATGTACATCTGCATGGTATAATGGTTTTTCACGGATCTGTAGTTGACACATGCATAGGTGCCCGAGGACAAGACCCTGTGTTGGGCCCCTCGTAGTCCCTCCCCTTCATTATCATTAATCCCCAATTTTCCAATATAATATACCATATGTGCCATATTTTTACTCTGAATAAACATGTTAACTATCAACGCACGAATCGACTAAGAGCTGTTTATTCTCCACTCAACTGCGTTCAAACGAAGTTACAATACAACGACATCTGTGTACTCATCAGCTCAAGAAGGATAACTCCACATGAAAAAACGCGGGAAATAAGATGAGTTCCGGGATTTAATGTACAGAACGAAAAGGTAAGAGAATTTCGAAAACGTAGGCAAACGATATAAACACTGCAAAATTATTTTCTAAAATGTTAGACAAGGATCATAAGATATCTTCTGAATCATCAAACGGACATAATATCATTTTCTGTGGTCAGGTAGGAAAAGATAAATCATTTTTTATCAAGCACATTGTGAAGGAATAACGTCAAAAACATTAAAATGAAACAATTGTTTGTATAGCATTCACCCCCTTACGATGATATAGCATTGAAACGGCAGATCACTTAATAATTGACGGCTACTCAATGGTAGGTGTAAAAACATTGAATAAATTAGAGATGATAAGCAGAACAAATCAAAGACCATCCTATAAATGTTGAAAGAAAAACAAGTAATTTTGCCTGTTGACTTTTACCAATGACCCCATGTTCAAAATAAACTAATGGGTGATTCTAGTAACCACTGTTTTAAATTACCCTGGTTTAGTTATTGTTTTCCATACAAAATCCAATTGAATATTATCTATAGGCAAAGTGAAAAACTGATTCAGTGCATAAATGAACTGGAAAAGGAGATAAAAAGTCTGGATCTGATGATGATGATGATCATCATCATCATAATGATAATACTGACGATACATATGCAAAAATGGATGCTAATTTTATCTCTGATTCTGATTTTTCAGATAGTGAAATTGAAAAACATGCACTATTGGATTGTTTCATTGAACGAAATGTTTTGACAAAAGATGAATCATCATCACCAAAGCTGTCCTTGATTCTGTGTTTAATGAATATGTTAATTCACATGTGGAAAATTACATGAAATCTTTAAAAATATCAATTTTAGATTTTGTTTTTTTGTTTTTTTGTTTTATGGAGAGTGGTATCAATCGAAATTATCAGTAATTGAAGACATTGGATTGCAATTCTTCCACATGAAGAAAAAAAACTATTCTGCTAAACGACAGCACAAATTATTTTTAATTTTATAAATATTTGAATTCAGAGGAGTATGTAAAAAGTGTACATTCTTTGCTAAGTATGTAATCTAAAAATGATAGTGATATGGGATATATTATAAATTCATGACAACTGTCTTATTTTACGTAAAAAAACGTTTTTGGGAAGATGTACATTCTCATTTAAATTAACAGGAACCGAAATAATGTAAAAACATTTCCAAATCTGATGAGTTGTCTTCCCCTACAAGAGAAAAACAGATATATCAGTGGTTATGTCCTTGCTAAATTAAAGCATTTCTTTGTTTACCGTAGGATCAGTATAAAAAAATCAAAGCTTCAAGACCAATTAACATATTATCTTTTCTTTGCAACTTCTACAACTCAAGTACACATTGCTGATTTTTTATTTGCCATTTCTATGTAACATTGTTTTCCTTAGAATCACATCTAAAAAGTAAAATCACAAAAATACTGAACTCCGAGGAAAATTCAAAACGGAAAATCCCTAATCAAATGGCAAAATCAAATGATAAAACACATCAAACGAATGGACAACAACTGTCATATTCCTGACTTGGTACAGGCATTTTCTTATGAAGAAAATGGTGGATTGAACCTGGTTTTATAGCGCTAAACCTCTCACTTGTACGACAGTCACATCAAATTCCATTATAATGACAACGATGCGTGAACAAAATGTCACAAATAGGGGTACAACAACAACACGAGCCCCACCAAAAACTGGGGGTGATTTCAGTTGGATCGGAATTGTAAGCAGATCCTTCTCCACATGTGGCACCCGTCGTGTTGCTCATTTTATTACAAAGCCGGTAAATAGTCTAACTCGGTAGGTCACATTCGTGAAAAGGGAACGGGATTGTATTTACGACATAAGGAACATATCCGATATCATCTGTATAACGGATATTCCATAACGGTCAACCAACTCTTGATGGCGTTCGTAAAATTTACGAAGTGATGATTTCAACTTCACCATTTGGAACTCTTGGTTTAAAAATGAAAGGGTCACAATTAGGAAGCTGGAATCATCTCTTTTGTCGTAAAGTTGTGTTTTCAACCGACCCTCATAGTCTATTTCTAGATATAATTCCTAATCAAATGGCAAAATCAAAAGCTCAAACACATCAAACGAATGGATAACAACTGTCATATTCCTGACTTGGTACAGGCATTTTCTTATGTATAAAACCTGGTTTTATAGCGCTAAACCTCTCACTTGTATGACAGTCGCATCAAATTCCATTATATTTACAACGATCCGTGAACAAAACAGACATAATAGGTAACATCGTCAAAATATAGGTACAGCAGTCATCACTGTGTCACAATCTCAAAACAAACAAACATTTAACAAAGAAGCACAAAAAGCATCTATCAAATTTAACAACCACATTCATGTATTATAAATCAACCAATAAAGGATTGAAATATTTAAAGTCCTGTGACTGCATTCACATCTACTCTTAGTGTAGAGTCGCGTGTTTGACGCCAGAAAATGTAAACGTCACACAGGAAGAAATATAAAATAATTTTGTCGTTCAAAGTATTTTCAAAATTATAATTTCACATGGGAATGGTGGTATACAGAGTTGAAAAATCAAAAGTTTTTGTTAGAACTAATTTTAGAAAAAGACCGAGATTTAAAATTATCCAGAAGTTCTTTAGAATTTTTAAGAATCCACATATGGTTAATACCACTACGCGAGTAAAATAATTTTGTCGTTCAAAGTATTTTACAAACAATACACATTCAGAAAACGATATCTGTAACAAACATAAACTATTAGCTACTTCTTTACAAGCAGAACCAAATACAATGAAAGTCCCAACTATGTACTGGCTTCCGAAGCTACACAAATCACCTTACAAATATAGATTTATTTCGTCTTCAAGTCATTGTTCCACTACTAAATTGTCTATTCTACTTACTAGTACACTTGGTACAATCAAAAACCTGATAATAAATTGTTCAAATAAGGCCTTTGAAAATAGTGGAATTAACTACTTTTGGAGTGTCAAAAACTCGTTGGAAGTACTTGATAAATTGCATGCATATATTGGTGATTTTGAATCTGTTCAAAGTTTTGATTTTTCTACCCTATATACCACTTTGCCTCATATTCTTATTAAGAAAAAATTCACACACCTAATTAAATGGGCATTTAAAAAGTCGGAATGCGAATACATATGTTCAAACTCTTTTAGGTCATTTTTTAGTAGCAACAAACAAAAGAGCTATGTCAATTGGACATGCTTTGATACTATCTCTGCCCTTGAATTTTTACTTGATAACATTTTTGTTCGCTTTGGAGATTCCGTATCGGAATTCCAATGGGGATTAACTGTGCAACACTTATTGCGGACCTGTTTTTGTATTGTTATGAGTTACAATTTATGACTAAAATCAGCAAAGACCCATCGAAACAACATCTGATACAAAAATTTAACAATACTTTTAGATATTTGGATGATATATTGGCTCTCAATAATGACAACTTCAGTATGTATACTAAAGAAATTTATCCTGTTGAACTTACTTTAAATAAAGCTAATAATAACAATGACCATTGTCCTTTCCTCGATCTTGATATCTATATCATTAACGGGAAGCTTAATACAAAAATTTATGACAAAAGAGATGATTTTTCATTTCCTATCGTTAATTATCCATTTTTAGATGGTGATGTTCCCTTGTCACCATCTTATGGTGTTTATATATCTCAACTTGTACGATTCGCTCGTGTATGTAACAACGTATTAGATTTTAGCGAGAGAAATTTATATATTACTGAAAAATTATTACACCAGGGTTTTCGATATCATAAACTAGTCAAAACATTTACTAAATTTTATCATCGGTATAAGGACATCATTCGTAAATATAACTCAACATGCAGACATCTTATACGTTCGGGTATTTCACATCCAATCTTTTATGGTAATATTCTTTACAAAGCACAAAAATGTCAGTATTCACCTCAAAAGCTAACAAAACCTTTAAACAGACTTATTAAGAAGGGATATAGTTACGATACTGTTGTCAGGTCATTAAAAATTGCATATTTTGGCTTTAATATTGATTCACTTATAGGGTCTTTGCATCGGAATTAAACATATTTATTCTAAAACCAGTTGTTGACATGACACGGGTTATGTTCTTCTCATATATTTTATGACGGTATAATACTAAACCCCTAACAGGAGGGATTGTGCCTGATATTCATATGATGAAGACATAATCTTTCAATCAGTTTAATTGAGGTCTGGAGCTGGCATGTCAGTAACTGCTAGTAGTCTGTTGTTATTTATGTATTATTGTCATTTTGTTTATTTTCTTTTGTTTCCTATTCTGACATCGGACTCGGACTTCTCTTAAACTGAGTTTTACTGTGCGTACTGTTGTACGTTTGTTTTTTTCTACATTGGCTAGAGGTATAGGGGGAGGGTTGAGATCTCAAAAAACATGTTTAACCCCGCCGCTTTTTTGCGCCTGTCCCAAGTCAGGAGCCTCTGGCCTTTGTTAGTCTTGTATCATTTTTAATTTTAGTTTCTTGTGTATAATTTGGAGTTTAGTATGACGTCCATTATCACTGAACTAGTATACATATTTGTTTAGGGGCCAGCTGTAGGACGCCTCCGGGTGCGGGAGTTTCTCGCTGCATTTAAGACCCATTGGTGGCCTTCGGCTGTTGTCTGCTCTATGGTCGGGTTGTTGTCTCTTTGACACATTCCCCATTTTTATTCTCAATTTTACATTGACGGGATGTATAAGTACCGAGCCACGTCAAATGGATATCACAGAAAACAGACCAAACAGTAAAAGTAATATTAATAATAGAACAAAGACATTAATAATAGAACAAAGACAAATAAAATAACAATATAACACGTTATTAAGATGATAAGCAACGTCAGTACGCAGAAACCATACATCAAGACCATCATGTATTATTTGTGAAGTTGATACGGAATATTTATCAACAAGGTCTTGGTACCTTCCGATGAACTTTTTTAGAAAAAGGACGAGACGTTCTTTGACATACCCCTGGTTCATCAACTTTCTGCTCAGACACTGGTGACGATTTACAAAGTCTGAGTAGGAGCTGCACGCTCTTGAATATCGAATAAGTTGGGAAATGTATATCCCATATGCAGGTGAAGTTGGTATATTGCTACTAAGGTGGGGGAAATTGATAATTTCAAAATTAAAGTCGTCTCGTTTGTCATAGATTCTGGTACTGAGATGACTGTGTATGTCAAATTCGAGGTATAAGTCTAAAATGAGGCGGAGGAAGCCGTGTCTGTTGTTTCTTTACTTTCTAGTTCTGGGGGATATATTAATGGAACCCAATCAGAAAAGTTCGGATTGTTAATGGAAAGAACATCATCAATATATCTGAAAGTGAAATTAAATAATCTGGCTTCTTGATCCTCTTGTTTTTGACAAGTGTCTGAAGGAACTCTGATTCATATGAAAATAAGAAGAGGTCGGCAAGGAGAGGCGCACAGTTCGTTCCCATAGGAATGCCGACAATTTGTTGAAAAAGTCTACCTCCAAATTCAACAAATATGTTGTCGATAAGAAACTCCAGCATACTGATCACTTGTTCCTCTGTGTAACATGTTTTACCCTTTGTTCACTATTAACAAAATATGCCTTATGATATCCCAAAGTAATAAATTTATAGCGTATGCTACCATTTTTATGTTGAAAGGCATTGTGGATTATTTCTTGCAGGCGATTTTTCAATTTCACACAGGGTTGAAAAATCAAAAGTTTTGATAGAACTAACTTCAGAAAAAGACCGAGATTTAAAATTATCCAGAAGTTCTTTAGATTTTTTAAGAATCCACATATGGTTAATACCACTACGCGAGTAAACAGTTTCACAGTATTTATGAAGACACTCTTTCACTGCGGACAGAATTTTAGTCAATCTAATGGACAATTCTTTAGTGGAACATGAAGATGAGCCGGCAATGTACCGTTGTTTGTACGGAATTTTGTGAAGCTTAGGTATCCACTACAAACAAGGTAAGTCCTCCGATTTGTTGTTCAATGTAATGTTCATTGAAGCCATGAAGGACTTATGATTTGCCAAAATCTCATCCTTGTCAAATGATATGTCTTTGTATGTTGGATTACCTGAGTGCTCATTTACTCCTAATTCTTTTACAAGACATTCGTAGTAATACGATTTACATACAAAGACAATATTATTTGAAGCTTTGTCTGCAGGAACAACAACATACTTATCATGAAGAGATGACAGACATTTCACGGCCTCTTTGTCTCTGAAAACGGACTTTTAAGAGTTTTTTTTAACAGATGAAATTTTCCGCCAAATAAACCATTCAAAATGAGTGTATATTCAGAGTAAAAATATGGCAGATTGCTATACATACGTTACAAATAACAGACATGTTTTATAAAATCGGGGGTTCATAATTAATGAAGGTAGGGACTTGGGGTGGGGGTAGGGGTTGGGGTCTCAACACAGGTTCCTGTCTTCATGCATATATGAACACTTGTGGCTGCTGAGATTTTGCACCACAAAAATAGAACAGTGTTTACATGATGAACCGAATTGTTTTTTACGAGTAGTCCAGATATGACATGTCTTCTTAAGATACACTGATAGCAGATCTCAGATCACTTAGCAGTTTGTGTAGGATTAATATGTTTACCCTGATAAAATGAATTATCTGTTACAGGAATCATGAAAATGACACTTTATAAAAATTTTTTTAGCCTTTCGGAATGCATACTTTGGTAGCAGAGTCCTCTATAGTACCTAACTTCCCTTAGCCGTTATCTTCTCTCGCATTCTTAAGACAATAACAAGAAATTTCCATCACCAACAACTCCTCTTATACCTCAATCAATGATTGTGTCCAGCCTCTAGAAAATCTCTGAAATAGTACCCCTTCATTGACTGACTGCCATTACAAGCCACCGACTACAGTTATAAAACACCTTTTTTCTTACTGTGATAAACAAAAAAAAATTGATATTTTATAAATTTTTGCAAACACCACTCTTAAATACCACATAAACTGTTAAAATTGTCGCCGAGAGGATAGGAAGACTAAAAAAAAATGCAGATACAGTTACACAATGGTGATAGATTTACACTTTGCTCATAACACCTTTACAACCACCGATTATGTTTTTTAAAACGCTATTTTTTACTCTGATATTAAAAATTTAAATTCACCCTTATAAACTGCATTCAACGCGCTTTTCTGAATTTACGTTAATCAAGAACGAGGAAATCCGGAAAGTCAATAAGTACTTGAACACGCGAGCAAAGGAGACTTACTAAAAATAACTCAATTCATAAAAGGGTAACTTTGCTAATAGAAATCGGAACCTAAGTTTCTTTATAATTTCTAAATTTATCAACGGAAAATTTGATGAAGGTATGCTATAATTCATGTCAGTACCGAGGCAATGACTACTGAGGATGATATGATGATACTTCCTGGGATTCGCATTCCTCCAGCAGCGGTATCGACCCAGTGCTATTCATACATTTAAAGTGTTCGAAGCGCTTTCCTATATTTTGTATGTATCAGTCACTCTTTAGATAAGCCGTTTTATCGCCATTTATTTCACATCAGACTTCTGCTTCAATATGATTTAATATTTTCATGATTTTAACTGACTCCTTTGAGTGTGAAGTGCAATAAATAAATAAATATTAAGCAACAATATATATCATAACTTCTTGACTATAATCAAAACCCAACAACTATCCAAAGGCTATCAGTAAAATCTTGAACAATAGTATTCTCCAGGTAATGCATTATATGTATCAATACATTTCTTTTTTGCAGGTTTTGACAAGCAGAAATTATTAAGAATGAGAGTAATGATGTTTTTGTTTCAGTTCAAGGTTTGAAGCTCTCATGAGATCGCCATTTAGTTTTTTACGTTTTTTTTTATATTTAAAAGATACATGAAGATGACCTATAAGATTTATACGCAGCTCCTGAAAAATGCATAGAAATAATGATATCCTCAACTAACAGAAAATTCTAAGAGATGCATTAGAAAGTTATGCATGTAGTATTATTGATAAATGTATTAAGTGTTTGAGCCTTGGGGATACGAGCTTTCTTGATTTTGTCATGTACAGACAATTCAATAAGGTTTAAGTGAGGACAGTCATAGGCTGACAACTATTCTTAGAACCATTACAATGGTGAGTAATTTAAAAATAAAGGATATACAATCACGTTATGTGTGAGTTCATATTAAGTTCCGCTTAAATCATTTTTTTCTTCTGTTAATGAATTATATAAAATGTGCAATTTTTAAAAAGAAATAGAGATACATACTGTGGTTAAACTCAAGTTGTTCGAAGATATGCGTGGGACACTTGTCGGTGTATTTGTTAATGAAGATGATGGACCCATACTTTCACAAGTGAAAGAAGGCCCAAGATATACAGTTGAAAAGTGGATTGTTATAAATCGTTCGGTAGGAAACGTTGCAAAAAACCCATAAATGTTTAGCTACTGGTGTCATCAATTATTTTTAAAAATGATTCTCATATGCAATTCTACAAATCAATTCTAAGAGAGCACTCTTAGAACTTCATAGTTCCCCACGCCGCTTCTGATCATCACGAGCAATGTGGACATCGGTACAAAGCAGGGAATGGAAATCATGGCTTCAAATTCTTTCCAGATGGAAGATCTTTACCATGACTTATATATTGTATTTGCGAGAAGGTCAATAAATTTACACCCATGCGGTTCGACGAAAGACGTTGAGCCTCTCAATGAAAAGTTTTTCAAAGAGGATTAGCAATAGCGCTAGTTAGAGACTGGAAGCACAGAGTTACTATAACAGGCGTACATAAAAAAAACATTGGTTATCATTAAAAGTTCAAAACTTCATTAAAAGAATAGATTATCAGAAAATAAAAACAAAGCGAGTTATCACACCCCCTGTAAAGGTGGTGCCCATGAAATTTTTGAGCTGAAAAAAAGATATATATATCCACTTAGAAAAAATGTGAATTACACTGATATAAAATTTAAGTTGATTTTTGAAGGACTGAATACAAATACAAGTGTGATTTGTTCACTTCTTTATTTAGACATGGCGACTAGAGCAGATTTATCAGATATTATGGGAATACATACCAAGTTTACTAACTTTACATCTAGGCTTAATTATGTGGAAAAAACCCTTATCTAAAGTAATTATTGATATTAAGTCATAGGTGGGACATGTGAAATCTGACCTGTGTAAAACACAAAATGTAGTAGAAAAACTACACTACTACGATCATAATGAGCGGAAGAGAGGCTTAGATGAAATGGAATCATAACTTAAGTAGAATCCTAACTTAAATAGAATCCTAACTTAAATAGAATCCTAACTTAAATACAATCCTAACTTAAATACAATCCTAACTTAAATGTACTGAAGTTGAGAAAATTGAAGCACTAAAAAGTAATGTAGCAAAAAAATTACGTCCCTGAGAAACACGAGGGGAGATATGACATTCTCATTTATAGTATTGAGCGAAAACATAATGAAATCATTCGGGAGATACTGAATAAGTTTTTTTTTGTGAAAGATCTTGGTTTAGTTGTTACATTTATGCATTATAATGTGGCTAATTCGTACAAAGTGACACATAAAAAGATCAGGATGATTGACAATATTCCAGTCGTTATGATTGAGGCTCGAAATAATCCTTAAAATAGCTAAAAGCATCGGGACAGTCAAGAAATTACAAACTCGAAAAAGAGCGAGAGGTGTACACCTGGAACAAGAAACTCGTCTGAATGCAAGTGATGTTTGGAACGTCCATTAAGACATCAGTGATATATGATAAGCATGTTTGACAGACGATACAGATATTTTTGATATTTGCTGTATGTTTAATTAATGCCATGTCAAAATATTTGTGACTGTACAACCAATATTAGTACTTATTATATTTGAATATATATTTGGACATACCAGTAAGTATATAGATGTGTTCTTGCTTTTTTTTTGTGTGTTGTGTGTCGTTTCGTCTGTATTCTTATTTTTATTATTACTGTTCGTGTTTGTTTCTTCTTTCCTGTGTTTATTCCGTATTTTTTTTTGTTTAATCATCGGTGCAAACATTCCACAAAAATGGCCAAGATAAGATACTAGGTTAAATTATCTAAATGTCCTACATTTATAAATAATATTTGTCCTTGACTGCTTAGAAATTTGACTTCAAAATGACCAACATTTTCTTATTTTCTTCGGTGACTGTTAGGTTATAGTGTTTCATGTTGTGTTTTTTATACTGTTGTTTGACTTTTTTTTGCCATGGCGTTGTCAGTTTGATTTCGACTTTTGAGTTTGAATGTCCCTTTGGTATCTTTCGCCTCTCTTTGATATGTTACTTTTCATAACAATGTTAATTTATTTATATTTATCATTGGCATATTCTTGTTAACATTATGTTTGAACATCGGTAACCTACTGGTGCCTTTATTTCATTATGATATCAACTTTACTTTTTTTTTATTTTAATAATTCAAGCTTCCATTCCATATTAGCCCAATATCACTAATTATACAGAGACTATCAGGGTTGATACATTTACCAAATCTCAAGTTATTGTTCTGATTTCAATGAGCATATGTTTAAAAAAAATAGTAATAATGATATATGAAAATTGGAAAAATGCATGTTTTTGACTATCTTAAATAAAAAGTTTTTATATATATAAGGGTCTGGATGGGGTCATTCATTTCTGTATTCTTTAATTTATTGTCCATTATTCTCTATTCTTTATATTTTAGCACCCCAATATTTTCTAATCATTATTTGTACTTTTCTCCATTCTTTATTTTTTTTTCACATTTGTCTGTAGATTTGGCATATTATTCTCTAATTTGTAAACCCATTCAGATCCTCATATATTGTTTACAAAATAGTAAAATACACATGTTTTTCAGAAAACTATGAAATATCAATACAAAATCTATTGAGAGGAGATTGAGTTTTTGAATCCTTTAGAACAAGCCGAAGAAGGATAGCAATGTTTTTTAAACAAAAACATTGAGTTCAAGATACATAAAGTAAAATAAAGATAACCAAGGGAATTTGTTAAGAATTAACATGTAGATTGAAGGACAAACAACTGCTTTGATAAGCTTATACAGTCCAATGCAATATTCCCCAGAATTAAATACTAAAGTTAGTGAATCATTAAAACTGGAGATTATAATTGAGCCCGAAACGAAAATCGTGTTATACATAATTAGCAAAATGTAAATGACCCAAAAGCAAAAGAGAAAGTTTCAAATTAAGAAGAAATGTATAATCTCTTTAGGGAAATTTACCCGGAATTAAAAGGTTTACCTGAAGAATACCTAATCCCATAAACAAACACGAATGGATTTCTTTTTTCATATTACAAGGACTTAATTAAAATATACATGAGCTACAGATTTAACGATCATATATTTGATCACTCCGAAATAATATTCAGTTAAAAAATTGTAAGAAGTCTATGGATATGTAACAATTGAAAAGAATAACATTATGAAAAACAGAGAATATTTAGAACAGATATAAGACTTACAATGATCAACAGGAATCTTAGGAAAAACTAAAAGAAGAAATCAGATCGTAAAATATTAAGACAAGAAAAAATGAGATGATACTACAATACATAGAAGAAGAGGGGAATAAATTAAGAAACCAAACACTTCATAAATAAAACAATTTTCAAATAAGACAATGAAAATGGAAACACTATCACTAAGCAAGAAAAACATACAAGTGGAGCCAAACAAATATTATTAAATACTATATTCCAAAACAGAAATTCTTGATATTGATATTAAAAAAATGAATAATACAATAAAAGATTCATGGGAGGTGAGATTCCTTGTAGTAAATTAGCAGCAGCTTTGAAAAATTGAAACATGAGAAACGGCCATGGTCAGATGGTATAACAAATGAATTTCCCAAGTTCTTTTGATAAATGTAGGAAAAAAGATGAAAACATAACTTTTGAAATAATATCATGCGTCTGAAGCGCTTTTCTTGATTTACCTTCAACCGGAACGCTCAAAGCCGAATATTTGAAGGCCAAGGATGTATAAGAACAGTGGATTAGTTATATGATGAAAAAAAGGTCCTTAAATAATCGTCAAGATTTGCCCGAGGGAGTTGAAACCATAGTTTCTTAATAACTCATAAATTTATAAACGAACAATTTAAGAAAGGTTAGTTACAAATCATGTCAGTACCGAAGTGCTTACTACTGAGCTGACTAATAGTCCTGGTTAGTGGTTATATTTTAATATGTGTGCTATTAATTTTAATCACTTCCTCTGCATACTCTCATTCAACTCATTCATTCATCTTTTATTCAATATGTTAAAACATCAATATATTAGTTCTTGTTAGAAAATAGAATATAACTGACCTGTAGAAATGAATAATGAATTCTAACAGAAGTATGAAATATATATATAATTTCCAATATCAAATACTGTCAAAATGTCAACAAGGCTAAATAAAACAGTTAAGTAACAATACTGTCACTAGAAAATTAAATGGTAACAAAGGAATCAATAGAGAATACCTAATCAACTCACAAGTGACCAATAGAATGACCAGTACTTTCCTTCCAAAACTGAAGGAGGTTCAGTACAGGAAAATGACTGAGGTCCAATATAGGAAAGTATGAAACTGAATACTAAAGATTGAAAATCAAATATAATGACGTCCCTGTCATTTTAAAGGAGTATACTCTGAAACAAACTAAAGTACAATCATTAAGTTAATGTAAAAAAATTAAAATAGACTATATCAAATATAATAAGCAAAGTAACTAAATATACGACTAAAATTATATTAACTAATACTAATCATATTGATTACCAATCAAATATGACTGGCACACACTCCCCCTCAGTGTAAAGTGTAAAATGATGTCCCTGTCATTTTAAAGGAGTATACTCTGAAACAAACTAAAGTACAATCATTAAGTTAATGTAAAAAAAATTAAAATATCACAAAATACTATAAAACCATATCAATCCTTAATGATCACTGACAATAAAGCCTCCCCTGCCTGTCTCTCCAATCCGGCAAATACACCTCTCGCAATACAATCCCTAATGTACTCAGCTTTCTGCTGCCAAGGCTGTACCACTGGAACAGCAGTCTTAAGTTAAGTCTGTTGGCTCAACTGTAGGTTGAGGTACAAGTCCATCCTCCTGCTCATCTGTTGTACTCTGTTCTGTGGAGTGGGCATCCCCTTCAGATTCTGATCCTTCTTGGTCAGACTGATCAACATCCTGAATTGTAGTTTCATCCATGACAATAGGTACTGTGTCATAAACTACAATTACTGAAGTATCCTCATCTAAACTATCATAAACGGATGACTCTTCTGATTGCTGAGGTGTCTTATGTCTTACTAAGGATTTTCTTATCCCAGGCATATAACCTTAGCCGTATTTGGCACAGCTTTTTGGAACTTTTGGTCCTCAATGCTCTTCAACTTTGTACTTGTTTTGGCTTTCGAACTTTTTTTATCTGAGCGTCACTGATGGGTCTTATGTAGACGAAACGCGCGTCTGGCGTATTAAATTATAAGCCTGGACCTTTTGATAGCTATTATTTGTGTGTGTCTCTGTCCTGTATGTTCTCCCATTTATTTGTATTGTAGTCCTGTCATTTTAATGTTATATTTAACATTGCCATACAAGCGGGAGGTTTGGCTAGCCACAAAACCAGGTTCAACCCACCATTGTTTCTTAAAATGTCCTGTACCAAGTCAGGAAAATGGCCAATGTTATATTATAGTTCGTTTCTGTGTGTGTTGCATTTCAGTGTTGTGTTTCTGTTGTGTCGTTGTTATATATCCAACTGGAAGTAGAAGGTTTCTATGTAAAGTGCGTTTCCGGCCCTCACCACTCTCCTTCTGCACAGTAAATACAAGTAGCTCCAAGTTTGGTTGATCTATGATGGTGTACACATCATCCTCCCATCTGTCGGTAATCTTGTGTTTACCATCATAGGCAACACTCTTGACAAGTACACGGTCTCCTTTTTGCAGTATAGCACCTCTGGTCTTCAAATCATAACCTGCCTTCTGCTTTACCCTGGCTGTGTCAGCTGCCTTGGATGCAAGTTCATAGGCTTTGGCTAATTGTTGTCTCAGTTCCTGAACGTACTTGGACTTGGGCTGGTGTGTGGCCTCAGATGTAAGTCCAAAAGCAATGTCAATAGGTAGGTTGGGTTCTCTGCCAAACATCAAAAAGTATGGAGACTGTCCGGTTCCTTCATGTCTAGTGCAATTATATGCATGGACTAGTGGTGCAACATGTGCCTTCCAGTTGGTCTTTTGATGTGGCTGTAGTGTACCAAGCATTCCTAATAGAGTTCTGTTGAATCGCTCGGTCATTCCATTTCCCAAAGGGTGATAGGGCGTTGTTCTGGGTTTCTGTGTTCCCAGGATTTGACATAGCTCCTTTATCACCTTACTCTCGAAATTAGCACCTTAGTCTGAGTGTAGTCTACTCGGTATCCCATAATGTACCACAAAGCTGTTGACCAATGCTTCTGCTGTTGTTCTAGCTGTTTGGTTCCTTGTAGGCACTGCTTGAGCATAGCGAGTGAAATGGTCTGTTAATACCAGGATATTCTGTATTCCTCCTTTTGATTCCAAGGTAAGAAAATCCAGGCATACCAATTCCATAGGTTGCCACGAAGTGATGTTCTTCATAGGAGCTCTATGTGGTTCCTTCTTTCTCTTTAGACACCGGTCGCAATGCTGTATCCACTCGTCTATGTCTTTAGATATAGATGGCTAGTCAAATCTGTCTCGCACTAAAGAGTTAGTGCGATCACGACCAGGATGACCCATCTCATCATGAAGTGCTTCCAGGACCATAGGAACATGTGTTGCTGGTAAAACTAGTTTTCTGATCTTTCTGTCATCTATGGCTATCTCTCTGTATAGAACATCATCTATAACTGTCAGCTGATCAAAGTGTATTTTCAATGGACTAGGTGGTAGATGTCCTTTCTTTGGTTTCATACCAGACTTTACAAATTCAATCCATGGTTGCAGTTGGGAATCTGACTGCTGTAACTGTGCCCAATCAATGTTATCCTCTATCTGCATATGCATATCAATGTTGGCTGTATCCAAAACATCAGGTGTTACTGCTAATGTATCAACATAAGTTGTTGATATGACTCCGCAGCTAGCCTTGATCGAATCCTTGGATATAACTGTTCCCTCATCTGGTTTTGGTAATCTTGATAATGCATCTGCATCTGCGTTGTTCTTTCCTGGACGATATGTGATGTCAAAATCATATGCAGCTAACGATGATAACCATCTGTGTCCTGTTTAGTCTAACTTTGCAGTTGTCAATACATATATTAACGGGTTGTTATCTGTAAGTACACGGAAAGGATGTCCATAGAGGTAATCGTGAAACTTGTCAGTGACTGCCCACTTCAAGGCTAGAAATTTCATCTTGTGGGCTGGATAATGTCTCTCGGCTTTAGTCAATCCTCGACTAGCATATGCAATATCCTGTTGATGACCTTCATTTTCCTGATATAACACTGCTCCTAATCCTAGACTACTGGCATCTGTAAGCAACTCAAATGACTTCTGATGATCTGCATAACCAAGTATTGGAGCTGATTCAAGTCTCTCCTTCATTTCCTTGAATGCCTTTTCTTCCTTTTCTCCCCAAGTCCAAGCTTTCTGTTCCTTCTTATTCTTTTTTCCCTTCTTTGCTTTTGGTGTTGGCATCAAATCAGTAAATGGTCTCGCAACCAGGCTGAAATGGTGGATAAACCTTCGATGATATCCAGCGAAACCAATAAACCTCCTTACTTCTTCCGGTGTTGTTGGAGTTGGCCAAGTGCTTATACGAACTATCTTCGCTGGATCTGTCTCGACACCTTTCTCAGAAACTATATGGCCTACGTACTTCACTCGTGATTGCAAGAATGCACACTTTCCTGGCGATAACTTCAAATTAGCTTCTCTGATTCTTTCGAAGACTTGATCCAAACGTTCTAGATGTTCTTCATATGTCTTTGAAAAAATGATGACACCATCAATAAATATACAGCAGATGTTCATGTGTAAATCATGGAGACAGTCTTGCATCAACCGTTGGTAGGTTGCTGGAGAGTTGGTGAGACCGAATGGCATGCGGTTATACTCATATAATCCTAATGGACCAACTGTAAAGGCTGTCCTCTCCTTGTGTTCTTCTAATATCTCTACCTGATGATATCCAGATTTCATGTCGATGACTGTAAAGTATCGGTTTCCTGCCAGACAATCTAATATATATTTTCTATGCGAGGCAAAGCGTAGGCATCTTTTTTCGTCTTAATGTTGAGGGAACGAAAATCCACACATAGTCTCAGAGAGTTGACCTTCTTGCGCACTAATACCAAGTTAGATGAGTATGGACTGAATGACTTCCTAATGATACCAGCTCTAAGTAGTTGATGGATGTGACCTTTGACCTCCTCATACATAGATACATATCCTTCTGTAGCGTTGTTTAAATGGTGTTGAATCACCAAGGTCTATTCGATGTTTAACCATGTGAGTGTGTCCAACATCAATGTCGCTCTTCGAGAAGATGTCACTGTAAGATCTAATGAAATCTTTTCCTCTCTGAAGTTCATCAGTTGACAGGTTATGCTCAGCAATCTTAACTTGATCTAACAATGGTGTTGTGAAGTCATCTATATCTTTGTATGGCTGATCTTGTATAGTAACAGGTTGTATTTCAGCAATGATGCTTTGGTGGAATGGTGACTGTTCTAGTAGTTACGTTACTGATGTTGACATCTATACGGTTGTGAATTCCATGATGATAATCTACTAAAGATGGAGTGATATCTAAATCTGACGGCATGACAGAATGTGAAGTTTGTTGTACTATGGCTGCTGATGTATGGTAAGGTAATCCTTTGTCGACGTAACCTGATATTCGTATGTTGCTGTTTGGTGGTATGGTTATAGTGTTTGTCTCAGCGCTTTTGATGACAGCTAATCTGTTATCATTCCTCTTTAATTCCTTCTCCCGTAATGTTATACATCTAAATGACGTGTACCATGGTGTTGTTAGTCTTGCTAGTTGAAGAAACTTGCATCCATGTTGTTCCTTACAAAGTTCAATACTGTGACTAAGGGTGTTAGTTCCTAAGAAGAGTGGTACGTTGTTGTTGTAATCGCTGTCTGGTACAATAAGTAAAATACATGGTATATCCTGATGTAATTCTGGTATATGCAACTCTGTCTCTATGTATCCAATGTATGGTAAAGCTTTCCCATCTGCACATTCAATCTTTAAAAGTTGGTTAAGTTCTTTCAAGGGTAAGTGCGATAAATACTGCTGGTAAAAGGTGGTACTGATTGTAGATACAGTTGATCCAGTATCCAAGAGAGCTGTTGTTTCAATGCCTTCAATTCTTACTTTGGCTTCTGTTGGTGTTCCACAAAGTCCAGTTACAAATCATGTCAGTACCGAAGTGCTTACTACTGAGCTGACTAATAGTCCTGCAGTAGTGGTATCGACCCATTGCTGTAAAAATGAAAACAACACTTTAAAAATTCATTCGTCCGATGCGCTTTCTTTGTGAATTTAGATTTATAATTCATGGTTATAGGAGTTGTCAATGTGTCAACAACCAGGTATTATAACTTGTATACCAAAGAAAAATAAATCAGAAAAGATAAACACGAAGAACTGGCGACCAATAACCTTAATGAATACCACGTAGATTTTAGCACTAAACTACATAGAAGATGGAAAAAAACGAATTTTATATAAATTTAAGGAGATGAGGCATGATTGCCAATGAGACAGCTATCCACCATTTTTTTTTTTTCTATCGGAGGTTTTTGAGATTCAAAGAGGTTGTAGACAAGAGAATCTATCACTGTACACTTTTCTTTTATGTGCAGAAATTCATGGGATATTAATCAGAAGGCATACAGAAATTAACGAAATTGAAAAAGATGCTCTAGAATATTTTATCTCCCCATATGCAGTTGACACTTCATTAATACTTGACTGTAAACCGGAATCTCTGAATGCATCTTTCCGATTACTGCAAACATATCATGAAATGTCTGGTCTCCATATGAACTTGGACAAGACGCAAAGTGTGGATAGGAAGAAAGAAATATAACCAAAACACTGTATGAAAAGTGGGAATTGGAATGAGGTTCCAGAAAGTTTTACTATTAGGTTTAAACTTTTCGGTCATGCAAGAAACGGAATAGTTGGATTAGTATAAGATTAAAAATAATTGAAAATATATATATATAAAAATACAGTCGCGCCACTAATTATTTCTTAATTAAACCATCTGTCTTAACATAACAAATACCATGCAGTAATACTTTATTGATACAATTTATTCGATTATGTCTTGATCATTAATTTGGAGGATAATGTATACAAGATATTAAAAATATAAAAAAATTTTATAAACTAACATGGATTCACCGGTTGTTAAATAACAACCCAAAACTTTAAAGCTAATAGAAAATACAGAAAAAACAACATTGAATGTCTGATATATCTAGGTCGGCCAAACAGATGTTAAACTCCTTTGGTAAGAACTTTTCAAAGCATGAACAGAATTGGGCCTACTCCCATAAATAATACCAGCTTACTGACTGTCTTGATTCGAGTTTTTGAAACATCGGCCGGTTTTATATATTTTTCACAACAAATATAGTAGTACTTAATGCGCACTCCAATTTGCAGTTATTCTTTTGTCTCTTCCCTGATTGTGATAGTTAGACCAACTACAGCGTGGTATGAGTGCTTATTCGTCCAGTCACTGTAATATTTCGAATTAAAGGGACTTTTTGGCGGTAGTCATTTCGTATTATGACAACATGTCTTCCTTTTCACCAAAAGTAAACATATTCATTTATAGGACTGCATGCCACCATTTGCCAGTCTTTTGTAGACAAAACGTGTGTCTGCATGAAGTACATGATAATAAGCCAGTCTTTGATGAGTTGTTTTTTCTTCAGAAGCACTGAATGGTGGCTGATATAGCCCAGGTGAATTTAAGGTTGATAAGATCCCGTTTTGGTGTAATGAATCATTTCCATTTACCAACATTGACATACACGGGACAATTTTTCGTAAAATCGTTTGGAACATGTCACCTTTAGGCTGCTATCAAATGAAAATTTATGAAAACAACCATAAAACTGTCCATTGTCTCGCACAGCCACGAGAATTCACTACTGTCGTATACTTTTAAGCATTTTCTTTCGTTGCAGCTTAAATTGCACCCCGACATAAACATACATAGATTGTGCGCAATTGCAGGCCATCGAATTATTATCCAAAATGTTGAAAACCCTTCTGGCTAAGACGTGTTTCTTAAAAATCTGTAATTTCAGATCACAACTAAAAGAAAATGTTGTGTCAACTCATTTTTTTCTTTTTCACACAATTTTGCTTCACTGTAAGTTGGTGTACTTTGCGAATTTTAACTTGGAAATATTTGTTTCAACACTCTTTTGTTCATCCTTAACCAATGTAAGACTTATCCCATATGTACTAGCAATTGTTCTTGAGATATAGAGTCGTGAACAATTTAAGTCTTTTCCTTCCACTGTCATTAAATTTCTGTTTGAGAGTCATATTGAACTTCGTATTTTATATATCTGTAGAGACATGCCATTGATACACTCATTCATGATGTTTCGTATTTAGGGCTTAGCTATACAAGGCCACTAGTTTACGGTTATGAGAATGCAGATTTTATTATATAAAGTAACTCTCAATGGAAAAATCTTATTAAGCACCATTTAATTCTTCACATCAGATTACTTCTTTCACAACAAGATTTAACATTTTCATGATTATAACTCCTACAGATATGAAGTGCAATAAAAAAAAATTTGCTGAAAATTAACCCTTCTAGACTGTAATCAAAACTCAGCAACCATCAAAAGCCTATCAGTGAGATATTGAACAATAGTACTCTCCAGATACTGCAGTATATGCATTTATTAATTTCTTTATTGTAGGCTTTGACAGGCTGAAGTTATTAAGAATAAAAGTAATGATGTTTTGTTTCAAAATAATGTATAATTATGCTCTCCCGAGATCGTCATTTGTTCGATGTCTGATATTTTGACGATATATAAAAATGAATAAAAGATTTATAACTTCCTTCTTGCAAAAAAAAAATGATAATTTTCTTGACTTACCTAAAATTCTGAGAGATGCATAAATAAATTACGCATATATATCTATAGAGTATTCATGTTAAATCGGGTTGAATGTAAGGAGTGCTGAAAGAGGATAAACTTACCTTTGTCATGTACAGGCCTCCCAAAAAGGTTAACCCGACGATGAGCTTACATTTATTCTTAGAACCGATCTTTAAAAAACAACAACGAATTTTATGTTTGAAGTAATAATAATAATTGTGACCAGCCATGACGTTTTTGTGACCCGCCATGACGTCTCCAGGCTTATGGGGGTATAACGTTAATGTGAGAAAAACGTTGTTTACTTTTAACGTTACGTCTAATTCTGTATGAGGACATACAAGTATATGTCTGTGATAAATTTAGAGTGTGGATGCCTTTTAGCATTAAATATGAAATATAATAAAAAGTGTTTTGCTAAAACATGCGAATTAATCATATTCAACAATACGAAGTCTGGTTTATCTAAAATTCTTCATATTTTTCGTTTTTACATCTGTCTCAAAAACGTATATTGTACATCATATTTTCGTATTAACATTTATTGAATACCAATAATGCCATAATACTAAATTATTCCCAATTTTGTTTCTATACTGGTGTATCTTCCATTATGATCAACGATTTGATATCAAATATTCAAGTGGCATTTGTCGCTGGCATTTATAGGCAGTCAATTATTTTATTATATACGTAAATCAGTTAAATGACAGTATACATGTTCTTTTAATTTCACAAAATGATATAGCGTTATGTGTTCTCTAATTTGATGATCTTTCAGAATTGAAAAGAACATGTATACTGTAAATTTTTAAAGATTTGTCAAAAATGTATCAAATTGAAATAATTGTTTGATTTTAGATTACTTTAGATAACTATTGAAAAGTGTTTTGTGTATCTTCGTGAAAAACAATTACAATAGTTTTTCGATCAATTGTATAAACCTGCAGCTGGTGAAATTAGATGTACAAATACTTTTTAAATAGTTATTTTTAATTTATCAACCGTTTATCTTTAAGAACAGTATAAGGAAAATAGTTGTATTTTGTTTTTAGTTTTATACAGTGAACATTGTTAAGCAAAAACGAATATGCCCTACTCCACGGTGCAATTTGATTGCTATTTTAACCAGTTTGAGTGCTCTTCATACTATGATCAGTGATCATTCTTTTATTTTGAGTATCACTGAAGATGTCATACATGTGGTAAAAAGCAAAATAATGCTCATATACATCAATAAGTACTAGCAGTCCATGAAAGTATCCACTCTAAATGTATCATAGGAATAGACTTACATGTCCCCATACAGAAATACACGTAACCCTGAAGGTAAACGTTTTTCTCAAATTGACGTTATACCTCCATAAACCTGGAAATGTCATGGCGGGTCATATAAAGACTCCCGTTAAAAATGTTTCGTCTGGTGATGTACTATAATTATTTATTGCTGTAGTGGCATCAGTTTTGGTACATGTATAAATACAGAACTTTAGTTATCATTAGTATGCTGGACTTAGACTAATATCTGCAATAAAACACACACTACTGAGTTGAAATTTTGAAAATACAGTTTACAAAGAAATTTATCATAAACTCTAATTCTCATATAAAAGTTTGCATCGCCAATGGTTGTAAAATGAACTTTTCATGTCTGTATGCAGATACTTGCTGGAAGTAAGCTGCTTTTCGAGCCGACTGCTTTACTGTTTCATCGTGTATGGGACCGCCATTTTTCAATTTTAAAGTGTCCAAAATTCATTATTCTATGCGATTTGTTTCAAAATTATTTCCTAATGGTCAGACAGTTTATTCATTTTTTTTTAAATATTAAGAAAAAAAAAGTATTATAAAAAATACCAAACTCCCAGGTAAATTTAAAAAGGGGAAGTCCATAAAACCTGACAATCAAATACATGACTATATCAACCAACGAAACGAATGGAAAACAAATGTCATATTCCAAACTTGGTACAGGCATTTTCCGAAGAAAATGATGCGTAAAACTTGGTTTTATAGCTAGCTAAACCTCCCACTTGTATGACAGTTGTTTAAAGTTCCGTTTTATAAAATTGACAAAATTGTGTGAGCAACCAAAACGGACATAATTGGTTTATTTGACAATAATTGGGATCCAGCAGCCAAAATGTGTAAACATGCATCATCGATATACAATACAACTGACTTAAAACAATCCAAACAAACATACAAATAAATCTGACAAAGACACAAAATTGAAAAAAACGTTTCTGTAGTTGATGGTACAATATACATGAAGTATAACATAATGACATATACCCATAAAGTACAAATTAAGAAAAACAAAAATGCAAGGGTAAAAAAATGAAGAAAAAAAACACTACAAAAACCTCATGCGTTCGAATTCCACATCTGGACACACCCGCATAAGGAACATCAAAAGCCAAAAACTTGCACAAATACCGAGCCACGTTCAGAGTCATACAAAACGATACACAACATCAGCACCTAGAATCTATTATTCAAGACCATCCTGTTTTATTTGTGAAATTGATACTGAATATTTATCTATTAGGTTTTGGTACTTTCCGGTAAAATGTTGGAGAAATAGGAAGAGACGTTCTTTGATTAAACACTGGCTCGTTATTTTTTTACGCCGAAACCGTTGAAGTCTGAGTAGCAGCTAAAACCTCTTTAAAACCGTCTGAGTTGAGAAATGTACGCGGATGAATTTTGTAAGTTGCTGCTAAGGTGAGGAAAATTTATGATTTCAAAATTGAAATCGTCTCGTTTGTCATAGATTCTGGTATTGAGATGACCGCTAAGGTCAAATTCAGGATACATGTATATGTCTAAAAATGAGGCGGGGTAGCTGTGTCTGCGGTTTCTTAATTTAATCTCGATTTCAAGGGGATAGATACATTAAACTATTCATAGATACCATGCTTAAAGTTTTATTGGAGGTTTCCCGATTTGCGACCGAAACAACCGTAGTACGAACTGGGAGCCGTCATTAAACTTTTGAAATAATTAATGTATTCACTTAATGTCAACGTATGTTTTTTTTGAATCATAATCAAACGTATTTGGAGGATTTTAGCTGCAACTTGGATTTAATTTCACGTGAATATTTTTCGTATTTATAGCAAAAAATATCGTATGTACCCGATTATGCTTTCAACCAACCATTGCAAGTAAACTGTAGCACGAACGGTTAGTATTTTTTTGTAATTTAGATTTATTTCCCCTCAAATTGCAACGGCAAAACCAAGATAAAATATAAAGCACATTTATCTATCTGATTTTCACCTGTTATATTATTTTATTATTATAACAGCATAAAATAGAAGTTTCGAATTTTTTTTGTAAGCTTTTAGAAAACACAAACAAATAAGAGCCATTTTAACATACGAAATTAACCTCATTATTAAGGTTCGTGTGAACCCTTCGTCTAAAATGGCTGCATTTTCACCTCAAAATTTACTCTGAGTACAGACAAACCTGTGCATCTGGAAAAGTTTTAAGGCATAGCATGCCCTAGATAAATAAAATTCAAATATATTTTATGTTTTAGAAAATTAAAAACTTAACCGGATTTTGCAGTGCACTTTTTTTCATTCCTCCAGAAGGTGCCAAAATAAACTAAGTTGGGAAAGAGGTTTGAGAACTTTCCCACAGGTAATAATTGAAGTGAACTGTTTTGATTGACATGGACAATAGAAACCTGACAAAAATTGGTGATTTAAACTGTGTACCTGAGTGGACCATATCAAGTGAAACTCAACTGTTTGTAAATTTTATCATCTTCTGCAGGGACGAATAAAAGTGCACTGCTAAATCCAGTTAAGTTTAAAATTTTCTACAACATACAATGCATTAGAAGTTTATTTATCTAGGGCATGCTATGCCTTAAAACTTTTCCAGATGCGCAGGTTTGTCTGTACTCAGAGTAAATTTTTAGGTGAAATTGCAGTCATTTTAGCCAAAGGGTCCACATGAACCTTAATGTATTAATGATGAAATAAGAATAAAAACATAATCGCAGTCGTTTTGACTAACACCGATAGAATGATACCGATTGTGCAAGTGTCCCTTACATTTACATAAGGGTGATCAACTTTTATTACAGACAATCAGTATCAATTGTTCGCATTCTTTAATGCAATTAAAAGTTGTCACTCATTTACGTAGTTCGTTTATTATCTTAACCATTCTTATAGTTTTCTGCATGAAAACATGTATCAGAAATTTAACCAATAATAAAAGTACGATTAAAGGGTCAAATTAGAAGATATACTAATAAACTATTCCAAGAAAACAAGTGTCAGTGCAATTTACTGTGACAATTGTTCTAGTTTTTTTTTTAATAATTCATAATTCTAGACATTGTTGGGATTTGTTTTATCGGCAATAGATGTAGATATTTATTTTTCAATATTCTTCAGTTTACTTTTAGAATGCATTTATAGAAGAAAAATCTTCAGTTATTGATAAAACAAAATGAGAAGGATGTCAATGTCTCACTCAATATGAAATCCCAGCTTTCTCACATTCATATATATTAAAAAATATACTGTTGTAATGAAAGAAATAGATTACTTAAATAGTAATAACTAATTTTAAAATCATGCAAGAACAAATGAAAATCAAAACAATGTTGTCATGTTAACGTATATAGCCAACATCAGTAACACGACGTATTTAAAAAAGTCGTTCATAAATAGTAATTATTCCAAATTCTGTTTATACACAAGAGAAAATAACATTCTTTTATTTGTTCTCTTTATATAAAAAAACAAATATAATACCTAAAACAAACAGGAACGCAAATCTATATTTAGAATTTAAGGGCCGTGCCAACTCGGTTCGTATGAGGTCTTTTTGATTCACGCACTTGTGCAATACTAAAAAATCTCATATTCAAAAACAAAGTGTTCTAGATACGGTGAAACCGTTATTAAATAAAAAGTTAAGGTAGTTTTTGCTGATATGCAATTCGATTTCTTTAATTTTATCATGATGAAATAAAACATCTCCGACATTAAATGATACTTCCAAAACAACACTAACGGTTGAGTTACGTACCAACCGTACTTGATACGTAGCAAATCGGAAAACCTCTAGTACACGTCTTCAAAAGACTCATCAGTGATGCTCGAATAAAAAAGTTAAAAAGTTCAGATAAAGTACGAAGTTGAAGACCAGTGGGATCCTAAAAGTTTAATGTTTGGATTGTTAATGGAGAGAACATCTTCAAAATATACCGGTATATGAAATGAATTGATTTAGCTTCTTTGGTCTTGTTTTTACAAGTGTCTGATGGAACTCCGACTCATATAAAAATAAGAAAAGGTCGGCAAAGAGAGGAACACGGTCTCGGTTCTTTTGGAGTTTTAGTGTTTCCATCTTTTTTCTTCTCTTCTTAATGGATTTACGTGATCTGAACATCGGTAAACTACAGTCGCCTCATTTTAACTACTAGTACGTATTTACTGTATACACGTATATGTCTTGCTCTGTACTCATCCTTAGATTAAATTAAATGAAATGACAGTCGCCGTTCTCGATGAAAGATAAACTAGAAAGGCGCTTTGAACGTGACAAATCTTGGTATGTTTGACTCATTCTTTTTTACAGGGTTCTATTTATAAGTTATCGATAAGGTCGATATTATATATTTTAAAGTTTCAAGGTTGCCAACATGGTTTGTTCGATTGATTTATCCACTAGATAACAGACTTTGATATGAAAAACCATTTTAATTTCGACCAAATTTTCAACAAAAAGTCTGAACACAAAATAATTCCAATCAATTTCTAGTTCTTCGGACTCTTTCCTTTGAAAGAGGGTAGCGAGAGAGCGAATTTTTTTCATTTGTTTTTTTTTCCGAAATTTGATTTTTGGCAGGCGAAAGAATTTATTTAGCAAGCGAGCGATTAGAAATTTACATAGTTTTGGTGCTTTATATTTTTAAAATATATCTCATATCCTAGTTCTTATATTACCCTATTGTGCTTCTCAATTTGTTCTCTGACACCCAGTTTAATCTTTTCACAACATTTCCATGTATAAAATGGTCAACTTGTAGCAAACCCTACAACTTTGTTAGTCTGATCAAATAACTATGATCCTGCTGAACATGAAAAAGTGCAACAGCTTTGAACAGGCATGCATTGCATCCAGGTTTATTTAAGTTATAATTGATGCATTGTATGTTGTTTTAATGAATGTATGCAACACAAAAATGCATTGTATGTTGTTTTAAATGAATGTATAAAGCCTGTACTATATACAACCATAAATATTTGTTAATACAACAAGCTGACAATTAATAAAGGACTGTCCTTCAAAAACCACACCAATTTTTACCATTCAAATGAACCAGTCAGATGCTATTTACTAACTAAACAAATGGAACATTTCAATACATTCCACTAAAGTCATTGCTTTCCTGTAGAATTTAATGATAATCAAAGTTTTATATCTATGCATGTAGAAATTGCTCCGTGCTGAAGGGCATACCGTTCACTAGTTGCAAACCTCAACAAATTTGGTCTCTGGTGGAAGGTTGTCATCGACAATAATACAAATTTTTATTTTTAGAAGATCTTCTAAATTGTAAAGATGGATTAATCTGTAAAATACAATTACCACATAAACATTCTTGTCAAATTCTATGCTTTTAACTAGTTTACATATTTGTCAGCTGAAGACAGCCTCTGGGTGCAGGATTTTCTTGCTGTGTTGAAGACCCATGGGTGGCATTAGGCTGTTTTATGCTATTTGGTTGGGTTGCTGTTTCTTTGACACATTCTCTATTTCCATTCTCATTTTTTTTAATATGACTTTGTAATGGTACTAGCAAATATAAATAAAAGATTAAAAAAAATCAAGGAAAAACCTTTATTCTAAAACAGATTAAAAGAAATAGTTTCATTTGCAATGCCATTTCAATTCATGTACCATCAGCTTTGGGATTCTCTTTTATTCTTATGCATGTTATATTGTCATAATTTTTATTTTTCAATTCGGTGGTTGCCGTGCTTTGTCATTTGATCTTGATAGGTATACGGTGAATCATTCAAGGATATTACTACACTGCGTGTGAGTCAAGTAACTCACTTAAGTTGAGACTCCCCTTACAATATCACTGAAAGTTTTAGCTGGTTCTTATGCTGTTTGGATCTTAGTGAAAATATACGGTGGTAGTAGGTTCCAATCTTTTCAATTGTATTTGGTATGAAGCAGGATTTTAATTTGTCTGGTTTTGTTTGCAGTCTCGGGAAATGTTGAACATAAATGCATGTTCTTGGTTGTCCTAGATGGGTTTTTTTCAGTTAATCAGATGGTAAATTGGCTTCACCGTGTATGCCATTGAAGAAGAGGATATTATCTGTTTTCAGTTCGACGATCTTTTAGGTATAAAAATAGCTGTCATATTACCTGGGTCGTAATTGTAGTTTGATGTTATGAACGTTTGTGATCTTGCACGGAGCACTTTTTATTTTGGCCATGGCGTTGTCAGTTTGTTTTCGATCTATGAGTTTGACTGTCCCTCTGGTATCTTTCGTCCCTCTTTTCCAACAAATCGGTAAAAGAATTGCCCAAATCATATTCTACTGATTGTTTGTCTGCGTTACCACTGTAACTACAAATAGTCTGCCTGCGTTACCACTGTAACTACAATTAGTCCACTCATGTCTTACGTGAAGAATATCATACAAAATTTGGCAATGATATTGTAACAACGTTGTGAATGTTAGATCTAGATCGTTTTTGATGTCAATGTCCGTGTCTGTATGAAGTAACTTTTAAACGCACAACTAATTAAAATTTTTGTTTCATAAATTTAGAGACGGACGCTCGCGGCTCCGTACTAGACGCGGGTTTTTAAAAAAAGTACTTTTTTCTGGTCGACCTTTCACAACACGCGGGGAATCCGACGAACGAGGTATTAATTTGGCGTGTCCTTATCGTTTTATTTTTTAATCAATTTCGGTAATTTCAGTGCTGTTCATGAACCTGTTGTCACTTAAAATCTATTTTGCATGTAACTGTTTATTGAATGTCCATTCACTGGATTTTTTTTTAAATACAAGAGACAAACGATAAAGTTTTACAGTATATGAGTAATAAGTATTTTGACACATCTAGAGTTACCGCAAAAAGAATAATCAAAAGCGACTACATATAATTCAAGATGAATAACTCCAAACAGTGAAACCTCTACAATTCTAAAGGTATTTATGTACAGAAATGTGAATGATTTTCATTACCGAAATCTACGAACCTGAATCAAGTTTGTCAAAGTAAAATCACTGAAAAATGCTTGGTACATACAAGTGAGAGGTTAAGAAATGCATGTACCAAATCAGGAATGTGACAGTTGTTTTCCATTCGTTTTATGTGTTTGAGCTTTTGATTTTGCCATTTGATAAGGGACTTTCCGATTTGAATTTTCCTTGGAGTTCTTTATTTTTGTTATTTTACTTTTTGGTACATTCCGGTTTTGACTATTAGGGTGGGCAGGGGTATACACTTTGTCATCTAGCTGTATACCATCCGGAAGTAATACTCATGCTGAGGAAGCATTCGTTTCGCTCTGCTGGGTGTATAAATAAGCAGCCACGTCTTGATTGAATTTATTATTCGTGTTTAGACAGTTCCTTCCTGTCTGTCCGTTAAGACCCATTGTAGCAACGTAAGATGGCCTTTGGCAAGGCTAAATGTCTACATCTATCCAAAAAACTCTTTTTCAAATTGCAAATTATAAGTTTTCGTCGTTCACTACTTTTATTTGATAGATAATTGTTTTATTATCCATTTGACGTGACTCTGTTCTTATGTATCCCATCATACTTTGAACGACAAAATTATTTTATTTAATTTCACTTTCAGATATATTGATGATGTTCTTTCCATTAACAATCCGAACTTTTCTGATTGGGTTCCATTAATATATCCACCAGAACTAGAAATTAAAGAACCAACAGACACTTTTTCCTCCGCCTCATTTTTAGACTTATACCTCGAATTTGACATACACAGTCAACTTAGTACCAGAATCTATGACAAACGAGACGATTTTAATTTTGAAATTATCAATTCCCCCCAGTAGCAATATACCAACTTCACCTGCATATGGGATATACATTTCCCAACTCAATCGGTATTCAAGAGCTTGCAGCTCCTACTCAGACTTTGTAAACCGTCACCAGTGTCTGAGCAGAAAGTTGATGAACCCAGGGGTATGTCAAAGAACGTCTCGTCCTTTTTCTAAAAAAGTTCATCGGAAGGTACAAAGACCTTGTTGATAAATATTCCGTAACAACAGTTGTTATCCATTCGTTTGATGTGTTTGAGCTTTTGATTTTGCCATTTGATTAGGGACTTTCCTTTTTGAATTTTCCTCGGAGTTCAGTATTTTTGTGATTTTACTTTTTTAATTGTTCTCGTTATGGATATTCACTTCTGGACGATACTGAGATTTAGAGGTATTCCCGTAACAGTGTGAACAACCATAGTACTTTTGTTGTTAATAATACTGAATCATTTACCGTTAACTTGTTTGTCATCGGCTATCGATCACAATGGTTTTACGCTCACTCAGTCTGTCAGAGGCCTTCCAGTGGGGATTTAAATAATCAATTGTTACACATTTCGATACATAAAATGAAACTCTTTTCACAAAACATTACAGGAATTTGTTTGAAATATTCTTTATATAAGCACATACAACAGTTTCATTTTAGAGAATAATAAATGTTCAGGGCTAATAATTTCATTTAATAATCGAAAAATACATTTACACATTTGAATTTTCATTGTAAAAACTTCAAGTCGGTGGGGTTAATTCATAAAATATTTATGGATATTTATCACATGTATCATCGTTTCAATCATTCAGTCATACAGAGAACTCATATGATTAGTTTGCCTTGGATATTCCAGTACTATAACTCAATTGCCTTTATTTATGTATATATCTATATGTATATCTAATTAGTTAAAAGACTTTTCTGTTTGTATAATGCTTTTATGTAAAGGGAAAATTGTTACGCGTGAGTGTTATCCTTTTTGTCTCTTTGACAAAAGATACTTAGTCATAAACTAAACTGCAGTACTCGTCGATATATCATTCTTGTACCTCACGAATGCGGGTCTTTTACTTACAAAACTTATTTTCTTGTAACGTATTTTATTGTTGAAGAATGAATGTTGCCCGTTTTTTTAATTTTTTTTGTCGTTTGTTTGTGTCTTATAGACATACTACCGGGTTCCCTTTTCCTCATATTTAAAAACATACGAGATGACATCAATACCAATTCATGACACAAAATAACTGAGTTAAACTAACAGCAGAAGAAAGAAAAGGAAAAGCGCTTTCATGGTTGTACTTAATCTCGAAGTTAAAATGTGGTCTTTGAAAAAAAATGCTGTAAATAAAAAAAAAAACAACATAATTTTTGAATGTTTATATTGGAAAAAGTAACGTTGTGTAAATTATAACAATTATTTCAATTTCAATCCATATTAAGCTGTTTGACCACATTTTAAAAAACTATTTCCTGCATGATACATATATTATATTATGCACATTTTCGTTGCGATCTTAAAAAAAGATATATAAACCACTGTGTATCATCGCCACCGGAAATTGGGTACTAACGAAGCGGAGAGAAATGGAAAAAAAAAAGTAAACAAGGTAAGAATTCATTCAATTTAAAGCATTTCTACTAATTTGACGAGGGTATAAGAAATGATTTTCTGGTATATAATTCTTTAAATTATTAGGCCGATAATTACAGAATTAAGACAAGATTTTGTGTTATACTCCAAAGCTTGTCACTTAGTACCTGAAAAGTTCGAGGTCGATTGTCCTCTGTCGCCCCATTGGCAAGATATTCAACTGTTTTTCATTATTTTTCCAGACACGTTTTTAGATTATGATAGTGTGACATCATATTGACTGTAATCTGTTGTCATAAAGATGTTTTTAAAGAATATGGACCAAAACATTGTTTGTTTATTGTACGGCGAATTGCAGGACGTTGTACGGCGAATTGCAAAATAACAACTTTTGTCTGTACGGCGTCTTGCAATATATTGTAATTTAAAGATGAAATTAATCACTGTTTAGATAATATCAAGTGACGAAATTTTGGCTGTATCAAAGCTTTACACGCTTACAAATATAAAAAATAAACTACTTATGAAATATTATAAAATATATGCCGTTAATTTCGTTCAGAAGTCGTCGTTGCGTACCTCTATTTGACTTTGTGTTTTTAAAGACAAAAAGGTTTTTTTCAACCATATTATCCTAAATACATTCATATATCGTTATAATACTAACGACTGTTGTCTTATTTGTTGTTAGAGTGACATTTTGTAAGTTCAATAAAAAAACGACCATTCATCTTTTGTTGGTGCTGGTTTTTTTTATAAATATAAACAGTGGAGATGTTGTATGATTGCAAATAAGATAACTATCCACCAGGGTCAAATAAAGTGTATGTAAGCAATTATATGCTATCGTTTGGCCTTCAACAACGAAAAATCGGCGTACCTTACAGTCGGCTATAAAAAGCCCCGACATGAAAATTGTGGAAGGATTCAACAAGAAAACTAACGGCCTAACTCATAACAAAACAATTTACGAAAAATAACAAATATGATAGAGATGAACCAACAACAACCACCAAACTACAGGCTCGTGGCTTCGGACAGACACATAAAGAATGTGCTGGGTTAAATAGATATAGGAAGATGTGGTATGAGTGCCAATGAGACAACTCTCTAATCCAAGTCACAATTTATTAAAGTAAATCATTATAGGTCAAGGTACGGTCTTCAACATTGTTTATTGTTTATTTTTTAAATTTCTGAAATGAATAATTTGTTAAAAGAAAAGTGAAGAAAATACTTTGTTTTCATTGAAAATTAGGAGAAATAAATCATGAATTGTGTTTCGAATTAATTTTCTTGTTTCTTATTGAAAATAAGATTGTGTTTTTTTTTTTTAGTTTAAGTAAATTCAATCAATCTTTTTATTTACAGTGAAAAAATAATAAAAGAATGTTGCTAAGGCTGTTTGGCCTAAACTTAAATGAGTAGATGGAGGGGTAGTGAAAAGGAGTGTATTCGTCCGAATTTTCATTGTTACAGTAGTACATTTTCATGATTACTATGTATAATATTTCTCAGTAAATTTTAAAGTGATATTGCGCAAATTAAAATTATATAATTAATACAAGTAAGACTTGCATTTGCCTTAAAATATATAGCAGTACGTGATTATTTGTTTTAAATCACACCTTCTCTGTTTTGAAACTTATAAAGGTATGGATCTCGGCCTATCTGGTTGAATATAAATGTGAATTCATAGAGTTTCAAAATCAACAGTAAGCCCTATTTTGTGTGTGTGTAAATAATCTAATCTTTAGATAGATGCTAATTTAAAATTAAAATCATTTTTCTTAATAAGAAGAAAAAAGTGCAACTCAAGCACGCCTGAATGTAAAAAGGTGTACCCGACTTATTCGTTCACGATAAGAATTTACCGATTTCGGTATTTTAACAAAATTGTTCACGAGGGCAAATAAATAAATGAACGCTATCAAATCAACATTTAAATTTACGTGGATTTTGTTATATAGATACAATGGATAAGCGTGGATTCTTGAAAAAGAAACCATGAGCCCGGAGTGCGAATGGTTTGTTTTTGATGAATCTACACTTATCCATTGTATCTATAACTTAAACTATTGGGTTAATTTCTTTTCAAAATTGAAGCCTTTTCTTAATTAGAAGGTATTGTAAGTGAGTTTAAATAACCATGTTATCGTGTCCAACGATGCATTGATAAATCTCAGATCACAATTAATTGGTTAACAAAATACAAATATAACACTTCTACCTTTAAAGATCTTTATATTATCAGGCATCTGAATATTATCTGTTTTTACAAAATAAGACATATTCGAACTTATTTCTAATAAAATTGAGAATGGAAATGGGAATGTGTCAAAGAGACAACAACCCGATCAAAGAGCATATATAAAGTATATGTAATAAGTATGTTACCGAAATTTCTAGCACTCTAGGCACATCACGATTTTCTCGCAAAGGAATTTGCGAACAAACATTTGTAAAATTATGTAGTAAAACAGATGAAATCATACTATATTTATACAACAAAAATTAACAAATAGAATGTAATCATTTTTGTTTCAAACATGTGAAATAGCCAATAATAATCCAAAAAATAAACGGTAAAACTCGCTATTATTACAAAAATATCCACTATAACATGCAAAATTAGAAAAAAAACAGAATTGGGACAACAGAGATAATACAGGGATTCGAACCTAAACCGACAAATCCCTATCTTTTTACTCGTTGATTTTAAGCATGCTAACCTCGCGGCTACCAACTTATACTATACGACTGCCCATTGTGTATATATAAAGGTACAACCCCTGTGTGTCCGATGTTCATTTATATATATAAAATAGACATCTAAGTTGTAACCCATTGGTAACCGAGAGGTTTCGTCGATGTGTTGATGTCAGTCATTCATAACAGATTTCAAGGAAGGGTTCGATTCCCAGTGAAAGCATATAAAAATTACAAAAATTAAAGGTAAGTTTTTAAATTAATTCCATTGGTGAACAGAAATCAGTAAATTAGCCAATTCAAACTTAATGAAATTAGACACACAAAGGAAACAAGTATATGTAAGAGAATGATAATCCCTTTCCTTGAACGGGATTATCATTCTCTTACAAACTTAGAATATTGTAAAGTGCTCAAGGCTCAAATGATCTCTTGATTGGTTTTATTCAAGAATTTGTTTCATTGTCAGTGCAATGTTTATAATTAATGAATGACTTTTAGGCATTTCATTTATGTATTGGTCTTAGTGATGTAAGGACTTACTTTTGATTTGGGAAATTTTAATAAATTGTTTTAGACATGAGATGACACAACGTTACAATGAAATTGTATAAGTTTCCTAATTGTGAGTATGAGTGTAAATTATGTAATATTTTAGTGAGAAATTATCTTTTTGTTTATTTACACTTCAATTTAATAAATTCAAAATCAGAGTTACAACTACATTGTATTCCACGGCGAATTTTATTCCAGCTCTTTACATTAAATACTACTTAATTAACTAAATTTTAAATGTTGAAAGAAATTGCTTTTTATAGGAAATTCAAACGTATGTACCTATTTAAGAAATGACTATATTTACTAACTGAGAATACAGTAATCTGAGTTTTGATAAGCGTAATACATGTAGCTAAAGATTTACAATAGGTTATATTTAATTTTAATTTTTAAAAGTTTTTGTTTTTGTTTTTCTTCTTGATATCTTTTTATTTGTAATTTGAAAGTGCTAAATATTCACATAATAACACAAACGGTATAAATTGTACTTCACAAGTAAACTTCAAACTTATTTTGATCATTTTTGTTTGTTTCAAAATTCAGCTTTCAATCAATAATCCTTATAAATGTGCTCCAGGCAGTTGTAACTCATTTTATAGAAATTCTTTGTTTTGAACTGTAAATAGGCCTAAACAAAAGGATAATCCTTTACTAAGAACATGATTTACATTCATTCTTCACAATTAAGGAACACCAAATTCTACACTTTCATTGGTCGAGAGCACTTTGCTATATTCTAATTGAATATAGTTTGGTGAGTCCATTTCAGCGGCAGATTTAGGAAGTGTTGATTCTAGAAAAAGAATCCACGGTAAATGAATATGCTGACGTCACCACAATTGTTTAATCCAAAAGAATTTATGAGTATGCACCATCAGGATTCAAAAATATTTCAACCTGTCCTTATTAGATGTTACTTTTTCATTATAATTCTTCAAACTTACAAGTCGAAGATGCTAGCTTTTGTGAATTGTATTAATAAGTATATAATATTAAGATGACAACCAAAAAAAACTTCATACAAGGTCATCTTTATTCTCAAGTAGGAAGTTTATATAAATAGTTAATGCCGTAGCCACAGCCGGATTTGTATCCCTTGTATTGGATTCTTCTTTTATTCTTTCCAAAAATGATTAATATAAGGTTAATATTTTTAAAAAATTTAAACAGTGTTAGCCACCGAGCTTGTTCATTTCTTACTATATAGAGATGAAGTTTTTAAAAAAAAAATTAATGTTCTTTATTCTAATATATTGGCTGTATCTGCCTTTTACAAATAAGACAATAACATTAATTGAAAAAGGAGACGTGGAATGGTTTTCACTGAGAGGACTTTCAAACAAAGTCCAAATGAAATAGATTTGACCAACTATTGGTTACTATACACTTCACAATGAACAAAACCCATACCGTATCAAAATTGCCTGATTTATGACAAAATCATAAACAAATATGTCAGGCAGCAACTTACGACAGCCGCTATATTACATGTTCCTGACCAGGGACAGACACATATATATTGAGGCGGGCTTAAACATGTTTGTGAGCACTCAAACCTCCCTTAACATGGTGCCGTGGTGTAGCAATACAACATTTTTTTTGGCAGAGAATGATAATTCATTTATATTTCATTTTATCTGAAAGTTGAATGAGAATTCATTCACTTAATGGTTCTAAAGATTCAATGCGGAAAAATTCTCCTGCCATTACCTCCTTCCTTCCCTCCACCCACAACCCATCCCCGAAATGTTCATCACTTATATGCAAATGCTGACTAATGTTGTATGGTTAAAATATTTGGTTGAGGCAATCAAAAGTTTGAGAACAGAAACGACAGCTTTAGCTTTTTTCCATTTATAAAAGGGCATAACTCAAGAACGGTAACAGTGACGCTACCCAATTTATAACTTGATCTGTGTTTTGTAGTGATAAGCATTTCGTGAAAGTTTTAAAACATTTGGTTAAGGCACACTAAAGTAGGAGAACGGAAACCAATTATTGGGACTTTCTGGACGGACGGGAGAGACGGGTCGGACGGACATGGGTAACATTGAACGCTACGTCAGGGAAGAACAACAGGTCAGTAAAACAGTGACATGCCTTTCCGAAAGTTACAACATTTGCCAGCTTTTGTATATGCCGTATTCATATTGTATACATCAGGTATGTAAAAGATGTAATAGGACTGTGTTCAAGCTTTATATTGTGTATAAATCTTAAATGGTGTCAAGCGAATTGTATTTTTATCAAATGCATAATTAGATATTTGAACCTAATACTTTATTTTCTTTAAAAAGACGGCAAATAAATATTTTGAAATGAGCAAGTTGCCATACAGTTGAAAACAAGTTGCCATACAGTAAATTTGTCAACATGAGCAAGTTGCCGTACCCTAGACTTTATTTTTTATGGTCTATATTCTTTAAAAACGTTCATTTTGACAACAAATTTCAGTAAATATGATGCCACACTATAATAATCTAAAAAAGTGTCTGGAAAAATAATGAAAAACAGTTGAATATCTTGCCAATGGGGCGACAGAGGACGATCGACCTCGAAATTTTCAGGTACTAAGTGGCAAGTTCTTGAGTATAACACAAAATCTTGTCTTAATTTTGTACTTATCGGCCTAATAATTTAAAGAATTATATATCAGAAAATCATTTCTTAAGCGGTACCCTCGTCAAATCAGTAGAAATGCTTTAAATTGAATGAATTCTTACCTTGTTTACTTTTTTTTCCATTTCTCTCCGCTTCGTTAGTACCCAATTTCCGGTGGCGATGATACACAGTGTAAACTGCCGTCAATTATTGTTTTGTTTAAGTTGGGCCGTTTTTAAAAAGAAATGAATTGATTCTAAGGAAAAATTGGAAAGGAAACAAATACTTTGTTTTAGAAAATGAGGAAAATACTAATTGATTTACATTCAAAATTAGGGACGAAAAAAAATACGACACTAGTAAGATTAAAAAAGTAATGTTCATGTATGTGTATGAGAAAAAAAACCAATCCCTCCCTCACAAAAAACATCACACACACACACTCAGAAAAAAAGAATAGTCGGTGCATAATCATTCTGCTACTAAGGGTTTTTCACAAGTATAGTAGTTAGTAGAAAAGTTCCAGTTTCCAAAAATGCACCAAACTATACATTTTACCTAATAGCATTTCGTGAATTCAATGCAAATTTCATAAGGCTTGGTCCAAATAGCTTTTTACTGTCCAATATCTTGCAAGTACGAAAAAGACCGTACGAAAGTATATTTTGACTATGTTTTGTAATTGCACAACTATTGAAAATTGGTCATGCATTCATTCTAAAATAAAATTTTACACAAGATAAAAGTTAAAAGATACTAAGTGAAAAAATTAGACAACCGCAATGTGTTAATCGCTTTGACGTCCTCAAAAAGATAATAGCCAACACATACATTGTAACTTTAAAAGCTAGTTAAATTAATTTTTATGTTTAAAGAACGAGCTATCATAAAAATTGTTTATCAAAACATAACAAAAACGCAAGTAAAGAACGTTGAAGTATTCATTATTAATCGAAACACAAACGTTATTCCTGTACTAGTTTTGCGAATTATTTGATTTAGGCGTTGAGAGCCTTTTGGTGACTCCACAGTTTAAATGTCTATAATAAATACGACGTGATAAGTGGGCGTTACAGACGAACGTTCACCTAATTCAACCCAGTCAATGGGAGACTTGAGCGCGCCAAAATATGGTCTTGTCAACACTGTTATGAAAACGATACTATATTATTCATTGCCACGTCCCATCGGAATGTTGACATAAAATCTAAAACCTCGATAAATAACCCTGGCTAATGCTCTTTGAGGGGTCTATAGGTGGCATATTGCAATGCCAGTTGTCGGCCTCTTTCCATCATACCCTCATTTCCCAATGGTATTCCATATTCCAAGCCCTTTATCGACCAACTTGGCAGAGCCTACCCATTACTTCTATTGTTAATTTGTTACCGTCTTGGATATACATTTAATCTTTCCAACTAAATGTTTGTAAAGAAAACATCAATAAATTATTTAACCTGTTTGTAGAGTTTGTCTATGTATCTAATATGGCTCAAGCAGCTGGTACCATGATACATATATGACAAATATTTTAGTATCTGTGATTACGTGCTGTCCCCTCAGCTGATCCGGAGTCTGATAATAATGTGGTACTCTAAACAATCTCCCTCTAGTACTATAAAATCAAGTTACATTAATAATTCTTGAAAATATCAATATGTTTTGATTAAGAGAAAAATGAAAACTTCAGTTGTGGTGATAGAAATATTATTCGAACACGTTTGAGAAATATCAAAAGTTTTTAAAATGCATAACATGAAACCTAAGCCCGCCTGTAGCTGTGATCCTGTTGAAAACATTAATTATCTTTTATATGATATTCTGTAGTGAAGCAAGATAATTACCTATTTGGTTGGTGACAAACTACCTTACATTCTCCACACTCAAGAGAACACAATGATTCAGCGTATGTCACTTTTATTTCGACTACTCCACTTATATCGGATTTCATAACAGAGAAAAATATCATGGGATATTTTGAGGTTTTTTTTTTGTATTGTATTCATTCTCATCATGTTACTTAGATATAAGAAGATGTGGTATGAGTGCCAATGAGACAACTCTCCATCCAAGTCAAAACTTATAAAAGTAAACCAGTATAGGTCAAAGTACGGCCTTCAACACGGAGCCTTGGCTCACACCGAACAGCAAGCTATAAAGGGCCCCAAAAGTTACTAGTGTAAAACCATTCAAACGGGAAAACCAACGGTCTAATCTATATAAAAAACTAGAAACGAGAAACACTTATGAACCACATCAACAAACGACAACTACTGAACATTAGTCTTTTTACAAATTAGAAACAATCTTCTCTAAATACTACTGCCTAAAAAATGAAAACCAAAATCAACGATTACTTAAACGAAATATGCTTAAATATAAATCGAACGATTTCTCTTTAAATGTGAACACATACATGAAATGATCATATGGTTATTAATCTCGGAGTATCAAGTCGAATGAAAAGCTTTCGGAATGAAAACAAAATTAAATTCGATGCCTCTTGATTGGAGAATGCTACACTCTATTCATGGTAGAGCTCTCTCAATTACTTATACTGAGTCCGAATGTAGACTGTTGAAAGGCAATGTTTTTGCGCTTATCCATCACATTCTATTTTGTCAGTTTCCCTTCTATTCGGTCGATCCACTTTGCAGGATTTGGTTATTTAATGAAATATTTGTTCTCGTCTTGAATATGCATAAACTATTTTCCATTGGAAACTAAGCAAATAATAATCCGGCAATTAAACAACTATGCTAACGATTAACAAGAGAAAATCTTAGGGTTGGCTGGAATCTAGGTATATTTATATAACTCAATTTTGAACCCAGTGATAATATACTATAGATACTTGGAAAACTAGTGTTCCTTTTGTCCCTGCAACTTCCGAAGTTTTGATAGTGACAAAATTAATATGATAATTGCAGAATGTACAATTTACAGTTGAAATGGAAAAACAACCTTTATAAATCCTTTGCATCCTAGACGTTCCTATAGATATTCACCAGGAACGCTCCAACCCAATCATTATCTCATATTGATAACAAAATGCTTACATATAATGTATAACACCTGTTGAAAATATTCCTTAGAAATGCTGCTTGATTAACATCCAGTGGCAAATATTTCAAGTTTATTCAGGACGAGAATAAATTAACAATTGTTATAGAGGTAATTTGTTTAGGGGCCAGCTGAAGGACGCCTCCGGGTGCGGGAATTTCTCGCTGCATTGAAGACCTGTTGGTGACCTTCTGCTGTTGTCTGTTCTATGGTCGGGTTGTTGTCTCTTTGACACATTCCCCATTTCCATTCTCAATTTTAATGATGTATGTGAAAATTTAACCTGTCCATGTATCACCAAATCGCGAAATAAACCCCGATACACGGAATGGACTCCACTTGGAAAATGAGGATAATCTATGTTGGATAAGAACAGAAATTTTGCCTATCAAATGGCCACTTACAGACTCATCAGAAGTTTATCATTCAGAGAGAATGGCACTCGCGCCACACGCGCATCGGATTTAACGTCCCAATTGCCACCTGTCGCGGCAACATATCTATACATCCCACACAACCAGACGGACACTCCATTTGATCAAGGGTTTTCTATCTAACGGAAAAATATTGGTATGACTATTTTTCTATACCCTCAGTCCCATAGAAGTACATAACATATGAATTCCGTCAAACGGGGAAGACATTTTTTGTCACACAGTTCAATAATATGAGGTTCACAATTTCAATACATATTCGATCATTTAGTTAAGTCTAATATCTAGAAAAGGGTCGGAGAAATTTTACAATACATCATTAGAAATGACTAATTCCCCTCGTCCAGAAAAATAATGGAAACATCCGAAACATTGCGTTGTTTGAAGTTATATAATGATGGAAAATTGTATGTTGGAAAAGGAAAATGAAATAAAGTAAAACTTTAATAAATAAACTAATAAATAAATAAAATTGAATTAAATTACATTGCTTAACCTTTGAGACAAATGGGTGACGTAAGATTAAGTAATAAATAGTTTCGTCTTTTTGGTAATAATATAGTTAATCTCATTTCTAGAGTTCTTTTGATCATAGCTATTAATGTGACGTTGAGAAATAAATTAAATAAACTGTCATCTTTTAAAAGAATAAAAATGTTTGTAATTTTCAATAGGAAAATAACCCTAAAGTATTTCTATTGTCCACTAAATAATCTTGTAAATTAAGTAAAAATTTTGATAATCCTTTAATTGCTTTTACGTAACTAAATAAAATGTATGTCAATCATATAAATCTATAACACAAAAAGAGAATTATAGTTGACCAATTAAAAGTAACTTTAGAAAATTCAAAATTGACGCTAAAATTTCATAGGTGAATAAAATAGTTCCAATCAGCACGTGATGTTGGGTTTAAAAAGGGAACACCGCAAACTCCCAACATCACATATCACACTTCAAGTTTGATTGCTGTTTGGAATAAATAATTAAACCATCATTGTATTTTATTCACCAGCGCCAGGCCTCGAAAGAACAAGTGTCTCGAGAAAATGGACACGCCTGCTGAAGAAGGAATTACCTAGATGGAGATAGGAGTGAGCTAGTATTCCCCAGGACCGATAGAATCCCCGAAAGAATTTAGAACCCCAAATACACCGAAGATATGAATAGTTCCAAAGAGAAAAGATGTACGTCCCCCGTTAGTTTAGAAGCATTTACGTTTTGGAGGGAAAGGGGAGACAACCTGACAGAGCAGCGATTCTTCCCCCTTTTCCTGCATTACAGAAACACTCCACTTTCACTGACGTAGATTACACATCTTGTATTTGTGATGTGTGAATGTTCAAAGATCTGTGTTGTAAACTGTAGAAGGAATTGAACATATAGGAACCATTATTGCCGTCGTGTCCGCAAATTCTAGCCATCGACGATAACCGATTTTGTACACAGCGTCAAAAAGTAATAAGACAGAAGATATTACCTTACAGACATGTTTATCCCCGCCACACTCTATATGTGCCTGTCCTAAGTCAGGAGCCTGTAACTCAAGTGGTTGGGTTTTTTTGAAGTTTCGAATATTTGTTTTTCCTTTATTGTTTTGCATAGTTTGTTCTTGTGTTGTGCCGTTACACCACTGTCCCTGGTTAGGGGAGGGTTGCCACCTTCAAACATGATTAACCCCGCCACATTCTTTATGTGCCTGTCCTAAGTCGGGAATCTAGTTCAGCGGTTGTCGTTGGTTCATGTCTGTCGTTGTTTTGTTATAAATTAGGTCTTTAGTTTTCTCAATTGAACTGCTTCATATTTTTCATGTCGCGGCCTTTTATAGCCGACTATACGATATGGGTTTTTCTCGTTGTTGAAAGCCGTACGGTTGCCTATAATTGCTTACATCCACTTCATTTAACTTTGGTTGATAGTTGTCTCATTAGCAATCATACCACATCTTGTTTTTAGATAAAAGGTAAATGTTGAAAAATACCAACCGTTCCCCAATTAATATACGTGTATGTACAAACAATCCAATATTCGCATGCCATTGCTTTAACCATTTTATCAATCAAAATACAACAGCCTGAAGAAATTTAAAGACTATGATGATATAACAACAGGTTTCCTTTTACTGTTGATAGTAAATAATGACATTTTGTCGTTCTATTATATCTGTGCAATTTATCTTTAATTTACGAAATTGTAAAACAATACGTAAATATACAAATACTGAGATGAAAAAGAGAGAAGTTTACCGATTCCTTTAGAGATAATGGTGATTGAACATTTTTATTCCGACTTTATGGAGACATTAGATATACAAAAGATTGTCAGCAAATTAAAACAAAAGCTACTATTTCGATTTTCTGTCAGACAATCATAAACCACTATCAGAAATTTACAATCTATTTTCAAAACAGAAATCATATCAAACTGATCATAGAGCAAGACGAGACCGTCAAAGTATTTTCAGACTTATCGCTATTCGCAACTCTCATATAAATAAGTTAACCAATTCTCATATGTAGGACATTTAATCCTTTTTTTTTAATTTTTATTGTCATTTTATATGTGGGCTGTTCGTCAGAGTTATATAGAACTTTTTTTTTTATATCAGAGACTGCATTTGATAAAATCATTTCTAGCAATATAGTCTGTACATTATAACGGAAAGGCTCGAATATAAAATGGATCATTACCACTCAGGATTGTTACACTCGCATACCCTTTCTTTTGACATGGATCATACTACCTTTATAATGATTCTTGAAATATTCGGTTCAAATTGTTGATTGATCAAATTAAGCTATATCTAAACGATTTTCAAAAAGTTCATAGAAGTCACCGATACTTATTTTGCTTTTGTGCATGTACAGAGTAACCGTCGCAATAAAAACTATGATTTACTTGATCCGAAAGAGGCGCAACTGAATAGTATCGTTTTCATAACAGTGTGGACAAGACCATTTTTTGGCGCGCTCAAGTCTCCCATTGACTGGGTTAAATTAGGTGAACGTTCGTCTGTAACGCCAACTTATCACGTCGTATTTATTATAGACATTTAAACTGTGGGGTCACTAAAGGTTCTCAACGCCTGACTCAAATAATTCGAAAAACTAGTACAGGAATAACCTTTGTGTTTTGATTAATATTGAATACTTCAACGTTCTTTACTTGCGTTTTTATATGTTTTGATCAACAATTTCATTTTATGTATCGAAATGTGTATCAAGTGTTAACTAAATCCCCACTGGAGGGCCTCTGTCAGACTGTGTCAGCGTAAAATCATTGTTATCGATAGCCAACGACAAACAAGGTAAACGTAAATGATTCAGTAGTATTAACAACAAAAGTACTACGGTTGTCCACACTGTTGCGGGAATACCTCTAGAAATTTTGTTCAGGTAGGACACTATTGGAGCTGCAGAGATTGACACTTATGAAATATACCTTAATCACATACTTATCACGAGTCAAGGGGTTGAGTAAATTTGTTTAGATTTGTCAGTTCTGTATGTATTTGCCTGGATAATGCGACAGTATTTCATCTTAAGACAACGGTTATTTAGAAGAAACCTCCAAATAGCCTAAAGCATGTCTGCATTTAATATTAATTGTATCATCTGCATCCGAATGCTTATTTTTTTAGTATTTTTTCAGCTACGAAAGCTCGATGTAATGGAATGGCCTTACTTCGTCTATATTCATATACATCTTGTTATTTGTGGTTCCGAACTAATGAGAAAACGTAACATAACAGTAGATGCAAAATGTGCATATGGATGTCGCTTCAACTTTTGACATGACAAAAAGCGGAAATTACGAAAGAAGTTCTCGAAAGAGCATATTTTAAAGACAACAGAGGTGAAAAATGGACAAAAGTTTCTGATGGGTCATTTTAAAAAATTTTGGACATTAAGCAAATTCAAGAAAACATCATGCTAGTTCAACTTTACATGAAGGTAAATGATTAACCGTGTAAAAAGTATAAAGTACGGGTAACGGCTCTGTTTATATTTAGTGGATATATTAACAGATCACTTCATTCGTATCAAATCTTTCCGAGAATTTGGCTAGTTCCAGAATTTCAAAAAGTAGTGATTTTAATGGTGACTTTAATGTTAGGTCTCTTTAAATTTAGAGTCAGAACAGAAATATTCAATGGATTTAATGTGTCGCATGATGTGTCTAATTTAATTAATTTCTCTTAATTTATAAATAGGTCCACAGTCACATTAATTTATTATTTTTCGTTAAATGTACAGCGGCAAATACTCCATACATATTCAAGGCAAGGATCAAATTAACAATACAAGTGTAGGTCGACTGTATGGCGGGCGGGAAATTTGGACTGCTGCTGTAAAATAAGGATTGCTGGTTAGGGGCAGATATTTTGCCTTGCAACATGCCATCGAAGAGTTGTCGTAGATAACAACGGATTAAAAAATGATGAGGTCTTATAGACAGAATTCTACTTCCTCAAAATTGTCAAATTGTCTCATTATTACACATAGAATTTCAATCATGAAAATTATAACCATTGCTGAGATGGCGAGCTGTCCATTTAGCTATTGAAAAATTATTTACTGACCATAGATAACATACCCTCTAATAAATTGTGCATTTTCAAGATCAAACGTAAAATCTGTCAAGAAAATTTAAGGGGGTGTCTGAACGTTGTGATTCACTTTTGTTTTTTTTTTAGTACATTTTTATGTATAAAACAATTAATATGCTTAAATTTTACTTTGAAAATGAGTTTTCTTTTTTTGTTGGATTGCTGTTTCCATGACGTATGTTCCACGTCTTTGTTTATTCAGATATAATTTAATTTTGGATGTAACGCGTCTTCTGATTGGCTGACGTTGTTTTGTTTATCAGCTCATAGACATAATTTTGTCATGTGACCGTGACGTCATCAACGTTTTTTCATGGTTTACTACGATATAATTTAATTTTGGATGTAACGCGTCTTCTGATTGGCTGACGTTGTTTTGTTTATCAGCTCATAGACATAATTTTGTCATGTGACCGTGACGTCATCAACGTTTTTTCAAGGTTTACTCCGGTTTAAAATGGAATTTAGAATTAAATTATAAGAAATGACTGTAATATTTTTTCTGTCTATTCGAAATAACATAAAAAGTGTGGTGCACACTTTAAAATAACCCGCTACGCTGGTTATTCAGTGTGCACCACATTTTTGATGTTATTTCTTCATAGACAGAAAAAATATTACAGTCATTCCTTAAATAAAAATCAATGAGATAGAAGTCCACAAACATTAAGGATCAAAAATGTGGTGCACACTGAATAACCAGCGTAGCGGGTTATTTTAAAGTGTGCACCACATTTTTTATGTTATTTCGAATAGACAGAAAAAATATTACAGTCATTTCTTATAATTTAATTCTGTGAATTCCATTTTAAACCGGAGTAAACCATGAAAAAACGTTGATGACGTCACGATCACATGACAGAATTATGTCTATGAGCTGATAAACAAAACAACGTCAGCCAATCAGAAGACGCGTTACATCCAAAATTAAATTATATAAATATAACAATGTTTGAGTTTGAAAAACTAAATAAACTAAATATATCATTTTATTCATATTACATCTAATATTTTCTTATAATACACATTTGTAAATGAGTAAATGTGTGATTAATATAAATTTCTATGTTTTCATAGTTTTGTAAGTGTTGTTAGTTCGAAGTGGCAACGGTCGAAAATTTTCTTTACGAATGGAAGATTCTGCATCAATTTTTCAAAGTCACCTGGACTATCTTGGCAAATTAAACCAATAGCCTGAAATGAACAAAATATTTTAGATGTATAAACATGTATGAACATTAACGGTGAAGATTTAATACCTTTATATACAATTACAAAATGGCGATCAGAAATATTATATGTTTTCCAGTTTAAGGACATACAAAGAAATTGTCATCTTTTGAAATGGTCAGATTTGGAAATTGTGTAATCAATAATGAAATAAAGATATGGATTATTTCATAGCTGAAACGATTGAAATAAAACTCTTGTATGTTTTTTTTTCTTAAATTCTTGCACAGAATTCTCGAAAAAAGAACATAATGTTAGTTCGGAAAAGAAAATGATGAAAGTCCATTTGCTTGTTTTCGCCTTTAATTCCTTTTTCCCATTTAGCGCCAATTTAACGTCACAGTTTATTTTTTAAAGTGACTGTCTTACATTCTGTCATTACAGTTCTCAAATCAGTACAATTTATTAAAACCGATTTATGATATGAAAGTAATTAAAATCTTCATTTGCCTCGAGCTCTTATCATTATGGTAGACTTTATTGGAATCAATAAAAAGCCTGGCTGCGATCTCTAACTACGACATTAAAATTTACGCAACCGGATTTAGGGAAATAAGTGAATTTTGTACGAAAAATTTTTGACTTCCGGTTTTACATTAAAACAACGCTTTAGATATTGGAACGTCTCATCAATTTCTGCATCTGCTACTGTATTGCATTTCCAAAAACTTTATTAGAACACAATATCAGTGGTATTGCAAGAAAGTAAGTATAACAAAAATACCGAACTCCAAGGTAAATTCAAAATGGGGAAGTCGATCCATAAAAACTGAAAAAATCAAACTTTATCAACCAACGGAACGAATGAAAAACAAGTGTAATATTCCTGACTTAGTGACACGCATTTTCCGAAGTAAATGGTGGGTTAAACCTGGTTTTATAGCTAGCCAAAACCTCCCATTTGTATGACGGTTGTTTATAGTTCCGTTATATTGGCAAGATTTGGTGAGCAACCCAAAGAGACATAATAGGTTAAAATGACAATAAATGGGATCAAGCAGCCATAACTGTGTAAACATACATCATAGACATACAACACAACTGATTAAACAATTCAAACAAACATACAAATAAATCGAACAACGACACCAACAAAAAAAGTGTTGTAGTTGAAAATAAATTTGACAAAAACGCCAACAAAAAAGTTTTTGTAGGCGATAGTAAATTGACAAAGATGCAAATAAAAAAGTTTTTGATTTTTTCCCCTAGAAGAATAGCAATGGCAAGCTTCTGCGATAAAATATTAAATCAGTACATTAAACCCATGCATGTAGCGCCGCAATAAGGGGATTTTTGATGTAAGTCATATAACTTTTAATCAAATTGTGTGTACGAAATTTCGATAACTGACAACTTCAAATTTAATGTTCGCATCTTTTTACTGACATTCTATACATTCATAGATATTTTTCACAATTTTTGAATTTTTTATTGTATCCGTTGGAGTATAAATGCTATATATACAGTTTAATTTTTTCGATATTAGATTCAGTTTAAATAGTTGTAAATGCTACAAAATTTCAGCGTTGCTGCAGAATTTGGGTTTACGACAATAGATATAAGAAGATGTGGTATGAGTGCAAACGAGACAACTCTCCATCCAAGTCAAAATTTAAAAGAGTAAACCATTATAGGTCAAAGTACGGTCTTCAACACGGAGCCTTGGCTCACACCGAACAGCAAGCTATAAAGGGACCCAAAAATTACTAGTGTAAAACCATTTAAACGGGAAAACTAACGGTCTAATCTATATAAAAAACGAGAAACGAGAAACATTTATGAACCACATCAACAAACGACAACTACTGAACATCAGATTCCTGACTTAGGACAGGTGCAAACAATTGCAGCGGGTTTAAACGTTTTAATGGTACCAAAACTTCACCCTTATCTGAAACAATAGTGTAACATCACAACATAGAAAGACACACTATAAAATATCAATTGAGATGGCTTAACTCAATCAAAAGACATATTAACACCAGTGAACATACACTGAACAAATAAATTTGATCTATGATACAATGTAAATACAAAATAAATAAACTAAGGGAAGAATAATTAAAGTAACATGTTATACCGCTGTGAAATGTTAAATAATTTAAGAAAAACAATATGCTTGAACAAAAATATCAGCCATTTGCAATTACTTTAAACACAGGTAAATGAAAATAATGTTGTTGTTAGGTATACGTGTACAATTCAAATGGAGAAAGGAAATTTTTTTACAAAATTAATCATTTTGGTGTTCATAGTACGAAGAAGTGAAAATTTATAGTAATACCAAACACTTATCAAAGCTAGTATATAGACCAGATATAGCCCTGAATAATATTAAATAACAAAAAAGCATTACAATTAGTATCAACAGGTCAAATAATGTTTAGATGTTGAATGGTGGTTACTTTTTTTTTTTTAATTTTCTAATGTTTTCGGATGTATATTGACATTATATTTGTATATTCTTACATACCTTTCTTTGTCCAAATACTTTAAACAGTTCTAATTCTAGACCAGTACCTCTGACAGTTAAAGCAGTTGTTGCCTCTTCCTTCCAGGTATTTAAAAATTCATCTGTTGTCATACCTGAAACGGAAATATTCATTACAATGATCAATGTCAATGTTTGGAATTAAAATAAATTTCATTAAAGTTCCTATAAAGGACCTTAAGAGAGGTTAGAACTGATTTCAACTGTATCAGTTGCTCCTTGTGAAAATGCACACGGTTAGCAGTTTTGCATAACTTCAGGTCATCAAAAATGAATTCGTCGCAATTTTTTGTTTACCAAAATTAATATCTTAAGAGCGTTCACCTCTTATCTATGAACCAAATAAGGGCAGACCATGCGTGCATAAAGACAAGGACATATATGCTCTAATTAATTAACAATGCTTAAACTCATTAAAAGCTTCTATAAGTTTCTATTTTTATCTTTAGTAAACTCCAAAATTGTTGCAGATAATGATTTTGTTATATTTTGAGGATAACTCCAGTTTATTAACCTTCTGGTAGGGTAATGTGCAGGATATTCAACAATGAAGCAATGATAAATACATAATCAGCTGTATTTCATGATCAAATGTCAATAAGGTTAGCTGCCAAGTATAGTAGCATGTAAGTACCATTCCATAAATCCATAAATGGATAGCGTAGCAGGTGATATGGATCCACGTTATGTGCACGATGATAAAGCTGCCTTTGTTGACAAAGAAGGGTAGTGTAAATCGTCAACAATTTAAATAAGGTAAGATGACTTTGTTATTGCTTTAAAGACATGTTACAATTATTGCAACTGGCTATGCTGTCCCTGAGTCGAAACGAAAGCTAGATCAACTCCTAGCATGAAGTGTTTTTTTATAATTTATAGGAAGTTTGCCAGAATTTCGTACTGTAAAATATTTGTCTGTCATATTCCTTGACTGCTTGTGTAATTAAAATTAATTATATTCTGCTTATTATGAGAAAATTTATCAAATATCTGCTCGAGTTTCCACTTAAAATGTGAATCATAATTGTGTAAACAGCAATATTCATTCACGAAATGTCCGCATATTATTATTCTAAACGAAATTATCTATGGTGTAAAATTTAACATGATTTTTATATAAGGTCAACGGATTCGATGCCCGACAGATGAATGTGATCTATGGCTGTCATGGGTACAGTCCAAAAAAGATATAAAAAAAATTATAGGTAACATTCGGAATCCATAATTTGTAAATCTAAAACAAAATATATACATGTATGTAAAATAACAATACATACCGTTGCATTCAATGTTAACATCAAACTTGTACACCACCGCTTTCGTGAGTTTTCTTGGTGGAGGTCCAGTCAGTTTGCTGTCAACTCCGATTATTTGTGCCCATTCCTCATATGCCAACAAAGAAGTACATGTAACTTGGAAATTACCTTTTTCCATAATACTAGAACACATGGTACTCACTTCCACTGGGTTTATAACCTCAAAGACTGCATAAAAAATAGAATTACATACAACATGAAATGGATAAAAGGAATAACCGAACATAATGGACAATAAATCAGACCACACCAACCACAAATACTCGATTCTTCAACAACGAACAACATTTTGTTTAGATAGCCTGACAATGTACAGGCACAAAAAATGTGATTGGGTCATACCAATTTTTCGTGTGTACAAATCTGCCTCAATTCTTTTTTATACCATGTGTCGTAAAAGTTAAACTCAAAATGAAAATATTGTATATACCAACAGGATACCAACTAACTTAACAAGCCATAAGAAAATAAAAGAGGCACACACTTTGAAAAGCAGAGTAAACTGTGCTCGCTACTACAGTAAGCTAGCTAAGATAGCCACATCTGTTGACTGGATACTTGCGCTCAAGAAGAAAAAAATACAGCATTGATTAATATATGACTGATAAAGAGATCTAATGATCAAGTTAGAATTTTGATTGATTGATTGTAACAGTTGTTTGCTTAACGTCCAGTGGCAGAAAATTCATGCATATTTAGGATAAATAAACAACAAATACAATCAAAATATTGATTCTGCAAAGTAGGTAGACCAGGATAAAGGGCGGGAAATTTGAACTGCCGCTTGTTAAAGATTTTGTTTGATAGTGGAAGAAAGTTTAACTAACAACAGACTTATACGTACAAGGTTTGTGGTACTCTCTCTACACGATGCATCGGATCTAACGTTCCTATTCTGACATACGTTGGGTCGTATTCATGCATCCCGCATAACCAATGTTGTTTTGTATCTTCAAACATTTCTCCAATAATAAATTCCTACATACTGTCTTGATTGCCCTTATTTTTGTGTGTATGTAATGAAAGTATAAATATAGTTAAGGTTTTAGAATACTCCTCCCACTTTATTCTTTCACATTTGTCGCTTAGTTAAAAATACTTACATGCCAATATCTTTGGTTCACCAACAACCTGAAAACAGAAATGCACCTGTGTAATTGCTGAATAGCTTACTCCTGACTACTATTTTGGCTTTGGACTTGGAGACTCATTTGTTAGCATCCTAACTGTCCCGGATCACCTGTGATTACCCCCGGTTTTGGTTGTATTGTGTTGCTCAGTCTAGTTTTTAATGTACTGTAATGTTTTGTTGATTGTTCGTATTTTCGTCGTTTTGCGGGGTTTTTGTCATGATTTTGTCGATTTCTTTCCGACTTTAAATTTTGTTAGTTTCCGCCTTTTACTTTCCAACATATTATTGCTTTCTTTCTTTACTTTGCTGTTCCCTTTTCTTTTAGTTTTTACCTATTTCAAGTGAAGTTTGAAGAGTGAACTGTCAACTGAGATCTATTAATGAAGTATGTCATATGTACAATATCACATTTGGTAAAATACTCACCCTGAACTTGAACATAGCTTTATTTCCAAGCAAGCCATTAACTACTTTAACCATGCCCTCTACGTCCACCTTTTGCTGACATCCTATCTCAATTGTGAGTAGAAAATGTGCTGGTTTCGACATTTCTAATTAAAATAATGCATTTTTTTAAACAGGAATTATTCTTACATATTTTTTATCACATTATTCGTTTGTATAGATCCTTCCTTAATCGAATGAAATCTTCGATCGTGGTCTTCCTGAATACTATTGAAAAACTTTGATACTCATGTACCATTCAATATTTGCAGTTCTGAAACAAAAAACACTTGCTTACCTTCTACATAATGATTTTCTGGAAATTCCGTTTAGAATTGACGCCATATGTCGAGCAACAATAATGAAAGCAAATTTGAACGAAATTTCGCATGTTTTCAAGGTTGAATGGAATTAAAGGAGGAAAGAAATTTAATGATTGGTGCAATGCGAAGGTCTGATTCTTATATCTATGAAATCCATACAAGCAAACTACAGGAAGACAAGACTTATTTTACTAACGTATAGTGAAGTCATATTACTTTTATAACAACAATAAAAAAAAAGCAACAACACATATTCATGTACTATAAAATTCGACGTGTATTATTTGTGAATTACAGCAAGTTGCATTGTAACTGCTAATTGGACCAAAATGACCCGATTGTTCTAGCTACTATGGTGTACATTTATAATTTTATTCGACAGAAATCTGATATAGAAGGGAAATGCGACCTATTCTAACATTGGTTCAAACTAATACTCTAATAGAATACAGTCGTGAACACTAAATCCCTACATTTTGCGTGAAATCTATACCTTTCCTTTGAAAGTATTTAAATAACAAAACTATAATTAGAAAATTACACTCAGTAAAAGTTGGATAGACGGGGTTATAATATGTGTCTAGTCGAATCTATTTGAACTTGTTTGAAAGGATGATCGAAACGATTCGAACTTGTATGAAAGGAGATTCATGACGAGATTTGTTGATAGATTTTTTGTATTGTACTGCTCTTGACAACTGTACTTGATCTACTTATTTAAAGTATATAATAAAATTAACGATTACCGTACCAGTTTTACTGCATCAGATGCCCATTTCAACAATTAATGTTCAGTGATGCTCGAGGTCTATATTATACCTTCAACTTTTCGACTTACAATGTAAACCATACAGAAATGTTAAAAGTTTTACAGATATCAGCGTCTACATTAAGGCAACAGTAGTATACCGCTGTTCAATAGTCATAAATCGATTTAACTGAAACAAATCCGGGTCACAAACCAAAACCGAGGGAAACACATCAACTATAAGAGGAAAACAACGGAACAACAGAAACACTGAACTGCTACAAAAACAAGCTCCAACATACATAGAAACGGACTATTTGATAACAACTGCCGTATTCCTGACTTGGCACAGGACATTTTGAACAGATATATCATGTTAAGGGGTATTTGCGAAAAATACCAGTCGAGAGAATGTCAAATTTCGCGAGCCGTAAGGCGAGGGAAATTCATTCTCAAGACTGGTATTTTTCGCAAATACCCCTCAAGAACATGCTATATCTGTGTAATAACACCGAATGTTAACGTTGACTTCAAAAACGCATTGATGATCGTGACGTTACGAGCGTCCAGTCGGATAGAGTATTTTTTGGCAAATACCACGGCAGAGAGGGTAAAAAAGGCATATCCTTGTTTTTGATTGGTTGATAGCCAGTGTATTTTTCACCAATTTACTGTTATCAAATGAATATCGTTCATTTTTTAACGCCGCCGGGGTATATGCAAAAAGGATATGCCTTTTTTACCCTCTCTGCCATGGTATTTGCCAAAAAATACGCTATCCGACTGGACGCTTGTAACGTCACGATCATCAAAGCGTTTTTGAAGGTTAACATTCGGTGTAATTAAACAGATATAGCATGTTCTTGAGGGGTATTTGCGAAAAATACCAGTCTTGAGAATGAATTTCCCTCGCCTTACGGCTCGCGAAATTTAACATTCTCTCGACTGGTATTTTTCGCAAATACCCCTCCTTAACATGATATATCTGTTCAAAAAATGGTTTGTTGAACCTGGATTCTAAGATCTAAGATTTTTAAAGTATCAGCGTCTAACGTAAATAAATATATAGGAAAATATTGTACGTATGATTGTTTCATTTTGTGTTTAAGGAATAAATTTTGATTAACTGATTTATATTGAACATGGTAATCTGTTGTGACACACCGAATGGCAATAGAGATGGTTTATGTAATTCCTTTAGTTTCTCGGTATCAAGACGTTAACAGAAACATCCCTATTTGGAAAACGGTGTCACTCGACAAGGGTAAAGATTGGCAAACATTTTGTCATATGCCACGACAGAAAGGGTAAAAACGAGATAGCAATTGCGCAAATATCCCAGCGGTGATGAAACAAATCGATATTCAAATCCTGAAATAAACCAGCTATTTTTTTCTTTGTAGAAATGAACTGTTTACCAAGCATTATTCTACATAACCTTTGTTCTATTCCTCCACTATTTGTGAGGTCAGCTGGGACATAAAATATAAGTATACTACTCCAGGGTACAATGCTGGATATAAGGGTGACAGAAAGCATGACTTCATTGTCTACATTGTTGTATCTTTAACGAATACCCATCATGCATTACGTCTTTGCACTAACGAGTTCAGGGTATAACGAAACGGAAGATATCAATGGAACATTCAAAACTCTCAAGTCGAAGAGAAATGTAATACAACTCTCAAGTCGAAGAGAAATGTAATACAACTCTCAAGTCGAAGAGAAATGTAATACAACTCTCAAGTCGAAGAGAAATGTAATACAACTTTTCTTTGCAGACACTTTATTCTAAAGAATGACTCCTTAACGTTTTTAACTATTATATACTAGTTCATTTGGATTGGAAATAGCAGGAGGAAAGAACAGGAATTCGCAGAAACTTGATTTTGAGATGGTTTGAAAAAATACAAACCATGTTATTCTTGTATTGGTATGGTTTTTATATATCTGCGGTTTATCATTTGAGCTGCGTCGGATAGAAATCGACCTAATGCACACTAATATCAATATATCTGTAAACCTATCTCGGGATGAAAAATCTCTTCGGAAAGTCTGTTACTGTTTGAAAATTGAGTTGTTATAAGAATCCTACAAAACAGACTGACATTTATCTTTTATTTCGTATTTGAATGTTCCATAATTAATCAAAGTCGTATACATGTACACGTATATGTGTACTTGCATAAGGTCGATTTCTATCCGGCGCAGCTCATTTATCATTTTTTTCTCTATTTTTGTTTTATTAATATTATATTAAAAATATAACTGATTTAGTATAAATACTTTAAAAATTCATTTCTGTTAAAAATCGCCTTACCTCAGAAATTTTAAAAACGCCCTGATCAGTATGAATGTTTTTGATATAATACAACTATACTGTTTCAATGGAAATAAATTATGAAATCGGAGTAGCAATGTTACTAAAAAAAACCTTAGCTTACGAATGTCCCAAAAAGTAACAACCTTAGGTTACTATTGTTAACGTGTCCTTCGCTATAATAGGTCTGTATTATATATACTATGTACATTTGAGTAACACAATAATTGACCTCGTCTATGAATCAGATATAGGTTTAAATAACCCAAAAGTATATTTACAAACATATGATACAGAAATGTATTTCAAATTTTAGAAAATGAAAATATACCAATCTAAAATTATAATAGACTGTTTACTGTGTATTGTACCGCTGACTTTTGTTCTTTCTACCGTTAAGGAGATATTGGGGTTTTTTTTTGTTATAAAGTTTATTCATTAGCGGTGTATAGTGTCAATCACCAATCGTTATATTCCTCCGATCTCCGATATCTGCTTTATAAGCGAATAGAAGGAGTATAATTTTTGGGATAAGCTGCGTTCTGTCGAGGGTCAGTTTGATTTCTCCTTCTTTCAGCGACATTTGCAAAAAGTGTAATTAACAATGTAATCTAGTTATTTATTAAAATGGTCCCTAGATTAAACGGCATGTCTGTTTTCATTTTTTGCATAAATCTATTGCTATTCAAGTTATGGGTATTCAAATGGGAAAAAGCTACGCCCGCCAATATTATAGTATATTTCATTTGTACTAGGTCTCTTCGGTTTTTTATGGTCACTAAAAATATACAATCATACCTAATCTACGTATTTTTATAAAAGATGAAAACACAAAATTCTTCTAAGGAGTTAATCGGAAAGTTTCTTTTTATTTCAGTGGCGGCAGCAGGTGGGCGTAGAGGGCGTACGCCCCCTTGATTGTCCCAGAACATAATTTTACATGTAACATGGTTTTCAAGATTTTTTTCGACTCGTTTCGCTCGCCGGTATATAATCCGTTTTATAGAATTACGGCCTCCTTTCAAAAATCCTGGGTTCGCCCCTGTATGTCTTTGGTAATTTTAATTCTGTCATTATCTGGCCGATCTTATTTTATCTTTGATTGTTTATTTGTGTTAGCGATGTATTAACCAGTACATATATTTGAAAAAAAATATTATTACAATGTATAATACTTTAACATGTAAAATCCTAGATTCGAACTTATGAGTACTTTCTATCTTTATAAGTAAACCATCCTGTAAAATATTTTATTATTTCTTTTGGGTCTTACACGTGTTTATTCTAAGTAGTAAAATAAGACAGTGGAAATTTAATTCTCAAAAGTTAGGCAAGTGACATTTTATGAAAATAAGTAGATTAGTATGATTGCCAATGAGACAAGTATCCACTAGAGAACAAAGGACGCGGATGTAAGCAACTAAAAGCCATCGACTTTCTACAAAGAGCAAAAACCATACCATAGAACTGTGAAAGTACTTTTATTCGTGTGGTACCAATTTTCGTGGTTTTCGTGGATTGCTTTATTCCCGAATTTAAGTGTCCATCGGAATATAACAACTGTTGTCCAATTCAAGATATGGAAAGATGCCTATGTAGGTTTGACTACATGGATACAGGCATTTAATCTAGATAGATATAAGAAGATGTGGTATGAGTGCCAATGAGAGAACTCTCCATCCAAGTCACGATTTGTAAAAGTAAACCATTATAGGTCAAGGTACGGCCTTCAACACGGAACCTTGGCTCATACCGAACAGCAAGCTATAAAGAGCCCCAAAAATGACTAGTGTAAAATCATTCAAACAGGAAAACCAACGGTCTAATCTATATAAAAAACGAGAAACGAGAAACACTTATGAACCACATCAACAAACGACAACCACTGAACATCAGGTTCCGGACTTAGGACAGGTGCAAACAAATGCAGCGGGTTTAAAAGTTTTAATAGGCGCCAACCTTCACCCTACCTGAAACAATAGTGTAACATCACAACATAGAAAGACACACTATAAAATATCAATTGAAATGGCTTAACTCAATCAAAAGACATATTAACAAAAACAAGTGAACATACACTGAACGAATAAATTTGATCTATGACACAATGTAAATACAAAATTAATAAAACAAGGGGGTTAGATGTAAAACAATATCAGAAAAACAACCATAACCTTGGACAAATTGCCGCCAAATGAAATAATGTACACAGGTAAATAAAAATAATTTTGTTGTAAGGTATACATGGAGTACGGAAATAATTTTTACAAAATGAATAATTTTGTTGTTCCTAGTACGAGAACAAAAAATGAAAATTTATCGTCATACTAAACACTTATCAAAGGTGGTATGTATTGAAAATAACGAGACTAGATATAACACTGAATAACTAAACATTAAATAACAAAAATACATTACAAATTGTATCAACAGGTCAAATTAACACGAAAGTACGATTTGAGAGTACTCGCAGTTACTGAAAGCTAGTTAAAAGCCAAAAACAATTAATAATAAAAAATCATGCATCAAAGACTAAAATTAACTAAAACACATCCCAGGGATTTAGTGTTTTAACGTCATGGACAGTCAAAGAAGACATGACTTGTGCAAAGCCAAAATAAAAGTATCGACAGGCAGTAGGATAGTTAGGAGTTAACTGTTAATAAATATGTACAATGTAATGTATAGATAGAGTAATCTCTATGTAGAAAATGAACGTGGATGTGTATTTATACATCCCAAAAAACCGTTTGAACTATATATACAACGTCAGATAGGATTTTACCCATTTAATCTTTATCAAAACCTAAAACTGTATGACTTTTAACTCTCCCGAAAATTTAGTTTTGATCGATGAAAGTCAGACTTCCGATGATGATACGCGACGAAAACCAAGAAAATTGATACCCACGAATAAAAGTACTTTCACAGTAGTTAGCTATAAACTGCCCCGGAAAGACAAAATATGAAAGTTTAAACGAGAAAATGAATGGCTGACCATTTATCTGAACAAACTACTAGTGAATGGCATATAAATGTATCAAATGAAGCAAACAGAAGAGATTAATTGAAAATTTAGTTTAAATCCGTGCGAAGGTAAAAAAAAGAAAGAAGAGAAAACCAAGGAAAAATCAAAATTACAAATTAATTTATAATTCTAATGTATAGGTTCTGCAGAATTGTTTGACTGGAATGAAGGGCTCGAATTTCTACTGCTTTTGTAAATTGAGGTTATGTTGAATAGAATCAGATATTTTGCCTTGTAACAGGCCACCTAATGACCTTTAAAAAAGTTGTTAAAAGTACTCTTTAACATATGGAAAGTGGGGAACTTTCCCTTCATACGGCACCGAAACTATCACCCCCATTCCAACCGAACGTGGTTACGTATTTATACATCTCAAACAGCCAAAAGAACATCCTTCTTTAAAATGGGTTCTACAACCGGATTGAAGAAGTTAAGATAACCATATTTATATACCCTTTGGGTCTGAATAAGAAAATGCGAGTTATTCGTTAATGAGGAATAATGCAGCAAACCAACAACAGAAAAACAACAAATGAATGACACTGGCAGGTCAACAACAGTCTTCAACAGTATCTTTACAGTTTGCACGGTATATTTCTATGTAACCATGAGTTTAAAAAATGTTAAATAAATTAATCACTTTTGAAAAAAATATTCTTAACTAAAATAGTGATCGATTGAAATATTAGGGTTATGTTTTTTCGTCGAGTTTCTGTTGGTACTTTTCTGATTTTTATAAACATTTCATAGTTAATATCTGTTAGAAGTCACCTAACCTGACAAGGTTTGGATTCACCCTTACTTTTATACAGACTACAACACACCCGCGACATCGCGGAGCCGTCACCGAATTAAAGTACCTATGCCTTATTTTAGCCTGTTTTTTTTAGTATTCGTATGGTCATCTGATAAAGTCATGCTGATTGTAAGGTGCACAGTTTTCTCTGCTTTCAAAATCTTTCTGTTTGAACCCGTCCTGCTTTTTCTAATTTTTAACTAATTAACCAAAATTAATAGTGGTATTGAGGTGGAAGAAAACAGACTTGTTAAATAATGTACTAAAATGTAACATGGATATAAAACAACTACTGGAAGAATTCCAGGTTTTCCTGATAGAGGAGGGATTTACAGAAGGTAACAGGTGGCACAGTAGTATTTCCTGGCCCATAGGGATAATGATAGCCTTTTTAGAATGTTCACCACTTTCTAACACTGCCCAAAATTCTACATACACAGTTAACTGAAGTACTTTCATTATAATATTCAGAAATGAATTTGAATATGTACCATGACCGTTTACTTTTTTTGCTATCTTTAAAAACCTAAGGCCACTAGTGCTTTTATGTCTTTTATCATGCAGTGAATACAAAATTAAAAAAATTCTCAAAAATTCATTTTCACCTGTATGTAAAATTATTTCATATTTTTCTACACCTGATTCATCCCTCAGTTTGGGAAAGTATGTTCAGTTGATACTGTATTTTTTGTCCAATCACACTACAACAAATGGAAGTTTTTAACGACCTTGACTGGCTGTTAAGCCCTCGCACGGTCGGCTCGGTGCCCGAAGGCGTTTTGGTGAGCGTTTAAATATTTTTGCAGTGGTCAGGAACAGTTGGAATTCGCCATTTTGGTAGGCCGCCATCTTGGATTTGGTGAGTTGTTTTGTTTTTGTTTGTTGACTATTTTGTTGTTTACTTCACAACGGCTGCTTTCAGGGCCAGGTTGGTCAGCTTGGCAGCCCGCTAACCTCGATGATGGAGTACTGGTAGATGAGTCTCGGACGTAGTATTAACGATGACAGGAAGTATTATCAGGACCAAAGTCGTGAGACAGTGAAATGGTGGTCCATCATCTAACACCTAGGATACAGCCCTCGGACGTCACTCGGCATACCACTCCCCCATCCATAATGGGTTTTGGAGTGTATGTTGACGCGGGAATTTGCCCCTACGCGGATTATAGCCTAACGTAGTCTGTACAGCGTTGGATTGGTTTCTGTCATCGAAAGTAGTAAGTCGTTGATCCATCTAACTGTAAACCCTCATCGAAGATAGCGGGTAAAGGAGAGCTGACCCAGCACGTCCGTTCAGTTGTAATGACTGAGACGTGACTATTCAGATACATTGACTTAAGTAAGGTACACAAAAGAGCAACCTAAATTCCGGAATGCAAATACTACCGTGCCACCAACAGGTAACAACCGGAAACTATATGTGACATATACTCGGATTCGACCCGGAACTTGATATTGGTAATACAAGTAATAGCTTTTCCAAAAAGCTTGCCGGTTTTTGGCTTATTATGTTGAAAATTGGGTTTTTTTTTTGCTTTGTATTTTCATCCATTCAGGATATTGCTATGCATTTAAATTGTAATGGGGCGGACAAAAGTCGAATAGAGGTAAGGCCAATATAGTATTTCAAGGGATACAATTTTAATTTTGTGCTTTGTCATTGTTAACTCCTGGTAAGGGCTAAATTTCTAAATCACTTGTTTTTTGCCTGTTCTTATTTCAATTAACTTTTTTTATGAATCAGTTTTTCAGCAGACATGTCACTATTTACTCTCTGTTTGAGAAATGTGTGATCAAAATCTTTCATTAATTGTCCCGATAAAACAACTCACAAACGTTTAAGATCACAATGAATCTTTATTATACCGGACATTGTGCCTATATCCTACTTAAGCAGGTTCCGGGAGCGTAAAAGGGTACATGTATATAGTTACTGCATGTTCTGGAAAAAAAATAAATTGGCATGCTATGAAGTAAAGTAAATACATATGTGACTCTCTATTCATTACTTTCTGGCTTTCTGCTTCTTCCCGGTTACGAGTTGGACTCTACAATTGAGTGTAATTGACTAGGGCGCATCTCAAACAGACAGAGGCCACTCCTTTGGCCAAAAGTAAAAAGTCCAGGAAAACTGGATGGTATTTACATTGAAATCAGTAGTGCGTATTTACAAATATGTACACTGGATATCCTGTTATCTAGTTGAGATGTGGTAGGGTCCAGGAGATAGTGTTCACTCTGGCCCTGAAGTCCTCTAATGATCTGGACTCCACTACAGATTCTGGTTATTTGTTCCATTCTCTTGTTGTTCTAGGGAAGAATGAAAGATAATATACGTCTCTCTTTACTCTAGCTTGTTTGTAGGTCTTACAAGGGTGGAGTATATTGGGTTTTCTTATAGCTTTGAATCAATCCGATGAGTCAACCCCTTTTCAATTGGATTATACAGTTAGTTCTTACATATTATAGAAAAGAAAGAATATTGGGTATCCATTCAGGACACAAAATCAGTACAAAAACCACATGCACAGCAAAAACACAAAAAGCAAAGAAACAGCGCTTTTAATGTTTCATGTTGCAGTTTAACACCACTGTCCTAGGTTAGGGAGGGTTTGGCATCCGCAAACATGGTTATCCCCGCCAAGTTCGCTGTGTGCCTGTACCAAAATCATGAGTCTGAATTTCATTGGTTGTCGTTTGTTGCTGTGAATTACATCTTCTTTTCGTTTATAATTGTTTTGTGCTAAAATAATGACATGCCGTTGGTTATGTCGTTTGAACGTTTTTACGTTTGTCATGTCGGATCCTTTTATAGCTTACAATGCAGTATGAGTATTTCTCAATGGTAAATGCTGTAGGGTAACGTATATGTGTTAACATCTATGTCATTTAGTCTCTGGTGGATAGTTACGTCATTGGTAATCATACCACATCTTCTTATTTTCATGTTATAAATATCTGACTGGCAAATTTTCTGGACCGTTGCTTAACATAATTATACTAAAACTATGGTTTTGAACATTTACCAGCACTATTCACATGCATTGATCACAGTTCAACTATATATCATTTGTTGTCAGAACATTATCATACAAACATGTATATGAAGCTGTAATTATTGTTTTCTCCGATGTTAGCAAACGGAGTTCGTTCCTGTTCATTGCCTTAAGGTCTCCTTAATGTGTGTATTAATTTTGCGATTTAAGGGATACTTATGTCGATTGCATATTTTGAAAGTCTTTGTAAAATTATCCACAATTATTTTTTTTTAAATTTAGTGCTTGAAATATTGTAAAGACATGTATCCATTGAAGAAACCAGACGGTGTTAACCTTATTTAGCTTTGTTGTTAATTTGGTTGCTGTCTTATTTATGATACCCTACATCTCTTATTTACAATAATGTATCTGGCAACACTTTAGATATTTTTACATACATGTATACTTGCTTTCAAAACGGAAATTTACCGACGCTTATGTGTATAAAATACCCCTTCCAGAAAAAAGTCACCTGTATTAAACGTATGAAGTCTTATTATTTTTGCCCTTAGGAAGTTAATCTTAGAAGTAGACCGTTTTGTCATTATAACTTCAATGTACCTATTCAGAATAACTAAAACGTCTTGAAAGGCTATTTTTTTTTTTTTTTCTGTTATGCCATCCAGCGCAAAAAATAGCCGTCTTAACTATTCGGACAACCCTGTACCGTGATGGATGTTGGCGTGCTAAGGAATTCGACACATGTTTACATCAACCCACCTCTTCAAGATCAGGTATAAATGAACATTAGAATTAATCGAAAATAAGACATTTGAAGATACCTGTTTTTCACAAATTTTTTTTATACTTTTGAATTATATCAGTTAATAGATACTCATCTTTAATTTTTGTTAACTACAGACAGAAGTATACACGATCCTTCCTATATATGTTTATGAACATTTGTACATGGCTCTGCACAATCACGACAGTGTGTTTCTTGATATAGCGTAACTTTGATAAATCACCACGTGTGCATTTTATACATAACAAAATCCCTAATGCTTTAGCTATTCATAGATAAGCGTGTAAAATTATTATCCTGTAAAACAATACGCATGAGTGATAACGAATACACATCAACACGGTAATCATGAATACGAAAGTTAAAATAATATTTATATCTGATGCAAACACAATTGAATAATAAAGACGGAACAAAACTCAGCTAATTTGAATCACTTTTGCGTTTGATCTTGTGGCATTAAAATATCGATTCAACACTTCACATTCAACTTGAATGAACACTTCACTGTCATTTTCATAACCTACTATCATGATTTCTTTCCGGCCTCACTCACGGATACGCTCTCCTATTATAGATAAACCTTAATATTACCCAATCAAACGTCAAGAAAACCTTTACTTCGTACGGAACAAGCTATTTTTTTGAGTATTTACCAATGAGAATTCATTAACAGATTTACCTCATTGTGACGTGAAGCGTTTGACTAATTAGACCGGGTCTCAAGTGACCCGGTAATTAGTTATGTGGAAAACAACACCATTGTCCTATATTAGTTATATATAAAGTTGAATTCTTTTTCATGCCGGCTAACAAATTGGACCTCGTAATCTTAGAAGTATAGATGTAATTTGATTAAATTCCTTTTTCAGTGGCAATAAATTGTGAAATCTGAGTAGTATTATGACGTTTAACTTTCATTTCGAATAAGTCTATTTTTTATATATATAATGGTCTACTGAACACAAATAAAAGGAGATGTGGGGTGAAAAAGCAACCCGACGACAAAAATAATCAAAAGACATATATAGGACATTATAGTATTCAACAACAGACAGGATTCCAAGCACAACATTTCAAGCTCAAAATCGTTCCAGAGTCTAAAAGATAAGAATATTTCAAACATAAAGTAGAGCTGTATCACTGGAAAGCAAAACTAGTATAAGTATAATAGGTATAATCAGACATTTATTTATATTAATGGTTTGAACTTTCTTAATATTTGTCTAATTTTTCAATTCTTTGATGTCTTTTAAGGCTTCGATCATTTTACCTGGCCTTCTACCATATGAGCGAATATAGATCTCCCGCTGTCAGAAGAAGACAATTCAGAGTAAACCAAAAGATCAACGTCTAACTGCAGTAACAGGTTTCAAGTCAATGATTATAATGAAGAAAGACAACTACAATACTGATCGTCAACAACCACAACATATCAAATCATATCTTCAACAACTTTATATTTGTTACAGACATTTTATAAATTTAGGCATTTTATGAAGGGCCTAAAAATAAAACCATTTTATATTTTTTACTTATATTTTCAGGCATTTTGCAAAATGACTAAAACTATAACATAGAATTCGAATGAAATGTTGACAAAAACTGAACCACTGAAAGTATTTAATAACTTAATTTCTTCTATGATAGTAACTGAAATGAACATCAAGCAATTTAAGAATTTTTACAATTCAAAATTTATTCTACTGAATTATTTACAATTTCAAAAAGCACTGAACTCAACAATTATGTGTTATCTTTATGCTGTGTTGAATGGCAGGCACTGTTTCACATTTGTCTCGATTTTTAGTGTTGTCTTATAGATGACACTAATGGGTGCCACAGGATTTTTTTACTCTGCCGGAATGCTTGAGATAACCCTCGGTTTAAGATGAGGGTTCGTGTTGTTCAGTCTTTAGTTTTCTCTGTTGTATTTTTATCTGTTGTTTGTCTTTTCGTCGTTTTTCGGGTTTTTTTTTGCCATGCCGTTGTCAGTTTGTCTTTGACTTATGAGTTCGAATATCCTTTTGGTTTCTTCCGCCTCTCTTGTAGCACTACATTTTAAGTGAAACCCTGACCATCACACATTCAGCTCTGTTAATTGTTTTTCTGATATATTCTGATATAACACTCAACATTCGAGAAAAAAAAACCATTGGTTTTCGTTAACAGCACACAATAAATATCTCCTACTATTTCTTATGTCCCAAAATATTACAAGTAAGGTTAGCTTACATCTGTTTGCTAACCAGAGCGTTCAAGAGATCAACAGATCCATCAGATTGAAAAAAAAAACGAAAAAAGTTTACTGAGAAATAAATGAAGATACTCCTATGCTATGTAGTGTTTTGTAGAGTGTTTCTGCCATTTCGTCGATTTTACTTTTTAACCATAGAGTTTCCGGTTTCTCTCAACTTATCAATTGATAGTCCATACGGTATCTTCCGCACCTTTTTTGCATTACACTAAAACACGACCTTATATTGTTATCAGTTCAACTTTTGTAATGCCTCAAGAAAGGAGAATGCCGTACTCTTCACGTTAAGAACTCATTGATGGGTCCGTATGCGGCCTGCTGAAAGGCAACGTTGCTGTCCCTATCTAACATACCTTCAGTTTCCAGTTGCAGTCGAAATATTTGTCCTTCATCATGTATCTCAGCAATATAATTTTTTCTAAAAATTATCGAAACTGAGAAGGTAATTTGTTGAATCTTGTTTAAAAATTTCAGTCATTTTACATAGTGCCTGTCAAAAGTTAGGCATGTAATGTATTGCTTAAAAAAACAGGCATTTGACTAAATGCCAAAATTCAGAAAATTCCTGTAAGTTAATTTAAAATGAACTCTACACTTTTTATTATTATAGCAGCAGTTTTTATAAAAGACAACTTTTATCATTTTTAGCGCGTCCTTCATCTTAAACATAAAGTATATAATATGATAATCATTTTTGGTTAAAAAAATCTACAACTTCCGATGAATTAAATAAAATACGAAGATTAAAATACCAAAATATACTTACAGCACTTAAGAATTTACCACTAAGACGGTTTTGCATTGTACGTGTATGCAACCTGTACAAAAGTTTCGACCTCGAGTAAACCCCCTTTAAGTTAAAAGATCCGATTCTTCTGGTTTTGAAAACTCTTAAAATAAAATTATCAGTTATGTATAATTCTAAGTCACAAGGGTGGGCATGGAACTGGTTTCTTTCATTTTCGATCCCTTTCCCTCGGCTTCCCTTCTCTCTTTTCTTTAGAATCCTTTTCCTTTTAGTTGTCCCCTTCCCCCAGCCCCAGTTCCCAAAGAACGCTGACGTTGGTTTCGCCGTTTGATCCGAACAGGCCATCCTGAGCCCTTACATGAGTGTTCAAAAAGTCCAAGAACCATAGCATGTCCTTTCCATTTAATTTTTACCTATAAATTATTTTTTCTTAAATGAAAATCTTTAAGGCAGATCTTAATTTTCTTTTATGAAATTAGGAAATGTGGTGATTGCCTATTTGACTATTCAACAAAGTCCAAATGAAGCAGATTTAAGCAACCATACGTCACCGTACGGCCTTCAACAATGGGAAAAACCCACACCGTAAAGTCAGCTACAAACTGTAGATACTAATTTGTAAATGTAGCAAATTGTACTATATTATATAGGTTTCGCAAGACTTCCGGATTCGCGAGAAGATTACATAGTAAATGATATCTATATGTCGCTGATACGCTTTTAAATTGATGTCGTATTTTTTCCTTTGATTGATGTGTCAATAGATTTCGAAGACTTCAATATCCCTGCCAACGATTTAAGAATTTAAGCAGATTTCGACTTTGATAGATGAAATCTTAGCATTATAAGATCCTATTCTTCTTAAGAGAAGAGTTTTAGTGAAAATCCATTCTTCAATGTTCTTCGACTTTTAATTTAAACGAAATTACATCATTAGCTAAGAATCAAATTGGAAGAACAAAAAATATCTTTCCTTAAGACATAAAATCGTGTTATTGTTAAATTGATTAATGTAAGAATGTCATCCGCTGAATTAGCTTTGTTGTGTAAATAGAATACTGTGTGTGAATAGAATATGGTGCAAAAATATATAATATGCAAATTTGACTATATATTAATGTATCTAAAATTACAATTATCATGTACGTAACATTGTGTTGCAGATGTCTGTAATCGGCTAATATCATTCTGATCTTTTATTTTGTTTAGCATTCAAAGAAAAGTTTTTCGTTCGCATTGTAAATTGCTGTCAGTAGTGATAATTAGATTTCCTGCACATTGATATCGTCAAATATCCACCGCGCCGGAGCCACCATGTGAGCTTTTTTTGGCGAACGAGCTAATAAAATCACATTGTGTCGAGAGGCTGATAGTTTACCATATATAAAAACAGAAAAAAAACCTGTTAATCGTACCATTTCTGATCTTTCCCCCTCCCTTAGACATTGTTACGCTTGGTTGTCTTATCGAAGATAATCTTAATAAGTTCTGTTCAAAGCCGTGCTATCAATCACCGACAAACAATGTACAAACAGTAGATTATCTATACAGATTCCTATGATATGTTTTTATTAGATTCGCAGTCTATATAACCTTGTGGTTGAAGGTTTCATTTTGGTTAGAAAATTTCGTAACACCCTATAAATGTCGAAAATAAAAAATAATTTGCTTCGTACGTACAGTTGTGCATAATGTTGTGTAAAGCGTTGAAATAATTGTTGCATAAACGATACTATCTATACATTGACTTGAAGACACATTCACTGTTTGTCAGTGTGTTTTCTCCTGTCATTTTCTTCATACACATCCTAGCACACGAGCTTAATTAAAGAAGGTAAACATGTTTTATGCTACGATATACTTTGGCTAAATGTGTCTCTTTAATATATTGATTATTTCAATAACAACAATACTTCGTCCCAAAATAGTGCTAATCGACATCAGTGCTAAGCATGGGTGTACTAACAACAAACAGGAAAATAATCGCCTTGGTTAATATAGGGTGAAGCAAATATATTTAGAGCTTGACATATTGTGTAGACGACTGTCTATAATTGTTGAAGAACGGTTATTTCTGTCTATGGGTTGTTGCTCCGTTGACGCATACTCCAAATCTCCTTATATTCATTCAGAAAACAGCTAATAAAACGCTTTGTAAGATGGCTACAGCGTACAATAAAAAGTTGAACGCGTTGCAATGATCGTGCATAAGTATAATCTTAGATTGTTTTCTCTTACTTTTATTTCTCACATAGTCAACTTCTGAACATAAACTCTTTTATGAAAAGGGGAGAAGATAACTTGAGTGGACTCAAAAACCTTACGACGAAGAAGAAAAAACAACAACACCATGGCTACTTGAAACACCATGACCAAACAAACATTTCACTGAATACTATACATAAAACTTAAGACTGGACAAAGACAAACTGCACCAAAAAATCGGGTATAAACGCGAGTGAAATTTTGAACTTTAACGGACAGAAACCGTAGTTTAAGTAAAGGATATTTACTCCTAAATATACACCCTTTAATATATGTGATAATGATCGTATTACTAGTAAACTAAGATTGATATATAATATTCAATCAAAACGTATTTACGACCATGGCGAGTTCATCCTAGCAGTGTGCATGTAGAAGTTCAAAAGTTGACTCCCTTACCTTGTACGTAATGAGGGATGAGCAGTGACAACTGGAATGTAAAAGATATTTAACATCAAGGAAAAAATTGAAAAGATTGAACAAAATTTCTGATATCTGAATTATCTGATGTATTAAATATGCACGTTCCTTGAAATGGGGATATTGGATGTCAGAATATCACCATAAGTAAAACAACTCTCATTAAAAATGAACTGTATATAGTGTAAATCTTAAAACATAGTTATATCTTATGGATTGTTTTGTATGGTTAATCTGTTCAACACTTTCATGGCATCCTAGATTTACAGATCCTCAATACGTTTTCTATTGCAAGCAATTTGACAACTCATAAAATCTGAAAAATTGTTATCATTTCCCTCACAACCTGAGAACTTGAATGTAGTACACATTCGGAACATTCTATTGTAGTAGTATCGAGTTGTTCCGGTAGTTGAATTAGTACAAGTTCCAGCGTCCATTGGGGCGTGGCATGCACATCTCCTCAGACAAGCAATTGGGTTTCTGAACATATTTTTGCTCTTCCCTATTCCACTATAACTAAATGATTCACATCGTCCACTCTGTGGACTGTAATAATACATCGGTATATTGATCATTTTGCTTAAAGGAGTGGTTCCTGTATATGGTGGTAATCTACATCCTGCCAAAAAAAAAAGAGATCACTTAAATTTCTATAAGTTACATTGCAAAAGCAATATATTGGACTTCAAATTATAAAAAGGTAAGGACAACATAAAAGTAAAATGATGATTTGTTTTCCAAGATTGTTTAAGTTGTTTGTATATATTTTTTTCAACTTTGGTATACCTTTTTACCAGCTGTTTTTTAGGAAATATAAATATTTCTTGTCTCGAAACAATAAATTTAGTGGAGAAAGATTTATTTGGTTTAAGAGTTGAACTAAATTCTTATCAAATACAATACATAATATGTTTCTGTCACTAGGATAAAAAACTAGACTTTGAAGATTCACGAGATCCATTATCAACTTACTTCGCGGAAGCTGCCTCCATGCCAATATCTGTTGAAAGTTAATCTGAGCATACACAGCAGGCAAACATAGTAATATTAGAAGACGTAACATACTATATTGAACACTGAAAAAAGAGAACGACAACAATAAATATAGCTTTAAACATTTAATACAAATACATTACAAGTATTATAATTACCAGTTATAGTAGCAGTAGCTACGAAACAGGGAAATTATCTCTTTATGAAAGACATACATGTATGGGTCAAATGAGACAATCAACCCCACAGCACACGTTAGCAGAAAGAGACACAAAGAAGGTTTACTATCTTTACAATATTTAAATTGCTATTTTAATAAATATAAATGAAGTTAAAAGAAATGAAAAAATACGATATATACATAATAGCAGAAACTTTTGGACTAGCTTTAGAAGTGGCAAAGGAAATACATGTACTACTTGACGAGAAGTAAAATGCTGATATGCGCAAAAGCATTTGGGACGCTAGATATCCATGAAAATCTGATATATATCTAAATATTAATATTGTGTCATTTCTTTAGTTTGAAAGTTATATACAGTACATCACAACAGTATACTTGAAAAACTACCTTTTGAAGCATCTTGATTAATGTTTTTATCCTTCAACCCACATTAAGAGGATCACATGTCAGTCACCGATTGTCTTATTATTCTAATGTCGTTAGATTGCTGTCACATTGACGTATTCGAGACATTTCCTTTCAATTCATATCAGAGATTCAATGACAGTAGTTTACCGATGTTCAGTAAATGTAAACTTAGCGATTGAACACGCATGCCAAAACACTACAAATCAATTGTTATGAACCAATTTAAGTTTCAAATGGGATACCAATTTGTTTTGTTTAAGATATCCTTCAAATTATATTGTACAAACATGCAGAACTTTAAAACATTTCTAAACAAAAGTGAAGTAAAACGAACCTGATTATTAATGATGATGATAATAAACCTCTTTTACTTACATGTATAATGTTATTGCACAGTTTTAAAAGTGACTCATTAAAACAATATTAATTAAAATCTTATTATCATATTAATTAGATACTTAAACACTTAAAAATCGTGTGACCTTAACTTGTTTGTAAAGATCATTTCTTACGTGAGTAGAATAGAACGATACGAGGTGTATGGTAAACAACTATGAAATTTGGTCTTTTTATAAATAATAAATGTGCCTTTTTATGTTTCATTTATAAAATAAATGCGAATTTTGTTGCTTGCTATTTTTAAATGTTTTTTTATTGTTTTTTTTTTACTGATGGACATTTTATTTATCCAATCAATCTCTTCTTCAAATAAAACTTTCCGTTTTATGAATTATATATTGGTATACAAAATATAAGCAGAGACTTATAAATTATAAGACCATATACTAAAACAGTATAATTATGTAACATAGTAATCAAAATTAATGTTTACTGTAAAATATAGATACGTTTTTTATGAGATGCACAGGTTTTTTTTCTAAATAAAGTGGTTTTTTTTTAAATAGATACTTGTTTATTCAAAAAATTTCCCATTTACAATTTCCTCAGTTGCCCAGGATGCAGACTAAGGATCCCCGTTTACAACTAAACTAACTGCCAGGGAAGCAGGAAGCTATACAACAAGTATTTACCAGAAAAAAATAGTATAATAATAATAATAATAATAATAATAATAATAATAAATATTCTTTTATATGACAATAAATGAAAAAGAACATCTTTCTAGAATGTAATACTGAATAATATAGCATAATCGAGTGCACCTCTAAACAATTATTACCTAATACAAAATAAAGAGACACAAAAGGCAGACCACATAACATCGTGACTGTTCTCTCCTATACGGTTTATTATCATATATAATTAATTAATGTGTTTAATTTTTCTTTGTCTCTTGTACATTGTATTATAAGATAAATAGCTGGGTAGAGATTTTTACATATGTTAATTGAAAAAACGATTTTGTTTTTACAAAAATATCTGGCGTTGAAGTCGTGCAATCATAACATTTAAATTCCGAGGCAACCGTAATTTATTGATGTTCAAATCTCATAAATCCATCAATAAGATATAAATCGAGGTAAAAACAAAAAATAAAGGAATCGCAATAACTATATTTGGAGTCATACTGGGTGCGTCGAGTGGGAAAACATCTTCTGATTTGCACGTATCACACGCATGCGAATCCACACTCTGTCACGATCAGTAAACGTACATATCAGACGGCTATTCGTGATGGTGACCGTAAAACTTATAATGTAACGTCAACTTCACTCGTTCTTCCTCATTACTCTGTTGAAGCAGTTTTGATGTTTGGAGCACCCCTTTTAACCCTCTGTAAATCTGTTAATGAATTCCGTATATAGTGATCATGCAATTACTTATTAATTGAGAAATGTAAATGCCCTACGTAGGGACAGAGGGTATTCTACTACTGGGAAATTAAAGATGACAATTGGAAACTTGAAATCACCACGTTTGTCATAGATTCTGATTTGAGGTCGTCCATCTGTGTCAATATCGAAGAAAATATCAAGATAAGAAGCAAACTTCTAGTTTCGGTAATACCTTTAATCTCAATATGAAAATAAAAAGATGTGGTATGATTGCTTCCAGAGATCAAATAACTTAGTAGTTAGCAATTAAAGGTCACCGTACGGCTTTCAGCATCTTGAAAGATTAAATATCCTATTATAAAAGAGGCAGGATAATTCACTCGATTCTAGTTTCGCGCAAGTTCACTTTGATAAATGAGATACTCCGCCGATGCGAAATGACCCCTCCCCCCCTTTTTTTTACGCGCTGTGTAAATGAGTTACTGTATAGAATTGCAAATGCAGAAAAAAGACATAGATTACATAATAATAAAGTGTTATTCGAGTTTTTGTATTCATTTCTATTATTCAGAACACAGAATCATTGTGGTATTACAGTAGATAAAATAGTCAGTCTCATTTCCCCTAAAACTTAAATGGTGAAATTATAATGACGGTAAAATATGGCCAATTACACATAATCGCAAACAATCCTGCAAAGCATGAGGTTTTGTTCAAAGGGTCACAGAGGAGTTGCGTTCACAATGTGTCATTGTAATGGGTTAGTAAAAAAAAGTCAAGATCACAGAACTCAAATAAAAAATGGTCATATCAAAATGACAGTACAGTATGGTCAACTTTTACAATGACAAACAATCCTAGAAAGTATGAGAGCTTTCTGTCAAATGGTGTCAGAGGAGTTCACAAGTAGCATTGTCGAAAATTGTCCAAAAAAAGTCAAAGTTCCATAACTCCAGTAAAATGGTCATTTCAAAATGACAGTATAATACGGTCAACTACACATGTACAAAGTATGAGAGCTTTCTATCAAACGGTCTCTGAGAAGCTGCGTTCTTACGGTATCATAATTGTAGGATAGTAAACAAAAATAGTCAAAGTCCCGTATCTCCCGTAAAATGGTCAAATCAAAATGACGGTATTTTAAAAAAGTTCACTTACATATCCTGCCAAGTATGAGAACTTTCTGGTAAACGGTCTTCTGAAAGTTGCATTCACAAGGTGTTATTGTGGTTCAATAGTCCCGAACACGGTCAAAGTCCCATAACTCCCATAAAAATCGTCAAATAAAATTGACAGTACAATAAGTTCAATGACATATGCAAACAATCCTACAAGTATGAGAGTTTTCTGTCAAACGGTATCAGAGAAGTTCAATTCACAAAGCGTCATTGTGATTGGACAGCCCAAAAAGTGTTCATAGTCCCATAACTGTCATATGATCAAATAAAAATGACGGTACAATATGGTCAATTACATGTGGGGGCAAACAATACAGCAAAGTATGAGAGCTGCTTTCTGTCAAAAAGTTGCATTCATAAAGCGTTATTGTGAAAGGACAATCCAAAAAATGGTCAAAGTCCCATTACTCTTGTAAAAGTGGTCGAATCAAAATGGCGGTATAATATGACCTACTACACATGATGGAAAACAATCCTATTAAGTATTAGAGCTTTCTATGAAACGGATACTGGATAGGAAAGGTCAAGGTCTTATAACTCCTACCAAAAGGGTAAAATCAAAATGATGGTATAGTATGGTCAATAGAATATTCCGACAAATAATCCTACTAAGTATGCAAACTTTCTACTAAACGGACGGACGGAGACCATTACTATATCACCGCGGAGCCAGCGCGGGACTACAAGCCAGATAGTAGGGGTTTACAATTAGTACCTATTGGAAAACCGAATGTCTGTTGAAATATCAATCCTTCAAACTCAACAGACATGTTGTCGATCAAAAATTCCTGCCTCTTCGGTGTTTCTTTTTTGCAGATCTTTGATTACCTCAAACCAAGACTTTGTATCTACGTTTCCCATTTCTTGTAGAAAATATCTGTCCGATAAGACATTGCAGTCAATCTTTCGATTGAGCACAGGGAATAGTAGTGTTAAGCGTAGAAAAATGTTCGAATATCAAAAACATTTCCATATCCGTCTAATGTCTAATGTCAAATATTTCATTCATATTCAGGACAAGAACAAATTAACAAAAAAAAATTTCAATGGTTAGTTTTTACAAAGTGGATTGACCGGGATAAAGTGTGAAATTTCATATTCCACAGAAGATGAGGGTATGTTCGACATGGACAGATATTTTTTTTTTTTTGCAACAGGTATCCTCAAAGAGTTGTTACAGGGGTTCTTTAATGTGAAGAGACAGTCTCCCTACTCGAAGAATCGGATAAACGTCCCGGTCGCAGGTGACTTCGAATGAATGCATCCATTATAGCCTCACATTAGCTTTGGTTTTACGCAATAAATAGTAAAGTATTGTCATTCAATTCAAACGCGTCAACTTTATTCATGATATCAATTGAAGATCTTATTTTACATCACTATATGTTGCTGTAAGTTTCATAAATAAGTTCAACGAACATTTAGAAAACTTTTTCTTCCAAAACAAGAGAAAAGCGTGGAACTATCGTAGAATGTAGGCAACGGACAATATAACTAGTATATAATTAAAGGCATTACATGTACGATATCTAAAATAAAAAGACCTTGAAATCATCCTCATGCCAATCATTTAGGCCATATTTCTTCAGTGATATAAATTATAAGTGTTCGTGGTGGACATACACACTATTGAGATGAACTAACAGTAATGTATGAACATTGGTCAAATCTGATGTTAGTGGAATATTGCACCGTTATTCTTTGATCTATTGATGCCAAGATAAATTGTCAGGTCATAGATTCCAAGT